>NC_092341.1:269047500-269676750 GCF_046630445.1 Rutidosis leptorrhynchoides | reverse complement strand
CACTTCCTTGGATCGAGTCAAATTTTAAGAATATGAACTGAAAATACCTTAGTTTATATTCGAAATCACAGGTTATAGGTTAAACTTTGATGAAACTTATGAAAGTGATCATTTTCCATCATAAAAACAACATTTAATGATCATTTTTCTAAAAATACTTACACTTTGAGTTAAACCATGAAATTTTTATGTGTTAACATATTCATAAGAAATATCATTTTTCCAGAACATGAACTTCCAATTCAAAGTTCAAGATGGTTTTTAATTATCCAACCCAAAACAGCCCCCGGTTGCACTCCGACGATGTAGATTCAGTTTTTAAGATGTTCTTTGTAAAACCAAGTTATATCTTGTTAAGTTAGCATATCATTATGATATATTACAGGTCTTGAAGTGTTTTAAAAGTTAAGTTAGAAGGATCTATTTAGTTTGCAAACAAGTTTGAAATCATTCAAACTATGTTCTTGTTGTTAAAATTTTACAACATAAAATAAGATAGCTATATAAATATGAATCGAATAAAATTATGAACAAGGTTACTACCTCAAGTTACTTGGACAAAGTTACTCTAAGAGATAAGAAAAAATCTTGGAATCAAAGAGTGGTGGAGTTAGATCAAAAGGTTGGAAGTATACTTCTTCAAATTGGTGGTTATTTTGATATGTTCTTGAAAGAGTTTTCTTATGGTGTTTAAGACTTGTAATTGAAGCTAAATGATGGGGAAAATACTTGAAGATGATCAAGTATGAAGTTAGGAGTATTTTGAGAGAGAAATGAGGGTGTAGGTATGAGAAAATGGAGTGAAGAAATGGTATTCATTCATAAAAACATTTTTAGTTTATAAAGAAAGAAAAGGATTCCTAATTTTGTTTTCTTACTAATAATTCATGCTACTTGACAAATCTTAGTTACCTTATATCTAGGGCAGTAATAATGTTGATTAGGATGTTGATTTGATGTGTATATACCAATAGTAAATACGTATAGAAGTTGGGTATGATACGGGTACATATACCCTAGATATACGTATAGAAATCTTGAGGAAACGGAACGAGGATTCAAATATAGCTATATTTTGTAAATATACTTATATTATTTTATGTATAAAAGCCCTTTAAAAGTGATTAAATACATATCTATACGATACATGTATAAACATTATAAGTTTTAAGTCAAAGAACGTTAAGTATAGTTATCGTTTTGAAAACTTAAGTTAGTAGTTTCAAAATATACTTATAACTCATTGTCATTAGTACACAATGAGATGTTAAACCATCCTTAAATCATGTTAAATATATATAAATACATATATATACAAAAACGTATAATTATCGTATGTTATATAGTTCGTGATATCATCGGTCAAATTGGACGGTCAAACGTTGTGTAAAACTCTTTTCAAAAACACAAGTCTCAACAATTTGGATTGCTTATCATGTTGGTAAGGTTTAATTTATGTAAATATTAATCTCATAGGTATAAAATGATCGGAAAAATCCGGGTCATTACAGATTAAATTCGAGTTCATACTTACGTTTCAAGTCCAATTGATGCATCAGAAAGTTTTTAGGAATGATTAAACATGTAGTTCATGTTTTATTCGTAAGCTAAAACACTTTTAAAATCGAGATTGGTGTTTGAGTTCATGAGAAGTGTAAACGAGCTGTAAAGATTTTTTTATTTTATTTTATTTTTGTTTAACTAATTTAATCACTCACTAATGATTCCTGTATCATTTTCAAATCCTAATTTAAAGAAACCATTAGCTATTGATGTGGTTTGAACCCTGGTTGTTTTTGAATTGATGAAGAGGAAGAAGAATAGAAATCAGAAAACATACGGTTTAAAAATAATTAGATTTGTATTAAATCAGAAAAGCAGTGAACGGAGGAATGGTTGAGTGTGTGTTCGGCTTAGCGTGTGGTCACGGGTTCGAATCCAGGGGCTGTCATATTTTGTTTTTGGAACCCATTTCACTTGAGGTAGTTTTCTACTTCTATTATTATTATTATTATTATTATTATTATTATTATTATTATTATTATTATTATTATTATTATTATTATTATTATTATTATTATTATTATTATTATTATTATTATTATTATTATTATTATTATTATTATTATTATTATTATTATTATTATTATTTTTATTATTATTATTATTATTGTTTTTGTTGTTACTATTATTAGTGTTATTATTATTAGTGTTATTATTATTATTATTACTACTATGTAGTGTTATTGTTATTAAGTAAATCATTATTATTATTAACATTAATACAAGATATATCATTACCATTATTATTACTAGTATTATTATTTGTAAATTATTTGTATTATCATTATTAATATCATACTTATTATTAGTATTATTATTACTGTATTATTATTGTTAGTATTATTATTATTATGATTTTAAGAATATTAAAAATGTTAATAACAAAAATATATAATAAAAGATGATATAATAAAGATTTTAGAAACTAGTTATAATTATTTGAAAAAAATTATGATTATAGTTACAAATTAGTGTTATAAGAAGTTATAGGCATTAGTATAGAAATTTAACACAAAGATTATGATCATTATGTTTAGGAATATAAAGGTTTTAATAATAGTATTACGGTTATGACAATAAAAGTTTTAAAGATATTATCATTAAGATTATAAGAATATATATAAATGTATGGATTTAAAAACTATGGATAAAATTATAATTTAAGTGAATTACTAATTAGTAGTATTATTATTAATAAAGTTATCATTATTATTATTAGTACATCATTATTATTATTATTATTATTATCAAAAACTATCATTTTAAATAGATAAATAATTTGTACATAAAATATACTTATTACATATACTATAATTATTAATATTTCACATAACTATATAAATCAAACTTACTAAAATTATTTATTTAAATTCGTACATATAACAGACTATTAAGTTTTAATATAACACTAAACAATAATGTATATAAATATATTAATATAACTATATAGATATTAATCATATTGAATATATACACAAATTAAATATATATAATATATAACGTATGATATAATTAATAAATATGTTCGATTACGATTATATATTTTAAAATATAAATGAATGATATAGATTCGTGAATTCGGGGCCAACCCTGCATTGTTCAATGTCGTCATATGTATTTTTACTACAAAATATAGTATTGTGAGTTTCATTTGCTCCCTTTTTAAATGCTTTTGCAATATATATATATTTTTGGGACTGAGAATATATGCACTTTTATAAATGCTTTACGAAATAAACAGAAGTAATCGAAACTACATTCTATGGTTGAATTGTTATATCGGATATCGCCCTTGTTGAACTTGGTAACCTAAGAATTGGTGTTTATTATAATTGCCACCAATTGACGCGAATCCTAAAGATAGATCTATGGGCCATTGACAAGCCCCAGTAAGAGAATTTGAACTGGTTTAGTACTTCGATATTTATATATGGGGATATTCTAGATGCATTTTGTTAATGTCGGTTACCAGGTGTTCAATCCATATGAATGATTTTTGTCTCTATGCATGGGACGTATATTTATGAGAAATGAAAATGAAAATCTTGTGGTCTATTAAAATGATGAAAATGATCGATTATGATAAACTAATGAACTCACCAACCTTTTGGTTGACACTTGAAAGCATGTTTATTCTCAGGTATGAAAGAAATCTTCCGCTGTGCATTTGCTCATTTTAAAGATATTACTTGGAGCCATTCATGACATATTTCGAAAGACGTTGCATTCGAGTCGTTGAGTTTATCAAGATTATTATTAAATCAATTATAGTTTGATATATTATGAAATGGTATGCATGCCTGTCAACTTTCGATGAAATGAAAGTTGTCTCTTAAAAACGAATGCAATGTTTGTAAAATGTATCATATAGAGGTCAAGTACCTCGCGATGTAACCAAATGTAATGTATTCGTCCTTATGGATTAGGACGGGTCGTCTCATGTGGTATCAGAGCGGTGGTCTTAGCGAACCAGGTCTTGCATTAGTGTGTCTAACTGATAGTTATTTAGATGCATTAATGAGTCTGGACTTCGACCATGTCTGCATGTCAAAAGTTTTGCTTATCATTTCTAGTCGGAAATCATATACTTATCATCCTTAGGAAATTACCTGCTTATCATTCTTAATCTAAACATGTCTTACTGCCTCTATTGCAAAGACAGTGTATAGATAAATTCATATCTTAGCGTATCTGTTATTGTTACCTTTGCCTGACAGCTTCCGTAGATTCCTCCGTAACTTATGGGATTTTAGTATTATATATGCATATGTAAATCATGTATTGCAGGATACTTATCTACATCCTATAATCTAATTCATATATATTATACGAGTGCTACAGTAACTTTGCTACAGTAAAACACTATTTCAAAATGAAAATGTATATATTATATATATTAACAAATAGCGAGACGATAATTTATAGAAGTAAATGACCAAAACACTCGAAAGTTTAAGATATACTTTGAGTGATATAGTTTATGGATAATTTAAGGCTATATTTTGACCAAGGTACGTGTCATGAAACGTAAAATGCAGGTTTTCTAAATGTACGAAAGGACATTCGAAAAACCGGAACCGGGACATAAGTCGAGTGATGACGTACGACTTATCGGAACAAAAATTACAAGTCACCTATACACGAGAATATAATATAATATATAATTAATTAATTTAAATTATATATATATTATATATATTATTAATAAACATGTTGACAAACAAAAATACAAAAGATTGTGAGCTGGAAATGGGAGCCATGCGATCGCATGGCATCCCCTCACATAATCCATGCGATCGCATGGATAAGGATTTCAGGCCACATCTATAAATCGAGCTGGTTCCTGCACTTATAACACACACACATATCCGAATACATATTACTCTCTCTGTTAGTTATAATTATTTATATTATTATTATTATTATTATTATTATTATTATTATTATTATTATTATAAATCTTATTATTATTAATAGTATTATACAAAAATTACTACGACGAGGTCATGAGCGTGTCACTTTCAAAATGAGTTTTTGAGAGGGATAGAGCTAAGGAAATTATGGGTTATTACAAAGGAGGTTATGGGTATTGTTCGAGGGTTTTGCTCACAAGTCAAACCTAGTGTTTATCATCTCTGCAATATTGAATCACAATATTGATACGTGAGCATTCATATCTTATCTTTTATATATTAATTGTGTATCCATGTCTAGTGCTCGAGTATATATATTTATACAGGCTTGTATGATAAATTTCGTCGTTAAACAGTTTATAATGAATCACGAATTAAATACATATATTATTGGTAAAAGGTATATGATATACATGTTTTTGGAAAGCTGGCGAAAAATCAATAACTTTTCATTTAGAAATCGCGTAATTTTGATGAACGAATCAAAAGATATGGTCAGCTGAATTATAATTGACGTTAATTGGAATTGCTTTTGAATCTACGATTAATCTTTTTGGTAAGATTGATAAATTGAATTTTTGAATATTACCAACCGAGTAAATGAATCCTTATATAAGGTACGTCTCGTTTTGTTAAACTATTATCAAAATTTACTTTTTGAAATATGTAATGACCCGGAAATTTCCGACCAAATTTAAACTCTAATCTCTATATGGTTCCGACACGATAAGCAAAAACCCTAAAGTTGACCCACACTTTTTCGATCATTCTATACTTATAAGATTAATATTTACATAAATTAAACCTTACCAACATGATAAGCAATCCCAAATTGTTGAGATTTATGTTTCCGAAAAGAGTTTTACACAACGTTTGACCGTCTAGTTTGACCGATGATATCACGAACTATACAATATATGATAATTATACGTTTGTATATATATATGTATATATACATATTTAACATGATTTAAGAATGTTTTAATATCTCATTTTGTATTAATAACAATAAGTTATAAGTATATTTTGAAACTACTAACTTAAGTTTTCAAAACGATAACTATACGTAAAGTTATTTGACATAAATACTTATAACCTATAATGTTTATACATATATCGTATAAGTAATGTATTTAATCACTTTTAAAGACTTAAATACATAAAACAATATAAGTGTATTCACAAAAGATAGCTATATTTGAATCCTCATTCCATTTTTCACAAAATTTCTATACGTATATCTAGAGTATAAGTACTCGTATCATACCTAGCTTCTATACGTATTTACTATTGGTATATACACATCAAATCAACTTTAAATCAATCCTATATCTGCCCTCATCAAGAGGGAATTCCTTTTTGACATTTACCTTCAATAATTATACAAGAATACAAGTTGAAATTTTGTCCTTGTTCCCTTTATACCACGTTTTTAAGAGCTTCCATGTATCATCATTTTGGTTCAATTTTTATCATCATTTCTAAGTTAAAAACACACACTTCCATAACCCTTAAACCCCTTAATCATCTCAGCTCATATCTATGAAGTTCTAGCTTCAAAAACCTTACTTAATTACCATAAGAAAACCATACAAAAACACTTCAAGAAATCCTTCCAAGAACACAAACTTACTTCCAATCTTTCATCCACTTCCATCACCCTTTTGGTTCTAGCTTTTTACTCCTCTTTTACAAAAACCTTGTCCAAGGAACTTGAGGTAGTAACTATGTTCATAACCTTATTCGATTCATATATATATAGCTATCTTATTTTGTGGTATAAAAATTTAACAACAAGAACATAGTTTGAAAGTTTTCAAACTTGTTTGCAAACTAAATAGATCCTTCTAACTTAACTTTTAAAATACTTCAAGACCTGTAATATAAATTAATTATATGTTAATTTAACAAGGTATAACTTGGTTTTTCAAAGAATATCTTAAAAACTGTTTTTACGACGTCGGAGTGCAACCGGGGACTGTTTTGGGTTGGATAATTAAAAACTATCTTAAACTTTGAATTGGAGGTTTATCTTCTTGAAAAATGATTTTTACTATGAATATGATAACACATAAAAATTTCATGATTTAATTCAAAGTATAAGTATTTTTAGAAAAATAATCATTTAAGGTTGTTTAAATAAAGGAAAATGTTTAACTTCATAAGTTTCACTAAAGTTTCACCTATGCCGTGTGATTTTGAATACAAACCAAGGTATTTTCAGTTCATAGTCTTAAAGAGGGACTCGATCCAAGGAGATGGCAAGTTGAATCAACGAAAACGGATTTGTAACGAAGAAACTATGACCGAAACAAAATTGGTTATCCAAGACTTGTTTAACTTCGGGATTAATTGGGAAAAATTAAATAAAATCACATCTTTCTAAGATAACATGATATTTTATATATATGTACTTATAATTCAATTTTATATGGTTCAGGATCACCCGTAAACAACACGAGAAGATTAATCATAAGATCCCATGATTGTACGCAACACGTCATTTGACAACACCGGTACTTTATGTACGCAACACGTCATTTGACAACACCGGTACCGTGGGTCAAGATTAATCTCGACCAATACATATACGATGGGGTTTTATTTATTTCATTGGGGGTTTTATTTATTTCATTGCGGGTATATTAAACATCTAAAAATGAACCATTAAAATTGAATTACTAACAACGAACTGCTAACTACGGACTAAGGAATTATTCAAAGTATTAAAAGTATAACAAGTATATATATGTGACGTTTGTTTAAAAAGAAAAGGTATTGATATATTATATATGGATAGGTTCGTGATATCAACCGGAGACCAAGTCAAATTATATATATCTTCAAGACGAAAGTGAGTATATAGTCCCTTTTAAACTTTAAATATTTTGGGCTGAGAATACATGCGCTGTTTTTTTTATAAATGATTTACGTTATGGACATAAGTAACTGAAAAATATATTCTACGTTGAGTTGTACCACTGGCATACTTCCCTGTAGCTTGGTAACTACTATTTACAACGGTATTGTAAACGCGAATCCTGTTGATAGATCTATCGGGCCTGACAACCCCAACCGGACTGGACGACCAGTATTCAACGGTTGCACAGTACTTCGTTTTGTGACTACACTTGGTACGGTGTAGTAAGATTTCATATTAAAGGGAATATGCGACGTGATTAATTGTTAAGTATGGTTACCAAGTGCTCAACCACTTAGAATATTTTTATTGAAATGTTTACATACGAAATCTTGTGGTCTATATATATATATATTGCTGCCGGCATTAAACCTATATCTCACCAACTTTATGTTGACATTTTAAAGCATGTTATTCTCAGGTATGAATTAAGTCTTCCGCTGTGCATTAGCTCGTACTAAGGATACTACTTGAGGCCATTAAGGACTTTTATCATAAGGCGTTGCATTCGAGTCATTGAAGTTCATAGAGACTATTATTAAGTAAATGGCGGTTTAGGTCATTTGAATATTATGAAATGTCAGGCGAATATGTCAATTCTGGATGTAACTATAGATTGCCTTATAAGAATAAATGCAACGTTTGAAATATGTATCATATAGAGGACAAGTACCTCGCAATGTTATCAACTATTGTAATTCGTTTGTAATCAATATGGACAACGTCCGGATGATTAGTTTCGGATCCTTTCAGTTGGTATCAGAGCGTTGGTCTTAGCGAACCAGGCCTTGCATTAGTGTGTCTAACTAGTAGTTGTTAGGATACATTAAGTGAGTCTGGACTTTGACCGTGTCTGCCTGTCAAAAGTTTTGCTTATCAATCCTAGTCGGAAATCATCTGCTTATCATCCTTAGGGAACTGCCTGCTTATCATTCTTAAGTCTAGACACGTCTTACTGCATTTAGTGCATCGATAGTGTATAGACAAAATTCATATCCTAGCATATCTGTTACTCTAGACATTGCCTGACGTATTTCAAAGATTCTCCGTAATTCATGGGATTTTGATATTATATATATACATATGTAAATTATGTATTGAAGAGTACCAAACCCAACTCCTATAATCTATTCCAAACCAAAAATTCATTTCTCCGACCATACAAGATGGATTCTTCATCCAGCTCAAATTCCTCCGACTTCGATAGCTTCGCCGATATGGATTTCCATTCGAGCTCCGAGAACAGCGTTACCGGAATGGATCAACCAATTTCCCATCATCTATTCTGGATGAATTGGGGATGGGTTCGTAATATACTAAATTTCTGGAGGCAAGAAGAAGGTGATCCATTCCATCCACCAAATTGTCCTCTTAACGATGAACCTGAAGCACTTACCGGCGAACCTATTCGAAACACCATTTTCTCGCTCATTTCTAGAGTATCTCGTCATGATTACATACTATCCCATATTTCAAATCTTGTTCATTCGCTCGTTCCAACCGTCAATCATCCCGGTATAATAGAAGAAGTCAACGAACTCCGTGCTCGGGTAGTGGTTTTGGAGAATATGGTGCGAAGGTTACAAACACCAACAGCAACACCAGCAGCATAATCCGTACTACCATCGTCAACGCCGACAGTACCTTTATCACCCCAATCACAACCGCACCTTAAATCTCAACATCACAATCTGTATCTCGAATATCAACATCACACGACTCAATATCTGTACTTCGAGTATGATCTTCATTCTATATATCGTTCTACATCGATTATCTTCGCTTTACGTATCGTATGACGATTATGTAATTTCTAAAGTCTTAGAGATTATGTAATCTAGAATTAACGATAAATCAAATGAGTTTAATATCTTATTGACTCATTAAATCTATGATTATCTCTGAAGAAAATATATATGCAAGTATATTTTCATAAAGATAGTAATTAAAAATTCCTTCGTACAAACTATTAATGATGAAAATATTTTAACGGGTGGGTAGTACCTGAGGAATATTTAGAATTCACATTAATAAGTTATATTGTACATTCTTGAATCTGATTCAACAGTTATCTATTATCTTACTTACAACCACCGATATTCGTATCCGCTCACCCCAGAATAACCATTTTCAATCAAATTTCATATTCGGATTTTGACCTACCAAAATCCAACAAGTGGCATAAAGAAGAAAACATTGGACAATTAAAATGAATTAAAATGTTGATTGTAACATATGAAACTAAACAATTCTTCAAGCTTGCCACTTGATTTTATCTTAAACCTCATTCGTAACTTGACGATTACAATTCGCATTCAAATCCTTTCATGATTCCTGAAAACACCTCGACCGAGAAATTGAACCAGCCGCACCTCATCTATGGAAGAAAGATTCCTGCATACAATTATGCACTTGAGAAACCTTCGAAACCAAAGTTATAAACTTATCCGCGTTGAATTCCTTAACATTCCTTGGTAAAAACAATCATACGATTCCTTTTCAATTAGCTAATTTTGTCACAGCTCCACTTTGACTTCTCAATGAGACTACTCCTATTATAACCTCGATATTTATACCTTGTCCTTTTGACGTCGTTACCAGAAAATCCTTTATATTTCACGACATCATCAACAAATGTACCAGCAGATCGTCCACCCTTTGGCGAAATCCGCAATTAGCATTTTGAAAATTTTGCAGAACTTCCCCAGTTATATCTATAACATTTATTCCTAAGAAATTTCATACTTCGAATGTGAAGTTTCTGAAAACACCCTGAACTATGAAGTAGCTCTTGAAATGCTGATGAAGCAGCAAAAACTGTAAACGACTTTAACAATCAAAAGATTGATGATAAAGAATGGTATGGTGGTAAAGCTGAGAAAAAGAGAAGGTTTGGAACTGGAAAACGGATTGAGCAAAGTATGAAGGAGGCCGTGAACAAATCATGAAAACAGAACCTGCCTTCAAAGGATCCAAATGATCCAGTGCCTGCTGAAATCGTTAGTAAGAACACTGCTCCTTATTCTAAACTTTTTAAGATGATATTCTTCACCATCATTTTATCTTAGATATTATAAGATATCTTCATTCGTTATACATATTTTTTCATATTTCTGGAGATATTTTTACAACTATTCCTATCTGCGATCATTTAACTCTCCGTAACATCTGCGCTACAATATAAAAGAAACTGTGTTAGTTTCTAAATTCTGAAATCTCTAAGTTTAAAAATATGAATGTTTTGAAGTAGTGTTGGGAACTGATACATGAATTAGTATAATATAATGAAACTTGATCAACTTCATTATATTACAGTAAGTCATGTTAAGTTTCTAATGGAATGTGATGATTCACAGTACCGTCATCATGTGCCATGTTACACGACTCTTACATTCTATCAAGTCTCCAAACATATTAGAACGTATCACCTTGATAGTTCTATTTTTTTCGGAATATTCGAGTAATTTAACGAATCAAGATCGTGCCATTACAATTTCATTCTAAAACCAATAGCAAGGTTCATTCAAAATTTCCTACCTACGAATTTCGGACCATTGTTCGCTTGGCTCGAGGACGGGAAGAAGAAATAAAGGGACAAAACCTCAGAATAGAAATAGGAACATAAACCACAGCAAATAAGAGAGAGCATTAACTGTGGATGACAATGATTTTAAGGGACGGGAGTAGGAACATCGAAATATAAGGGAAGGTATAAAACCTAACAACAACCCCGAAACTACAAACCGTGCATATCAATACGTATTGCAACGTAAAGGCACGGGAGAATTAAAAACATTATAATTCCAAGGAAAGGATAAAAGAGAATAGATTCTTCTGGTGATAGATGAAAAAGAAGAATGAAAGATATGAAAGTTAGAAATATAACAAGGGTTAGAATGGGATGGAGCATATTAGCGAATGTCTTAAAGTAGGAACTAAAGAGAAAGAATAGAAGATGTGGGAAGAAAGAAAGGGAAGGAGGTAAATTTATAGTGAAATATTCGACAAAGAAATCAAAACAGATTGCCGCGTTAAATCAAAGAAGATCCTGATCGCCGCAAAACTAAATCTTATTACATAAGATTTTCTTTAAAACCCTTAAATCCCGGAAATCGATCATAATCACGTCATCGGTTACAACAAATCTATATTTACTCATTTCACTCTTTTGTGATAGCTTCGCTCGTGCGTCTCACATAACCAAATCGTTTTATCTAAATCTTTCAATAATGATAAAATTTCATTATTACCTCATATTCGTCATGAAAACATTCCTATTGTTGTTTATGACAACCTCTACCAAATTTTGAGGACGAAATTTCTTTAACGGATGGGTACTGTAATGACCCGGAAATTTCCGACCAAATTTAAACTCTAATCTCTATATGGTTCCGACACGATAAGCAAAAACCCTAAAGTTGACCCACACTTTTTCGATCATTCTATACTTATAAGATTAATATTTACATAAATTAAACCTTACCAACATGATAAGCAATCCCAAATTGTTGAGATTTATGTTTCCGAAAAGAGTTTTACACAACGTTTGACCGTCTAGTTTGACCGATGATATCACGAACTATACAATATATGATAATTATACGTTTGTATATATATATGTATATATACATATTTAACATGATTTAAGAATGTTTTAATATCTCATTTTGTATTAATAACAATAAGTTATAAGTATATTTTGAAACTACTAACTTAAGTTTTCAAAACGATAACTATACGTAAAGTTATTTGACATAAATACTTATAACCTATAATGTTTATACATATATCGTATAAGTAATGTATTTAATCACTTTTAAAGACTTAAATACATAAAACAATATAAGTGTATTCACAAAAGATAGCTATATTTGAATCCTCATTCCATTTTTCACAAAATTTCTATACGTATATCTAGAGTATAAGTACTCGTATCATACCTAGCTTCTATACGTATTTACTATTGGTATATACACATCAAATCAACTTTAAATCAATCCTATATCTGCCCTCATCAAGAGGGAATTCCTTTTTGACATTTACCTTCAATAATTATACAAGAATACAAGTTGAAATTTTGTCCTTGTTCCCTTTATACCACGTTTTTAAGAGCTTCCATGTATCATCATTTTGGTTCAATTTTTATCATCATTTCTAAGTTAAAAACACACACTTCCATAACCCTTAAACCCCTTAATCATCTCAGCTCATATCTATGAAGTTCTAGCTTCAAAAACCTTACTTAATTACCATAAGAAAACCATACAAAAACACTTCAAGAAATCCTTCCAAGAACACAAACTTACTTCCAATCTTTCATCCACTTCCATCACCCTTTTGGTTCTAGCTTTTTACTCCTCTTTTACAAAAACCTTGTCCAAGGAACTTGAGGTAGTAACTATGTTCATAACCTTATTCGATTCATATATATAGCTATCTTATTTTGTGGTATAAAAATTTAACAACAAGAACATAGTTTGAAAGTTTTCAAACTTGTTTGCAAACTAAATAGATCCTTCTAACTTAACTTTTAAAATACTTCAAGACCTGTAATATAAATTAATTATATGTTAATTTAACAAGGTATAACTTGGTTTTTCAAAGAATATCTTAAAAACTGTTTTTACGACGTCGGAGTGCAACCGGGGACTGTTTTGGGTTGGATAATTAAAAACTATCTTAAACTTTGAATTGGAGGTTTATCTTCTTGAAAAATGATTTTTACTATGAATATGATAACACATAAAAATTTCATGATTTAATTCAAAGTATAAGTATTTTTAGAAAAATAATCATTTAAGGTTGTTTAAATAAAGGAAAATGTTTAACTTCATAAGTTTCACTAAAATTTCACCTATGCCGTGTGATTTTGAATACAAACCAAGGTATTTTCAGTTCATAGTCTTAAAGAGGGACTCGATCCAAGGAGATGGCAAGTTGAATCAACGAAAACGGATTTGTAACGAAGAAACTATGACCGAAACAAAATTGGTTATCCAAGACTTGTTTAACTTCGGGATTAATTGGGAAAAATTAAATAAAATCACATCTTTCTAAGATAACATGATATTTTATATATATGTACTTATAATTCAATTTTATATGGTTCAGGATCACCCGTAAACAACACGAGAAGATTAATCATAAGATCCCATGATTGTACGCAACACGTCATTTGACAACACCGGTACTTTATGTACGCAACACGTCATTTGACAACACCGGTACCGTGGGTCAAGATTAATCTCGACCAATACATATACGATGGGGTTTTATTTATTTCATTGGGGGTTTTATTTATTTCATTGCGGGTATATTAAACATCTAAAAATGAACCATTAAAATTGAATTACTAACAACGAACTGCTAACTACGGACTAAGGAATTATTCAAAGTATTAAAAGTATAACAAGTATATATATGTGACGTTTGTTTAAAAAGAAAAGGTATTGATATATTATATATGGATAGGTTCGTGATATCAACCGGAGACCAAGTCAAATTATATATATCTTCAAGACGAAAGTGAGTATATAGTCCCTTTTAAACTTTAAATATTTTGGGCTGAGAATACATGCGCTGTTTTTTTTATAAATGATTTACGTTATGGACATAAGTAACTGAAAAATATATTCTACGTTGAGTTGTACCACTGGCATACTTCCCTGTAGCTTGGTAACTACTATTTACAACGGTATTGTAAACGCGAATCCTGTTGATAGATCTATCGGGCCTGACAACCCCAACCGGACTGGACGACCAGTATTCAACGGTTGCACAGTACTTCGTTTTGTGACTACACTTGGTACGGTGTAGTAAGATTTCATATTAAAGGGAATATGCGACGTGATTAATTGTTAAGTATGGTTACCAAGTGCTCAACCACTTAGAATATTTTTATTGAAATGTTTACATACGAAATCTTGTGGTCTATATATATATATATTGCTGCCGGCATTAAACCTATATCTCACCAACTTTATGTTGACATTTTAAAGCATGTTATTCTCAGGTATGAATTAAGTCTTCCGCTGTGCATTAGCTCGTACTAAGGATACTACTTGAGGCCATTAAGGACTTTTATCATAAGGCGTTGCATTCGAGTCATTGAAGTTCATAGAGACTATTATTAAGTAAATGGCGGTTTAGGTCATTTGAATATTATGAAATGTCAGGCGAATATGTCAATTCTGGATGTAACTATAGATTGCCTTATAAGAATAAATGCAACGTTTGAAATATGTATCATATAGAGGACAAGTACCTCGCAATGTTATCAACTATTGTAATTCGTTTGTAATCAATATGGACAACGTCCGGATGATTAGTTTCGGATCCTTTCAAAATAACTTTGGATAACTTTTGTATGTCGATCTCGAGCATTAGGATTGTGATACACTATGACCTGACCTAGCTTAATAGACATTTATTGACCAACATATGTTCTCTAGGTTGAGATCTACGGTTATTTGGTAATCCGAGTTTCAGTCACATTTCGGTAAACAACTTTATGTGCTGCTATGGTGAGTTTCATTTGCTCCCTTTTTGATTGCTTTTGCAATATATATTTTTGGGCTGAGAATACATGCACTTTATTTTAAACGCAATGGATACAAGTACATACTAAATTCTACATCGATTTTGAACCGAAAATCCCTTAGCTTTGGTAACTAGTAACTGCCGGTTATAAGAACTGGTGGGCGCGAGTAGTTATATATGGATCCATAGGGCATGATATCCCCATCCGAGCTAGAGCACTAGCCTTTTAATGGACGTATGCTATTTGAGAAGCGTACACGTTGGTTTGCGTGTATTATTAAGATGATTATACAAAGGGTATAAATTATATATACGTTAAGTTTAGTTACCAGGGTGCTCAATTTTGTAGAATATTTTGATAAACGTTTCTGGATGAAACAACTGAAATCTTGTGATCCACCTTTATATACAGATTATGCGAAACACTAAAACTATGAACTCACCAACCTTTGTGTTGACACTTGTTAGCATGTTTATTCTCAGGTTCCCTAGAAGTCTTCCGCTGTTTGCTTATATGTTAGATAAGCTATGTGCATGGAGTCTTACATGGCATATTTATCAAGGAAACGTTGCATTCACCAAATCATCACCATGTATCTTATTTTGACTGCATTGTCAACGGAATTACTATTGCAAACTATTATTTACGGTGATTGTCTATATGTAAAAATCATCAGATGTCGAAAACCTTTGATTTAAACATTCATTTATGGTGTGCCTTTTCAAAAGAATGCAATGTTTACAAAACGTATCATATAGAGGTCAAATACCTCGCATTGAAATCGATGAATGACGTGTTCATCCATATGGATTTGGAGCGATCGTCACATACCTAGATTGCCCTTACGCTTAACGACACATAAAAGCTTGACTAATCGAGGCGTATAAACAACCATATACGAATCCGATCCCACAATTCAAATGCATGTTTACTAGATAGTAATGTATGATTTAAGGATTCGATATCTTCATCGCATACGGGGCATCTTACTGAGTATAGATCAATATAGCGATTTCTTAACTCTATTCTAACCGATAGTTTGTTTTGTTTCGCTGGCCAAATAAATTTTCCAATTTTTCGCGATCAATTTTTTGAACGCAGTAGGTTCCATTTGTGAGTGACTTTGAGATAGATGTTTCTTCCATAACGGAATATAGATATTTAGTGTTGAGGCAGCCATTTGGATTAAACATCCAAATGTAGTATAAATTACCTCTTTTATTATAGAATATGTCAACTTTCAAATTTTCATTGTACATATTGAACTTGTCAATTACGTTTTTGTATGTAAACTCCATTTTCTTAACTTTGTATAGTGTTGAGTGTAAAAGATAAGATCATGAAAGAAAATTGTACATATAATACATGAAATTGACCAATTCAATCAATAGCAATATATGAAATAAATGAAATGAAAATACATCACATCACATATATACTTACATTTTAGTAATACAATAAACCTAAAATAATAAATACTAACCTAAACTGTATTATTAAATAAAAAAATCTTAAAAGATCTCAACGTTTTAGTATATACTTTGAATTTTACATACTAATTAACCTAATATTAACAAAAAAACATGGACCATACCAAATATAAATATTCAAAAAGTTTACCTTTTTATTCTATAATTAGTTAATTATCTATAGTTATTATTAAAATCCTGTAATAATGATATCATTATTATGCTAATTCCTTTGTTAAGAAATATATAAAAAAAATCTAAGCGGTTAAGCTGATGTCATTAATCTAATTAATCATGCATTTAGCTAATTGAAAATATAGATCAATAATTAGAAATTTATTTGATTAAGAAGGTGTGTGTAAGAGCAAAATTAATATTTTAATCCGATGATTAAATGTATGGCCAGCGATATTGTGTGTAAATTTTTGTTTGGGGATTGGGGATGGGAATTATTGATTTGTGAAGTTGACCCACCTCAATGATTATATGTAGACATAATTACCCCCGTCGTCCTTGAACTTGTACCCAAATCACACGCGTCGCCCTTGGAACTTTTTTTGAACTCACGACATCACTAAACTATCTGGAAATCACTCCCGTCATCCTTCTGTTTGCTTGCCCCTCAAAAGCCCCGTTAACCTGCATCATGTGCATAGCACGTGTGGGTCTTTCTGTCTTTTTTTCACCACCTCATCCATTAAATACCCCACCCACCCCCAATTCATCCCCATTCTCTCACCACCCAATTCAATTCCTTCCAAACCCTAAACTGGATCAACCAATGGTGACGAAGTTCTATCAAATTTGAGAGGATGATATGCATTACGATGTTAAGATGCTTTATGGTAAGTATTATTCCTTTTTTTTTACATTAAATAGCTACTTATACCTAAATGTTATATGTACATTGAATTTTAAACTAAATGTTATGGTTTGCAGAACATACTTCTACTCTTTTTTCTATTGAGTTGCATCACGGAGGTAAATTTACTGATACTCCTGGTAGGAAATACCTAGATGGCAAGATAACCTATATTGATGCCCTGGACATTGATTTCTTTTCATATCATGAACTTGGTGAGATTATTCAGGATTTAGATTACAATGGGCATGGTGTGATACTTTTCTACTTTTTAAAGCCTTATAATGATCTTGATTATGGTTTAGGACCTTTGGGGTGTTATCAAGACATACTGAGATTAACTAAGTATGCAATGGAGTTTAAGATTGTTAGCATCTACAGTGAACATGGCATGAAACCCAAAGTAAACCCATTTAGGAGTCCTTCTGCTAGAATTCCTTTTATGTTAGAAGAAATTGAAGATGAAGCTTTTAAGAGCAAAAAATCAAAAGAAGATGGTGCATTAATGCCAAAGAAGCTGCTTTTAGAGTACAATGTGAGTCAAGTAGTAAATGATGTATCTCAAGTTGATGAGTCTACTTTTGAAGGCACACATGAGAGTCAAGTTGATGATTCTACCCAAAATTTAGTCAAGTATTCAATGTTGTTGAAGTTGATAATACTCAACATAATGATGCTGAAGATGATGTTGATAATATTCAACATAATGATGCTGAAGATGATGTTGATAATATTCAACATAATGTGTTTGTATTGGTTAATGTGTTTGTGTCTTTTGAACTAGTATGTCTTGTGTAATGTGTCTTTTGAACTGCAGGTTTGTAATGTTTCTGGTACTTTGTTTGTGTTATGTGTAATGTGTATGTGAACAACTAGAAACTGATGCAAATGTGAATGTTATGTGTAATGTGTATTTGAACTGCAGGTTTGTAATGTATTTTTATCAACTTGTAATGTATATGTGTAATGTGTTTGTGTAATGTGAATGTGTGATGACCCGGAAATTTCTGACCAAATTTAAACTTTATCTTTAAATGATTTAATGTTTCCGACACGATAAGCAAAGTCTATGAAGTTGAATCTCAAAATTTGGAACTATTCAATTACTCTTCGATTGTTCTCAACGATTCGCGAACAATTATATGTAAATAGATACATATGCTATAACTTGAAAACGTAACAACGTGTTATGAAAATGATACTGTGCATTAACCTTATTGGTTTGATTATCTGTTTGTTATTTAGATAAGTTAACTAAAACGTTTAAGATGAACCAGTAAAATACTAATTTGCTACAGTATTTTCGAATTGCTACAGTACCCGAAAAGCTACAGTGTTTTCGAAAATCACTATTTACTACAGTAAAAAAACTTTGCTACAGTAACTTTGCTACAGTAAAACACTATTTTAAAATGTATTTTAACAAATAGCGAGACGATGATTTATAGAAGTGAATGACCAAAACATTCAAATGTATAAGTTATATTTCGAGTGATATAAACTAGGGATAATTTAAGTCTATAATTTGACAAAGGTACGAGTCACGAAACGTAAAGAGCGAGTTTTCTCAGCGTACGAAGGGACACTCGAAAAACCGGAACCGAGACATAAGTCGAGTGACAACGTACGACTTATCGGAACGAAAATTACAAATCAACTATGCACGTGAATTTAATATAATATATAATTAATTATATAAATTAAATATATTATATATTATATATATATTATAATAATATGTCGACAAGCAAAATGTTAAAACATTGTGAGCTGGAAAAGGACCCCATGCGATCGCATGGGAATCCTTCTACCAAGCCATGCGATCGCATGGCAGTGGATTTCAGGCCAAGTGTATAAATTCGATCGAGTTCTGGCATATTTCACACACACATATCCATCATCTATATTACTCGTATTATATTTATATATTATTATTATTATTATTATTATTATTATTATTATTATTATTATTATTATTATTATTATTATTATTATTATTAAGATTAAAATTATTATTAATCTTATTATTATTATTATTATTATTATTATTATTATTATTATTATTATTAGTTAGTATTATACATAAAATACTACGACGAGGTTATAAACGTGTCACCTTCAAAATGGGTTTTTGAGTGGGATAGAGCTAAGAAAATTATGGGTTATAACTATGGAGGTTATGGGTAATATTCATGGGTATTTTTCGTAAGTCAAACCTAGTGTTTATCATCTCTGTTGTGTCTACGTACTTTCCTACCATATTGAATCACAATATTGATACGTGAGCATTTATATCTTATCTTTTATATATTAATTGTGTATCCATGTCTAGTGCTCGAGTATATATGTTTATGCATGCTTGTATGCTAAATTTCATCGTTAAACAGTTTATGATGAATCACGAATTAAATACATATATTACTGGTAAAAGGTATATGATCTGCATGTTTTTGGAAAGCTGGCGAAAAATTAATAACTTTTCATTTAGAAATCACGTAATTTCGATGAACGAATCAAAAGATATGGTCAACTGAATTATGATTGACGTTAATTGAAATTGCTTTTGAATCTGCAATTAAGATTTAAACAACTTGTTTACGAGATTGATAAAATGAATTTTTGAAACGACTTTGGATAACTTTTGTATGTCGATCTCGAGCATTAGGATTGTGATACACTATGACCAGACCTAGCTTGATAGACATTTATTGACCAACATATGTTCTTTAGGTTGAGATCTACGGTTATTTGGTAATCCGAGTTTCAGTCACATTTTGGTGAACGACTTTATATGCTGCTAAGGTGAGTTTCATTTGCTCCCTTTTTAATTGCTTTTGCAATATATATTTTTGGGCTGAGAATACATGCACTTTATTTTAAACGCAATGGATACAAGTACATACTAAATTCTACACTGAGTCTGAACTGAAAATCCCTTAGCTTTGGTAACTAGTAACTGCCAGTTATAAGAACTGGTGGGTGCGAGTAGTTATATATGGATCCATAGGGCTTGATATCCCCGTCCGAGCTAGAGCGCTAGCCTTTTAACGGACATATGCTATTTGAGAAGCGTACACGTTGGTTTGCGTGTATTATTAAGATGATTATACAAAGGGTATAAATTATATATACGTTAAGTTTAGTTACCAGGGTGCTCAAATTCGTAGAATATTTTGATAAACGTTTCTGGATGAAACAACTGAAATCTTGTGATCCACCTTTATATACAGATTATGCGAAACACTAAAACTATGAACTCACCAACCTTTGTGTTGACACTTGTTAGCATGTTTATTCTCAGGTTTCCTAGAAGTTTTCCACTGTTTGCTTATATGTTAGATAAGCTATGTGCATGGAGTCGTACATGGCATATTTTTCAAGGAAACGTTGCATTCACCAAATTATCACCATGTATCTTATTTTGACTGCATTGTCAACGGATGTACTATTGTAAACTATTATTTACGGTAATTGTCTATATGTAGAAATCATCAGATGTCGAAAATCTTTGATTTAAATATTCATTTATGGTGTACCTTTTCAAAAGAATGCAATGTTTACAAAACGTATCATATAGAGGTCAAATACCTCGCAATGAAATCAATGAATGACGTATTGTCCATATGGATTTGGAGTGATCGTCACAGTTGGTATCAGAGCGTTGGTCCTAGTTAACCAGGTCTTGTATGAGTGTGTCTAACTGATAGTTGTTAGGATACATTAGTAAGTCTGGACTTCGACCTCGTCTGCATGTTAAAAGTTTTGCTTATCATTTCTTGTCAGAAATTACATGCTTATGACTCTTAAGTCTAGACACGTTTTACTGCATTGATTACATGAATAGTGTATAGACAAAATTCATATCTTAGCATATCTGTTACTGTAAACTTTTCCTGACATCTTCCGAAAATTTCTCCGTGATTTATGGAATTTGGTATTATATATACATATGTAAATTATGTATTGAAGAATACCAAACTAAATTCTATAATCTAATTCATATCAAAAATCATCTCCCTAATTATACAAGATGGATCCCGTATCTAGTTCAAATTCCTTAAACTCTGACAGCTATTCCTATATGGATATTCACCTAAATTCTGAAGACAGTGTAACCGGAATGGATCAACCAATTAGCCATCATCTATTCTGGATGAACTGGGGATGGGTTCGTAGCCTACTTAATTATTGGAGACAAGAAGAAGGCGATCCCTTCCATCCACCACATTGCCCTCTTGGCGAAGAACCTGAAGCACTTACCGGCGAACCTGTTCGAGACACCATTTTCTCTCTCATTTCCAGAGTATCTCATCATGATAATATACTATCTCAAATTCTGGATCTTATTCATCCGCTCGTCCGAACCGCCAATCATCCCGGTGTAATAGAAGAAGTCAACGAGCTTCGCGCTCGGGTAGTGGCTTTGGAGAATATGGTGCAAAGGTTACAAGCACCAGCAGCATCACCGGCATCAACAGTACCACCGACAACAACAACAACAGTACCATTACCACCACCAACAACATCCGCATCGCAAACCTCAACTTCACAATCTGTCCCATGAGCATCAACGTCATACGCACCGTAGTTACTAAGAAATACCAGCAACAATAACCGATGAAGTATTAACTCATTTCCCCTGAAGAAATTTTATGTATATTTAATATATATGAATTTTGAAATCAAAATAAATCTTTTCGTACTAAGCTATTACATGTGAATCTTAACTGGTAGGTACTACTCGGTTAGTTCATATTACTAATATGCGATGATGTACATCCTTCCTTAACAACTTAACCATTGTTAACTACAATCTCTGTTTCAACCCAATGAATTCCATTTCATAATAAACCAAGTGTATTAATCAATTACATAATTGATTTTACATTTTCAATTTCGATATACTCGAAACTTTCCAGAAAACATCATCTGTGCCTTGTAAGGTTCACAAAATTTCCACGAGCACCAACATCCTTCACCGAGGAATAGCAATAAGAATAAATAATGAAGTGTTGATTTCATTAGTGAAAAACTCCGCAAAGATTATGTAATCTTTAATGTTTTAGAGATTAATCATTTCTAAGTCAAGCTGAAAATTAAATGAGCTTAATATGATATTAACTCATTAAATCTGTGTTACATCTGAAGAAAATATACATACATATATTTTTATAAAGACGGTAATAAAAAATCTTTTGTACAAAGTATTAATTGTGAAATCTTCAACGGGTAGGTAATACCCGGGAAATATATAAGTTCGCAATTAATATGTTACACTGTACATTCTTCAACTTTGATTCAAAAATTATTAACAATGCTCACAACGATATACAATCGTTTTCATACAAATTCAATTACATATTCTGATATTGACGGATCAGAATCCAAGTCATAACTCTGAACCGGTGACATCATTCTTAGATCTCTACATCTTTCAAAGCTGTACTTTGCCTTTAAATCTGTGCAAGATCCTTTAGCATTGTTATTACTGAAAATAATCTTGCAATCCTTTTCAAAGTATCCAGTTTTATCACACTTTCAACCAGTCAACTTCGACTTTTCAGATTAGCCTTATTGAAACTTTGACATATACGTTCTTGTTACCGGGGAACCTTTCATGTTCCACCACATTAGCAGTAAACTTAACAGCAACTTCATTACTCATTGGTTTAAGTCTCTCTGAAAAACCATTATAATTGTTCATTGAAACCCTAGCATGTACTCATTCACATCTTGTAACAATAATTGCCATACCAACCACCTGGAATTAGCAATCAGTATTTTGAATCTCGCAGCATTTTCTATGACAACAGTTATATATAGATAACATCTATCTTCTAGACTTACATACTTCGAATGTGAAGTTTCTGAAAAACACCCCAAACTACGAAACTAGTTCTCCGAATTTTGAAAAAATGCTGATGAAGCAGCAAAAACTGTAAACGACCTTAACAGTCAAAAGTTTAATAATAAAGAATAGTATGGTGGTAAATCTGAGAAAAAGAGAAGGTTTGGAACTGGAAAACGGATTAAGCAGACCATGAAGGAGGCTGTGGACAAATCACAAAAACGAAATCTACCTTCAAAGAATACAAATGATTCAGTGTCTGCTAAAATCCTTAGCAAATACCTTGCTTCCAAATCTAAACCCTTGCGGACAATATTCTTCATCATCCTCTGATATAAGAAATTCTAAAATATCATCGTATCTTCCATTATAAATATCCTCCATATTTCTGAAGATATTTTTATAATTATTCTTATCTGAAACCATTCATCTTTTCGCGCTATCTGTATTACATCATAAAAGAAACTATTTTAGTTTTTAAATTCTGAAACCTTCAAGTTTAAAATATGAATGTTTTGATGTAGTGTTGGGAACTGAAGCATGAATTAGTATAATATAATGACACTTGATCAACGTGATTATATTACAGTAAGTCATGCTGAATTTCTAATGGAACGTGATAAAGGTTCACAGATCACACCCTCATCATGAACCATGTTACATAACTCTTTCATTCTATTTAATCTCTAAATATATCAAGAAAATACTTTTATTGATGATTCGGTCTTTCCAGATATTCTGGTAATTTGACAAATCAAGATCGTGCCATTACAATTTCTTTCTTAGAACATTAACTATGTTCATTCCGAAATGTATAGCTACGAATTCTGGACAATTATTCGCTTGACTTGAAGTCGGGAAGGAAAAATGAAAGCATGGAGCTCCTAAATATAAGGGAAAATATAAAGCCTGACAACAACACATATATCACAGACCGTGTATATCAATGCGTATAGCAATATAAAGACACGGGAGAATGAAAAATACTATAACCCCAAGGTAATAGTAGAAGAAAATAACTTTCTCTGGTGGCAGATGAAAAAGAAGAATGAAGGATACGATAGCCAAGAAAATATCAAGAATCAGAACTGGATTAAGCATTTCACAATCTTTTGGAAGTATGAAATAAGAAAGAAGATGTACGAGTGGTGAAAATAATGAAATGGAAGAGGTCAATTTATAGCGAAATATCAGACATAGCAATCGAGGCAGATTACGCATTTAATCAAAGAAAATCCTAATTTCTGAAAATTCCGAAAAATCAAATCTTATTTAGATAATGAAGATTTTCTATTTCTTAAATTTCAGAAATCAATCGTTACTACGTCAAGAGTTAAAAACGAATCTCTATTCTCCATTTCACTCTATTACGATAACTTCCCTCATACGCTTCGAGTAATTGGATTGTTTTATCCATATTATTCAACGGTGATAAAAATTCTATTTATCAACTCATATTCGTCATGAAAACATTCTTATTGTTAGCCATGACGACCTCACTCAAATTTCAGGACGAAATTTCTTTAACGGGTAGGTACTGTGATGATCCGGAAATTTCTGACCAAATTTAAACTTTATCTTTAAATGATTTAATGTTTCCGACACGATAAGCAAAGTCTATGAAGTTGAATCTCAAAATTTTGAACTATTCAATTACTCTTCGATTGTTCTCAACGATTCGCGAACAATTATATGTAAATAGATACATATGCTATAACTTGAAAACGTAACAAAGTGTTATGAAAATGATACTGTGCATTAACCTTATTGGTTTGATTATCTGTTTGTTATTTAGATAAGTTAACTAAAACGTTTAATGTGAACCAGTAAAACACTAATTTGCTACAGTATTTTTGAATTGCTACAGTACCCGAAAAGCTACAGTGTTTTCGAAAATCACTATTTACTACAGTAAAAAACTTTGCTACAGTAAAACACTATTTTAAAATGTATTTTAACAAATAGCGAGACGATGATTTATAGAAGTAAATGACCAAAACATTCAAATGTATAAGTTATATTTCGAGTGATATAAACTAGGGATAATTTAAGTCTATAATTTGACAAAGGTACGAGTCACGAAACGTAAAGAGCGAGTTTTCTCAGCGTACGAAGGGACACTCAAAAAACCAGAACCGGGACATAAGTCGAGTGACAACGTACGACTTATCGGAATGAAAATTACAAATCAACTATGCACGTGAATTTAATATAATATATAATTAATTATATAAATTAAATATATTATATATATATTATAATAATATGTCAACAAGCAAAATGTTAAAATATTCATGGGTATTTTTCGCAAGTCAAACCTAGTGTTTATAATCTCTGTTGTGTCTACGTACTTTCCTACAATATTGAATCACAATATTGATACGTGAGCATTTATATCTTATCTTTTATATATTAATTGTGTATCCATGTCTAGTGCTCGAGTATATATGTTTATGCATGCTTGTATGCTAAATTTCGTTGTTAAACAGTTTATGATGAATCACGAATTAAATACATATATTATTGGTAAAAGGTATATGATCTGCATGTTTTTGGAAAGCTGGCGAAAAATTAATAACTTTTCATTTAGAAATCACGTAATTTCGATGAACGAATCAAAAGATATGGTCAACTGAATTATGATTGACGTTAATTGAAATTGCTTTTGAATCTGCAATTAAGATTTAAACAACTTGTTTACGAGATTGATAAAATGAATTTTTGAAACGACTTTGGATAACTTTTGTATGTCGATCTCGAGCATTAGGATTGTGATACACTATGACCAGACCTAGCTTGATAGACATTTATTGACCAACATATGTTCTTTAGGTTATGATCTACGGTTATTTGGTAATCCGAGTATCAGTCACATTTTGGTGAACGACTTTATGTGCTGCTAAGGTGAGTTTCATTTGCTCCCTTTTTAATTGCTTTTGCAATATATATTTTTGGGCTGAGAATACATGCATTTTATTTTAAACGCAATGGATACAAGTACATACTAAATTCTACACTGAGTCTGAACCGAAAATCCCTTAGCTTTGGTAACTAGTAACTGCCAGTTATAAGAACTGATGGGCACGAGTAGTTATATATGGATCCATTGGGCTTGATATCCCCGTCTGAGCTAGAGCGCTAGCCTTTTAACGGATGTATGTTATTTGAGAAGCGTACACGTTGGTTTGCGTGTATTATTAAGATGATTATACAAAGGGTATAAATTATATATACGTTAAGTTTAGTTACCAGGGTGCTCAATTTCGTAGAATATTTTGATAAACGTTTCTGGATGAAATAACTGAAATCTTGTGATCCACCTTTATATACAGATTATGCGAAACACTAAAACTATGAACTCACCAACATTTGTGTTGACACTTGTTAGCATGTTTATTCTCAGGTTTCCTAGAATTTTTTCACTGTTTGCTTATATGTTAGACAAGCTATGTGCATGGAGTCGTACATCGCATATTTTTCAAGGAAATGTTGCATTCACCAAATCATCACCATGTATCTTATTTTGACTGCATTGTCAACGGATGTAGTATTGTAAACTATTATTTACGGTGATTGTCTATATGTAGAAATCATTAGATGTCGAAAATCTTTGATTTAAATATTCATTTATGGTGTACCTTTTCAAAAGAATGCAATGTTTACAAAACGTATCATATAGAGGTCAAATACCTCACAATGAAATCAATGAATGACGTATTGTCCATATGGATTTGGAGCGATCATCACAGAATGTTTATTGTCTTGTGAAACATGAGAAACAATGACTGGAACTGATGCAAATAAAACCATCCATTTCATTCATACATTCAACAAGCATTACATAGATATGGTTCTTATGAACCAATACAACCAACCATAACATCACTTGAACCAGATAATAACTAGAATACATAAAATCAAAAAAAAAAAAAAACATCATCTTCAACCATCTTGGAACTCTTTTTTCAGCTTCCAACAGCTCTTCTAAATTGTTAACTGGTGGATCCAACCAAATGAAAAACCTACAATCAGAAAACTAAATACGAATTCCAAACAATTAGATTGTAGCATTAAACCTATTTTGAAACCATTAAAATTGAAAAAATTTGTTTACCTTAGTTGGACATGAATAATATCGCCTACCAGGATTTTTGTGAGTTCCTGAAACACGAATGACAGCTCTCTTGCCACAATTGCAGTATACCATTCTTGTTTATTCGATAATTGATAGCGTATGGGTTGTAAGGGAGCAATTAGGGTTTATGTTCATTTAATTGGGGGTGGGTGAGAGAATGGGGACGAATTGGGGGTGGGTGGGGTATTTAATGGGTGAGGTGGTGAAAAAAGATAGAAATACCCACACGTGCTATGCACATGATGCAGGTTAACGGGGCTTTTAAACGACAAGTGATGTGCGTAGGGGTGTATACAAAATAGTTATATTTTTACTACGAAATATGACGAAATATGATACAAGTTTTAATTAATTTATTTACAAATGGGATATACCTAAACTCTGCTACAACACTATAGGCAGTGTACCTAATCGTAGAGTAGTGTAGTTTTTAGTAAGTCCGGTTCGTCCACAGGGAACTCAGCCAAGTTTAACGCTATATTAGTTTTAACTTATAATTGTAAAAATACAAAAATATATATAAGTAGTATTATTATTATAAAAGGGGGTTTTTACCGTTTAATGACTGGTTTGTCGATTTTAAAACTTTAATCGCAGTTAAAACCTAATGTAAAATATTAAAAATAAATATAACTTAAATTAAAGCGTAAATTAAATAATGATAATGAAATTGCGATAAATAAAAGTGCGATAAAATAAAATTGCGATAATTAAAGAGTACGATAATTAAAAGTGCAATTAAATACGATGACAGTAAATAAAAGTGCGATAATTAAAAGTGCAATAAAATATGAAATAAAGAAATTATGCTTATTTAAACTTCCGTAATCATGATGTTTGACGTGTTGATTTTAGTTTATTACCATGGGTTAATTGTCCTTTGTCCTGGATTATTTGATATGTCCATACGGATTTGTCCATAATAGTCCATCAGTCATAATCATAAAGTGCGGAAGTCTTCGTCAAATTATTCTTATTTTCGAAGTCAAATATTCCAACTAATTGGGGATTCGAATTGTAACAAGGTCTTAATACTTTGTTTAATGAATACACCAGGTTATCGACTGCGTGTAGTCCAAGGTTTTACTACTTTGTTAACAATTACACCAATTACCCTTGAATGTAAACCACCCATGTTTCAACAAGTCTATTAACTATTAATCCAGTTCCGTGTCCGGTTAAATGAACAATTATTGGTATTTATAGATATCCCGTCCACCGTACCCAGTCAAGCGTATGTGGTTATATATAAATATGTCAAATTATAAGTCTATATATTAAATTAACGAGGTATCGTTTAGTTAATATAAATCCCATTAATAGCCCATAGTCTAATTTCCACAAGTGTCGTTCTTTTATCCAAACCCCAATTATGGTACAAAGCCCAATTACCCAATTTTAATATTTAGCCCAACATCACGATTACTTCGGCATTAAATAAGCATAATAATAACTTAGCTACGAGACATTAATTTAAAAAGGTTGAACATAACTTACAATGATTAAAAATAGCGTAGCGTTACACGGACAGAATTTCGACTTACACCCTTACAACATTCGCTAACATACCCTTATTATTAGAAATTAAAATTAAAATTAAAATTATAATATAAATATAAATATATATACGTTGATAGATAGGAAGAGAAAAAGATATGTTAATTTGAGCCAAAACACGCGAAATTTATAGATGTGGCCTGACTTCTGCTGCCATGCGATCGCATGGAATTTTAGCTTCCAGGCCATGCGATCGCATGACCTGCTTTTCCAGCTCACAAGAGTTTGTTTGCATCTTGTCGACGGTTTATAAATACATATATATAATATATAAATAATTTTAAGAATTATTTAAATATTATATTATATTTATGTGCATAGTTGACCGTAATTTTTAGTCCGTTACGTCGAGCGTTGAGAGTTGACTCTGGTCCCGGTTCTGGATTTTCGAACGTCCTTGCGTACAATTTAATATCTTGTACTTTGCGTTTTGCGTCTTGTACTCTTGTAATTTCGAGACGTTTCTCATCAATAATTTGAACCACTTTGATTGTACTTTGTACTTTTGAGCTTTTTGGTCGTTTGCGTCTTCAATTCGTCGAATCTGTCTTTTGTCTTCACCTTTTATTATTTAAATGAATATCACTTGTAAATAGAACAATTGCAACTAAAAGCTTGTCTTTCTTGAGGGATAATGCTATGAAATATATGTTCGTTTTTAGCATTATCAAATATTCCCACACTTGAGCGTTGCTTGTCCTCAAGCAATATAGTCTTGAAATAAAAATACTAGAATCACTTCTTTATTCTTCACACTTTGTACATCAGTGATTTCTTTACGGCGGTATAAACAATGATAGTAACGTTGTATAGTGACCCGAACTTTTCCATGTTTATATATATTAATTGAGATTGATATTTACATGATTAAATGTTTCCAACATGTTAAGCAATCAAACTTTTTAAGACTTGATTAATTGAAATATGTTTCATATAGACAATTGACCACCCAAGTTGACCGGTGATTCACGAACGTTAAAACTTGTAAAAACTATATGATGACATATATATGGATATATATATAGTTAACATGATACTATGATAAGTAAACATATCATTAAGTATATTAACAATGAACTACATATGTAAAAACAAGACTACTAACTTAATGATTTTTAAACGAGACATATATGTAACGATTATCGTTGTAAAGACATTTAATGTATATATATCATATTAAGAGATATTCATACATGATAATATAATGATAATATAATAATTTAAAATCTCATTTGATATTATAAACATTGGGTTAACAACATTTAACAAGATCGTTAACCTAAAGGTTTCAAAACAACACTTACATGTAACGACTAACGATGACTTAACGACTCAGTTAAAATGTATATACATGTAGTGTTTTAATATGTATTTATACACTTTTGAAAGACTTCAATACACTTATCAAAATACTTCTACTTAACAAAAATGCTTACAATTACATCCTCGTTCAGTTTCATCAACAATTCTACTCGTATGCACCCGTATTCGTACTCGTACAATACACAGCTTTTAGATGTATGTACTATTGGTATATACACTCCAATGATCAGCTCTTAGCAGCCCATGTGAGTCACCTAACACATGTGGGAACCATCATTTGGCAACTAGCATGAAATATCTCATAAAATTACAAAAATATGAGTAATCATTCATGACTTATTTACATGAAAACAAAATTACATATCCTTTATATCTAATCCATACACCAACGACCAAAAACACCTACAAACACTTTCATTCTTCAATTTTCTTCATCTAATTGATCTCTCTCAAGTTCTATCTTCAAGTTCTAAGTGTTCTTCATAAATTCCAAAAGTTCTAGTTTCATAAAATCAAGAATACTTTCAAGTTTGCTAGCTCACTTCCAATCTTGTAAGGTGATCATCCAACCTCAAGAAATCTTTGTTTCTTACAGTAGGTTATCATTCTAATACAAGGTAATAATCATATTCAAACTTTGGTTCAATTTCTATAACTATAACAATCTTATTTCAAGTGATGATCTTACTTGAACTTGTTTTCGTGTCATGATTCTGCTTCAAGAACTTCGAGCCATCCAAGGATCCATTGAAGCTAGATCCATTTTTCTCTTTTCCAGTAGGTTTATCCAAGGAAATTAAGGTAGTAATGATGTTCATAACATCATTCGATTCATACATATAAAGCTATCTTATTCGAAGGTTTAAACTTGTAATCACTAGAACATAGTTTAGTTAATTCTAAACTTGTTCGCAAACAAAAGTTAATCCTTCTAACTTGACTTTTAAAATCAACTAAACACATGTTCTATATCTATATGATATTCTAACTTAATGATTTAAAACCTGGAAACACGAAAAACACCGTAAAACCGGATTTACGCCGTCGTAGTAACACCGCGGGCTGTTTTGGGTTAGTTAATTAAAAACTATGATAAACTTTGATTTAAAAGTTGTTATTCTGAGAAAATGATTTTTATTATGAACATGAAACTATATCCAAAAATTATGGTTAAACTCAAAGTGGAAGTATGTTTTCTAAAATGGTCATCTAGACGTCGTTCTTTCGACTGAAATGACTACCTTTACAAAAACGACTTGTAACTTATTTTTCCGACTATAAACCTATACTTTTTCTGTTTAGATTCATAAAATAGAGTTCAATATGAAACCATAGCAATTTGATTCACTCAAAACGGATTTAAAATGAAGAAGTTATGGGTAAAACAAGATTGGATAATTTTTCTCATTTTAGCTACGTGAAAATTGGTAACAAATCTATTCCAACCATAACTTAATCAACTTGTATTGTATATTATGTAATCTTGAGATACCATAGACACGTATACAATGTTTCGACCTATCATGTCGACACATCTATATATATTTCGGAACAACCATAGACACTCTATATGTGAATGTTGGAGTTAGCTATACAGGGTTGAGGTTGATTCCAAAATATATATAGTTTGAGTTGTGATCAATACTGAGATACGTATACACTGGGTCGTGGATTGATTCAAGATAATATTTATCGATTTATTTCTGTACATCTAACTGTGGACAACTAGTTGTAGGTTACTAACGAGGACAGCTGACTTAATAAACTTAAAACATCAAAATATATTAAAAGTGTTGTAAATATATTTTGAACATACTTTGATATATATGTATATATTGTTATAGGTTCGTGAATCAACCAGTGGCCAAGTCTTACTTCCCGACGAAGTAAAAATCTGTGAAAGTGAGTTATAGTCCCACTTTTAAAATCTAATATTTTTGGGATGAGAATACATGCAGGTTTTATAAATGATTTACAAAATAGACACAAGTACGTGAAACTACATTCTATGGTTGAATTATCGAAATCGAATATGCCCCTTTTTATTAAGTCTGGTAATCTAAGAATTAGGGAACAGACACCCTAATTGACGCGAATCCTAAAGATAGATCTATCGGGCCCAACAAGCCCCATCCAAAGTACCGGATGCTTTAGTACTTCGAAATTTATATCATATCCGAAGGGTGTCCCGGAATGATGGGGATATTCTTATATATGCATCTTGTTAATGTCGGTTACCAGGTGTTCACCATATGAATGATTTTTATCTCTATGTATGGGATGTGTATTGAAATATGAAATCTTGTGGTCTATTATTATGATTTGATATATATAGGTTAAACCTATAACTCACCAACATTTTTGTTGACGTTTTAAGCATGTTTATTCTCAGGTGATTATTAAGAGCTTCCGCTGTCGCATACTTAAATAAGGACGAGATTTGGAGTCCATGCTTGTATGATATTGTGTAAAAACTGCATTCAAGAAACTTATTTTGTTGTAACATATTTGTATTGTAAACCATTATGTAATGGTCGTGTGTAAACAGGATATTTTAGATTATCATTATTTGATAATCTACGTAAAGCTTTTTAAACCTTTATTGATGAAATAAAGGTTATGGTTTGTTTTAAAATGAATGCAGTCTTTGAAAAACGTCTCATATAGAGGTCAAAACCTCGCAACGAAATCAATTAATATGGAACGTTTTTAATCAATAAGAACGGGACATTTCAGTTGGTATCCGAGCGTTGGTCTTAGAGAACCAGAATTTTGCATTAGTGTGTCTTATCGAGTTTGTTAGGATGCATTAGTGAGTCTGGACTTCGACCGTGTTTACTTGAAAAATGATTGCTTAACAAATTTTGTTGGAAACTATATATTTTTAACATGTGAATATTATGTGATATATTAATCTCTTAACGCGTTTGATATTATGTGATAGATGTCTACCTCTAGAACAAGTCCCATTGACTCACCTAATAATAATGAAGAGTCAAATGTAAATTGGAATGATTCGTGGACTGATTCACAAGTTCCCGAAGAGGAACCGGAAGAAGAGTCGGAACCGGAAGAAGAATCGGAACCGGAAGAAGAATCGGAACCGGAAGAAGAATCGGAACCGGATGAAGAAATAGAACCGGTGGGGGAAATAATAAAACGGTTAAGTAAAAGAAAATCCTCAACCAACCGACCAAGGTTAATTATGGTCAATGGTGTTTCCGCCAAGGAAGCAAAATATTGGGAGGATTACCAATTCTCTGATGAATCGGATTCCGACGAGAATTTCGATGATGTTATAGAAATTACCCCAACTGAATTTAAAAAGGCAAAAGAAAATAATAAGGGAAAGGGCATAAAAATAGAGAAATCTAATTCCAACCCCGATGAACTTTATATGTATCGTCAACCCCCGAAGTCCTTAAGTTGTAACAATGACCCGGGAACCTCTAAACCACCAGGTTTTTCTAAACCAATGTGGACAACGACGGCTCGTATTAGGGGAACATCATATATCCCTAGAAACTTGGCAAAACGAACCAAAATCGAAGAAGAAGAAACGAGCGAGTCGGAATAAGATAGTTGTATTCGTGTGGTGTAATATATGTAATATAGTGTTCTTATGCTTTATGATATATGTAAAAATTGCTTGTATTAATAAGTATTTTTTTTATGAATCTAACTCTTGTCTATTTTACAGTTTAAAAACACAAAATGGATAGACAACCCAATATTTTAAGAGACCTACCCGGAGACATGATTGATGAAATCTTGTCTAGAGTCGGCCAGAATTCTTCGGCACAACTATTTAAGGCGAGATCAGTTTGTAAGACATTCGAAGAACGTTCCAAGAATGTCTTGGTTTATAAGAGACTTTCGTTTGAAAGATGGGGGATATCACATTGGGAAACCCATAAGTTACGATGTGTTTACTTTGACGCATATATTGCGGGGAACCCAAATGCTATTTTACGCAACGGGTTAAGAAATTATTTTGACTCAATATATCCGAATATTGGACTTCGTGATTTAGAAAAAGCGGCTAACATGCAACATAAATAAGCATGTTATGCTTACGGATTAGTAATGTTCGCTTCTCACCAAAGTGAGAACAAGAACATCGGGCTACAACTATTAAACAAAACGTTTCCACAAGTGACGGAGTCGGTAATTGGGGTAAGAAATGAGGTTTTTAGATTATTACGGGACTGTTGGACATTACGTAACCCTCGTCCCTTTGATGACGTTACAACACGCTGTCTTATCAACGGCCATAACGGTTATGTTGCACAAGACCAAGGATGGGAAGTAGTCCTAGTAAAACCAGAATGCATGACTTGTTTCTGGACGTATGAATTACGTGTCTTTATTGCCTTTGCTGAACGACTTGTGTACTAGCTAGAATTGTCTTCACAACTATCTTGTATCAAAGTTATTGTGTGCTATATTTCATGCTTTATGTAAAATAAGCGGTATTGTAAGTTTGTAAAATATTGTATAAAAGTTTGAACGCGAAATATTATTATAATCAGTTTTTCATATAGAATTGTAGTAGTTGAATTGTATATTAGCTACTAAGTATGAACTTAACGGGTAGGTACTACCCGAATTTAAACTTATAAAACGCTAATATGAAGAAAAAGCTTTTATAAATGAGTTCATATTATGCTACGAAATACTATTAACTACTCTTAATATTCTGTATGATTAACTTGTTCCATTTAACTATTTTGAAGGAAATGGCACCGACTACTCGACACACCGTGAATATGAATGAAGAGGAATTCCGTACTTTTCTAGCTTCAAACATAGCCGCAGTACAGGCTGCGCTACATACCAACAATAACCTTGGATCTAGCAGTACAGGAAATCGTGTAGGATGCACCTACAAAGAATTCACTGCCTGCAAACCTTTGGAATTTGATGGAACCGAAGGACCGATCGGATTGAAACGGTGGACCGAGAAGGTTGAATCGGTGTTTGCCATAAGTAAGTGTACTGAAGAGGACAAAGTGAAGTACGCTACGCATACCTTCACAGGTTCTGCGTTAACATGGTGGAATACCTATCTAGAGCAAGTGGGACAAGACGATGCGTACGCACTACCGTGGTTAGCATTCAAGCACTTGATGAACGAGAAGTACCGTCCCAGAACCGAGGTCAATAAGCTCAAGACAGAACTTAGAGGGTTACGAACCCAAGGATTTGATATTACCACGTACGAAAGACGATTCACAGAATTGTGCCTATTGTGTCCGGGAGCATTCGAAGATGAGGAAGAGAAGATCGACGCGTTTGTGAAAGGATTACCGGAAAGAATCCAAGAAGATATAAGTTCACACGAGCCCGCCTCCATACAACAGGCATGTAGAATGGCTCACAAACTAGTGAACCAGATTGAAGAAAGAATTAAAGAACAGACTGCTGAAGAGGCCAATGTGAAGCAAGTCAAAAGAAAGTGGGAGGAAAACGGTGATAAGAATCACCAATACAACAACAACAGCAATTACAACAATAATCGCAACAATTATCCCAACAATCGCAACATCAATCGCAACTACAACAAACGGCCCAACAACAACAACAACAACAACAACAACAGCAGCAACTACAACAATCATCCCAACAACAATAATAACCGCAACAACAACAACAATCAGAAGCAGCTATGCCAAAGGTGTGAAAAGAATCACTCGGGGTTCTGCACCAAATTTTGCAACAAGTGTAAAAGAAATGGTCATAGCGCGGCGAAGTGTGAGGTCTACAGACCAGGGGTTAATAGAACGAAAGGAACAAATGGTGTCGGAACGAGTAATGGCGGAGCAAGTAGTGTCGGAGCAAGTTATGCCAATGTAGTTTGTTATAAATGTGGAAAACCAGGCCACATTATTAGAAATTGCCCGAACCAGGAGAACACGAATGGACAAGGCCGTGGAAGAGTTTTCAATATTAATGCGGTAGAGGCACAGGAAGACCCGGAGCTTGTTACGGGTACGTTTCTTATTGACAATAAATCTGCTTACGTTTTATTTGATTCGGGTGCGGATAGAAGCTATATGAGTAGAGATTGTTGTGCTAAATTAAGTTGTCCATTGACGCCTTTGGATAGTAAATTTTTACTCGAATTAGCAAATGGTAAATTAATTTCAGCAGATAATATATGTCGGAATCGAGAAATTAAACTGGTTAGCGAAACATTTAAGATTGATTTGATACCAGTAGAGTTAGGGAGTTTTGATGTGATAATCGGTATGGACTGGTTGAAAGAAGTGAAAGCGGAGATCGTTTGTTACAAAAATGCAATTCGCATTATACGAGAAAAAGGAAAACCCTTAATGGTGTACGGAGAAAAGGGCAACACGAAGCTACATCTTATTAGTAATTTGAAGGCACAAAAACTACTAAGAAAAGGTTGCTATGCTGTTCTAGCACACGTCGAGAAAGTACAAACTGAAGAAAAGAGCATCAATGATGTTCCCATTGCAAAAGAATTTCCGATGTATTTCCGAAAGAATTACCGGGATTACCCCCACATCGATCCGTTGAATTTCAAATAGATCTTGTACCAGGAGCTGCACCAATAGCTCGTGCTCCTTACAGACTCGCACCCAGCGAGATGAAAGAACTGCAAAGCCAATTACAAGAACTTTTAGAGCGTGGTTTCATTCGACCAAGCACATCACCGTGGGGAGCTCCTGTTTTGTTTGTCAAGAAGAAAGATGGTACATTCAGGTTGTGTATCGACTACCGAGAGTTGAACAAACTTACCATCAAGAACCGCTACCCACTACCGAGAATCGACGACTTATTTGATCAACTACAAGGCTCGTCTGTTTATTCAAAGATTGACTTACGTTCCGGGTATCATCAAATGCGGGTGAAAGAAGATGATATTCCAAAGACTGCTTTCAGAACACGTTACGGTCATTACGAGTTTATGGTCATGCCGTTTGGTTTAACTAATGCACCAGCTGTGTTCATGGACCTTATGAACCGAGTGTGTGGACCATACCTTGACAAGTTTGTCATTGTTTTCATTGATGACATACTTATTTACTCAAAGAATGACCAAGAACACGGTGAACATTTGAGAAAGGTGTTAGAAGTATTGAGGAAGGAAGAATTGTACGCTAAGTTTTCAAAGTGTGCATTTTGGTTGGAAGAAGTTCAATTCCTCGGTCACATAGTGAACAAAGAAGGTATTAAGGTGGATCCGACAAAGATAGAAACTGTTGAAAAGTGGGAAACCCCGAAAACTCCGAAACACATACGCCAGTTTTTAGGACTAGCTGGTTACTACAGAAGGTTCATCCAAGACTTTTCCAGAATAGCAAAACCCTTGACTGCATTAACGCATAAAGGGAAGAAATTTGAATGGAATGATGAACAAGAGAAAGCGTTTCAGTTATTGAAGAAAAAGCTAACTACGGCACCTATATTGTCATTGCCTGAAGGGAATGATGATTTTGTGATTTATTGTGACGTATCAAAGAAAGGTCTCGGTTGTGTATTAATGCAACGAACGAAGGTGATTGCTTATGCGTCTAGACAATTGAAGATTCACGAACAAAATTATACGACGCATGATTTGGAATTAGGCGCGGTTGTTTTTGCATTAAAGACTTGGAGGCACTACTTAAATGGGGTCAAAAGTATTATATATACTGACCACAAAAGTCTTCAACACATATTTAATCAGAAACAACTGAATATGAGGCAGCGTAGGTGGATTGAATTATTGAATGATTACGACTTTGAGATTCGTTACCACCCAGGGAAGGCAAATGTGGTAGCCGATGCCTTGAGCAGGAAGGACAGAGAACCCATTCGAGTAAAATCTATGAATATAATGATTCATAATAACATTACTACTCAAATAAAGGAGGCGCAACAAGGAGTTTTAAAAGAGGGAAATTTAAAGGATGAAATACCCAAAGGATCGGAGAAGCATCTTAATATTCGGGAAGACAGAACCCGGTATAGGGCTGAAAGGATTTGGGTACCAAAATTTGGAGATATGAGAGAAATGGTACTTAGAGAAGCTCATAAAACCAGATACTCAATACATCCTGGAACGGGGAAGATGTACAAGGATCTCAAGAAACATTTTTGGTGGCCGGGTATGAAAGCCGATGTTGCTAAATACGTAGGAGAATGTTTGACGTGTTCTAAGGTCAAAGCTGAGCATCAGAAACCATCAGGTCTACTTCAACAACCCGAAATCCCAGAATGGAAATGGGAAAACATTACCATGGATTTCATCACTAAATTGCCAAGGACTGCAAGTGGTTTTGATACTATTTGGGTAATAGTTGATCGACTCACCAAATCAGCACACTTCCTGCCAATAAGAGAAGATGACAAGATGGAGAAGTTAGCACGACTGTATTTGAAGGAAGTCGTCTCCAGACATGGAATACCAATCTCTATTATCTCTGATAGGGATGGCAGATTTATTTCAAGATTCTGGCAGACATTACAACAAGCATTAGGAACTTGTCTAGACATGAGTACTGCCTATCATCCACAAACTGATGGGCAGAGTGAAAGGATGATACAAACGCTTGAAGACATGCTACGAGCATGTGTTATTGATTTCGGAAACAGTTGGGATCGACATCTACCATTAGCAGAATTTTCCTACAACAACAGCTACCATTCAAGCATTGAGATGGCGCTGTTTGAAGCACTTTATGGTAGAAAGTGCAGGTCTCCGATTTGTTGGAGTGAAGTGGGGGATAGACAGATTACGGGTCCGGAGATTATACAAGAAACTACCGAGAAGATCATCCAAATTCAACAACGGTTGAAAACCGCCCAAAGTCGACAAAAGAGCTACGCTGACATTAAAAGAAAAGATATAGAATTTGAAATTGGAGAGATGGTCATGCTTAAAGTTGCACCTTGGAAAGGCGTTGTTCGATTTGGTAAACGAGGGAAATTAAATCCAAGGTATATTGGACCATTCAAGATTATTGATCGTGTCGGACCAGTAGCTTACCGACTTGAGTTACCTCAACAACTTGCGACTGTACATAACACTTTCCACGTCTCGAATTTAAAGAAATGTTTTGCTAAAGAAGATCTCACTATTCCGTTAGATGAAATCCAAATCAACGAAAAACTTCAATTCATCGAAGAACCCGTCGAAATAATGGATCGTGAGGTTAAAAGACTTAAGCAAAACAAGATACCAATTGTTAAGGTTCGATGGAATGCTCGTAGAGGACCCGAGTTCACCTGGGAGCGTGAAGATCAGATGAAGAAGAAATACCCGCATCTATTTCCAGAAGATTCGTCAACACCTTCAACAGCTTAAAATTTCGGGACGAAATTTATTTAACGGGTAGGTACTGTAGTGACCAGAACTTTTCCATGTTTATATATATTAATTGAGATTGATATTTACATGATTAAATGTTTCCAACATGTTAAGCAATCAAACTTTTTAAGACTTGATTAATTGAAATATGTTTCATATAGACAATTGACCACCCAAGTTGACCGGTGATTCACGAACGTTAAAACTTGTAAAAACTATATGATGACATATATATGGATATATATATAGTTAACATGATACTATGATAAGTAAACATATCATTAAGTATATTAACAATGAACTACATATGTAAAAACAAGACTACTAACTTAATGATTTTTAAACGAGACATATATGTAACGATTATCGTTGTAAAGACATTTAATGTATATATATCATATTAAGAGATATTCATACATGATAATATAATGATAATATAATAATTTAAAATCTCATTTGATATTATAAACATTGGGTTAACAACATTTAACAAGATCGTTAACCTAAAGGTTTCAAAACAACACTTACATGTAACGACTAACGATGACTTAACGACTCAGTTAAAATGTATATACATGTAGTGTTTTAATATGTATTTATACACTTTTGAAAGACTTCAATACACTTATCAAAATACTTCTACTTAACAAAAATGCTTACAATTACATCCTCGTTCAGTTTCATCAACAATTCTACTCGTATGCACCCGTATTCGTACTCGTACAATACACAGCTTTTAGATGTATGTACTATTGGTATATACACTCCAATGATCAGCTCTTAGCAGCCCATGTGAGTCACCTAACACATGTGGGAACCATCATTTGGCAACTAGCATGAAATATCTCATAAAATTACAAAAATATGAGTAATCATTCATGATTTATTTACATGAAAACAAAATTACATATCCTTTATATCTAATCCATACACCAACGACCAAAAACACCTACAAACACTTTCATTCTTCAATTTTCTTCATCTAATTGATCTCTCTCAAGTTCTATCTTCAAGTTCTAAGTGTTCTTCATAAATTCCAAAAGTTCTAGTTTCATAAAATCAAGAATACTTTCAAGTTTGCTAGCTCACTTCCAATCTTGTAAGGTGATCATCCAACCTCAAGAAATCTTTGTTTCTTACAGTAGGTTATCATTCTAATACAAGGTAATAATCATATTCAAACTTTGGTTCAATTTCTATAACTATAACAATCTTATTTCAAGTGATGATCTTACTTGAACTTGTTTTCGTGTCATGATTCTGCTTCAAGAACTTCGAGCCATCCAAGGATCCATTAAAGCTAGATCCATTTTTCTCTTTTCCAGTAGGTTTATCCAAGGAAATTAAGGTAGTAATGATGTTCATAACATCATTCGATTCATACATATAAAGCTATCTTATTCGAAGGTTTAAACTTGTAATCACTAGAACATAGTTTAGTTAATTCTAAACTTGTTCGCAAACAAAAGTTAATCCTTCTAACTTGACTTTTAAAATCAACTAAACACATGTTCTATATCTATATGATATGCTAACTTAATGATTTAAAACCTGGAAACACGAAAAACACCGTAAAACCGGATTTACGCCGTCGTAGTAACACCGCGGGCTGTTTTGGGTTAGTTAATTAAAAACTATGATAAACTTTGATTTAAAAGTTGTTATTCTGAGAAAATGATTTTTATTATGAACATGAAACTATATCCAAAAATTATGGTTAAACTCAAAGTGGAAGTATGTTTTCTAAAATGGTCATCTAGACGTCGTTCTTTCGACTGAAATGACTACCTTTACAAAAACGACTTGTAACTTATTTTTCCGACTATAAACCTATACTTTTTCTGTTTAGATTCATAAAATAGAGTTCAATATGAAACCATAGCAATTTGATTCACTCAAAACGGATTTAAAATGAAGAAGTTATGGGTAAAACAAGATTGGATAATTTTTCTCATTTTAGCTACGTGAAAATTGGTAACAAATCTATTCCAACCATAACTTAATCAACTTGTATTGTATATTATGTAATCTTGAGATACCATAGACACGTATACAATGTTTCGACCTATCATGTCGACACATCTATATATATTTCGGAACAACCATAGACACTCTATATGTGAATGTTGGAGTTAGCTATACAGGGTTGAGGTTGATTCCAAAATATATATAGTTTGAGTTGTGATCAATACTGAGATACGTATACACTGGGTCGTGGATTGATTCAAGATAATATTTATCGATTTATTTCTGTACATCTAACTGTGGACAACTAGTTGTAGGTTACTAACGAGGACAGCTGACTTAATAAACTTAAAACATCAAAATATATTAAAAGTGTTGTAAATATATTTTGAACATACTTTGATATATATGTATATATTGTTATAGGTTCGTGAATCAACCAGTGGCCAAGTCTTACTTCCCGACGAAGTAAAAATCTGTGAAAGTGAGTTATAGTCCTACTTTTAAAATCTAATATTTTTGGGATGAGAATACATGCAGGTTTTATAAATGATTTACAAAATAGACACAAGTACGTGAAACTACATTCTATGGTTGAATTATCGAAATCGAATATGCCCCTTTTTATTAAGTCTGGTAATCTAAGAATTAGGGAACAGACACCCTAATTGACGCGAATCCTAAAGATAGATCTATCGGGCCCAACAAGCCCCATCCAAAGTACCGGATGCTTTAGTACTTCGAAATTTATATCATATCCGAAGGGTGTCCCGGAATGATGGGGATATTCTTATATATGCATCTTGTTAATGTCGGTTACCAGGTGTTCACCATATGAATGATTTTTATCTCTATGTATGGGATGTGTATTGAAATATGAAATCTTGTGGTCTATTATTATGATTTGATATATATAGGTTAAACCTATAACTCACCAACATTTTTGTTGACGTTTTAAGCATGTTTATTCTCAGGTGATTATTAAGAGCTTCCGCTGTCGCATACTTAAATAAGGACGAGATTTGGAGTCCATGCTTGTATGATATTGTGTAAAAACTGCATTCAAGAAACTTATTTTGTTGTAACATATTTGTATTGTAAACCATTATGTAATGGTCGTGTGTAAACAGGATATTTTAGATTATCATTATTTGATAATCTACGTAAAGCTTTTTAAACCTTTATTGATGAAATAAAGGTTATGGTTTGTTTTAAAATGAATGCAGTCTTTGAAAAACGTCTCATATAGAGGTCAAAACCTCGCAACGAAATCAATTAATATGGAACGTTTTTAATCAATAAGAACGGGACATTTCACGTTGCGGTTTACAGTCCCACATGACTATGAAAATTTAGATCCTTAAGGAAATTGGATCTTTATGAAAACATTTGATCTTTTGAAAATTAAATCTAGTTTTTACCCTAGATAAGTTTTCCGGAATAACCCTTCACCGGTGTTTGCAAAATATTTTTGTGGGTTTGGTGGGTTTCAGATTTGAAAATTTTAGCTTAAAACTTATGGTTTTGTGTCACCCACTTGCTAACCTTGTATTAGGAAAGCAACACATCCAGTATACTTGCTCCGTATATTACCTTTCGTTAAACTACCGTCCGGTTGTAAAGGAAAGCGTTGGACAAGCAACTGTTATGGCAATGTCCCCTGACATGCTTTTAATTATGGTCTATAACATATCGGATGCAATTACTATCCTTTGTAGGAGCAATAGTAAAGCTCACCCTATAGTTTTTCGGTCTGGCACAAGGTCCTGTCTTCGACCATGCTATGCAACCACCGTTCTTACGGTCCCGATTTGGTTCAGGTGACCTAATGAATTCCGGGTGAATTCCTAGGATTTTACGTTCAATGGTAATGAACGCATTAAAAATGGGTTTTCAGAAAATAAATCGGTTTGTAATTTTTATCAAAATATTTTCTCATTCAAGATCGAGTTTAGATATCATTGAATTCTATGAGTTTGTAATTCTCAATCTTTAAAAGTCAATCTCAATGATTGAGTAATATCAGTCTTAAAAGCTGATTTTTGATCTTTAAGGAGATTATCCTTTCTGGGGGTCTGATTCATTAGTCTTATCAAGCTAATTTGCAAGGTGCCCTCCCCATTTTACGAGACAGATCCTCTCATGGTTAGGATAAGTCTGACCACTTGGAGACCCTGTTTGATGCTGAGGTCCGTGGATTTCCAGCTGATTTTCGAGAAAACTTTTCAAGATTTTTCGTAGACTCTACAACTGGTCTGGACGACAACTTTATGACCTAAATCAAGAAGCGCGTTTCTTTTTCAGAAGACTTTACTTCCTTTTAATGATGAAATTGATTCATCGTGTAGATCCATCTTTCTTTCAAATATATTACAATTTTCCGAGTAAAACGGTTAATTTTGTCCAAAACAAAAGTATCTTCAATTATTTGTACACAAATATGTGATATATGTTCAAAATAACTTGGTAAATTTTTCCCACACTTGGCTTTTATTTTCCTTTTTATTGTCCTCTATTTCATTTTAAATGAATTCTAACATTTTGGGTTGTTTCTCAATTTATGTCCTTTCCGAGGTAACAATAATTTCGGTGTTTAACACCTAGTTTTATCGTTCATAAATACGTATAAACATGATTTTGAGTTCATTTAATTGAAAATTTTGAAATTTTTTACTAGAATTGGGTAGTCAGTGTATAAGACTAGGGTTGTTCTTTATTATCAGAGAGTACTAGATTCTAATACAACTACTGCGTTTACTAGTATTTTTAATGGTAACCAAGTGTATAAGTTAAAAATTTTAAAAATCCGAAATAATTTAACCCCTTCCCACACTTAAGATCTTGCAATGCCCTCATTTGCAAGAAATCAGTAACAATTTAAATTATTGAGGGTGATTAGTGTAGAAAAATGATTAAATTTTACCAAAGTTTCCAAACATATTGGCGTTTGTTTGTTGAATGATAAATGGTGCACATCATTTGTTCATTCCGTCTTGCTGTTACATTACATTTGTTTTTCATTTTGTCGTCAAAATTAGTAGCTTTTGCTGAACTTAATGCCAGTATTTGAAAATGCGCTGTTTTACCCTGTTGTATACATGAAATAAAATACATACAATACAAATATAAACATGCATGGTAATTTGAAATGGGACTTAAAATCCCACTTTCAAATCAAATATGAAATATTAGTACAACATAATAAATATATTAAACATACATAAAAGTATCAAACTATAATGTGTTTAAACATAAATAAATAAAAATAATAAAAAGATAAAAATCATAGAAATCACCAACGGGAACTATATCAATCTGGATAGGGGTCCCAGTTCATGTTGTCGTTCGGGTTCCATGGTTGGTGATAGGTGTACTGGTAGGCCTGGTTAGGGTCGTAGAGAGTATATGGTGGTCTCATCTCGGGCTGGTGTGGAGGATAGTAAGCAGGTCAGGTCAGTACATAGTGATCCTGAGGTGACAGCCAGCTCATGATCTGATGCTGATGATAGTCCCATCTATCATGCTGTCGGTGCCTGGAATGCTCGTAATCATTCTGGGCTTGCCACTGCTCCATCCGACTAAATCTCTCCCCGTTTGTCATATCTACCTCATCTACACGCTGGTAGACGTCAGTCATAGCCTCCCTAATGACATTACTAATGTCATCCGCTTTCTCCATTTCCTCATCTGAACCTCTCTCTACCTGTGGATGACTACCAACATAGGGTATTGCCTGATTGCGTCTGCTTTTTAATACCTTAGCACCCTGATAGACCCTTAATCCTAAAGGCTCAACATGTTCCCTACATTCCAAAAGTGGACCCCCTTGATCCCTATCTACACCCAAATACTCTCCAATGAGAGTAACAAAAATACCTCCTCCTATTATTCCCCCTTCCTGTATTCCTTCCACCATCTTAGCCAAATAAAAACCAACACAGTAAGGGATATTAACAAAGCCTCTTGGGTCTCGAATACACTTTAGGTAAAATAAATCATGTAAGGTCATTTTCTCCTTATTGTGACCTCTCTGTGTAATCGAGCTAGCCAAAAATCTATGAATTATACGAAGCTCGGCTTTGTTAATATGTAAGTAGGAGTGTTTTCCACCCAGCGTAAAAACATTATAATCTGACATACGCCTCCAGACGGCGTTCGCGTTAAAATTCCTATCTACCCTTTCACCACGATAAATCAAATTCATACAATCGGGTAGTAGTAATTCACCAGGAGTATATATCTACAAAGCCCTGGCCATGTCCAGCATGGACATCCTGTACCTCCTACGGCCAAGTATAATCTAAGAAAACTTCTATCATCTAATCTATCTACATCTGCATTTAACGCTATAGTACTCATAAGCTCAATACACCATTCCTTATATACAGGTCTACGAATGGTGAATAGACGTTTCCAATCGGAAAAAGAAGAACTGCCATACCTTTGGATCAGATGCTCCCTAACTGAGTTAACTAGTTGGACCCTTTCTAAAGGCTCCCAATCGATTACCCTCGGCATTTCTATATTTTTCGGTATCAGTTTGAATTTGTTACTTTGATATGTCGAGTAATCTCTCCAGCTTCTATCGAATCTCAGATTAGGATGCAACGTGTGTTCAGGAATCGTTGGGTATTCTACTGGTAGATGCATCAGAAATACTATGAAGGCATCAACAAATTGTAGCGGATCATAATAAGGTACGTGTTGATCAGGTTGTTGTTGTTGTTCCTGTTGTTGCTCCGGCTCATATTGCATTTCTGGTTCAGGTTCTAGAGCAGGTTGTCTAGATGATGATGATGCACCATCAGTATTAGTAAATCTCTGCAAAACACATTAAACACAAAATTTGTGCATCCAAATATGCATTAGTGTTAGCAAAATAACAACTTGAAACAATTATAATAACATGTTTAATCAAAATTAAACTTATACACATTTTCACAATTTTAACAATTCTACACTTTTTCAAATAAGCATATATGAAAATGTTTACAAAGTTCATAAGCATTCAATTCAAATATCATGTTAAAACAACCATTACCAGCAATTAAACAAGTTTCAAATGGCATTTACATCAATTTAATCAAGTTCATGAATTTTATACCTAAAAACTCCACTTTAATTCTCAAAAATCATGTTTAGGATCAAAGTTTGGATCATTTAGCTATCTAAACATGTTACACTACTTAATTTAGCAATAATTCATGACAAAAATCGGCCATAACCTGTTTATATCAAAAAGCCCCAAATTGCTCAAGAACACAAACCCTAGATTCCTAAAATTTTTGAAGTTTTTGGCTTTAAATCATGTTAAATAGTATCAATCTAGGTTATACATGTATAATGTACTAACAATTTAACTCTAATTACACTAGAAATTAACAAAATCAAATTAGAAAAAATATAGCTCAAGAACACTAAAAATCAAATTTAAAGAGGTTTAGGGGTGAAATTGTTACCCTTCTTGATAAACTCCTTATCAAATTCATGTTTAGAGCGGATTGTAGCAAGAAATTTGGTTGAATTTGGTGAAAATTTGATGAAAACTGAGAGGTTTTGGGGTGTATGTTCGTGTATTTGTGTGTGTGTTGTGTGGAGAGCAGAACTCGACTGTCTTTTTGATCATGGCCATTTTTCCAGCTCCATGCGATCGTATGGATTCTAAGGCCAAATCCCATGCGATCGCATGGGGTCCGGGTACAGTTGCATTTTGCTTTTTTTTTTTTTTTTATTATAAAAACCTTATACTAATAAAACATAAATTAAAAAAATTTTAAAAATTTGTTTCTTTTTAGGAATGAGGGTGTTTCGGATCGTTGTCCTAATCCGTCCCTCGACAAAATTTTAAAATTTGTCAATTCAAAGCGCGGTTTTAAAAATAAAGATTTTTGGGTTTTTGATAGTGCTCCAAATGATCATATATTTAGTCGCAATATCCTTCCAATATGTAAAGTTTTTAGTTGTAATTATTCTATTTTTAAGTTGTAATCGTTTAAATAAATAAATACGAAGACGAAGCACGAAGATTAAAGAATTGAAGAAAAAGCGTCCCAAAACTGGAAAAGGGTCCTTAAAGCCATAGTGCACTCAAAAGCGTCCTAAAAATTGAGTTAAAAGACTTGCGCGGATTTTGGGAGTTAAGGAAAATAATTTTTTGTACAAATTACAAATTGCAAAACGCAAAGTACAAGATATTAAATAGTACGAAAGGACGTTCGAAATTTCAGAACCTGAGCCAACTATCAACGCCCGACTCAACGGACCAAAAATTACAAGTCTACTATGCATAAAAATATAATATAATATTTAAATAATTATATAAATTATTTATATATTATATATATTTAAATAATACGTCGACAAAGAAGAAAACAAAGCAATGTGGCTGGATCCAGCTGGCCATGCGATCGCATGGCCTGGAAGAGCAAATTCTATGCGATCGCATGGGGCCAAAACTCAGGCCACATTTATAAATACCAGACTTCTGATCGAGTTTAAATACACCAAAAAAATATATACTACTCCCTCTGTTTAAGTATAATATATATATATATATATATATATATATATATATATATATATATATATATATATATATATATATATATATATATATAATATAGTATAGGTTAGTTTTATATTACATTAGTTTGGGTAATGTAAATGTAATTTTACGGGTTTTGAAGTCGAAGCTCTGTCCATGTAACACTACGCGATAAATAATCAATGTAAGCTATGTTCTCCTTTTTAAATTAATGTCTCGTACTTAAGTTATTATTATGCTTATTTGATCCGAAGTAATCGTGATGTTGGGCTAAATATTAAGATGGGGTAATTGGACTTTGGACCATAATTGGGGTTTGGACAAAAGAACGCCAAATTAGACTATGGGCTATTAATGAGCTTTATATTAAATTAACGATACCTCGTTAATTTAATATAAAGGTTACAATTTGACGTATCTATATATAACCACATACGCTTAATCGGATACGATGGGCGGGATAATTATAAATACAAATTATTGTTCATTTGACCGGACACGGGGATAGATTAATAGTCAATGGACTCATTAAAATAGGGTTGGATTACATTCAAGGGTAATTGGTGTAATTGTTAACAAAGTATTAAAACCTTGGTTTACACACAGTCGATAACCTGGTGTATTCATTAAACAAAGTATTAAGACCTTGTTACAGTTCGAATCCCCAATTAGTTGGAATATTTGACTTCGGGTATAAGGTTAAATTTGCCGAGCATTTTATAATTATGACCGATGAACTATTATGGACAAAAACCAGATAGGTTTCAAATACATTCAGGACAAAGGACAATTAACCCAGGATAATAAATTATAATAAAAACGTCAAACATCATGATTACGGAAGTTTAAATAAGCATAATACTTTTATCTTATTTCTTATCGCATTTTATTTTACGCACTTAGATTATCGTCATTTATATTTTGCATTAGGTTTTAATTGTGACTTAAAATATAAAATCGACAAACCGGTCATTAAACGGTAAACCCCCTTTTATATATTATTAATATATATAATATATTTTGTACAAATATAATTGTTTAAAAATATAGTGTAAAATAAGCCAGCTCCCTGTGGAACGAACCGGACTTACTAAAAACTATACTACTCTACAATTAGGTACACTGCCTATAGTGTTGTAGAAAGGTTTAGGTATATCCCATTTGTAAATAAATAATTAAAACTTGTGTAAATTGTAACGTATTTCGTAGTAAAAATAATAATAGTATTTTCGTATACACCTCGCACGACATCAAGTTTTTGGCGCCGCTGCCGGGGAAGAGGCGAAACGCTATATTTTTAATTTATTTTTGTATAAATATATTTATATATAATTTTTAGAAAAACAATATAAAATTAAAAAAAAAACTGGAAACCAGGCCCATGCGATCGCATGAGCCGGATGTAGTAAAACCATGCGGTCGCATGGCTGACGTGACAGACCCAAACCTTGGACTGCATTTAATTCACGTAGGGTTTTAATATATTTATTATTATTATTTAGGGTTTAGTTATAATATATTAATTAGTTTATTTTAGTTTTAATTTTTAATTAGTAATATTAAGTTTTAATTATTATTATTAATTATACAGTTTAATATATTTATATAATAAATAATATAAAAATAATATTTTTATAAAAATAAGTAATTTTGTCATTTTTGTCTCTTTTTATAATTTGTATATTTTAAATATTTGTATATTTATCGTTCGTAATTAGTTTTAAACTTAGTTTTTGCCATAGAATTTTTATATTTCTATATTTTTAGCCTTTGCCGTAAAATCCCTTAAGTGCTTTTTCTTTGGATTAAGATTTAGGAGCTTTAAAATTTTGCGCCGCCGTTTACAGATTTTAGTGCCAATTTAAGTAATTGTCATTTTCCAAATAAAATTGCATTTACCTTTAGACCTTTAGGTGCAACTTTTTAGATTTAGTTTTTAGACTTTTAAGTTTCGACGTTTTTCTTTCTTATTTTTATTTTTTGACGTTTTTCGACGCGCAATCTTTTTCTTTCTTATTTCTCGACACGCTAGTTTTTAGGACATAGATTTTTATTTTCTTTAAAATTCCAAACGAAAAATTATTTTAAACGGTTAAATTGATAGACATCCAAATTTCCTACTTCGTAGTAATAGTTGGATTTGTTAGTGGCTGAGTTGTGAGATTCCGATTTAAAGGGTTCTGGCTCCCTACTGCATCTATTGGCTATTCGAAACGTGGGCAAAAGCAGAAAAGTCTATTAATTTGATAACTTATATAATTTTTATTTTTATAACTAATAGGATAATTAAGTAAATGCACCACATTGTAGCTAAAATTTGGTAATAAGCGCATTATGGAAAATCTCGAGAATATTTTGGAAACTCTTTGACATCCGAAATCAATTTAATCAATACTCTCAAATGGGTTTTGATGACAATTCGTTCGGTCAATCTTGGATCACGAATGACGAAAAAATAACTGGTTGTGAAATCTGTGAAGATTATCACTCAACATGGGAATGTTATTATTACGTTCCTATGGAAAATTATGCACCCATGGAACCTGAATGGAATGATTATGAGGAATACAATTCTAATTGGGATTATTCCCAAGAATATATCCAAACTCAACAACCAGAAGACGAGGAAAATTATGTGTCTGAAAATTATTTAGATTATATGAAAATCAAACTCGAAGAACTCGATGCTCAAAATGAACAAATGAGAGAGTTTGTAAATAGGCAAGCTGAAACTCTATCAGATTATACATCTGTTGATCTGAGGAATATTGTGTAAGAAAATCTCATATCATCGAATTTTGATGTATTCGAGAGCTCCGAAATCACCAACTATCCCGATGATACTTTTTATTCAGCTTTACCAATTTCACAACATATCGACACATTAGCCTCTACCGACGAAATCATCGATCAATCAATGAATGAAGAAGATGTAAGGGTGACAAATTGGTACTCTTGGGAAAACGATAACGTTGAAAACTTTACCCTCGAGACCAAAGTGGTGGGACCGATAAGTACCGTTAATGAAAAAGAATCTACTTCGATCCCGAAATTCACCATTCCACAACCTTCCAAACCAATATTCTCAATAGACGAGTCATCTACCGAAGATGAACTACGAGCTGTAATAGATAATGACACCTCGGATTTCACCCAATTGGGTAATAGAGGTGAAAACTTTGATCCAGAGAATAAACGGAAGGAAATGTTAGGAATTGTCTACCCTATAGAAATATGTATATCGGTGTATATCGATCCATTTGACCAAGAACCAGAAAAGAGACATTTCCATTTACTAAAAGCTACACTTAAAAAAGAATTAAGTAGTGAAGATCGGGTGGTTCTAAACTTTAAACCCATTGATATATTATACACCACCCGAGATGTAAATAACTGGCTCACTATTCTAATTCGTGGAACTTATTCTACCGACTTCACATGTCGTCAGCTAAGTGTGGGGAAGTCTAATCCCACTTAATGTTAAATTCAGGGTTCAGGTTAGTGCATAACTCGTTAATAAACATGCATAATAAGTTAGGGTAAAAGACGCATTTTCAAAGATTAGCAAACAGTTCAGAAAAGCAACCATTTTTGAAGAAAAACATGTGTGATAAAACAAGAAGGAATGAACGATGAGGCGTGCCATCTATCATTCGACGAGCTTTATAATTACAAACTGGGTATCTTTAACTACTTTTCTACACTAATCACCCTCATGAATTTATAATTAGAGTCTAATTTCATGCAAATGAGGGCATTGCATGATCTCAAGTGTGGGGAAGGGTTATAAATTCTCTCAGGTTTACACTTGGTTTAATTGCCAAATTTTGTGAAAATTTGAAAAATTTTCAACTAAATGAACTCAAAATCATGTTTATACATATTTATGAACGATAAAACTAGGTGATAATACCGAAATTATTGTTACCTTGGAAAGGACATAAATTGAGAAACACCCTAAAACACTTGAATTCATTTAAAATGGAATAAAGGAGAATAAAAAGGCAAAGAAAGAAACTAAGTGTGGGGAGAATGTACCAAGTTATTCAATTAAAAAACTATCTATCACATGTTTCTGTAAAGTTATTACAGGTGCTTTTGTTTTGGACTAAATTAACTGTTTTACCCACAATATTATAATAAAGATAAAAGAAAAGATGGATCTACACGATGAATCAATTCCATCATTAAAAGGAAGTAAAGTCTTCCGGAAAAAGACACGCGCTTCTTGATTTAGTTCAAGAAGTTGTCGTCCAGACCAGCTGTAGGTTGACGAAAAATCTAGAAAAGTCATCTCTAAAATCATCAGGAAATCCACGGACCTCGGCATCAAACAGGGTCGCCAAGTGGTGAGACTTATCCTAACCATGAGAGGATCTGTCTCGTAAAATGCGGAGGAAGCCGTGCAAATTAGCTTGATAAGACTAATGAATCAGACCCCCAGAAAGGATAATCTCCTTAAAGATTAAAAATCAGCTTTTAAGCCTGATATTACTCAATCCTTGAGATTGACCTTAAAGATTGAGAATTACAAACTCATGGAATTCGATGAAATCTAAGCTCGAGCTTGAACTAGAAAATATTTTGATCAAATTAAAACCGATTTGTTTTCTGAAAACCTATTTTCAATGCGTTCATTACCATTGAACGTAAAATCCTAGGAATTCACATGGAATTCATTAGGTCACCTGAACCAAATCGGGTGTCAACCGTAAGAACGGTGGTTTCATAGCATGGTCGAAGACAGGACCTTGTGCCAGACCGAAAAATTATAGGGTGATCTTTACTATTGCTCCTACAAAGGATAGTAATTGCATCCAACACATTTTAGACCATGAACATCTGCATGTCATTAGATATTGCCTTAACAGTTGCTTGTTCAACGCTTTCCTTTACAACCGGGCGGTAGTTTACCGAAAGGTAATATACGGAGCAAGTATACTGGACGTGTGCTTTCCTAATACAAGGTTAGCAAGCGAGTGACACAAAACCGCAAGTTTTGAGCTAAAATTTTAAAATCTGAAACCCAAAAAACCCACAAAACCCACAAAAATATTTTGCAAACACCGGTGAAGGGTTATTCTGGAAAACTTATCTAGGGTAAAATCTTGATTGAATTTTCAAAAAGATCAAATGTTTTCATAAAGATCCAATTTCCTTAAAGGATCTAAATTTTTAATAGTCATGTGGGACTGTAAACCACACCGTTACTATCATTATTTATACCGCCGTATCAAAATCATTGATGTATAAAGTGTGAAGAATAAAGAAGTGATTCGTGTAATTTAATTTCAAGTTCTGTATTGCTTGAGGACAAGCAACGCTCAAGTGTGGGGATATTTGATAGTGCTCCAATTGATCATATATTTAGTCGCAATATCCTTCCAATATGTAAAGTTTTTAGTTGTAATTATTCTATTTTTAAGTTGTAATCGTTTAAATAAATAAATGCGAAGACGAAGCACGAAGATTAAAGAATTGAAGAAAAAGCGTCCTAAAACTGGAAAAGGGTCCTTAAAGCCATAGTGCACTCAAAAGCGTCCCAAAAATTGAGTTAAAAGACTTGCGCGGATTTTGGGAGTTAAGGAAAATAATTTTTTGTGCAAATTACAAATTGCAAAACGCAAAGTACAAGATATTAAATAGTACGAAAGGACGTTCGAAAATTCGGAACCGGGACCTGAGCCAACTATCAACGCCCGACTCAACGGACCAAAAATTACAAGTCTACTATGCATAAGAATATAATATAATATTTAAATAATTATATAAAATATTTTTATATTATATATATTTAAATAATACGTCGACAAAGAAGAAAACAAAGCAATGTGGCTGGATCCAGCTGGCCATGTGATCGCATGGCCTGGAAGAGCAAATTCCATGCGATCGCATGGGGCTAAAACTCAGGCCACATCCATAAATACCAGACTTCTGATCGAGTTTAAATACACCAAAAAAAATATATATTACTCCCTCTGTTTAAGTATAATATATATATATATATATATATATATATATATATATATATATATATATATATATATATATATATATATATATATATGTATATATATATATATATATATATATATATATATATATATAGTATAGGTTAGTTTTATATTAGATTAGTTTGGGTAATGTAAATGTTATTTTACGGGTTTTGAAGTCGAAGCTCTGTCCATGTAACACTACGCTATAAATAATCAATGTAAGCTATGTTCTCCTTTTTAAATTAATGTCTCGTACTTAAGTTATTATTATACTTATTTGAGCTGAAGTAATCGTGATGTTGGGCTAAATATTAAGATGGGGTAATTGGGCTTTGGACCATAATTGGGGTTTGGACAAAAGAACGACACTTGTGGAAATTAGACTATGGGCTATTAATGAGCTTTATATTAAATTAACGATACCTCGTTAATTTAATATAAAGGTTACAATTTGACGTATCTATATATAACCACATACGCTTAATCGGATACGATGGGCAGGATAATTATAAATACAAATTATTGTTCATTTGACCGGACACGGGGATGGATTAATAGTCAATGGACTCAATAAAATAGGGGTGGATTACATTCAAGGTTAATTGGTGTAATTGTTAACAAAGTATTAAAACCTTGGTTTACATACAGTCGATAACCTGGTGTATTCATTAAACAAAGTATTAAGACCTTGTTACAGTTCGAATCCCCAATTAGTTGGAATATTTAACTTCGGGTATAAGGTTAAATTTGCCGAGCATTTTATAATTATGACCGATGAACTATTATGGAAAAAAACCAGATATGTTTCAAATACACCCAGGACAAAGGACAATTAACCCAGGATAATAAATTATAATCAAAACGTCAAACATCATGATTACGGAAGTTTAAATAAGCATAATACTTTTATCTTATTTCTTATCGCATTTTATTTTACGCACTTAGATTATCGTCATTTATATTTTGCATTAGGTTTTAATTGTGACTTAAAATATAAAATCGACAAATCGGTCATTAAACGGTAAACCCCCTTTTATATATTATTAATATATATAATATATTTTGTACAAATATAATTGTTTAAAAATATAGTGTAAAATAAGCCAGCTCCCTGTGAAACGAATCGGACTTACTAAAAACTATACTACTCTACGATTAGGTACATTGCCTATAGTGTTGTAGCAAGGTTTAGGTATCTCCCATTTATAAATAAATAATTAAAACTTGTGTAAATTGTAACGTATTTCATAGTAAAAAAAATAATAGTATTTTCGTATACACCTAGCACGAAATCAGTTTTTTTAATGTTTTTGGCTTACATTAATTTAATAAGATTAAAAATAATGATAATAAAAGTTCTCGTCCTGCCCTCGGGTAAAGCAATTTCGGTTCAACGACCTAGTTTTCAACTCACGACGAATTTTAAAAATCAAATTTTTAACTTAGTGAAATAATGTACATTTTTGTTCTTAAATTCACACCAAACTTAAATTTAAAATGCATAAAATTAAAAATTCATATTATTAAAATTAAAAATTCACACCAAATTTATATTATATTTTTATTTTTATACATACAAATTTATATTAAAAATATTAATAATTTTTTTTCAAATATTTACAAACTTAATTATATTGATTTTAAAAAGTTTACAATAATACTTTAATATTTATATATTAATTTTAAAAACAAAGTAAAAAAAATTAAAAATCTTTTTGGTCTTTTATCCCACTTTAATCAATCAAATATTATCAAAAATATACGCCCCTCTTTTCGGTAAAGTAATTTCGGCTATATTACCTAGTTTTACTTCTGACGAATTTCTGAATTATTTTGGGTTGATTGATTAAAGATATTTATACCTTAAGTATAAACGGTAAATTTCACAGTGATGTAATAAATTTTTGCATGATATCAATAATTTCGGTTGCAGAACCTAATTTTATTGAATACCAATTTAATACTTTATAGCGAACGATTTAGCGTTTATTATCAAAAGGTTAAAAGCAATAAAATAAAAATAAAAACTGTACATACTTACATGTGAGATAGAATTCTCAGTGACCTGCTTTAGCCCACTCATAAGATAGTCGGACTAATTGGTTTTCCATAGCTACATAGGCATAACCTCGAGCATGTAGTGACCCGAACTTTTCCATGTTTATGTATATATTAAATGAAATTGTTATTTATATGATTAAGTGTTTCCAACATGTTAAGCAATCAAACTTGTTAAGACTTGATTAATTGAAATAGGTTTCATATAGACAATTGACCACCCAAGTTGACCGGCGATTCACGAACGTTAAAACTTGTAAAAACTATATGATGACATATATATGGATATATATATAGTTAACATGATATTATGATAAGTAAACATATCATTAAGTATATTAACAATGAACTACATATGTAAAAACAAGACTACTAACTTAATGATTTTGAAACGAGACATATATGTAACGATTATCGTTGTAACGACATTTAATGTATATATATCATATTAAGATATATTAATACATCATGATATCATGATAATGTAATAATTTAACATCTCATTTGATTTAATAAACAATGGGTTAACAACATTTAACAAGATCGTTAACCTAAAGGTTTCAAAACAACACTTACATGTAACGACTAACGATGACTTAACGACTCAGTTAAAATGTATATACATGTAGTGTTTTAATATGTATTCATACACTTTTGAAAGACTTCAAGACACTTATCAAAATACTTCTACTTAACAAAAATGCTTACAATTACATCCTCGTTCAGTTTCATCAACAATTCTACTCGTATGCACCCGTATTCGTACTCGTACAATACACAGCTTTTAGATGTATGTACTATTCTTATATACACTCCAATGATCAGCTCTTAGCAGCCCATGTGAGTCACCTAACACATATGGGAACCATCATTTGGCAACTAGCATGAAATATCTCATAAAATTACAAAAATATGAGTAATCATTCATGACTTATTTACATGAAAACAAAATTACATATCCTTTATATCTAATCCATACACCAACTACCAAAAACACCTACAAACACTTTCATTCTTCAATTTTATTCATCTAATTGATCTCTCTCATGTTCTATCTTCAAGTTCTAAGTGTTCTTCATAAATTCTACAAGTTCTAGTTTCATAAAATCAAGAATACTTCCAAGTTTGCTAGCTTACTTCCAATCTTGTAGAGTGATCATCCAACCTCAAGAAATCTTTATTATTTACAGTAAGATATCTTTCTAATACAAGGTAATACTCATATTCAAACTTTGATTCAATTTCTATAACTATAATAATCTTATTTCGAGTGGAAATCTTACTTGAACTTGTTTTCGTGTCATGATTCTGCTTCAAGAACTTTCAAGCCATCCAAGGATCCTTTAAAGCTAGATCCATTTTTATCATTTCCAGTAGCTTTATCCAGAAAACTTGAGGTAGTAATGATGTTCATAACATCATTCGATTCATACATATAAAACTATCTTATTCGAAGGTTTAGACTTGTAATCACTAGAACATAGTTTAGTTAATTCTAAACTTGTTCGCAAACAAAAGTTAATCCTTCTAACTTGACTTTTAAAATCAACTAAACACATGTTCTATATCTATATGATATGCTAACTTAATGATTTAAAACCTGGAAACACGAAGAACACTATAAAACCAGACATACGCCGTCGTAGTAACACCACGGGCTGTTTTGGGTTAGTTAATTAAAAATTATGATAAACTTTGATTTAAAAGTTGTTCTTCTGGAAAAATAATTTTTCTTATGAACATGAAACTATATCAAAAAATCATGATTAAACTCAAAGTGGAAGTATGTTTTCTAAAATGGTCATCTAGACGTCGTTCTTGAGACGACCCGACCCAATCCATAGGGACGAATACAATAACATATGATTACATCGCGAGGTACTTGACCTCTAAATGATACATTTTACAAACATTGCATTCATTTTTAAAAGACAATCTTTCATTACATCGAAAGTTGACATGTATGCATACCATTTCATAATATCCAAACTATAAATGACCTAATCTGTCATTTACTTAATAATAATCTTTAATGAACTTCAACGACTCGAATGCAACGTTTTTTGAAATATGTCATGAATGACTCCAAGTAATATCTTTAAAATGAGCTAATGCACAGCGGAAGATCTCTTTCAAACCTGAGAATAAACATGCTTTCAAGTGTCAACCAAAAGGTTGGTGAGTTCATTAGTTTAACTTAAACAATCGTTTCCATCATTTTAATAGACCACAAGATTTCAGATTTCCATTTCTCATAAACATACGTCCCATGCATAGAGACAAAAATATCATTCATATGGATTGAACACCTGGTAACCGACATTAACAATATGCATATATAAGAATATCCCCTATCATTCCGGGATCCTCCTTCGGACATGATATAATTTCGAAGTACTAAAGCATCCGGTACTTTGGATGGGGTTTGTTAAGCCCAATAGATCTATCTTTAGGATTCGCGTCAATTAGGGTGTCTGTTCCCTAATTCTTAGATTACCAGACTTTAATAAAAAGGGGCATATTCGATTTCGATAATTCAACCATATAATGTAGTTTTGATTACTTGTGTCTATTTCGTAAAACATTTATAAAAGTTGCGCATGTATTCTCAGCCCAAAAATATAAAGGGTAAAAAGGCAAATGAAACTCACGCATATAAATATTGTAAAACAGTTATTAAAACAGTGCATGTATTCTCAGCCCAAAAATGTAATGAGTAAAAGGGAAATGAAACTCACCATACTGTATTTTGTAGTAAAAATACATATAACATCATTGAACAAGTGTAAGGTTGGCCTTGGATTCACGAACCTATATTAATTATATATATTTATGTATTTGTCAATATTTGTCTAATAAACTAGGCCAAGTCATAGTGTACCACAATCCCAATGCTCGAGACTAATGTGCAAAAGTCAAAGGTTAAAGTAAAAACGAGGTCGCATGCAAAAATACAATAACTTGTACAACAAAATGATTTTTCGGTCAAACATGACTAAACGGTCCCTTCAACGATTTTTAGAAAAATTATCGGAACTCCGATTGATAAACGGCCAAAGATAAAAGTTATACATTACCAAAAAGATTAAGTATACATTTTACAGAAGTAAACTAAACCTAGACAACTCGTAGTTGCCAACGCGGTTTCGGCGTTTCAAAGTTAATTTTTCATCTTTAATAAATTTACAAAAGTGACCGAGTAGCCTACTTTGGAGATTTTTAGAAAATTCCTCGAAACTCGGATTGACAAACGGTCAAAGCCTTCAAATTCTCGTTACCACAAAGATATAACATGATTTTTGGCAAAAGTAAACACACATCAGGCCGACCATGACAACTGATACAAAACTGACATTTTTAACAAAAAAGTTTCAGCTCTTTTTAGAATTTTAAAATGTGACCCAACAGTCAACTTTGACGATTTTTAGAAAAATCGTCGAGACTCGAATTGACAATTGGCTAGAGTGGTTTGTTAGACCTTACAGCAAAGAATTCAGTGGTATTTTTGTTTTAATCTGAAACAACGCAGATAAGCGAGAATTTCAGTTTCCGTATCGACGTTTCATCAAAATTTACAAAACTTCTTTTATCCATAACTTGACAACCGTTCAACGAAACGAGACGTGCTTTATATGAAAATTCATCTACTCGACGAGTAGAATCCAAATAACCACTTTTTATTACCCAGAAAATTAATTCACTAATTATTATCAGCAATTTTAATTACGAAATTAATTGTTTAATTCATAACTTTCTAACCGTTCATCGAATCCATTCGATATCTAAATGAAAAGTTCTTAATTTTTCGCTAGCTTTCCAATGACATGCATATCTTATATCTTATTTCATCCCTAGTATAACAACCTTTAAGATTCAACATAACCTATCTAAGGGCAATATCAAATGTACAAATATGCATAATCCTAATTTCTCGAGCACTAGTCAGGGATACACTATTAGTATGTAAAAATTAAATTATGAGTACTCACATATCAATATTGAGATTCAATATTGCAGGAAGGTACGTAGACGCAACGGAGATGATAAACACTAAATTGACCTCATGAGCATATCCATGAACCATACCCATCACCTCCATAGCTATAACCCATAATTTCCTTAGCCCTATCCTACTCGAACCCAGTTTTGAAATTACTCGTTCATGACATCGTCGTAGTATTTTATGTAATACTACTAATAATATCGCTTCTTAGTACTAATAATACTAAAAATAATAAAATTAATAATCTTAATAATAATAATAATATAAACATACATATCCTACACAGAGATAGATAGAATATGAATGAAAATGGAACCCATGCGTTTTATAAGACCTTTCCCCCAATCATACCTCAATAATTTCATGGGACCGCATGAAGGGAGGTTTACAGCTCATATACACTTGTAGATTTTACCGACACTGGTTCCTTTACACATATTATATAATAATAATATAATTATAATAGTATAATAAATAAAAAATAAAAAAAAAAACGTGTAATGTAGTGTGAAAAGTGTTACTACCTAATGATCCGTGAAAAGAAAACAATTACATACCTTTTTAGTTTAATAATATTATATATAAATATATATTTAATTTATATGATTAATTATATATTATATTATATTCACGTTCATGGTAAAAATATAATTTTTACAAAAATGACACGGTCGTGGTCTCACGACTCATGTACCACTTTCGGTTTTTCGGGCGCACTTTCGTACATTTAGAAAACTAGCCTTTTACATTACGTGACGTGTACCTTTTACAAAAATTAGACTTACTCAACAATAAATTACCTTTATAAAAATATAACTTATAAAATTGAGCGTTGTGGTCATTTCCTTCTATAAATTAAAGTCTCGTTGTTTGTCAAAATATTTTATTTTAAATTAAACATATTGTGACACGTACCTTTATTAATAACTAGACTTAGATTAAATAAAAACTAACCCACTCAGAGTGTAACTTAATCTTTTGAGTGTTTTGGTCATTTACTTTTATAAATCGTAGTCTCGTTATTTATCAAAGCAAATTTATTAATATTAGTGTAAATCAAAATGTTTCAATGATTAATTAAGATATCAAAATATATACCTAATATGTAGGTTTGTTATATTTATTTAATAATACAATAATTAGATTTTTCCAAAACTAATAATAGTTTAAAAGTTTATTTTAAATTCGTTTAGAAAAGCTTATAACACGTAACGTTTACACTTTAAAACTTATGTCGATATAATTCATTTATGCGCCAACGTTTTCCTTAAACTTTCTAAATAAAAAATTTTAATATCGATCGAATCAAATAACCAGGTTCTATTATATCGAAAAACGTTTTCGTATGTTTGAAAATAATTCAAACTAATATTATAGAATTCATTTCTCCACTAGCTTTTGTCTAACTCCCAATAAGTGATACTTTGTTCTTACTTGTAAATCACTTTACCATTTATTCCGAATACCGTTAAAAAAGTAAGGGTTTCCTAATTCAAAGTGGACCTCATAACAGAGACTCATAATCAAAGTTCAATGTATCCGATAATTCAATCATTTGATATTATCTTTTAATCTCGTCGATAAACTTACATCGAACAAATACGTTCATGTAAAGTATTATTCATTCAATACCTTGATAGCATTTCCAAATTCATAAAAAAAAATAGATTTCATATCTTATATTCATAATAACTAATCCGTTCAATGTTTCATTAATATAACTCAATTTAAAATCAGACATATGTATATGTATATGTATATATTTATTTACACATAATTGTTCGTGAATCATTTGGCATGGTCAAAGGATATTTGATTACAGAAATATAGTTTCAAAACTTTCGAGACTCAACATTACAGATTTTGCTTATCGTGTCGGATATATATAAAGATTAAAGTTTAAATTTGATCGGAAATTTCCGGGTCATCACATTACCTACCCGTTAAAAGAAATTTCGTCCCGAAATTTGATCGAGGTCGTCATGGCTAACTAATAAAATGTTTTCATGACGAATATGAATCGATAATAGAGTTTTATCATAATTGAGTGATATAGATAAAACGATTTGTTTTTGTGAAGAGCACGAATGAAGCTATCACCTAAGAGTGAAAATGAATAAATGCAGGTTTGACCTAACAGGTGGCGTAGTCAAGATTGATTTCCGAAATTTAAGGAATTTAGAAGAAGATCTCCATAATAAGATTTGATTCGTCGGTAATTAAGGAGATTAGTATCCTCTTTGGTTATACGCGATAATCTGCTTTGATTGCTCTGTCTATAAATCCACCCCCTTCGTTTCCTTACAACTCACACCTTCTATTATTTCTTCCTCAATTCATACTTTAAAGTATTCATTAATATGCTCCATCCCATCCTGATCCTTGATATCCTCTTAACTTTCATATCTGTCATTCTTCTTTTTAATCTTCCACCGGAAGAATCTATTTACTTCTACTATACTCTTGGGTTTATAGTTTTTCTAGTCCTCCCGTGTCTTTATATTGCTATTTGCATTGACATCTACGGTTTATAATTTACGGGTGATTGTTGGGTTTTATACCTTCCCTTATACTTCGATGTCCCTGCTTCTGTCTTCTATAATCATTGTCATCCATAGTTAATGCTCCCTTCTATTTGTTGCGATCTATACTCCAATTTCTGTTTCGGAGCTTTGTCCTTTCGTTTCTTCTTCTTGCGATTAAATAGCTCTTGTAATGGTCCAGAATTCGTAGGTATGGATTTCAGAATGAACACAGTAATTGTTCTAAGAAGGATAGGGTAATGGTAAATCCTGATTTGTTAAATTACCAGAATACCCTAAAAAAAAGACCGAATCATCAAGAAATATTTTCTTGATATATTTAGAGATTTGATAGAATGTAAGAGTCGTGTAAATGGTACATGATGACGGTATGTCCTGTGAATCATCACATCCATTAGAAACTTAGCATGAATTACCGTAATATAATGACGTTGATCAAGTGTCATTATATTATACTAACTCATGTATCAGTTCCCAACACTACTTCAAAAACATTCATATTCGAATTTTTTTTAGAATTTAGAAACTAACACTGTTTCTTTTATGTTGCAGATATTACGGAGAGATAAATGATACTTGATAAGAATAGTTGTGAAAATATCTCCAAAGATATGGAGAATATGTATAATGGAAGATACGAAGATATCTTATAACATTTAAGATATGATGATGAAGAAGAATATCTGTCTGTGAAGGTTTAGAATAAGAAGTAAGGTGTTTGCTAACGAGTTCAGCAGACACTGATTTATTTAGATCCTTTGAAGGCAGATTCAGTCTCTATGATTTGTCCACGGCTTCCCTCATACTTTGCTCAATCCGTTTTTCAGTACCAAATCCTTTCTTTTTCTGAGCTTTACCAACTCACTATCTTTTATCATCAAAATTTTGACCGTTTAAACCTTCTACCATTTTTATGTTTCCTCTGCATTTAATGCTATAATATCTGAATCTCTGGTTATCAATCCGAGGTGGGTTCAGAAGAATCGTGTTTCAGATGATTAAACGCTGGTGGTAATATGGTGGAATATGAAAGGTTCCCCAGTAATAATGACGAAAGAGCAACGTATCTATCGGGGTTATAATAAGACTAGTCCGACTGAGAAATCGAAATTGACTTGCTGGAGCTGTGACAAAATTGGCTACTTTGAAAAGAAATCGAAGTGTTGTTTTTGCTAATAAATGCTAAAGAATTCGACGAGGGTACGTGTTAAACTACGACTTTGGTTTCGAGAGCTTTTCAGGTACAAGACTTCGGATAATGTGTGGTTGGATCATCATCTCGATTGTTCAATGTTTGAAGTGTCTTCCAGGATTTCGAAGGGTTTTAAATGCAGATTGTCATAGTCAATATCCAAATGATAAAATCGTCCTGATTCCCGAATGAATTTCATCTATTTCTGAGTGTTACGAATAAAAGTGATGTTCTGTCATAGTTTTGAATTCAAAGTATGACTTTGATAGATGTAGGAATTCTAAGAGTGATGTCTTCTGTTAAATCTTGACTTGGATTTTTTTGATTTGTCAAAATTAGAATATGTAATCAAATTTGGATGAGAATAGTTATTTTGATTTTTACGAAAGAATGTATATTGTTGAGAGAGTAGTGAATACAGTTGGTGATTGCTGAATCAGATTCAAAGAATGTAACATATTAATTGTGAATTTAGACATCTCTCGGGTATTACCTACCCGTTAAAAAAAATTCACAAATAATGTTTTGAATAAGAATTTTTATTACAGTCCTTATGAAAATATATGTGAATATATTTTCTTCAGATGTAATACAGATTCACTGAGTTTAAATCATACTAAGCTCATATGATTTTCAGATTGAATTAGAAATGAATTTATTTATTTTTTTTTTTTTCTAAAACATTAGAGATTTCATAATCTTTGCGGAGTATTTCACTAATGTAGTCAATACTTCAATATTTATTCTTATTGATATTCTTCAGTGAAGGATGTTGACGCTTGAAGAATTCTTGCGAACTTCGCAAAGTACGATTGATGTTTTCTAGAAAGTTTCGAGTGCATCGAAGATGAAAGTGTAAAATCAAACATGTTATTGAATGATACACTTGACTTATTATGAGACGGAATTCATTGAATTGAAGCAGAGATTGTGGTTAACAATGATGAAATTGTTAACGAATAATGTACATCATAGCATATTAGTAATATGAATTAACCGGATAGTTAAGTTCCATACATAATAGCTTAGTACAGAAAGATTTATTATGGTTAAATTTTTTTTTTTTTTTATATATATATATATATAGGATATACATATAAATTCTTTGGAGGAACTGAGTTAATACTTCATAACTCGTTGATATAATATACTCGTTATTAATTCGTAATGATTTCCACAGTGATTCTTGAACTGGCGAAGCTTGTGAGGTTGGAGGTGTTGACGATTCTCACTATGTTGACAGCATTTGACTGTGTTGGTGAGGCTATTGGTACTGCTGATGTTGTTGGTAAAACAAGTCTAGCTTGTACCTTACGCACTAGTCTTGTTAGGGTTTCGGTTCTTCTCTCTATCATCTCTGTCCACTCATCTAGTTTTTGGTTAAGGCTGAGATAGATAATCTCTAAAACTTTAGAGATTACATAATCACCACAGAATGTTTCTCCGATGAAGTTATGAATCAATACTTCATCATTTGTTGTTGTTGGTACTCCTTGGTATCTTTGGTGCGTGTGACGTTGATATCATATATATAGATTGGGATATTGAGGTGTGTGATGCATATGTGATTGTTGGTGGTGGTAATGATCCTGTTGTTGATGGTGGTGTTGTTGATGCCGGTGATGCTGCTGGTGCTTAGGGTATTGAGGCTTGCGATGTTGATGTTACTGGCGGTACTGATTATGCTGCTGGTGCTGCTGATGGTGTTTGTAATCCTTGCACCATAAGCTCCAAAGCCGTCACACGAGCACGAAGTTCGTTAACTTCTGCTAGTATACCGGGATGATTGTCGGTTGGGATGAGCGGATAAATAAAATCTAGGATTTGATGTAGGATATAATCGTGACGAGATACTCTGGAAATGAGAGAGAAAATGGTTTCACGAACAGGTTCGCCGGTAAGTGCTTCAGGTTCATTGCAAATAGGGCAATTTGGTGGATGGAAAGGATCACCTTCTTCTTGTCTCCAATAATTGAGGAGGCTACGAACCCATCCCCATTTCATCCAGAATAGATGATGGCTGATTGGTTGATCTATTCCGGTCACACTGTTTTCGGAGCTCGAATGGAAATCCATATCGACATAGCTATCGAAATCTGAGGAGTTCGAACTGGTTGAGGGATCCATCTTGTATGATTAGGGAAAGAATTTTGTTATGAAATAGATTATAGGAATTAGATTTGATATTCTTCAATACATAATTTACATATGTATATATATTATCAAAATCCCATAAATTACGGAAGAAACTTTGAAAGATGTTAGTCAAAGTTCACAGTAACAGATATGCCAGGATAAGATTTCGTCTATACACTATTATGCAATAAATGCAAGAAAACGCGTATAGACTAAAGAATGATAATAAGGTAATTTCCTAAGGATGGTAGGTAGATGATTTCCGACTAAATGATAAGCAAAACTTTTGACATGCAGACACGGTCGAAGTCCAGACTCACTAATGCATCTAAACAACTATCAGTTAGACACACTAATGCAAGACCTGGTTCGCTAAGACCACCGCTCTGATACCACATGAGACGACCCGACCCAATCCATAGGGACGAATACAATAACATATGATTACATCGCGAGGTACTTGACCTCTAAATGATACATTTTACAAACATTGCATTCATTTTTAAAAGACAATCTTTCATTACATCGAAAGTTGACATGTATGCATACCATTTCATAATATCCAAACTATAAATGACCTAATCTGTCATTTACTTAATAATAATCTTTAATGAACTTCAACGACTCGAATGCAACATTTTTTGAAATATGTCATGAATGACTCCAAGTAATATCTTTAAAATGAGCTAATGCACAGCGGAAGATCTCTTTCAAACTTGAGAATAAACATGCTTTCAAGTGTCAACCAAAAGGTTGGTGAGTTCATTAGTTTAACTTAAACAATCGTTTCCATCATTTTAATAGACCACAAGATTTCAGATTTCCATTTCTCATAAACATACGTCCCATGCATAGAGACAAAAATATCATTCATATGGATTGAACACCTGGTAACCGACATTAACAATATGCATATATAAGAATATCCCCTATCATTCCGGGATCCTCCTTCGGACATGATATAATTTCGAAGTACTAAAGCATCCGGTACTTTGGATGGGGTTTGTTAAGCCCAATAGATCTATCTTTAGGATTCGCGTCAATTAGGGTGTCTGTTCCCTAATTCTTAGATTACCAGACTTTAATAAAAAGGGGCATATTCGATTTCGATAATTCAACCATATAATGTAGTTTTGATTACTTGTGTCTATTTCGTAAAACATTTATAAAAGTTGCGCATGTATTCTCAGCCCAAAAATATAAAGGGTAAAAAGGCAAATGAAACTCACGCATATAAATATTGTAAAACAGTTATTAAAACAGTGCATGTATTCTCAGCCCAAAAATGTAATGAGTAAAAGGGAAATGAAACTCACCATACTGTATTTTGTAGTAAAAATACATATAACATCATTGAACAAGTGTAAGGTTGGCCTTGGATTCACGAACCTATATTAATTATATATATTTATGTATTTGTCAATATTTGTCTAATAAACTAGGCCAAGTCATAGTGTACCACAATCCCAATGCTCGAGACTAATGTGCAAAAGTCAAAGGTTAAAGTAAAAACGAGGTCGCATGCAAAAATACAATAACTTGTACAACAAAATGATTTTTCGGTCAAACATGACTAAACGGTCCCTTCAACGATTTTTAGAAAAATTATCGGAACTCCGATTGATAAACGGCCAAAGATAAAAGTTATACATTACCAAAAAGATTAAGTATACATTTTACAGAAGTAAACTAAACCTAGACAACTCGTAGTTGCCAACGCGGTTTCGGCGTTTCAAAGTTAATTTTTCATCTTTAATAAATTTACAAAAGTGACCGAGTAGCCTACTTTGGAGATTTTTAGAAAATTCCTCGAAACTCGGATTGACAAACGGTCAAAGCCTTCAAATTCTCGTTACCACAAAGATATAACATGATTTTTGGCAAAAGTAAACACACATCAGGCCGACCATGACAACTGATACAAAACTGACATTTTTAACAAAAAAGTTTCAGCTCTTTTTAGAATTTTAAAATGTGACCCAACAGTCAACTTTGACGATTTTTAGAAAAATCGTCGAGACTCGAATTGACAATTGGCTAGAGTGGTTTGTTAGACCTTACAGCAAAGAATTCAGTGGTATTTTTGTTTTAATCTGAAACAACGCAGATAAGCGAGAATTTCAGTTTCCGTATCGACGTTTCATCAAAATTTACAAAACTTCTTTTATCCATAACTTGACAACCGTTCAACGAAACGAGACGTGCTTTATATGAAAATTCATCTACTCGACGAGTAGAATCCAAATAACCACTTTTTATTACCCAGAAAATTAATTCACTAATTATTATCAGCAATTTTAATTACGAAATTAATTGTTTAATTCATAACTTTCTAACCGTTCATCGAATCCATTCGATATCTAAATGAAAAGTTCTTACTTTTTCGCTAGCTTTCCAATGACATGCATATCTTATATCTTATTTCATCCCTAGTATAACAACCTTTAAGATTCAACATAACCTATCTAAGGGCAATATCAAATGTACAAATATGCATAATCCTAATTTCTCGAGCACTAGTCAGGGATACACTATTAGTATGTAAAAATTAAATTATGAGTACTCACATATCAATATTGAGATTCAATATTGCAGGAAGGTACGTAGACGCAACGGAGATGATAAACACTAAATTGACCTCATGAGCATATCCATGAACCATACCCATCACCTCCATAGCTATAACCCATAATTTCCTTAGCCCTATCCTACTCGAACCCAGTTTTGAAATTACTCGTTCATGACATCGTCGTAGTATTTTATGTAATACTACTAATAATATCGCTTCTTAGTACTACTAATACTAAAAATAATAAAATTAATAATCTTAATAATAATAATAATATAAACATACATATCCTACACAGAGATAGATAGAATATGAATGAAAATGGAACCCATGCGTTTTATAAGACCTTTCCCCCAATCATACCTCAATAATTTCATGGGACCGCATGAAGGGAGGTTTACAGCTCATATACACTTGTAGATTTTACCGACACTGGTTCCTTTACACATATTATATAATAATAATATAATTATAATAGTATAATAAATAAAAAATAAAAAAAAAAACGTGTAATGTAGTGTGAAAAGTGTTACTACCTAATGATCCGTGAAAAGAAAACAATTACATACCTTTTTAGTTTAATAATATTATATATAAATATATATTTAATTTATATGATTAATTATATATTATATTATATTCACGTTCATGGTAAAAATATAATTTTTACAAAAATGACACGGTCGTGGTCTCACGACTCATGTACCACTTTCGGTTTTTCGGGCGCACTTTCGTACATTTAGAAAACTAGCCTTTTACATTACGTGACGTGTACCTTTTACAAAAATTAGACTTACTCAACAATAAATTACCTTTATAAAAATATAACTTATAAAATTGAGCGTTGTGGTCATTTCCTTCTATAAATTAAAGTCTCGTTGTTTGTCAAAATATTTTATTTTAAATTAAACATATTGTGACACGTACCTTTATTAATAACTAGACTTAGATTAAATAAAAACTAACCCACTCAGAGTGTAACTTAATCTTTTGAGTGTTTTGGTCATTTACTTTTATAAATCGTAGTCTCGTTATTTATCAAAGCAAATTTATTAATATTAGTGTAAATCAAAATGTTTCAATGATTAATTAAGATATCAAAATATATACCTAATATGTAGGTTTGTTATATTTATTTAATAATACAATAATTAGATTTTTCCAAAACTAATAATAGTTTAAAAGTTTATTTTAAATTCGTTTAGAAAAGCTTATAACACGTAACGTTTACACTTTAAAACTTATGTCGATATAATTCATTTATGCGCCAACGTTTTCCTTAAACTTTCTAAATAAAAAATTTTAATATCGATCGAATCAAATAACCAGGTTCTATTATATCGAAAAACGTTTTCGTATGTTTGAAAATAATTCAAACTAATATTATAGAATTCATTTCTCCACTAGCTTTTGTCTAACTCCCAATAAGTGATACTTTGTTCTTACTTGTAAATCACTTTACCATTTATTCCGAATACCGTTAAAAAAGTAAGGGTTTCCTAATTCAAAGTGGACCTCATAACAGAGACTCATAATCAAAGTTCAATGTATCCGATAATTCAATCATTTGATATTATCTTTTAATCTCGTCGATAAACTTACATCGAACAAATACGTTCATGTAAAGTATTATTCATTCAATACCTTGATAGCATTTCCAAATTCATAAAAAAAAATAGATTTCATATCTTATATTCATAATAACTAATCCGTTCAATGTTTCATTAATATAACTCAATTTAAAATCAGACATATGTATATGTATATGTATATATTTATTTACACATAATTGTTCGTGAATCATTTGGCATGGTCAAAGGATATTTGATTACAGAAATATAGTTTCAAAACTTTCGAGACTCAACATTACAGATTTTGCTTATCGTGTCGGATATATATAAAGATTAAAGTTTAAATTTGATCGGAAATTTCCGGGTCATCACATTACCTACCCGTTAAAAGAAATTTCGTCCCGAAATTTGATCGAGGTCGTCATGGCTAACTAATAAAATGTTTTCATGACGAATATGAATCGATAATAGAGTTTTATCATAATTGAGTGATATAGATAAAACGATTTGTTTTTGTGAAGAGCACGAATGAAGCTATCACCTAAGAGTGAAAATGAATAAATGCAGGTTTGACCTAACAGGTGGCGTAGTCAAGATTGATTTCCGAAATTTAAGGAATTTAGAAGAAGATCTCCATAATAAGATTTGATTCGTCGGTAATTAAGGAGATTAGTATCCTCTTTGGTTATACGCGATAATCTGCTTTGATTGCTCTGTCTATAAATCCACCCCCTTCGTTTCCTTACAACTCACACCTTCTATTGTTACGATTTGATATATATAGGTTAAACCTATAACTCACCAACATTTTTGTTGACGTTTTAAGCATGTTTATTCTCAGGTGATTATTAAGAGCTTCCGCTATCGCATACTTAAATAAGGACAAGATTTGGAGTCCATGCTTGTATAATATTGTGTAAAAACTGCATTCAAGAAACTTATTTCGTTGTAACATATTTGTATTGTAAACCATTATGTAATAGTTGTGTGTAAATAGAATATTTTAGATTATCATTATTTGATAATCTACGTAAAGCTTTTTAAACCTTTATTGATGAAATAAAGGTTATGGTTTGTTTTAAAATAAATGCATTCTTTGAAAAACGTCTCATATAGAGGTCAAAACCTCGCAACGAAATCAATTAATATGGAACGTTTTTAATCAATAAGAACGGGACATTTCAGTTAGTATCCAAGCGTTGGTCTTAGAGAACCAGAATTTTTCATTAGTGTGTTTTATCGAGTTTGTTAGGATGCATTAGTGAGTCTGGACTTCGACCATGTTTACTTGAAAAATGATTGCTTAACAAATTTTGTTGGAAACTATATATTTTTAACATGTGAATATTATGTGATATATTAATCTCTTAACGTGTTTGATATTATGTGATAGATGTCTACCTCTAGAACAAGTCCCATTGACTCACCTAATAATAATGAAGAGTCAAATGTAAATTGGAATGATTCGTGGACTGATTCACAAGTTCCCGAAGAGGAACCAGAAGAAGAGTCAGAACCGGAAGAAGAATCGAAATCGGAAGAAGAATCGGAACCGGAAGAAGAAATAGAACCAGTGGGGGAAATAATAAAACGGTTAAGTAGAAGAAAATCCTCAACCAACCGACCAAAGTTAATTGTGGTCAATGGTGTTTCCGCCAAGGAAGCAAAGTATTGGGAGGATTACCAATTCTCCGATGAATCGGATCCCGACAAGGATTCCGATGATGTTATAGAAATTACCCCAACACAATTTAATAAGGCAAAAGAGAACAATAAGGGAAAGGGCATAAAAATAGAGAAATTTGATTCTAAACCCGATGAACTTTATATGTATCGTAAACACCCGTATTTCTTAAGTTGTGACAATAACCAGGGAACCTCTAAACCACCAGGTTTTTCTAAACCAATGTGGAAAACGACGGCTCGTATTAGGGGAACATCATATACCCCTAGAAACTTGGCAAAACGAACCAAAACCGAAGAAGAAGAAATGAGCGAGTCGGAATAAGATAGTTGTATTCGTGTGGTGTAATATATGTAATATAGTGTGCTTATGCTTTATGATATATGTAAAAATTGCTTGTATTAATAAGTATTTTTTTTATGAATCTAACTCTTGTCTATTTTACAGTATAAAAACACAAAATGGATAGACAACCCAATATTTTAAGAGACCTACCCGGAGACATGATTGATGAAATCTTGTCTAGAGTCGGTCAGAATTCCTCGGCACAAATATTTAAGGCGAGATCAGTTTGTAAGACATTCGAAGAACGTTCCAAGAATGCCATGGTTAATAAAAGGCTTTCGTTCGAAAGATGGGGGATATCACATTGGGAAATCTATAAGTTACGATGTGTTTACTTTGACGCATATATTGCGGGGAACCCAAATGCTATTTTACGCAACGGGTTAAGAAATTATTTTGACTCAATATATCCGAATATAGGACTTCGTGATTTAGAAAAAGCGGCTAACATGCAACATAAAGAAGCATGTTATGCTTACGGGTTAGTAATGTTCGCTTCTCACCAAAGTGAGAACAAGAACATCGGGCTACAACTATTAAACAAAATGTTCCCACAAGTGACGGAGTCGGTAATTGGGGTAAGAAATGAGGTTTTTAGATTGTTACGGGACTGTTGGACATTACGTAACCCTCGTCCCTTTGACGACGTTACAACACGCTATCTTATCAACGGCCATAACGGTTATGTTCCACAAGACCAAGGATGGGAAGTAGTGAAATGTCCCGTTCTTATTGGTTAAAAACGTTCCATATTAATTGATTTCGTTGCGAGGTTTTGACCTCTATATGAGACGTTTTTCAAAGACTGCATTCATTTTAAAACAAACCATAACCTTTATTTCATCAATAAAGGTTTAAAAAGCTTTACGTAGATTATCAAATAATGATAATCTAAAATATCCTGTTTACACACGACCATTACATAATGGTTTACAATACAAATATGTTACAACAAAATAAGTTTCTTGAATGCAGTTTTTACACAATATCATACAAGCATGGACTCCAAATCTCGTCCTTATTTAAGTATGCGACAGCGGAAGCTCTTAATAATCACCTGAGAATAAACATGCTTAAAACGTCAACAAAAATGTTGGTGAGTTATAGGTTTAACCTATATATATCAAATCATAATAATAGACCACAAGATTTCATATTTCAATACACATCCCATACATAGAGATAAAAATCATTCATATGGTGAACACCTGGTAACCGACATTAACAAGATGCATATATAAGAATATCCCCATCATTCTGGGACACTCTTCGGATATGATATAAATTTCGAAGTACTAAAGCATCCGGTACTTTGGATGGGGTTTGTTAGGCCCAATAGATCTATCTTTAGGATTCGCGTCTATTAGGGTGTCTGTTCCCTAATTCTTAGATTACCAGACTTAATAAAAAGGGGCATATTCGATTTCGATAATTCAACCATAGAATGTAGTTTCATGTACTTGTGTCTATTTTGTAAATCATTTATAAAACCTGCATGTATTCTCATCCCAAAAATATTAGATTTTAAAAGTGGGACTATAACTCACTTTCACAGATTTTTACTTCGCCGGGAAGTAAGACTTGGCCACTGGTTGATTCACGAACCTATAACAATATATACATATATATCAAAGTATGTTCAAAATATATTTACAACACTTTTAATATATTTTGAAGTTTTAAGTTTATTAAGTCAGCTGTCCTCGTTAGTAACCTACAACTAGTTGTCCACAGTTAGATGTACAGAAATAAATCGATAATTATTATCTTGAATCAATCCACGACCCAGTGTATACGTATCTCAGTATTGATCATAACTCAAACTATATATATTTTGGAATCAACCTCAACCCTGTATAGCTAACTCCAACATTCACATATAGAGTGTCTATGGTTGTTCCGAAATATATATAGATGTGTCGACATGATAGGTTGAAACATTGTATACGTGTCTATGGTATCTCAAGATTACATAATATACAATACAAGTTGATTAAGTTATGGTTGGAATAGATTTGTTACCAATTTTCACGTAGCTAAAATGAGAAAAATTATCCAATCTTGTTTTACCCATAACTTCTTCATTTTAAATCCGTTTTGAGTGAATCAAATTGCTATGGTTTCATATTGAACTCTATTTTATGAATCTAAACAGAAAAAGTATAGGTTTATAGTCGGAAAAATAAGTTACAAGTCGTTTTTGTAAAGGTAGTCATTTCAGTCGAAAGAACGACGTCTAGATGACCATTTTAGAAAACATACTTCCACTTTGAGTTTAACCATAATTTTTGGATATAGTTTCATGTTCATAATAAAAATCATTTTCTCAGAATAACAACTTTTAAATCAAAGTTTATCATAGTTTTTAATTAACTAACCCAAAACAGCCCGCGGTGTTACTACGACGGCGTAAATCCGGTTTTACGGTGTTTTTCGTGTTTCCAGGTTTTAAATCATTAAGTTAGCATATCATATAGATATAGAACATGTGTTTAGTTGATTTTAAAAGTCAAGTTAGAAGGATTAACTTTTGTTTGCGAACAAGTTTAGAATTAACTAAACTATGTTCTAGTGATTACAAGTTTAAACCTTCGAATAAGATAGCTTTATATGTATGAATCGAATGATGTTATGAACATCATTACTACCTTAAGTTCCTTAGATAAACCTACTGGAAAAGAGAAAAATGGATTTAGCTTCAACGGATCCTTGGATGGCTCGAAGTTCTTGAAGCAGAATCATGACACGAAAACAAGTTCAAGTAAGATCATCACTTGAAATAAGATTGTTATAGTTATAGAAATTGAACCAAAGTTTGAATATGATTATTACCTTGTATTAGAATGATAACCTACTGTAAGAAACAAAGATTTCTTGAGGTTGGATGATCACCTTACAAGATTGGAAGTGAGCTAGCAAACTTGAAAGTATTCTTGATTTTATGAAACTAGAACTTTTGGAATTTATGAAGAACACTTAGAACTTGAAGATAGAACTTGAGAGAGATCAATTAGATGAAGAAAATTGAAGAATGAAAGTGTTTGTAGGTGTTTTTGGTCGTTGGTGTATGGATTAGATATAAAGGATATGTAATTTTGTTTTCATGTAAATAAGTCATGAATGATTACTCATATTTTTGTAATTTTATGAGATATTTCATGCTAGTTGCCAAATGATGGTTCCCACATGTGTTAGGTGACTCACATGGGCTGCTAAGAGCTGATCATTGGAGTGTATATACCAATAGTACATACATCTAAAAGCTGTGTATTGTACGAGTACGAATACGGGTGCATACGAGTAGAATTGTTGATGAAACTGAACGAGGATGTAATTGTAAGAATTTTTGTTAAGTAGAAGTATTTTGATAAGTTTATTGAAGTCTTTCAAAAGTGTATAAATACATATTAAAACACTACATGTATATACATTTTAACTGAGTCGTTAAGTCATCGTTAGTCGTTACATGTAAGTGTTGTTTTGAAACCTTTAAGTTAACGATCTTGTTAAATGTTGTTAACCCAATGTTTATAATATCAAATGAGATTTTAAATTATTATATTATCATGATATTATCATGTATGAATATCTCTTAATATGATATATATACATTAAATGTCTTTACAACGATAATCGTTACATATATGTCTCGTTTAAAAATCATTAAGTTAGTAGTCTTGTTTTTACATATGTAGTTCATTGTTAATATACTTAATGATATGTTTACTTATCATAGTATCATGTTAACTATATATATATCCATATATATGTCATCATATAGTTTTTACAAGTTTTAACGTTCGTGAATCACCGGTCAACTTGGGTGGTCAATTGTCTATATGAAACATATTTCAATTAATCAAGTCTTAACAAGTTTGATTGCTTAACATGTTGGAAACATTTAATCATGTAAATATCAATCTCAATTAATATATATATAAACATGGAAAAGTTCGGGTCACTACAGTACCTACCCGTTAAATAAATTTCGTCCCGAAATTTTAAGCTGTTGAAGGTGTTGACGAATCTTCTGGAAATAGATGCGGGTATTTCTTCTTCATCTGATCTTCACGCTCCCAGGTGAACTCAGGTCCTCTACGAGCATTCCATCGAACCTTAAAAATTGGTATCTTGTTTTGCTTAAGTCTTTTAACCTCACGATCCATTATTTCGACGGGTTCTTCGATGAATTGGAGTTTTTCGTTGATTTGGATTTCATCTAACGGAATAGTGAGATCTTCTTTAGCAAAACATTTCTTCAAATTCGAGACGTGGAAAGTGTTATGTACAGCTGCGAGTTGTTGAGGTAACTCAAGTCGGTAAGCTACTGGTCCGACACGATCAATAATCTTGAATGGTCCAATATACCTTGGATTTAATTTCCCTCGTTTACCAAATCGAACAACGCCTTTCCAAGGTGCAACTTTAAGCATGACCATCTCTCCAATTTCAAATTCTATATTTTTTCTTTTAATGTCAGTGTAGCTCTTTTGTCGACTTTGGGCAGTTTTCAACCGTTGTTGAATTTGGATGATCTTCTCGGTAGTTTCTTGTATAATCTCCGGACCCGTAATCTGTCTATCCCCCACTTCACTCCAACAAATCGGAGACCTGCACTTTCTACCATAAAGTGCTTCAAACGGCGCCATCTCAATGCTTGAATGGTAGCTGTTGTTGTAGGAAAATTCTGCTAACGGTAGATGTCGATCCCAACTGTTTCCGAAATCAATAACACATGCTCGTAGCATATCTTCAAGCGTTTGTATCATCCTTTCGCTCTGCCCATCAGTTTGTGGATGATAGGCAGTACTCATGTCTAGACGAGTTCCTAATGCTTGCTGTAATGTCTGCCAGAATCTTGAAATAAATCTACCATCCCTATCAGAGATAATAGAGATTGGTATTCCATGTCTGGAGACGACTTCCTTCAAATACAGTCGTGCTAACTTCTCCATCTTGTCATCTTCTCTTATTGGCAGGAAGTGTGCTGATTTGGTGAGACGATCAACTATTACCCAAATAGTATCAAAACCACTTGCAGTCCTTGGCAATTTAGTGATGAAATCCATGGTAATGTTTTCCCATTTCCATTCCGGGATTTCGGGTTGTTGAAGTAGACCTGATGGTTTCTGATGCTCAGCTTTGACCTTAGAACACGTCAAACATTCTCCTACGTATATAGCAACATCGGCTTTCATACCCGGCCACCAAAAATGTTTCTTGAGATCCTTGTACATCTTCCCCGTTCCAGGATGTATTGAGTATCTGGTTTTATGAGCTTCTCTAAGTACCATTTCTCTCATATCTCCAAATTTTGGTACCCAAATCCTTTCAGCCCTATACCGGGTTCCGTCTTCCCGAATATTAAGATGCTTCTCCGATCCTTTGGGTATTTCATCCTTTAAATTTCCCTCTTTTAAAACTCCTTGTTGCGCCTCCTTTATTTGAGTAGTAAGGTTATTATGAATCATTATATTCATAGATTTTACTCGAATGGGTTCTCTGTCCTTCCTGCTCAAGGCATCGGCTACCACATTTGCCTTCCCCGGGTGGTAACGAATCTCAAAGTCGTAATCATTCAATAATTCAATCCACCTACGCTGCCTCATATTCAGTTGTTTCTGATTAAATATGTGTTGAAGACTTTTGTGGTCGGTATATATAATACTTTTGACCCCATATAAGTAGTGCCTCCAAGTCTTTAATGCAAAAACAACCGCGCCTAATTCCAAATCATGCGTCGTATAATTTTGTTCGTGAATCTTCAATTGTCTAGACGCATAAGCAATCACCTTCGTTCGTTGCATTAATACACAACCGAGACCTTGCTTTGATGCATCACAATAAATCACAAAATCATCATTTCCTTCAGGCAATGACAATATAGGTGCCGTAGTTAGATTTTTCTTCAATAACTGAAACGCTTTCTCTTGTTCATCATTCCATTCAAATTTCTTCCCTTTATGCGTTAATGCAGTCAAGGGTTTTGCTATTCTGGAAAAGTCTTGGATGAACCTTCTGTAGTAACCAGCTAGTCCTAAAAACTGACGTATGTGTTTCGGAGTTTTCGGGGTTTCCCACTTTTCAACAGTTTCTATCTTTGCCGGATCCACCTTAATACCTTTTTTGTTCACTATGTGACCGAGGAATTGAACTTCTTCCAACCAAAATGCACACTTTGAAAACTTAGCGTACAATTCTTCCTTCCTCAATACTCCTTTTTCAAATGTTCACCGTGTTCTTGGTCATTCTTTGAGTAAATAAGTATGTCATCAATGAAAACAATGACAAACTTGTCAAGGTATGGTCCACACACTCGGTTCATAAGGTCCATGAACACAGCTGGTGCATTAGTTAAACCAAACGGCATGACCATAAACTCGTAATGACCGTAACGTGTTCTGAAAGCAGTCTTTGGAGTATCATCTTCTTTCACCCGCATTTGATGATACTCGGAACGTAAGTCAATCTTTGAATAAACAGACGAGCCTTGTAGTTGATCAAATAAGTCGTCGATTCTCGGTAGTGGGTAGCGGTTCTTGATGGTAAGTTTGTTCAACTCTCGGTAGTCGATACACAACCTGAATGTACCATCTTTCTTCTTGACAAACAAAACAGGAGCTCCCCACGGTGATGTGCTTGGTCGAATGAAACCACGCTCTAAAAGTTCTTGTAATTGGCTTTGCAGTTCTTTCATCTCGCTGGGTGCGAGTCTGTAAGGAGCACGAGCTATTGGTGCAGCTCCTAGTACAAGATCTATTTGAAATTCAACGGATCGATGTGGGGGTAATCCCGGTAATTCTTTCGGAAATACATCGGGAAATTCTTTTGCAATGGGAACATCATTGATGCTCTTTTCTTCAGTTTGTACTTTCTCGACGTGTTCTAGAACAGCATAGCTGATAATGCTAAAAACGAACATATATTTCATAGCATTATTCCTCAAAAAAGACAAGCTTTTAGTTGCAATTGTTCTATTTACAAGTGATATTCGTTTAAATAATAAAAGGTGAAGACAAAAGACAGATTCGACGAATTGAAGACGCAAACGACCAAAAAGCTCAAAAGTACAAAAGACAATCAAAAAGGTTCCAATTATTGATAAGAAACGTCTCGAAATTACAAGAGTACAAGATTCAAAACGCAAAGTACAAGATATTAAATTGTACGCAAGGACGTTCGAAAATTCGGAACCGGGACCAGAGTCAACTCTCAACGCTCGACGCAACGGACTAAAAATTACAAGTCAACTATGCACATAAATATAATATAATATTTAAATAATTCTTATAATTATTTATATATTATAATAAATAATAAAAACCGTCGGCAGAGAAAGACTCCAAAGTTGTGAGCTGTAATTTCATTCTCCGCGACTCGCGGAGTTTGAAGGCAAAAATGCCGCGAGTCGCGGAGCCCCAATTTCAGAAAATCCCTATAAAGCTCGCGCATTCTGATCGTAATCATCATCTTTTTTCTTCTTCTCCTCATACGTAAAATATATATATATATATATATATATATAATTTATATTTTAATTTTAATTATAATTCTAATAATAAGGGTATGTTAGCGAATATTGTAAGGGTGTAAGTCGAAATTCTGTCCGTGTAACGCTACGCTATTTTTAATCATTGTAAGTTATGTTCAACCTTTTTACATTAATGTCTCGTAGCTAAGTTATTATTATGCTTATTTAAAACGAAGTAATCATGATGTTGGGCTAATTACTAAAATTGGGTAATTGGACTTTATACCATAATTGGGGTTTGGACAAAAGAACGACACTTGTGGAAATTAGACTATGGGCTATTAATGGGCTTTATATTTGTTTAACTAAATGATAGTTTGTTAATGTTAATATAAAGATTTACAATTGGGCGTCCCTATAATTTACCATATACACTCAATCGGACACGAAGGGCGGGGTATTTATATGTACGAATAATCGTTCATTTAACCGGATACGGGAATGGATTAATAGCCACTAGAATAATTAAAACAGGGGTGAAATTATGTACAAAGGACACTTGGTATAATTGATAACAAAATATTAAAACCTTGGGTTACACTCAGTCGACATCCTGATGTAATTATTAAACAAAATATTAAAATCTTGTTACAGTTTAAATCCCCAATTAGTTGGAATATTTAACTTCGGGTATAAGGATAATTTGACGAGGACACTCGCACTTTATATTTATGACTGATGGACTGTTATGGACAAAAACCAGACGGACATATTAAATAATCCAGGACAAAGGACAATTAACCCATGGGCATAAAATTAAAATCAACACGTCAAACATCATGATTACGGAAGTTTAAATAAGCATAATTCTTTTATTTCATATTTAATTTCCTTTATTTTATATTTAATTGCACTTCTAATTATCGCATTTTTATTTATTGTTATTGTATTTAATTGCACTTTTAATTATCGTACTTTTTAATTATCGCAAGTTTATTTTATCGCACTTTTATTATTCGCAATTTCATTATCGTTATTTACTTTACTCTTTAATTTGAGTCTTAATATTTTATATTTGATTTTAACTGCGACTAAAGTTTTAAAATCGACAAACCGGTCATTAAACGGTAAAAACCCCCCTTTATAATAATAATATTACTTATATATATATTTGTATTTTTATAAAAGTAAACTAATATAGCGTTAAGCTTTGTTTAAAGATTTTCCCTGTGGAACGAACCGGACTTACTAAAAACTACACTACTGTACGATTAGGTACACTGCCTATAAGTGTTGTAGCAAGGTTTAAGTATATCCATTCTCTAAATAAATAAATATCTTGTGTAAAATTGTATCGTATTTAATAGTATTTCCTGCAAAAATTTAATAGTATTTTATACCACTCCGCTACCACATCAAGTTATTTTTGGCGCCGCTGCCGGGGAATCTCTTAAAAGCCGGAAGCGCAACGCTACAAAAAAAAAAAAAAAAAAAAAAAGAGATTTTTAGTTTACTTCTATTAAAAGTCGCTTTTATAAAAATACGTTTTAAATATTTGAAAATATAAAAAGAAAAACAAAAATATAAGTATTTTTAAGATTTTGTTAAATATTTAAGTTTTATAAAGTTTCTTTATTTTTATTTTATAAAAACATAAGTTTTATTTAAGTATTTTGTTTTTATTTAAAAACATAAAAAAATATATATAAATCTAGTTTTAAGCATTTTATTTATTAAAATTATAAAGTAGTTCTATTTTATTTAAGTTTTTAAAATATAAGTTTTTATACACATATTTTTTTTTAACAGAAAAATTAAAAACAGAAAAAAAAAACGCGTAAAATTTCAAACTGCTCCAGAGTTGAAAACTGGAACCCCGCGACTCGCGGGGTTTGATGCCTTGAATACCGCAACTCGCGGAGGGGACCTGACACACGACAGAAGCCCTAATCCTGCATTTATTACGGAGTATTATTAATTATTATTAATTAAATTGTATTAGGGTTAAATAATTAATTAATTTAGTAGTTAATTTAAGTTTTAATTAATTTGTATTATTTAGTTTAATTAGTTTAATTAAATTATAAAATTAGTAGTTTTAATAAATAAATAATATAAAAATAATATTTTTATAAAAATTGTACTTTTTACAACTTTTTGTATATTTTTATATTTTGTCCCTTTTTAATTGTTTTAGCGTAATATTTGTATTTTTAGCTCATATTTAGTTTTAAACTTAGATTTTGCCATAGTTATTTTTACTTCTAGATTTTTAGGCTTTGCCGTAGAATTCCTTAAGTGCTTTTTCTTTAGACTAAGATTTAGGTGCTTTAGAATTTTGCGACGCCTTTTTAAGTTTTAGTTCCTTTTTAAGTTAATTCCATTTGGGATTTAGTTTTTCCTGTAAGCTTTAATATTTTTAGACACCTTTTACTATGTACCAATTATCATTCCAATTAGTAATCTCAATTTGCGATTATAATTTTAAGTTAGTTGTAGTAATAAGGTTAGGTTAGTCAAGTATTTTTAAGTTTTTATAAGTTTCTTTTATTTTTCCGTCACCTTTTATTTTTCAACCATTTTTCTTTTTCAACCTTTTTCCGACGAACTCTTTTTCTTTCTTATTTCTCGCTATTCTAGTTTTAGGACATAGATTTTTATTCTACTTCTTATCTAAATTTCTTAAAATTACGAAAAATTTATTTTAAGTGGTTAAATTAATAGACATCAAAATTTTCTGGTTCGTAGTAATAGTTGGATTTGTACGTGGACCGGGTTATTGGAGCCAAACAGTCCTCAATTATATTGAGACCAAACGAATCCTGCCCCTCTGCTGCATCTTTTGGCTATTCGAAACGTGGGCAAAATCAGAAAAGTCTATTGATTGGATAACTTATTATAATTTTTCTTTCCTTTTAAAAACTAATAGGATATTCAGTGAATGCACCGAGCAAGACGTTTACCACCTTTTATACGTTCACCACCTGTAACTAGATCAAGACATTTAGCAAATATAACCGCTGTTGATTTCTCTTTAGAATCGTCATCCAGTCGACCAAGTACTTCAGTTCAAATTTCCGATAATCCATTTTTTGAACCCAACCTCACAATTGAGAATCCGGAGAATATTCAGGAACGGTTCATAGATCCTGAACCATTAAACTTTCCTCCGGAACCACCAATCATTCAAACAGAGATTGTTGAGGAACGAACCATTAAATCAGAATCCTCTAGTGATTCCGATTCAACAAATTCAATTATGGAGAATCTGGAACCTTTAAGTATGGAAGACCGAATGAGAGCTAAACGCACTGGCCAAGGTCACGCAATTACTCATCCAGACATTAATGCGCCAGATTATGAAATCAAAGGACAAATTCTACACATGGTGACTAATCAATGCCAATTTAGTGGTGCGCCGAAGGAAGATCCAAATGAACATCTACGTACCTTTAATAGGATCTGCACACTATTTAAAATCCGAGAAGTGGAGGATGAACAGATATATCTTATGTTATTTCCCTGGACTTTAAAGGGAGAAGCCAAAGATTGGTTGGAATCATTACCTGAAGGGGCGATTGATACATGGGATGTTTTAGTTGACAAATTTCTTAAACAATTCTTTCCTGCATCTAAAGCCGTAAGACTTCAAGCAGAAATTGTTACGTTCACACAGAAACCAAATGAAACTCTATATGAGACATGGACTAGATATGGAAAATTGTTAAGAGGATGTCCGCAACATGGTTTAGACACCTGTCAAATAGTACAAATATTCTACCAAGGATGCGACATCACTACAAGGAAAGACATAGATATAGCAGCTGGTGGTTCTATTATGAAGAAAACCGAAACTGATGCTTACAAAATTATTGATAACACTGCTTCCCACTCACATGAGTGGCACCAAGAAAAAGACATCATTAGATCATCTAAAGCAGCTAGAGCCGATTCTAGCCATGACTTAGATTCCATTTCCGCAAAGATAGATGCTGTGGAGAGACGAATGGAAAAGATGACTAAGGATATTCACTCAATACGAATTAGTTGTGAGCAGTGTGGAGGACCACATTTGACAAAAGATTGTCTCAGTATTGAATTAACAATGGAACAAAGAGAGAATATTTCATACATAAACCAAAGGCCTGGAAATAATTATCAGAATAATTATCAACCGCCAAGACCGATTTACAATCAAAACCAAAATTATAACCGAAATATTCCATACAACAACCAACAAGGTCCTAGCAATCAACAAGTATCCAATAATACTTATAATCAGCAAAGACCTAATTTTCAAAACAAACCACCTCAACAAACCGATGATAAAAAGCCGAATTTAGAATATATGATGACAAAGCTAGTTGAAACTCAAACGCAGTTTTTCACATCTCAGAAACAAACCAATGAACAAAATGCTCAAGCATTTAGAAATCAACAAGCTTCTATTCAAAATTTAGAACAAGAAGTGAGTAACCTAGCAAGGTTAATAGGTGAAAGAAAACCAGGAAGTCTACCTAGTGATACAAATGCTAATCCCCAGAATGAAACAGCTAAAGCCATTACCACAAGAAGTGGTACAACACTTAAACCACCTGAAATACCTGTAACTTCTGATGAAGCCATTCCTACTCCACAAGAACCACAACCTGATCAAGATAAGGAAGAAGAACCGGTAGTTAAAAAGGTTAATGAAGATAACACAGTTAAGGCTAAACCTTATGTTAAACCATACCAACCACCACTTCCTTACCCGAGTAAAATGAAGAAAGAAAAACTTGAAGCCGAGCAATCCAAATTCTTGGATATGTTTAAACAGATAAATGTAAATCTTCCTTTCATTGATGTGATTTCAGGAATGCCTAGATATGCTAAATTCTTGAAAGATCTAATCTCAAATAGAAAGAAAATGGAAGAACTCTCGGCTGTTACTATGAATGCTAATTGTTCAGCAGTGCTGTTGAATAAGATACCAGAAAAACTATCTGATCCAGGAAGTTTCACAATTCCATGTTTTCTGGGTAGTCTTAGTTTAATAGAAGCATTGGCAGACTTAGGTGCTAGTATAAATCTAATGCCGTATTCACTATACGCTAAACTAGACCTTGGAGAATTGAAACCAACCAGAATAAGCATACAACTAGCCGATAGATCAATAAAATATCCTAGAGGGATAATGGAGAACATGCTAGTTAAAGTTGGTACTTTAGTATTTCCAGTTGATTTTGTTGTTCTGGACATGGAAGAAGATTCTCAAGTTCCTCTCATATTAGGAAGACCATTCTTAAACACGGCTAAAGCAATGATAGACGTGTTCGGTAAGAAACTGACCCTAAGTATAGAGGATGAGAGTGTTACCTTTTTAGTTGATAGGGCAATGCAACAACCACAATCTGCAGATGATACATGTTATTATATTCAAACTATAGATGCACATGCAGAATTATTAGAAGAATTTCCAGAATTACAAGGAACAGGAGAATGTTCTTTAGGAGAAGGTAATGAACCAATTGATGAAGCTGAAATGTTAGCTACACTTATAGCTAATGGATATGAACCAACAACAGAAGAAATTCAAATGCTAAAAGAAGAAGACAGATATCGATACAAATCATCGATAGAAGAACCTCCGAAATTAGAGTTAAAGCCACTTCCAAACCATTTGGAATACGCTTATTTACATGGTGAATCTGAATTACCTGTAATAATATCGTCTTCTCTTACTGAAAATGAGAAATCACAACTCATTTCTGTGTTGAAAGCTCATAAACCAGCCATTGCATGGAAGATTCATGATATTAAAGGAATAAGTCCTTCGTATTGCACACATAAAATCCTTATGGAAGAAGGTCATAAAACGTATGTGCAACGCCAACGAAGACTAAATCCTAATATGCAAGATGTAGTTAAGAAAGAGATTATTAAACTGCTAGATGCAGGTCTAATTTATCCAATCTCTGATAGTCCATGGGTAAACCCAGTTCAATGCGTGCCTAAGAAGGGTGGCATGACTGTCATTACAAATGAGAAAAATGAGCTTATTCCTACTAGAACTGTAACAGGATGGCGTGTGTGTATTGATTATAGAAAATTAAATGACGCCACCAGAAAAGATCACTTTCCCTTACCTTTCATAGATCAAATGTTGGAAAGATTAGCCGAAAATAGTTACTATTGTTTTCTAGATGGATTTTCCGGATATTTTCAAATTCCAATAGCACCCGAGGACCAAGAGAAAACCACATTCACGTGCCCTTATGGTACTTTTGCTTACAAACGCATGCCATTTGGACTTTGTAACGCCCCTGCAACCTTTCAAAGGTGTATGATGGCGATTTTTCATGACATGATAGAAGAATGCATGGAAGTTTTCATGGATGACTTTTCAGTCTTCGGTGATACATTTGAATCATGTCTAGTTAATCTGGAACGAATGCTTCTTAGATGCGAACAATCAAATCTAGTACTTAATTGGGAGAAATGCCATTTCATGGTTAAAGAAGGCATCGTTCTTAGACATAAAATTTCAAAAGAAGGAATTGAAGTGGATAGAGCTAAAGTAGATGTAATTGCTAAACTTCCACATCCCACCAATGTTAGAGGAGTTAGGAGTTTTCTAGGGCATGCCGGTTTTTACCGACGTTTCATAAAAGATTTTTCTAAAATTGCCACTCCTATGAATAAACTCCTAGAAAAGGATGCTCCATTCATCTTTTCAGATGAGTGTATCAAATCTTTTAATATTCTTAAAGAGAAACTCACTAATGCACCGATCATGATAACACCAAATTGGAATCTACCATTTGAACTAATGTGCGATGCAAGTGATTTTGCAATGGGAGCCGTTTTAGGACAAAGGATTGAAAAACGATTTCAACCTATATATTATGCTAGTAAGACGTTACAAGGAGCACAAACGAACTATACAACTACTGAAAAAGAACTCCTTGCTATTGTCTTTGCTTTTGACAAATTTCGATCATATCTCGTTCTAGCAAAAACGGTGGTCTATACCGACCATTCTGCTCTTAGATACCTATTTTCGAAACAAGATGCTAAACCAAGATTAATCCATTGGATCTTACTCTTACAAGAGTTTGATATTGAAATCCGAGATAAAAGAGGAGCAGAAAATCTCGCCGCTGATCATCTTTCTCGTCTTGAAAATCCCGAATTAGAAGTTCTAAATGAATCAGCCATACAAGACAACTTTCCTGATGAATATCTATTGAAGATAGATTATAAAGAAATCCCATGGTTTGCAGACTATGCAAATTATTTAGTATGTGGATTCCTTGAAAAAGGATTATCGTACCAAAGACGAAAGAAATTCTTCAGTGATATAAAACACTATTTCTGGGAAGATCCACATCTGTTTAAAAGTTGTCCCGATGGAATAATACGCCGATGTGTATTTGGAGATGAAGCTAGTAAAATATTAAACCATTGTCACACAGGACCAACAGGAGGGCATTATGGGCCTCAACTAACAGCAAGAAAAGTTTATGAAGCTGGATTCTATTGGCCTACAATTTACAAAGACGCACACCTTCTTTGCAAATCCTGTGATGCATGTCAAAGGGCCTGAAAAATAAGTCAACGTGATGAAATGCCACAAAATGTCATCCAAGTATGTGAAGTATTTGACATTTGGGGTATTGACTTTATGGGTCCATTTCCAAAATCTCATAATAATCTATATATACTCGTAGCCATTGATTATGTATCTAAATGGGCGGAAGCATAAGCTCTCCCAACTAACGATGCACGAGTTGTAGTCAACTTTTTAAAACGTCTTTTTGCAAGGTTTGGAACACCGAAAGCTTTAATAAGTGATCGGGGTACTCATTTCTGTAATAATCAACTTAAGAAAGTTCTTAAAAGATATGGAGTAACTCATAAAATCTCCACCGCATATCATCCATAAACAAGTGGACAAGTTGAAAACACCAACCGAGCTTTAAAACGTATTCTAGAGAAAACCGTAGGATCAAATCCGAAGGAATGGTCCATTAAATTGGAGGATGCACTCTGGGCTTTTAGAACAGCCTACAAAACTCCAATTGGAACCACACCTTTTAGACTTGTTTATGGAAAAGCATGTCATCTTCCAGTAGAAATTGAACACAAAGCATTTTGGGCTTTGAAGACATGTAATCTTGATTTACATGAAGCTGGACGTCTACGATTAAGTCAACTAAACGAATTAGAAGAATTAAGACATGAAGCATACGAAAATTCGTTAATCTATAAAGAAAGAACGAAGAAATGGCATGATAAAAGAATCAGAAGTTCAAAAGAATTTAAAGAAGGAGACAGAGTTCTTCTTTTCAATTCACGATTCAAGCTATTTCCTGGAAAATTGAAATCAAGATGGTCTGGACCATTCATGGTCAAAAGAGTTTTCCCATACGGAACGATAGAATTAATAAATTCAAATGGGATTGAATTTAAAGTTAATGGTCACAGAGTTAAACATTACATACATGGTCCGATGGAAGTCGACAACGAAGTTAATCACAATTTCGACACAACAGCTAACTAAGTGTGGGGAGAATCAAGTCTTTAAAGGATAATATGTATTTCTGTTAGAGTTAGATTGTCTATTTTCGTGTAGTTCTCGAAAATGGAACCCGAATGGTGTTTCCCTAGCAGACCCTAAAGAACTAGTCTTCTCCCCCCATTCTGAATTTTTATTTTTTTTAGGTTTTTACGAAATGAAGACTGCCTGTGAACTAAACCATGGTCTAATGCTACACGCTTTGATCACTAAACGTAATAATGACATACTCCCGAGTGAATTAGTATCAGTAATCAGAGAAAGAATGGACGGAGTTAGAAAAGAATCCAGATGCGAAGAAAATAAGTTACAATTTGGTAAAGGAAAATCAAAATCCGCAGCGAAAAGAAGAGCACGACACCTAGAAAGATGTCACAAATGCGGAAAATGGTCACATGGAGGTAAATGTTCAAATAATCAAACCTATTCAAATACCGAATTTGTTACTTTATGCAGAGACGGACCGTTCATATGTTTAGAAGAAAAGACACTGAATGCTCGAGGTTACGCCTATGTAGCCATGGAAAACCAATTAAACCGACTATCTTATGAATGGGATAGATCATATAACTAAGAAATCTATTTCACAGGTATGTTTGTACAGTTTTTATTTTATTTTTAACCTTTTGATAATAAACGCTAATTTGTTCGCTAAAAAGTATTAAATTGGTATTGAATAAAATTAGGTTTGGCGACCGAAATTATTGATATCATTCAAAAATTTATTACATCACTGCGAAATTTAACGTTTATTCTTAAGGTATAAATATCTTTAAACAATCAACCCAAAATATTTCAAAAATTCGTCATGAGTTAAATTAGGTTTTGGAACCGAAATTACTTTACCGAAAAGAGGGGCGCATATTTTTGATAATATTTGATTGATTAAAGTGGGATAAAAAGCCAAAAAGATTTTTAATTTTATTTTTACCATGTTTTTAAAATTAATATTTAAATCTTAAATTAATATTGTAAACTTTGTAAAAACAATATATTTAAAATTGTAAATATTTGAAAAATTAATATAAGTTTGGTGTGAATTTTTAATTTTTAAAATATGAATTTTTAATTTTATGCATTTCAAATTTTAAGTTTGGTGTAAATTTTTAATATTAATTTTGAATTTTATATTTAAGTTGTGTAAATTTAAAAACAAAAATTTACTTTATCTCATTAAGTTAAAAATATGATTTTTAAAATTCGTCGTAAGTTAAAGACTAGGTCTTTGAACCGAAATTGCTTTACCCGAGGGAGGGACGAGAACTTTTATTATCATTATTTTTAATCTTATTGAATTAAAGTATGCCAAAAACATTGAAAAAACCCAAAAATCTTAGGTTTTAAAACAATCGCTACAAAAAGACAAATTTTAAAATTTTGTCGAGGAACGGACTAGGACATCGATCCGAAACGACCTCGTCCTAAATAACAAGGGAAACAAAATTTTAAAATTAAGTACTTAATTGTTTTATAAGTTAATGACTAAAAAAAAAAATATCAAACTCCGCGACTCGCGGAGTTTGAAGTGTAATTCACCGCGAGTCGCGGAGGTACGAAAAATCAGAAAAAAATAAAGAGCTGGAACAGATCAGTCCCAACCCCAAAACAAAAACATACTGCGAAAAACTGCACGCAAAAACCCGAAAAATACACCCCAAAATCACAATTTTTAACCGTTAATCACCAAATTTTTTACTAAAATCATGTTGAGAAGGATGCTATCTAGGAATTACTCAAGAAAAATGGTAAATTTCTACACCTAAACACCATTTAATCCGAAATTTGGTGTTCTTGAGCAATTTTTTCCCCAATTTGATTTTGATGCTTTTTAGTGTAATTAGGCTTAAATTGTTTATGTATTATGCTTGTATAACCTAGATTGATGCTGTTTAACATGATTAGAAGCCTTAAACTTCAAATTTTGAGTAATCTAGGGTTTGTGTTCTTGAGCAAATTTGGGGCTTTTTGATATAAACAGGTTATGGCCGATTTTTGTCATGAATTGTTGCTAAATTAAGTAGTGTAACATGTTTAGGTAGTTAAATGATCCAAACTTTGAGCCTAAACATGATTTTGAGAATTAAAGTGGACTTTTTCAAGTCTAAAATTCATGAACTTGATTTTTGAAAGATAATGCCATTTGAAACTTGTTTAATTGCTAGTAATGGTTATTTTGACATGTTATTTGAGTTGAATGCTTATGAACTTGGCGAACATTTTCGTATATGCTTATTTGAAAAAGTGTAGATTTGATAAAAATGTGAAAATAAGCTTAAGTTTAATATAAATTGATAATGTCATTGTAATTATTTTGATTGATGATTTTGCTGACACTAATGCATATTTGGATGCACAAAAATTGTGTTTGATGTGTTTTGCAGACTGAAAGGGGTGAACCTTCATCCCAAGCCCGTAATGCTCCTGCTGAGAATGCTGAACAACCGGAGGTGGATAACTACTACAAGCAGGATATACCTCATCCAGTCATGACCTTTTCTGATATGCACTTGGAAGAGTTGCACCCGAACCTGAGATTTGACAGACTTTGGATAGATTATCCAAAATATCAAAGGGGTTTGCATACTCTTCATTCTAAGGTTGTTGAGGTACCGAGGGTCATAGAATGGGGACCCTTAGAAGCTGTAGAATTGGCCGGGCTAATTAGGGAATTACTTGTACAGAGGTATGGTAATTCTTCTTTTAATGACTGGGTACGTTTATTCACCATGCGTAGACCTGTATATAAAGTATGGTGTGAAGAATTGTTATGTAGTATAGAGTTGAATGATCGGGTAGCTAATTTAACCGATCGTTCTTTTATTAGATTTTTGTTAGGCGGTTCGATGTGCCACATGTCTTTACTGGACATGGCTCAGGCTTTACGTATATATACGCCTGAGGAGTTAGCATCTGCCGATTGTAGAGGGTTGATACTAAACGGTAGAAAGATAGATGAAAATTTTGATACACACGGTGTGTGGAGTCAAATGACAAGCCATCACCGTTTCAAAGGGGGAAATTACTCTTATTTGGATATAGATAGAGCCGAATTAAGAGTAATTCATAGGTTTTTAGCTAATTCGATTACACAAAGCTCTGTGTATTCGAGACCCATATGTGTATTCGAGACCCACAAAGCTCTGTAAGTATACCATATTGTGTGGGTTATTATTTATCAGCTATGGTTAGGGGATGCGACCGCATAGCATAATAGAAGGTGGTATTTTTATTACTTTGATTGGTGAATATCTCGGTGTGGATATAAGTCGGGGGGGATTATTAGTGGAAGAACCAGAACCCCGCGATACTATAGGTTTAAATGTATACCATGGTGCGAAAGTTTTGAAGAGGCAAAATAACGCCGCAGTACAATACCATGGTAGACATCCACAGGTTGAGAGAAACCAACAGCAAGGTAATGTAGGAGGGGGGAATGAGATGCAAGAAATGCAAAGGTTTATAGCTTCTCAGGAGTACGAAAATGCTAGACAGAGAGCATTTGAAGATTGGCAAGTTCATCAGAACCAAATCATAGCTCATTGCCAACATATAGGTAGAAACTATATTCCTACACCGAAACCCATCTTCCCTCCCTGGTCTATAGAGATGCAGCCACCATATCCTACGTATAACCCTGCCGAAGCATTTTATAGCACCTATGGTTATGCCTGGAACCCCTATTGGTACCAGTATCATCCCTAGTATACTTAATTTTTTTTTATTTTTTTTATTTTGTAATTTGTAATGATTGATAAGTTTAATACTTTTGTTAATATTGTAATCATTTTTATAATTGTCTAACTTTTATTCTTAGATTTTAATAATTTTTGAATGTGGTGTAATATACCAAACTTCAAAAATATGTATATATGTTTGCAGTTTATCTTATGTACACAACAGGGTAAAACAACGCATTTTCAAAGACTGGCATTAAGTTCAGCAAAAGCAACTAATTTTGATGACAAGATGCAAAATATATGTGAAATAACAACAAGACGGAATGAACAAATGATGTGCACCATTTATCATTCAGCAAACAAACGCCAATATATTTGGAAACTTTGGTAAAAATTTAATCATTTTCACACTAATCACCCTCAATAATTTAAATTGTTAACTGATTTCTTGCAAATGAGGGCATTGCAAGATCTTAAGTGTGGGAAGGGGTTAAATTCTTTCGGATTTTAAAATTTTTATCTTAAACACTTGGTTACCATTAAAAATACTAGTAAAGCAGTAGTTGTATTAGAATCTAGTGCTCTCTGATAAAAAAGAACAGCCCTAGTCTTATATACTAACTACCCAATTCTAGTAAAAATTTTCAAAATTTTCAATTAAATGAACTCAAAATCATGTTTATACATATTTATGAACGATAAAACTAGGTTTTAACACCGAAATTATTGTTACCTCGGAAAGGACATAAATTGAGAAACAAACTAAAATGTTAAAATTCATTTAAAATGGAATAGAGAACGATAAAAAGGAAAATAAAAGCCAAGTGTGGGAAAATTTACCAAGATTCTTAAACATATGTCACATATATCTGTAACAAATAACTGAAAATACTTTTGCTTTGGACTAAACTAAACTGTTTTACCCGATGAAAGAAAAGAAGAGATGGATCTACACGATGAATCAATTCCATCATTAAAAGGAAGTAAAGTCTTCCGAAAAAGACACGCGCTTATTGATTTAGGTCAGGAAGTTGTCGTCCAGACCAGCTGTAGGTTGACGAAAAATCTAGAAAAGTCATCACTAAAATCAGCAGGAAATCCACGGACCTCAGCATTAAACAGGGTCGCCAAGTGGTCAAATTTATCCTAACCATGAGAAGGATTTATCTTGTACAATGGGGGGCACCATGCAAATTAGCTGGATAAGACTAATGAATCAGATCCCCAGAAAGGATAATCTCCTTAAAAATTAAAAATCAGCTTTTAAGACTGATATCACTCAATCCTTGAGATTAACCTTAAAGATTGAGAATTACAAACTCATGGAATTCAATGATATCTAAACTCGAGCTCGAACGAGAAAATATTTTGATCAAAATTACAAACCGATTTGTTCTCTGAAAACCCTATTTTCAATGCGTTCATTACCATTGAACGTAAAATCATAGGAATTCACCTGGAATTCATTAGGTCACCTGAACCAAATCGGGTGTCAACCGTAAGAACGGTGGTTGCATAGTGGTCAAAGACAGGACCTTGCGCCATACCGAAAAATTATAAGGGTGAGCTTTACTATTGCTCCTACCAAGGATAGTAATTGCGTCCGACACGTTATAGACCATAATTAAAAGCATGTCAGGAGACATTGCCTTAACAGTTGCTTGTTCAACGCTTTCCTTTCAACCGGACTGTAGTTTACCGAAAGGTAATATACGGGACAAGTAAACTGGACGTGTTGCTTTCCAAATACAAGGTTAGCAAGTGGGTGACACAAAACCGCAAGTTTTGAGCTAAAATTTTCAAATCTGAAACCCACCAAACCCACAAAAATATTTTGCAAACACCGGTAAAGGGTTATTCCGGAAAACTTATCTAGGGTAAAAACTAGATTTAATTTTCAAAAGATCAAATGTTTTCATAAAGATCTAGTTTCCATAATGGATCTAAATTTTTATAGTCATGTGGGACTGTAAACCATATCGTTACTACCATTGTTTATACCGCCGTAAAGAAATCACTGATGTACAAAGTGTGAAGAATAAAGAATTGATTCTAGTATTTCAAGACGATATTGCTTGAGGACAAGCAACGCTCAAGTGTGGGAATATTTGATAATGCTAAAAACGAACATATATTTCATAGCATTATTCCTCAAAAAAGACAAGCTTTTAGTTGCAATTGTTCTATTTACAAGTGATATTCGTTTAAATAATAAAAGGTGAAGACAAAAGACAGATTCGACGAATTGAAGACGCAAACGACCAAAAAGCTCAAAAGTACAAAAGACAATCAAAAAGGTTCCAATTATTGATAAGAAACGTCTCGAAATTACAAGAGTACAAGATTCAAAACGCAAAGTACAAGATATTAAATTGTACGCAAGGACGTTCGAAAATCCGGAACCGGGACCAGAGTCAACTCTCAACGCTCGACGCAACGGACTAAAAATTACAAGTCAACTATGCACATAAATATAATATAATATTTAAATAATTCTTATAATTATTTATATATTATAATAAATAATAAAAACCGTCGGCAGAGAAAGACTCCAAAGTTGTGAGCTGTAATTTCATTCTCCGCGACTCGCGGAGTTTGAAGGCAAAAATGCCGCGAGTCGCGGAGCCCCAATTTCAGAAAATCCCTATAAAGCTCGCGCATTCTGATCGTAATCATCATCTTTTTTCTTCTTCTCCTCATACGTAAAATATATATATATATAATTTATATTTTAATTTTAATTATAATTATAATTCTAATAATAAGGGTATGTTAGCGAATATTGTAAGGGTGTAAGTCGAAATTATGTCCGTGTAACGCTACGCTATTTTTAATCATTGTAAGTTATGTTCAACCTTTTTACATTAATGTCTCGTAGCTAAGTTATTATTATGCTTATTTAAAACGAAGTAATCATGATGTTGGGCTAATTACTAAAATTGGGTAATTGGACTTTGTACCATAATTGGGGTTTGGACAAAAGAACGACACTTGTGGATATTAGACTATGGGCTATTAATGGGCTTTATATTTGTTTAACTAAATGATAGTTTGTTAATGTTAATATAAAGATTTACAATTGGGTGTCCCTATAATTTACCATATACACTCAATCGGACATGAAGGGCGGGGTATTTATATGTACGAATAATCGTTCATTTAACTGGACACGGGAATGGATTAATAGCCACTAGAATAATTAAAACAGGGGTGAAATTATGTACAAAGAACACTTGGTATAATTGATAACAAAATATTAAAACCTTGGGTTACACTCAGTCGACATCCTGGTGTAATTATTAAACAAAGTATTAAAATCTTGTTACAGTTTAAATCCCCAATTAGTTGGAATATTTAACTTCGGGTATAAGGATAATTTGACGAGGACACTCGCACTTTATATTTATGACTGATGGACTGTTATGGACAAAAACCAGACGGACATATTAAATAATCCAGGACAAAGGACAATTAACCCATGGGCATAAAATTAAAATCAACACGTCAAACATCATGATTACGGAAGTTTAAATAAGCATAATTCTTTTATTTCATATTTAATTTCCTTTATTTTATATTTAATTGCACTTCTAATTATCGCATTTTTATTTATTGTTATTGTATTTAATTGCACTTTTAATTATCGTACTTTTTAATTATCGCAAGTTTATTTTATCGCACTTTTATTATTCGCAATTTCATTATCGTTATTTACTTTACGCTTTAATTTGAGTCTTAATATTTTACATTTGGTTTTAACTGCGACTAAAGTTTTAAAATCGACAAACCGGTCATTAAACGGTAAAAACCCCCCTTTATAATAATAATATTACTTATATATATATTTGTATTTTTATAAAAGTAAACTAATATAGCGTTAAGCTTTGTTTAAAGATTTTCCCTGTGGAACGAACCGGACTTACTAAAAACTACACTACTGTACGATTAGGTACACTGCCTATAAGTGTTGTAGCAAGGTTTAAGTATATCCATTCTCTAAATAAATAAATATCTTGTGTAAAATTGTATCGTATTTAATAGTATTTCCTGCAAAAATTTAATAGTATTTTATACCACTCCGCTACCACATCAATAGCAACCTTTTCTTATTAGTTTTTGTGCCTTCAAATTACTAATAAGATGTAGCTTCGTGTTGCCCTTTTCTCCGTACACCATTAAGGGTTTTCCTTTTTCTCGTATAATGCGAATTGCATTTTTGTAACAAACGATCTCTGCTTTCACTTCTTTCAACCAGTCCATACCGATTATCACATCAAAACTCCCTAACTCTACTGGTATCAAATCAATCTTAAATGTTTCGCTAACCAGTTTAATTTCTCGATTCTGACATATATTATCTGCTGAAATTAATTTACCATTTGCTAATTCAAGTAAAAATTTACTATCCAAAGGCGTCAATGGACAACTTAATTTAGTACAAAAATCTCTACTCATATAGCTTCTATCCGCACCCGAATCAAATAAACCGTAAGCAGATTTATTGTCAATAAGAAACGTACCTGTAACAAGCTCCGGGTCTTCCTGTGCCTCTGCCGCATTAATATTGAAAACTCTTCCGCGGCCTTGTCCATTCGTGTTCTCCTGGTTCGGGTAATTTCTAATAATATGGCCCGGTTTTCCACATTTATAACAAACTACATTGGCATAACTTGCTCCGACACTACTCGCTCCGCCATTACTCATTCCGACACCATTTGTTCCTTTCGTTCTATTAACCCCTGGTCCGTAGACCTCACACTTCACCGCGCTATGACCATTTCTTTTACACTTGTTGCAAAATTTGGTGCAGAACCCCGAGTGATACTGATGTTGTAGCGTGAGGGTACGAAATAGTATTATTTTTAATACAAAATACTACAAAATATGACACAAGTTTTATTAATTTACGGATGGGATATACCTAAACCTTGCTACAACACTATAGGCAGTGTACCAAATCGTAGAGTAGTGTAGTTTTTAGTAAGTCCGGTTCGTTCCACAGGGAGCTGGTGATACTTACTATATTTTTAACAACTATATTTATACAAAATATATATAATTATATAAGTAGTAATATATTATAAAAGTGGAGTTTTACCGTTTAATGACCGGTTTGTCGATTTTATATTTTTAAGCGTAAAGATAAATGACAATAATTAAAGTGCGTAAAATAAATAAATGACGATAAATAAAATAACAATAAATAAAATTGCGATAGAATATGAAATAAAAGGATTATGCTTATTTAAACTTCCGTAATCATGATGTTTGACGTTTTGATTTTAATTAATTGTTACTCGGGTTAATTGTCCTTTGTCATGGTTTATTTGATACCTATCTGGTTTTTATCCATAATAGTCCATCGGTCATAAATATAAAGTGCGAGTGTCCTCGTCAAATTACCCTTATACCCGAAGTCAAATATTCCAACTAATTAAGGATTTAAACTGTGACGCAGTTATCACTTCTGTCAACAATTACACCAGTTATCACTGTATGTAATCTACCCCTGTTTTGATTAGATATGAATATTAATTTACCCACTTGATCAGTTTGAATAATCAATTACCCAACCCGAATAATTAATTAAATGATTATAATAGATTCCATATGAACGTCACTAAATAGGACAACCATAATCATTATTAATTATTAGGATAATTAATTTGAAGATAGGTTCGACAGACTCCAATGAGTTGTCACTCAATTAGACAATACTCCCCATCTATTAATAGTCAATAGTCCAATTTCCACAAGTGTCGGTCTTTTGCCCAAACCTTAATTATGGTACAAAGCCCAATTACCCAATTTTAGTAATTAGCCCAACATCATGATTACTTCGTTTTAAATAAGCATAATAATAACTTAGCTACGAGACATTAATATAAAAAGGTTGAACATAACTTACAATGATTAAAAATAGCGTAGCGTTACACGGACAGAATTTCGACTTACACACTCAAACGATCTCTATCATAAATCTTATTATTATCATAATTTAAAATTAAAATTAAGATTATTGTTATATCTTATTACATTAACATTATGATAGAGATTTTTAGATATTGATATTGATAATAGATTTTTAGGATAGAAAAAGGGATGCTTAAAATTGATCGATAATCATCGCCTTTTATAGGCAAAATATGAAATTGAATTTTCATTTACGACCCCTGAACTATGCTAAATTAACAACTTTTTATTATTTAATATTATTCTTATTATGAATTATTTAAATATTATATTTTATTCTTGTGCATAGTTGACTCGTAATTTTTACACCGTTGCGTCGAGCGTTGAGAGTTGACTCATGTCCCGGTTCCGGATTTTCGAACGTCCTTGCGTACTATTTTATATCGTGTACTTTGCGTTTTGTAACTTGTACACTTGTCATTTTTAGACGTTCTTCATCAATAATTTGAACCTTTTTAATTGTATCTTGTACTTTTGAGCTTTTTGGACCTTTTTGTCTTCAATTTGTCGAATCTGCCTTTTGTCTTTGCACTTATTTAATATAAACGAATATCACTTGAAAATGGAACAATTGCAACTAAAATCTTGTCTTTCTTGGGGGATAATGCTATGAAATATATGTTGCTTTTTAGCCTTATCAATATCCCCACACCTGAGCGTTGCTTGTCCTCAAGCAATATAGTCTTGAAATACTAGAATCACTTCTTTATTCTTCACACTTTGTACATCAGTGATTTTGATATGGCGGTATAAACAATGGTAGTAATGAAATGGGTTACAGTCCCACATGACTATAAAAATTTAGATCCATTAAGGAAATTGGATCTTTATGAAAACATTTGATCTTTTGAAAATTCATTCTAGCTTTTACCCTAGATAAGTTTTCTGATTTGATCCATCATCGGTGTTGCAAAATATATTTGTGGATCAATATTTTGGCTAAAACTTTTAGGTTCGTGTAATCCACTGCTATCCCGGTATCGGAAAGCACACATCCAGTTTACTTGTTCCGTATATTACCTTTCGGTAAACTACCGTCCGGTTGTAAAGGAAAGCGATGAACAAGAAACTGTTAAGGCAATGTCCCGTGACATACAGATGATTATGGTCTTATTAACGTGTCAGATGCTAGAACTATCCTTGGTAGGAGCGATAGTAAAGATCATCCTATAATTTTTCGGTCTGGCACAAGGTCCTGTCTCCGACCATGCTATGCAACCACCGTTCTTACGGTTGACACCCGATTTGGTTCAGGTGACCTAATGAATTCCAGATGAATTTCTTAGGATTTTACGTTCAATGGTAATGAACGCATTGAAAATGGTTTTTCAGAAAACAAATCGGTTTGTATTTTTGATCAAAATATTTTCTCGTTCAAGCTCGAGTTTAGATATCATTGAATTCCATGAGTTTGAATTCTCAATCTTTAAGGTCAATCTCAAGGATTGAGTAATATCAGTCTTAAAAGCTGATTTTTAATCTTTAAGGAGATTATCCTTTCTGGGGATCTGATTCATTAGTCTTATCAAGCTAATTTGCACGGTGCCTCCCCATTGTACGAGATAAATCCTTCTCATGGTTAGGATAAATCTGACCACTTGGCGACCCTGTTTGATGCTGAGGTCCGTGGATTTCCTGCTGATTTTAGAGATGACTTTTCTAGATTTTTCGTCAACCTACAGCTGGTCTGGACGATAACTTCATGACCTAAATCAAGAAGAGCGTTTCTTTTTCGGAAGACTTTACTTCCTTTTAATGATGGAATTGATTCATCGTGTAGATCCATCTTTCTTACAGTAAATCGGGTAAAACTGATTAAAATCGTCCAAAACAAAAGTACCTGCAATAATCTTGTACAAAATATGTGATAAATGTTTTAAAGAACTTGGTAAATTCTTCCCACACTTAGTTTCTTTCTTTGCCTTTTTATTCTCCTTTATTCCATTTTAAATGAATTCAAGCGTTTTGGGTTGTTTCTCAATTTATGTCCTCGAGGTAACAATAATTTCGGTATTAACACCTAGTTTTCATCGTTCATAAATATGTATAAACATTATTTTGACTTCATTTAATTGAAAATTTTTCAAATTTTCACAAAATTTGGCAAATAAACCAAGTATAAACCTGAGAGAATTTATAACCCTTCCCCACACTTAAGATCATGCAATGCCCTCATTTGCATGAAATCAGACTCTAATTATAAATTCATGAGGGTGATTAGTGTAGAAAAGTTATTGGAAATACCGAGTTTGCAAACATGTTGTTTTATATCACATTTGATATTTTGCGTCTTGTCGTCAAAATTAGAAGCTTTTGCTGAACTTAATGACATTCTTTGAAAGTGCGCTGTTTTACCCTGTTTTGTACATAACATAAAATACAAACATATATATACATATTTTTAAAGTTTGATATATTATCCCACGTTTAAAAATTTATAAAATATAATATATATATATATATATATATATATATATATATATATATATATATATATTTTTTTGCATACTTTAGATCTATAAAATTAAAAAAATAATGATAACAAAATTTATCGCCCCGTCCTTGGGTAAAGCAATTTCGGTTCAACGACCTAGTCTTCAACTCACGACGAATTTTAGAAATCAACTTTTTAAACTTAATGAAATAAAGTAAATTTTGTTTTTAAAATCACACAAAACTTAAATTTAAAAGGCATATTAATTAAAACCTAAAAAATAAAAATTCAGAATGGTGGGAGAAAACTAGTTCTTTAGTGTCTGCTAGCGGAAAAGACCAATCGGGTTCCATTCTCGGAACTACACGAGAACAGAACAACTAACTCTAGATAGCATTTTCTTTTTAGAACATTTGAATCTCCCCACACTTAGGTAGCCGTGGTGTCAAAATTGTGATTAACTTCATCGTTAATTTCTCTTGGTCCATAATCAACTTGCATATCCGTGACTTTTTCTTTAAGCCATTGGTCGAATTCCTGTGTAATATCCACAATTTCAACTAGTTTCTCCTTTTCTTTAGGTGATAGATTGGATACTAACCGGTTACATAACTTAAAGTTCCCCTTGGTTTTAGCATCGCGAATCCGTTTAATAAGTTTCTTCATTGAACTATTAATAACGGGATCATTTAATTTCGTATCAACAACGGGGTTCTTTGTTATCACGTCATCATTAGGTGTTACTTCATTTTCCCCACACTTAGGCGTTTCATTATTGCTAAGTATTACCGTTGGAGTTGGTAAAACAACATGGTTCTTACCAATCATTTTTGCTGGTTCAACGGTTTTGGTTGGTGGAGATTTAGTCTTTCGAATCATAAAGGTGATCGATTTGTCACCACTACTAAGTGTCATTCTACCATTTCCTACATCAAATAACGCCTTGGTGGACGCTAAGAATGGTCGACCTAAAATTAGAGGAATGTTTGGGTCCTCTTCTATGTTAATGACAATGAATTCGACTAGAAAGGTTAAATTGCCTACTTGAACGGGTAGGTTGTCAACAATTCCAACTGGGTGTTTAATGGTTTGATCAAAGAGTCGAACACTCATATCCGTTGGACTTAACTTACCTACTCCTAATCTCTTATATAATGAAAGAGGCATAACACTTACACTTGCACCTAAATCTGCTAGTGCATCATACATGACACAATCACTAAGTAGACAAGGAACAATAAATTCACCCGGATCACCTATCCTAGGAGGAGGTTTTGGTGGAACTGTCTTCACCGGGTTTACTTCAACGGCTTTTGTTTCTTGTACTTTCTTATTCTTTTTCTTCTTCTTCTTCTTTCCAGAGGTATCACAATCTTTATTTCCTAACACTGGCTCATACTCAACTCCTTTTCTTGGAAACGGGATGGGTGGTTTGTATGGTGCCACCACTGGCTTTACATACTCAGGTGGTGGTGGTGTAACTTCTTCATTGTTACTCTCATCTAAAACCTTCCCATCTTCTGATGCTGGTTTTTCAGAATTTGTTGAAACCATATTAACATTTTCATTCCGAGGATTTACTTCAGTATTACTCGGTAGCTTTCCTTGTTTCCTTTCACTCATCAATCTAACAAGAGTACCTACTTGTTTTTCTAGATTCAAAACAGAAGCTTGTTGAGTTCTAAATGACTGATCAAACCTCTCATTCGTTTGGGTTTGAGATGTAATAAATTGTGCTTGAGATTCAACTAGCTTTGCCATCATTTCTTCTAGATTTGGCTTTTTCTCTTCGGTTTGTTGTGGTGGTTTATACAAGTTAGGTCTTTGTTGATTGAAAGTGTTGTTTTGAGTTGGTTGGTTATTCGGATCTTGTTGGTTATACGAGTTATTGTCGGGTCCTTTTGGATTGTAAAGAATGTTTTGATTTCGATTGAAGTTTAGCTTTGGCGGTTGATAATTATTTTGATAATTATTTCCCGGCCTTTGGTTCATATAGAAAACATTCTCTCGTTGTTCCATCGTTTGTTCAATGTGACAGTCTTTCATTAAGTGTGGTCCACCGCATTGCTCACAACTGATTCGTATTGCGTGAATATCTTTATTCATCTTTTCCATTCGTCTCTCGAAAGCATCTATTTTTGCGGAAACGGAATCAAAGTTATGGCTAGAATCGGCTCTAGCCGCTTTAGATGAACGATATATATCTTTCTCTTGGTGCCACTCATGAGAGTGGGAGGCTGTGTTATCAATAATTTTGTAAGCTTCAGTTGCGGTTTTCTTCATAATGGAACCACCAGCTGTTATGTCGATGTCTTTTCGTGTAGCAACGTTGACACCTTGGTAGAATATTTGTACTATTTGATAAGTGTCTAAACCGTGTTGAGGACATCCTCTCAACAACTTTCCAAATCTTGTCCACGCCTCATATAGAGTTTCATTTGACTTTTGTGTGAACGTAACAATTTCTCCTTGAAGTCTCGCGACTTTAGATGCCGGAAAGAATCTTTTAAGAAATTTCTCAACTAAAACATCCCATGTGTCAATCGCCCCTTCAGGTAACGATTCTAACCAATCTTTAGCTTCTCCCTTTAAAGTCCAGGGAAACAACATGAGATAGATCTGTTCATCCTCAACTTCTCGGATTTTGAATAGTGTACAGATCCTATTAAATGTACGAAGATGTTCGTTTGGATCTTCCTTCGGCGCACCACTATATTGGCACTGATTAGTTACCATGTGTAGAATTTGTCCTTTGATTTCATAATCTGGCGCATTAATGTCTGGCTTAATAATGGCGTGACCTTGGCCCGTGCGTGTGGCTCTCATTCGGTCTTCCATACTTAGAAGTTCCAGATTTTCCATAATTAAATTTGTTGAATACGAATCACTAGAAGATTCTGATTTAATGGTTTGTGGTTCAGGAGGAATGATTAGTGGTTCTGGATCTTGGAATTGTCCCTGAATATTCTCCGGATTCTCAATTGTGAGGTCGGGTTCAAAAGATGGATTATCGGAAATTTGAGTTGGAGTTCTTGGTCGACTAGATGATGATTCTAAAGAAAAATCAACGGCGGCGATATTCCTTAAACGATGTCTTGATCGAGTTACAGGTGGTGAACGTATGACCGGCGGCGAACGTCTTGCTCGGTGCATTCACTGAATATCCTATTAGTTTTTAAAAAGGAAAGAAAAATTATAATAAGTTATCCAATTAATAGACTTTTCTGATTTTGCCCACGTTTCGAATAGCCAAAAGATGCAGCAGAGGGGCAGGATTCGTTTGGTCTCAATATAATTGAGTACTGTTTGGCTCCAATAACCCGGTCCACGTACAAATCCAACTATTACTACGAACCAGAAAATTTTGATGTCTATCAATTTAACCACTTAAAATAAATTTTCGTAATTTTAAGAAATTTAGAGAAGAAGTAGAAAAAATTCTAAGTCCTAAAAACTAGAATGGCGAGAAATAAGAGAGAAAAAGATTGCGCGTCGAAAAGTGTCGAAAAATGAAAAAGATGAAGAGTGGTTTGTAAACACGCGGTTAATCCAACCTTATAACTATCACTATCTTAAAATTAAAACTACAAATAGAGATTACTAATTGGAATTGTAATTGATACATAGGTAAACGGCGTCGAAAGATAAATAAAAATAAGAAAGTAGCACGAAAAATAGCGTCGCAAAATTTTAAGACACCTAAATCTTAGTCTAAAGAAAAAGCACTTAAGGGATTTTACGACAAAACTAAAAATTCTAGAAGTAAAAATAACTATGGCAAAACTAAACTTAATACTAAAAGTTGCGAATATAGTCTAAAAATCTAAAGGTAATAAAACTAAAAAAAAAAAATTTTTTTATAGACAAAATCTTAAAAATATATTTTTTTTTATAATTTTTTTTTTTTTTTTTTACGTTTTTTTTTTTTACGTTTTTTTTTTTTTTTTTTATATTTTTGCAAATATAAATTAAAAATATAGCGTTTTAGTGCTCCCCGGCAGCGGCGCCAAAAACTTGGTGTTGTAGCGTGAGGGTACGAAATAGTATTATTTTTACTACAAAATATGACACAAGTTTTATTAATTTACGGATGGGATATACCTAAACCTTGCTACAACACTATAGGCAGTGTACCTAATCGTAGAGTAGTGTAGTTTTTAGTAAGTCCGGTTCGTTCCACAGGGAGCTGGTGATACTTACTATATTTTTAACAACTATATTTATACAAAATATATATAATTATATAAGTAGTAATATATTATAAAAGGGGAGTTTTACCGTTTAATGACCGGTTTGTCGATTTTATATTTTTAAGCGTAAAGATAAATGACAATAATTAAAGTGCGTAAAATAAATAAATGACGATAAATAAAATAACAATAAATAAAATTGCGATAGAATATGAAATAAAAGGATTATGCTTATTTAAACTTCCGTAATCATGATGTTTGACGTTTTGATTTTAATTAATTGTTACTCGGGTTAATTGTCCTTTGTCATGGTTTATTTGATACCTATCTGGTTTTTATCCATAATAGTCCATCGGTCATAAATATAAAGTGCGAGTGTCCTCGTCAAATTACCCTTATACCCGAAGTCAAATATTCCAACTAATTAAGGATTTAAACTGTGACGCAGTTATCACTTCTGTCAACAATTACACCAGTTATCACTGTATGTAATGTACCCCTGTTTTGATTAGATATGAATATTAATTTACCCACTTGATCAGTTTGAATAATCAATTACCCAACCCGAATAATTAATTAAATGATTATAATAGATTCCATATGAACGTCACTAAATAGGACAACCATAATCATTATTAATTATTAGGATAATTAATTTGAAGATAGGTTCGACAGACTCCAATGAGTTGTCACTCAATTAGACAATACCCCCCATCTATTAATAGTCAATAGTCCAATTTCCACAAGTGTCGGTCTTTTGCCCAAACCTTAATTATGGTACAAAGCCCAATTACCCAATTTTAGTAATTAGCCCAACATCATGATTACTTCGTTTTAAATAAGCATAATAATAACTTAGCTACGAGACATTAATATAAAAAGGTTGAACATAACTTACAATGATTAAAAATAGCGTAGCGTTACACGGACAGAATTTCGACTTACACACTCAAACGATCTCTATCATAAATCTTATTATTATCATAATTTAAAATTAAAATTAAGATTATTGTTATATCTTATTACATTAACATTATGATAGAGATTTTTAGATATTGATATTGATAATAGATTTTTAGGATAGAAAAAGGGATGCTTAAAATTGATCGATAATCATCGCCTTTTATAGGCAAAATATGAAATTAAATTTTCATTTACGACCCCTGAACTATGCTAAATTAACAACTTTTTATTATTTAATATTATTCTTATTATGAATTATTTAAATATTATATTTTATTCTTGTGCATAGTTGACTCGTAATTTTTACACCGTTGCGTCGAGCGTTGAGAGTTGACTCATGTCCCGGTTCCGGATTTTCGAACGTCCTTGCGTACTATTTTATATCGTGTACTTTGCGTTTTGTAACTTGTACTCTTGTCATTTTTAGACGTTCTTCATCAATAATTTGAACCTTTTTAATTGTATCTTGTACTTTTGAGCTTTTTGGACCTTTTTGTCTTCAATTTGTCGAATCTGCCTTTTGTCTTTGCACTTATTTAATATAAACGAATATCACTTGAAAATGGAACAATTGCAACTAAAATCTTGTCTTTCTTGGGGGATAATGCTATGAAATATATGTTCCTTTTTAGCCTTATCAGATACTTTTCACACCTTTGGCATAGCTGCTTCCGATTGTTGTTGTTGCGGTTATTATTGTTGTTGGGATGATTGTTGTAGTTGTTGTTGTTGTTGTTGTTGTTGGGCCGTTTGTTGTAGTTGCGATTGATGTTGCGATTGTTGGGATAATTGTTGCGATTATTGTTGTAATTGCTGTTGTTGTTGTATTGGTGATTCTTATCACCGTTTTCCTCCCACTTTCTTTTGACTTGCTTCACATTGGCCTCTTCAGCAGTCTGTTCTTTAATTCTTTCTTCAATCTGGTTCACTAGTTTGTGAGCCATTCTACATGCCTGTTGTATGGAGGCGGGCTCGTGTGAACTTATATCTTCTTCGATTCTTTCCGGTAATCCTTTCACAAACGCGTCGATCTTCTCTTCCTCATCTTCGAATGCTCCCGGACACAATAGGCACAATTCTGTGAATCGTCTTTCGTACGTGGTAATATCAAATCCTTGGGTTCGTAACCCTCTAAGTTCTGTCTTGAGCTTATTGACCTCAGTTCTGGGACGGTATTTCTCGTTCATCAAGTGCTTGAATGCTGACCACAGTAGTGCGTACGCATCGTCTTGTCCCACTTGCTCTAGATAGGTATTCCACCATGTTAACGCAGAACCTGTGAAGGTATGCGTAGCGTACTTCACTTTGTCCTCTTCAGTACACTTACTTATGGCAAACACCGATTCGACCTTCTCGGTCCACCGTTTCAATCCGATCGGTCCTTCGGTTCCATCAAATTCCAAAGGTTTGCAGGCAGTGAATTCTTTGTAGGTGCATCCTACACGATTTCCTGTACTGCTAGATCCAAGGTTATTGTTGGTATGTAGCGCAGCCTGTACTGCGGCTATGTTTGAAGCTAGAAAAGTACGGAATTCCTCTTCATTCATATTCACGGTGTGTCGAGTAGTCGGTGCCATTTCCTTCAAAATAGTCAAATGGAACAAGTTAATCATACAGAATATTAAGAGTAGTTAATAGTATTTCGTAGCATAATATGAACTCATTTATAAAAGCTTTTTCTTCATATTAGCGTTTTATAAGTTTAAATTCGGGTAGTACCTACCCGTTAAGTTCATACTTAGTAGCTAATATACAATTCAACTACTACAATTCTATATGAAAAACTGATTATAATAATATTTTGCGTTCAAACTTTTATACAATATTTTACAAACTTACAATACCGCTTATTTTACATAAAGCATGAAATATAGCACACAATAACTTTGATACAAGATAGTTGTGAAGATAATTCTAGCTAGTACACAAGTCGTTCAGCAAAGGCAATAAAGACACGTAATTCATACGTCCAGAAACAAGTCATGCATTCTGGTTTTACTAGGACTACTTCCCATCCTTGGTCTTGTGGAACATAACCGTTATGGCCATTGATAGGACAGCGTGTTGTAACGTCGTCAAAGGGACGAGGGTTACGTAATGTCCAACAGTCCCGTAACAATCTAAAAACCTCATTTCTTACCCCAATTACCGACTCCGTCACTTGTGGAAACGTTTTGTTTAATAGTTGTAGCCCGATGTTCTTGTTCTCACTTTGGTGAGAAGCGAACATTACTAATCCGTAAGCATAACATGCTTCTTTATGTTGCATGTTAGCCACTTTTTCTAAATCACGAAGTCCTATATTCGGATATATTGAGTCAAAATAATTTCTTAACCCGTTGCGTAAAATAGCATTTGGGTTCCCCGCAATATATGCGTCAAAGTAAACACATCGTAACTTATGGGTTTCCCAATGTGATATCCCCCATCTTTCAAACGAAAGTCTCTTATAAACCAAGACATTCTTGGAACGTTCTTCGAATGTCTTACAAACTGATCTCGCCTTAAATAGTTATGCCGAGGAATTCTGACCGACTCTAGACAAGATTTCATCAATCATGTCTCCGGGTAGGTCTCTTAAAATATTGGGTTGTCTATCCATTTTGTGTTTTTAAACTGTAAAATAGACAAGAGTTAGATTCATAAAAAAATACTTATTAATACAAGCAATTTTTACATATATCATAAAGCATAAGCACACTATATTACATATATTACACCACACGAATACAACTATCTTATTCCGACTCGCTTGTTTCTTCTTCTTCGGTTTTGGTTCGTTTTGCCAAGTTTCTAGGGATATATGATGTTCCCCTAATACGAGCCGTAATTTTCCACATTGGTTTAGAAAAACCCGGTAGTTTAGAGGTTCCCGGGTCATTGTTACAACTTAAGGACTTCGGGGGTTGACGATACATATAAAGTTCATCGGGGTTGGAATTAGATTTCTCTATTTTTATGCCCTTTCCCTTATTATTTTCTTTTGCCTTTTTAAATTCAGTTGGGGTAATTTCTATAACATCATCGGAATTCTCGTCGGAATCCGATTCATCGGAGAATTGGTAATCCTCCCAATATTTTGCTTCCTTGGCGGAAACACCATTGACCATAATTAACCTTGGTCGGTTGGTTGAGGATTTTCTTTTACTTAACCGTTTTATTATTTCCCCCACCGGTTCTATTTCTTCATCCGGTTCCGATTCTTCTTCCGGTTCCGATTCTTCTTCCGGTTCCGACTCTTCTTCCGGTTCCTCTTCGGGAACTTGTGAATCAGTCCACGAATCATTCCAATTTACATTTGACTCTTCATTATTATTAGGTGAGTCAATGGGACTTGTTCTAGAGGTAGACATCTATCACTTAATATCAAACGCGTTAAGAGATTAATATATCACATAATATTCACATGTTAAAAATATATAGTTTCCAACAAAATTTGTTAAGCAATCATTTTTCAAGTAAACACGGTCGAAGTCCAGACTCACTAATGTATCCTAACAAACTCGATAAGACACACTAATGTAAAATTCTGGTTCTCTAAGACCAACGCTCTGATACCAACTGAAATGTCCCGTTCTTATTGATTAAAAACGTTCCATATTAATTGATTTCGTTGCGAGGTTTTGACCTCTATATGAGACGTTTTTCAAAGACTGCATTCATTTTAAAACAAACCATAACCTTTATTTCATCAATAAAGGTTTAAAAAGCTTTACGTAGATTATCAAATAATGATAATCTAAAATATCCTGTTTACACACGACCATTACATAATGGTTTACAATACAAATATGTTACAACAAAATAAGTTTCTTGAATGCAGTTTTTACACAATATCATACAAGCATGGACTCCAAATCTCGTCCTTATTTAAGTATGCGACAACGGAAGCTCTTAATAATCACCTGAGAATAAACATGCTTAAAACGTCAACAAAAATGTTGGTGAGTTATAGGTTTAACCTATATATATCAAATCATAATAATAGACCACAAGATTTCATATTTCAATACACATCCCATACATAGAGATAAAAATCATTCATATGGTGAACACCTGGTAACCGACATTAACAAGATGCATATATAAGAATATCCCCATCATTCCGGGACACCCTTCGGATATGATATAAATTTCGAAGTACTAAAGCATCTGGTACTTTGGATGGGGTTTGTTAGGCCCAATAGATCTATCTTTAGGATTCGCGTCAATTAGGGTGTCTGTTCCCTAATTCTTAGATTACCAGACTTAATAAAAAGGGGCATATTCGATTTCGATAATTCAACCATAGAATGTAGTTTCATGTACTTGTGTCTATTTTGTAAATCATTTATAAAACCTGCATGTATTCTCATCCCAAAAATATTAGATTTTAAAAGTGGGATTATAACTCACTTTCACAGATTTTTACTTCGTCGGGAAGTAAGACTTGGCCACTGGTTGATTCACGAACCTATAACAATATATACATATATATCAAAGTATGTTCAAAATATATTTACAACACTTTTAATATATTTTGATATTTTAAGTTTATTAAGTCAGCTGTCCTCGTTAGTAACCTACAACTAGTTGTCCACAGTTAGATGTACAGAAATAAATCGATAATTATTATCTTGAATCAATCCACGACCCAGTGTATACGTATCTCAGTATTGATCACAACTCAAACTATATATATTTTGGAATCAACCTCAACCCTGTATAGCTAACTTCAACATTCACATATAGAGTGTCTATGGTTGTTCCGAAATATATATAGATGTGTCGACATGATAGGTCGAAACATTGTATACGTGTCTATGGTATCTCAAGATTACATAATATACAATACAAGTTGATTAAGTTATGGTTGGAATAGATTTGTTACCAATTTTCACGTAGCTAAAATGAGAAAAATTATCCAATCTTGTTTTACCCATAACTTCTTCATTTTAAATCCGTTTTGAGTGAATCAAATTGCTATGGTTTCATATTGAACTCTATTTTATGAATCTAAACAGAAAAATTATAGGTTTATAGTCGGAAAAATAAGTTACAAGTCGTTTTTGTAAAGGTAGTCATTTCAGTCGAAAGAACGACGTCTAGATGACCATTTTAGAAAACATACTTCCACTTTGAGTTTAACCATAATTTTTGGATATAGTTTCATGTTCATAATAAAAATCATTTTCTCAGAATAACAACTTTTAAATCAAAGTTTATCATAGTTTTTAATTAACTAACCCAAAACAGCCCGCGGTGTTACTACGACGGCGTAAATCCGGTTTTACGGTATTTTTCGTGTTTCCAGGTTTTAAATCATTAAGTTAGCATATCATATAGATATAGAACATGTGTTTAGTTGATTTTAAAAGTCAAGTTAGAAGGATTAACTTTTGTTTGCGAACAAGTTTAGAATTAACTAAACTATGTTCTAGTGATTACAAGTTTAAACCTTCGAATAAGATAGCTTTATATGTATGAATCGAATGATGTTATGAACATCATTACTACCTTAAGTTCCTTGGATAAACCTACTAGAAAAGAGAAAAATGGATTTAGCTTCAACGGATCCTTGGATGGCTCGAAGTTCTTGAAGCAGAATCATGACACGAAAACAAGTTCAAGTAAGATCATCACTTGAAATAAGATTGTTATAGTTATAGAAATTGAACCAAAGTTTGAATATGATTATTACCTTGTATTAGAATGATAACCTACTGTAAGAAACAAAGATTTCTTGAGGTTGGATGATCACCTTACAAGATTGGAAGTGAGCTAGCAAACTTGAAAGTATTCTTGATTTTATGAAACTAGAACTTTTGGAATTTATGAAGAACACTTAGAACTTGAAGATAGAACTTGAGAGAGATCAATTAGATGAAGAAAATTGAAGAATGAAAGTGTTTGTAGGTGTTTTTGGTCGTTGGTGTATGGATTAGATATAAAGGATATGTAATTTTGTTTTCATGTAAATAAGTCATGAATGATTACTCATATTTTTGTAATTTTATGAGATATTTCATGCTAGTTGCCAAATGATGGTTCCCACATGTGTTAGGTGACTCACATGGGCTGCTAAGAGCTGATCATTGGAGTGTATATACCAATAGTACATACATCTAAAAGCTGTGTATTGTACGAGTACGAATACGGGTGCATACGAGTAGAATTGTTGATGAAACTGAACGAGGATGTAATTGTAAGAATTTTTGTTAAGTAGAAGTATTTTGATAAGTTTATTGAAGTCTTTCAAAAGTGTATAAATACATATTAAAACACTACATGTATATACATTTTAACTGAGTCGTTAAGTCATCGTTAGTCGTTACATGTAAGTGTGTTTTGAAACCTTTAAGTTAACGATCTTGTTAAATGTTGTTAACCCAATGTTTATAATATCAAATGAGATTTTAAATTATTATATTATCATGATATTATCATGTATGAATATCTCTTAATATGATATATATACATTAAATGTCTTTACAATGATAATCGTTACATATATGTCTCGTTTAAAAATCATTAAGTTAGTAGTCTTGTTTTTACATATGTAGTTCATTGTTAATATACTTAATGATATGTTTACTTATCATAGTATCATGTTAACTATATATATATCCATATATATGTCATCATATAGTTTTTACAAGTTTTAACGTTCGTGAATCACCGGTCAACTTGGGTGGTCAATTGTCTATATGAAACATATTTCAATTAATCAAGTCTTAACAAGTTTGATTGCTTAACATGTTGGAAACATTTAATTATGTAAATATCAATCTCAATTAATATATATAAACATGGAAAAGTTCGGTTCACTACAAGTAGTCCTAGTAAAACCAGAATGCATGACTTGTTTCTGGACGTATGAATTACGTGTCTTTATTGCCTTTGCTGAACGACTTGTGTACTAGCTAGAATTATCTTCACAACTATCTTGTATCAAAGTTATTGTGTGCTATATTTCATGCTATATGTAAAATAAGCGTTATTGTAAGTTTGTAAAATATTGTGTAAAAGTTTGAACGCGAAATATTATTATAATCAGTTTTTCATATAGAATTGTAGTAGTTGAATTGTATATTAGCTACTAAGTATGAACTTAACGGGTAGGTACTACCCGAATTTAAACTTATAAAACGCTAATATGAAGAAAAAGCTTTTATAAATGAGTTCATATTATGCTACGAGATACTATTGACTACTCTTAATATTCTGTATGATTAACTTGTTTCATTTGACTATTTGAAGGAAATGGCACCGACTACTCGACAAACCATGAATATGAGCGAAGACGAATTTCGTACCTTTCTTGCTGCAAACATAGCCGCAGTACAGGTTGCGCTACATACCAACAATAACTCCGAATCTAGCAATGCAACTAACGATGCAAGAAATCGTGTAGGATGCACCTACAAAGAATTCACTGCCTGCAAACCTTTGGAATTTGATGGAACCGAAGGACCGATCGGATTGAAACGGTGGACCGAGAAGGTCGAATCGGTGTTTGCCATAAGTAAGTGTATTGAAGAGGACAAAGTGAAGTACGCTACGCATACCTTCACAGGTACTGCGTTAACATGGTGGAATACCTATCTAGAGCAAGTGGGACAAGATGATGCTTACGCACTACCGTGGTCAGCATTCAAGCACTTGATGAATGAGAAGTACCGTCCCAGAACCGAGGTCAATAAGCTCAAGACAGAACTTAGAGGGTTACGAACCCAAGGATTTGATATTACCATGTACGAAAGACGATTCACAGAATTGTGCCTATTGTGTCCGATAGCGTTCGAAGATGAGGAAGAGAAGATCGAAGCGTTTGTGAAAGGATTACCGGAAAGAATCCAAGAAGATATAAGTTCACACGAGCCCGCCTCCATACAACAGGCATGTAGAATGGCTCACAAACTAGTGAACCAGATTGAGGAAAGAATTAAAGAACAGACGGCTGAAGAGGCCAATGTGAAGCAAGTCAAAAGAAAGTGGGAGGAAAACGGTGATAAGAATCACCAATACAACAACAACAGCAATTACAACAATAATCGCAACAACTATCCCAACAATCGCAACATCAATCGCAACTACAACAAACGGCCCAACAACAACAACAACAACAACAACAACAACAACAACAACAGCAATAGCAACTACAACAATCATCCCAACAACAATAATAACCGCAACAACAACAACAACAACAATCAGAAGCAACTATGTCAAAGGTGTGAAAAGTATCACTCGGGGTTCTGCACCAAATTTTGCAACAAGTGTAAAAGAAATGGTCATAGCGCGGCAAAGTGTGAGGTCTACGGACCAGGGGTTAACAGAACGAAAGGAACAAATGGTGTCGGAACGAGTAATGGCGGAGCAAGTAGTGTCGGAGCAAGTTATGCCACTGTAGTTTGTTATAAATGTGGAAAATCGGGCCACATTATTAGAAATTGCCCGAACCAGGAGAACACGAATGGACAAGGCCGTGGAAGAGTTTTCAATATTAATGCGGCAGAGGCACAGGAAGACCCGGAGCTTGTTACGGGTACGTTTCTTATTGACAATAAATCTGCTTACGTTTTATTTGATTCGGGTGCGGATAGAAGCTATATGAGTAGAGATTTTTGTGATAAATTAAGTTGTCCATTGACGCCTTTGGATAGTAAATTTTTACTCGAATTAGCAAATGGTAAATTAATTTCAGCAGATAATATATGTCAGAATCGAGAAATTAAACTGGTTAGCGAAACATTTAAGATTGACTTGATACCATTAGAGTTAGGGAGTTTTGATGTGATAATTGTTATGGACTGGTTGAAAGAAGTGAAAGCAGAGATCGTTTGTTACAAAAATGCAATTCGCATTATACGAGAAAAAGGAAAACCCTTAATGGTGTACGGAGAAAAGGGCAACACGAAGCTACATCTTATTAGTAATTTGAAGGCACAAAAACTAATAAGAAAAGGTTGCTATGCTGTTCTAGCACACGTCGAGAAAGTACAAACTGAAGAAAAGAGCATCAATGATGTTCCCGTCGCAAAAGAATTTCCCGATGTATTTCCGAAAGAATTACCAGGATTACCCCCACATCGATCCGTTGAATTTCAAATAGATCTTGTACCAGGAGCTACACCAATAGCTCGTGCTCCTTACAGACTCGCACCCAGCGAGATGAAAGAACTGCAAAGCCAATTACAAGAACTTTTAGAGTGTGGTTTCATTCGACCAAACACATCACCGTGGGGAGCTCCTGTTTTGTTTGTCAAGAAGAAAGATGGTACATTCAGGTTGTGTATCGACTACCAAGAGTTGAACAAACTTACCATCAAGAACCGCTACCCACTACCGAGAATTGACGACTTATTTGATCACCTACAAGGCTCGTCTGTTTATTCAAAGATTGACTTACGTTCCGGGTATCATCAAATGCGGGTGAAAGAAGATGATATTCCAAAGACTGCTTTCAGAACACGTTACGGTCATTACGAGTTTATGGTCATGCCGTTTGGTTTAACTAATGCACCAGCTGTGTTCATGGACCTTATGAACTGAGTGTGTGGACCATACCTTGACAAGTTTGTCATTGTTTTCATTGATGACATACTTATTTACTCAAAGAATGACTAAGAACACAGTGAACATTTGAGAAAGGTGTTAGAAGTATTGAGGAAGGAAGAATTATACGCTAAGTTTTCAAAGTGTGCATTCTGGTTGGAAGAAGTTCAATTCCTCGGTCACATAGTGAACAAAGAAGGTATTAAGGTGGATCCGGCAAAGATAGAAACTGTTGAAAAGTGGGAAACCCCGAAAACTCCGAAACACATACGCCAGTTTTTAGGACTAGCTGGTTACTATAGAAGGTTCATCCAAGACTTTTCCAGAATAGCAAAACCCTTAACTGCATTAACACATAAAGGGAAGAAATTTGAATGGAAAGATGAACAAGAGAAAGCGTTTCAGTTATTGAAGAAAAAGCTAACTATGGCACCTATATTGTCATTGCCTGAAGGGAATGATGATTTTGTGATTTATTATGACGCATCAAAGCAAGGTCTCAGTTGTGTATTAATGCAACAAACTAAGGTGATTGCTTATGCGTCTAGACAATTGAAGATTTACGAACAAAATTATACGACGCATGATTTGGAATTAGGCGCGGTTGTTTTTGCATTAAAGACTTGGAGGCACTACTTATATGGGGTCAAAAGTATTATATATACCGACCACAAAAGTCTTCAACACATATTTAATCAGAAACAACTGAATATGAGGCAGTGTAGGTGGATTGAATTGTTGAATGATTACGACTTTGAGATTCGTTACCACGCGGGGAAGGCAAATGTGGTAGCCGATGCCTTGAGCAGGAAGGACAGAGAACCCATTCGAGTAAAATCTATGAATATAATGATTCACAATAACCTTACTACTCAAATAAAGGAGGCGCAACAAGGAGTTTTAAAAGAGGGAAATTTAAAAGATGAAATACCCAAAGGATCGGAGAAGCATCTTAATATTCGGGAAGACGGAACTCGGTATAGGGCTGAAAGGATTTCGGTACCAAAATTTGGAGATATGAGAGAAATGGTACTTAGAGAAGCTCATAAAATCAGATACTCAATACATCCTGGAACGGAGAAGATGTACAAGGATCTCAAGAAACATTTTTGGTGGCCGGGTATGAAAGTCGATGTTGCTAAATACGTAGGAGAATGTTTGACGTGTTCTAAGGTCAAAGCTGAGCATCAAAAACCATCAGGTCTACTTCAACAACCCGAAATCCCGGAATGGAAATGGGAAAACATTACCATGGATTTCATCACTAAATTGCCAAGGACTGCAAGTGGTTTTGATACTATTTGGGTAATAGTTGATCGTCTCACCAAATCAGCACACTTCCTGCCAATAAGAGAAGATAACAAGATGGAGAAGTTAGCACGACTGTATTTGAAGGAAGTCGTCTCCAGACATGGAATACCAATCTCTATTATCTCTGATAGGGATGGCAGATTTATTTCAAGATTCTGGCAGACATTATAGCAAGCATTAGGAACTCGTCTAGACATGAGTACTGCCTATCATCCATAAACTGATGGGCAGAGCGAAAGGATGATACAAATGCTTGAAGACATGCTACGAGCATGTGTTATTGATTTTGGAAATAGTTGGGATCGACATCTACCGTTAGCAGAATTTTCCTACAACAACAGCTACCATTCAAGCATTGAGATGGCGCCGTTTGAAGCACTTTATGGTAGAAAGTGCAGGTCCCCGATTTGTTGGAGTGAAGTGGGGGATAGATAAATTACGGGTCCGGAGATAATACAAGAAACTACCAAGAAGATCATCCAAATTCAACAACGGTTGAAAACCACCCAAAGTCGACAAAAGAGCTACGCTGACATTAAAAGAAAAGATATAGAATTTGAAATTGGAAGAGATGGTCATGCTTAAAGTTGCACCTTGGAAAGGCATTGTTCGATTTGGTAAACGAGGGAAATTAAATCCAAGGTATATCGGATCATTCAAGATTATTGATCGTGTCGGACCAGTAGCTTACCGACTTGAGTTACCTCAACAACTCGCGCTGTACATAATACTTTCCACGTATCGAATTTGAAGAAATATTTTGCTAAAGAAGATCTCACTATTCCGTTAGATGAAATCCAAATCAACGAAAAACTTCAATTCATCGAAGAACCCGTCGAAATAATGGATCGTGAGGTTAAAAGACTTAAGCAAAACAAGATACCAATTGTTAAGGTTCGATGGAATGCTCGTAGAGGACCCGAGTTCACCTGGGAACGAGAAGATCGGATGAAGAAGAAATACCCTCACTTATTTCCAGAAGATACGTCAACACCTCCAACTGCTTAAAATTTCAGGACGAAATTTATTTAACGGGTAGGTACTGTAGTGACCCGAACTTTTCCATGTTTATATATATATTAAATGAAATTGTTATTTACATGATTAAGTGTTTCCAACATGTTAAGCAATCAAACTTATTAAGACTTGATTAATTGAAATAGGTTTCATATAGACAATTGACCACCCAAGTTGACCGGCGATTCACGAACGTTAAAACTTGTAAAAACTATATGATGACATATATATGGATATATATATAGTTAACATGATATTATGATAAGTAAACATATCATTAAGTATATTAACAATGAACTACATATGTAAAAACAAGACTACTAACTTAATGATTTTGAAACGAGACATATATGTAACGATTATCGTTGTAACGACATTTAATGTATATATATCATATTAAGATATATTAATACATCATGATATCATGATAATGTAATAATTTAACATCTCATTTGATTTAATAAACAATGGGTTAACAATATTTAACAAGATCGTTAACCTAAAGGTTTCAAAACAACACTTACATGTAACGACTAACGATGACGTAACGACTCAGTTAAAATGTATATACATGTAGTGTTTTAATATGTATTCATACACTTTTGAAAGACTTCAAGACACTTATCAAAATACTTCTACTTAACAAAAATGCTTACAATTACATCCTCGTTCAGTTTCATCAACAATTCTACTCGTATGCACCCGTATTCGTACTCGTACAATACACAGCTTTTAGATGTATGTACTATTGGTATATATACTCCAATGATTAGCTCTTAGCAGCCCATGTGAGTCACCTAACATATGTGGGAACCATCATTTGGCAACTAGCATGAAATATCTCATAAAATTACAAAAATATGAGTAATCATTCATGACTTATTTACATGAAAACAAAATTACATATCCTTTATATCTAATCCATACACCAACGGCCAAAAACACCTACAAACACTTTCATTCTTTAATTTTCTTCATCTAATTGATCTTTCTCAAGTTCTATCTTCAAGTTCTAAGTGTTCTTCATAAATTCTACAAGTTCTAGTTTCATAAAATCAAGAATACTTCCAAGTTTGCTAGCTTACTTCCAATCTTTTAGAGTGATCATCCAACCACAAGAAATCTTTCTTATTTACAGTAAGATATCTTTCTAATATAATGTAATACTCATATTCAAACTTTGATTCAATTTCTATAACTATAATAATCTTATTTCGAGTAAAAATCTTACTTGAACTTGTTTTCGTGTCATGATTCTGCTTCAAGAACTTTCAAGCCATCCAAGGATCCTTTAAAGCTAGATCCATTTTTATCATTTCCAGTAGCTTTATCCAGAAAACTTGAGGTAGTAATGATGTTCATAATATCATTCGATTCATACATATAAAACTATCTTATTCGAAGGTTTAGACTTGTAATCACTAGAACATAGTTTAGTTAATTCTAAACTTGTTCGCAAACAAAAGTTAATCCTTCTAACTTGACTTTTAAAATCAACTAAACACATGTTCTATATCTATATTATATGCTAACTTAATGATTTAAAACCTGGAAACACGAAGAACACTGTAAAATCGGACATACGCCGTCGTAGTAACACCGCGGGCTGTTTTGGGTTAGTTAATTAAAAACTATGATAAACTTTGATTTAAAAGTTGTTCTTCTGGGAAAATGATTTTTCTTATGAACATGAAACAATATCAAAAAATCATGATTAAACTCAAAGTGGAAGTATGTTTTCTAAAATGGTCATCTAGACGTCGTTATTTCGACTGAAATGACTACCTTTACAAAAATAACTTGTAACTTATATTTTTGACTATAAACCTATACTTTTTCTGTTTAGATTCATAAAATAGAGTTCAATATGAAACCATAGCAATTTGATTCACTCAAAACGGATTTAAAATGAAGAAGTTATGGGTAAAACAAGATTGGATAATTTTTCTTGTTGTAGCAACGTGAAAATTGGTAACAAATCTATATTAATCATATCCTAGCTAACTTATATTGTATTATACATGTATTCTAATATATTATGTAATCTTGGGATACCATAGACACGTATGTAAATGTTTTGACATATCATATCGACCCATGTGTATATATTATTTGGAACAACCATAGACACTCTATATGCAGTAATGTGGGAGTTAGCTATACAAGGTTGAGGTTGATTCCAAAAATATATATACTTTGAATTGTGATCTAGCCTGAGACGTGTATACACTGGGTCGTGGATTGATTCAAGATAATATATATCAATTTTTTTCTGTACATCTAACGTTGGACAACTAGTTGTAGGTTACTAACGAGGACAGCTGACTTAATAAACTTAAAACATCAAAATGTATTAAAAGTGTTGTAAATATATTTTGAATATACTTTGATATATATGTACATATTTGTTATAGGTTCGTGAATCCACCAGTGGCCAAGTCTTACTTCCCGACGAAGTAAAAATCTGTGAAAGTGAGTTATAGTCCCACTTTTAAAATCTAATATTTTTGGGATGAGAATACATGCAGGTTTTATAAATAATTTACAAAATAGACACAAGTACGTGAAACTACATTCTATGGTTGAATTATCGAAATCGAATATGCCCCTTTTTATTAAGTCTGGTAATCTAAGAATTAGGGAACAAACACCCTAATTGACGCGAATCCTAAAGATAGATCTATTGGGCCTAACAAACCCCATCCAAAGTACCGGATGCTTTAGTACTTCGAAATTTATATCATATCCGAAGGGTGTCCCGGAATGATGGGGATATTCTTATATATGCATCTTGTTAATGTCGGTTACCAGGTGTTCACCATATAAATGATTTTTATCTCTATATATGGGATGTATATTGAAATATGAAATCTTGTGGTCTATTGTTACGATTTGATATATATAGGTTAAACCTATAACTCACCAACATTTTTGTTGACGTTTTAAGCATGTTTATTCTCAGGTGATTATTAAGAGCTTCCGCTGTCGCATACTTAAATAAGGACAAGATTTGGAGTCCATGCTTGTATGATATTGTGTAAAAACTGCATTCAAGAAACTTATTTTGTTGTAACATATTTGTATTGTAAACTATTATGTAATAGTTGTGTGTAAACAGAATATTTTAGAATACCATTATTTGATAATCTACGTAAAGGCTTTTAAACCTTTATTGATGAAATAAAGGTTATGGTTTGTTTTAAAATGAATGCAGTCTTTGAAAAACGTCTCATATAGAGGTCAAAACCTCGCAACGAAATCAATTAATATGGAACGTTTTTAATCAATAAGAACGGGACATTTCAGAGCATTCAACGATTTTTCTTCAAAACATATGAACGGTCATTCTCTGCATAAAGTAACGAACTCGGTATTGGAATATGTCTGATTCGTCGAGCATTTTCCTTCGTGTGACCATTTTCCGCATTTGTGACATCTTTCAAGGTGTCGTGCTCTTCTTTTCGCTGCGGATTTTTTATTTTCCTTTACCAAAATGTAACTTATTATGATCGTTTCTGAGTTCTTTTCTTACTCCGTCCAATTTGGCTCTTATTACTGATACCAGGTCACTAGGGAGTGTGTTATTATTACGTTTAGTGATCAAAGCGTGTAGCATTAGACCATGGTTTAGTTCACATGAATTCTTCATCTCGTAAAACCTAAAAAAAATAAAAATTCAGAATGGGGGGAGAAGACTAGTTCTTTAGGGTCTGTTAGGGAATGACCATTCGGATTCCATTCTCAAGAACTACACAAAAACGGAATATCTAACTCTAACATAAATATATATTACCCTAAAAAGTTTCGAACCTCCCCACACTTAGTTAGATGTGGTGTTGAAATTGTGATTGACTTCATTGTCAACTTCCATCGGACCATGTACGTAATGTTTAACTCTGTGACCATTAACTTTAAATTCAATCCCATTTGAATTTATTAACTCTATTGTTCCGTATGGGAAAACTCTTTTGACTATAAATGGTCCAGACCATCTTGATTTCAATTTTCCAGGAAATAGCTTGAATCGTGAATTGAAAAGAAGAACTCTGTCTCCTTCCTTAAATTCTTTTGAACTTCTGATTCTTTTATCATGCCATTTCTTCGTTCTTTCCTTATAGATTAAGGAATTTTCATATGCCTCAAGTCTTAATTCTTCTAATTCGTTTAATTGACTTAACCGTAGACGTCCGGCTTCATGTAAATCAAGATTACATGTCTTCAAAGCCCAAAATGCTTTGTGTTCAATTTCTACTGGAAGATGACATGCTTTTCCATAAACGGGTTTAAAAGGTGTGGTTCCAATTGGAGTTTTGTAGGCTGTTTTAAAAGCCCAGAGTGCATCCTCCAATTTCATGGACCATTTCTTCGGATTTGATCCTACGGTTTTCTCTAGAATACGTTTTAATGCTCGGTTGGTATTTTCAACTTGTCCACTTGTTTGTGGATGATAAGCGGTTGAGATTTTATGAGTTACTCCATATCTTTTGAGAACTTTCTCAAGTTGATTGTTACAAAAATGAGTACCCCGATCACTTATTAAAGCTTTCGGTGTTCCAAACCTAGCAAAAAGACGTTTTAAAAAGTTGACTACAACTCGTGCATCGTTAGTTGGGAGAGCTTGTGCTTCCGCCCATTTAGATACATAATCAATGGCAACGAGAATGTAGAGATTATTATGAGATTTTGGAAATGGACCCATAAAGTCAATACCCCAAATGTCAAATACTTCACATACTTGAATGACATTTTGTGGCATTTCATCATGTTGACTTATTTTTTCGGCCCTTTGACAAGCATCACAGGATTTGCAAAGAAGGTGTGCATCTTTAAAGATTGTAGGCCAATAGAATCCAACATCGTAAACTTTTCTTGCTGTGAGTTGAGGCCCATAATGCCCTCCTGTTGGTCCTGTGTGACAATGGTTTAAGATTTTACTAGCTTCATCTCCGAATACACATCGCCGTATTATTCCATCGGGACAACTTTTAAACAAATGTGGATCTTCCCAGAAATAGTGTTTTATATCACTAAAGAATTTCTTTCGTTTTTGGTACGACAATCCTTTTTCAAGGAATCCACATACGAAGTAGTTTGCATAGTCTACAAACCATGGAATTTCATTATAATCTATCTTCAATAGATATTCATCAGGAAAGTTGTCTTGTATGGCCGATTTATTTAGAACTTCTAATTCAGGATTTTCAAGACGAGAAAGATGATCGGCGGCGAGATTTTCTGCTCCCTTTTTGTCTCGGATGTCTATATCAAACTCTTGTAAGAGTAAGATCCAACGATTTAATCTTGGTTTAGCATCTTGTTTTGAAAATAAGTATCTAAGAGCAGAATGGTCAGTATAGACCACCGTTTTAGCTAGAACGAGATATGAACAAAATTTGTCAAAAGCAAAGACAATAGCAAGGAGTTCTTTTTCAGTAGTTGTATAATTCGTTTGTGCTCCTTGTAACATCTTACTAGCATAATATATAGGTTGAAATCGTTTTTCAATCCTTTGTCCTAAAACGGCTCCCATTGCAAAATCACTTGCATCGCACATTAGTTCAAACGGTAGATTCCAATTTGGAGTTATCATGATCGGCGCATTAGTGAGTTTCTCTTTAAGAATATTAAAAGATTTGATGCATTCATCTGAAAAGATGAATGGAGCATCCTTTTCTAAGAGTTTATTCATAGGAGTGGCAATTTTAGAAAAATCTTTTATAAAACGTCGGTAAAAACCGGAATGCCCTAGAAAACTCCTAACTCCTCTAACATTGATGGGATGTGGAAGTTTAACAATTACATCTACTTTAGCTCTATCCACTTCAATTCTTTCCTTTGAAATTTTATGACCAAGAACGATGCCTTCTTTAACCATGAAATGGCATTTCTCCCAATTAAGTACTAGATTTGATTGTTCGCATCTAATAAGCATTCGTTCAAGATTAACTAGACATGATTCAAATGTATCACCGAAGACTGCAAAGTCATCCATGAAAACTTCCATGCATTCTTCTATCATGTCGTGAAAAATCGCCATCATGCACCTTTGAAAGGTTGCAGGGGTATTGCAAAGTCCAAATGACATGCGTTTATAAGCAAAAGTACCATAAGGGCACGTGAATGTGGTTTTCTCTTGATCTTCGGGTGCTATTGGAATTTGAAAATATCCAGAAAAACCATCAAGAAAACAATAGTAACTATTTCCGGCTAATCTTTCCAACATTTGATCAATGAAAGGTAAGGGAAAGTGATCTTTTCTGGTGGCGTCATTTAATTTTCTATAATCAATACAAACACACCATCCTGTTACAGTCCTAGTAGGAATAAGCTCATTTTTTTCATTTGTGATGACAGTCATGTCACTCTTCTTAGGTACGCATTGAACTGGGCTTACCCATGGACTATCAGAGATTGGATAAATTAAAACTGCATCTAGAAGTTTAATAATTTCTTTCTTAACAACATCTTGCATATTATGATTTAGTCTTCGTTGGCGTTGCACATATGCTTTATGACCTTCTTCCATAAGGATTTTATGTGTGCAATACGAAGGACTTATTCCTTTAATGTCATGAATTTTCCATGCAATAGCTAGATTATGAGCTTTTAACACAGCAATGAGTTGAGATTTTTCATTTTCAGTAAGAGAAGACGATATTATTACAGGTAATTCAGATTCACCATGTAAATAAGCATACTCCAAATGGTTTGGAAGTGGCTTTAACTCTAATTTCGGTGGTTCTTCTATCGATGATTTATATCGATATCTGTCTTCCTCTTTTAGCATTTGAATTTCTTCTGTTGTTGGTTCATACCCATTAGCCATAAGTGTAGCTAACATTTCAGTTTCATCAATTGGTTCAGTTCCTTCTCCTAAAGAACATTCTCCTGTTCCTTGTAATTCTGGAAATTCTTCTAATAATTCTGCATGTGAATCTATAGTTTGAATATAATAACATGTATCATCTGCAGATTGTGGTTGTTGCATGGCTCTATCAACAGAAAAGGTAACACTCTCGTCCTCTATACTTAGGGTCAGTTTCTTACCAAACACGTCTATTATTGCTTTAGCTGTGTTTAAGAATGGTCTTCCTAATATGAGAGGTACTCGAGAATCTTCTTCCATGTCCAAAATAACAAAATCTACTGGAAATACTAAAGTACCAACTTTAACTAGCATGTTCTCCATTATCCCTCTAGGATATTTTACTGATCGATCGGCTAGTTGTATGCTTATTCGTGTTGGTTTCAATTCTCCAAGGTCTAGTTTAGCGTATAGTGAATACGGCATTAAATTTATACTAGCACCTAAGTCTGCCAATGCTTCTATTGAACTAAGACTACCCAGAAAATATGAAATTGTGAAACTTCCTGGATCTGATAATTTTTCTGGTATCTTATTCAACAGCACTGCAGAACAATTAGCATTCATAGTAACAGCCGAGAGTTCTTCCATTTTCTTTCTATTTGTGATTAGATCTTTCAGAAATTTAGCATATCTTGGCATTCCTGAAATCACATCAATGAAAGGAAGATTGACTTTTATTTGTTTAAACATATCCAAGAATTTGGATTGCTTGGCTTCAAGTCTCTCTTTTCTCATTTTACTCGGGTAAGGAAGTGGTGGTTGGTATGGTTTAACATAAGGTTTAGCCTTAACTGTGTTATCTTCATTAACCTTTTCAACTACTGGTTCTGTTTCCTTATCTTGCTCAGACTGTGGTTTTTGTGGAGTAGGAATAGAGTCATCAGAAATTACAGGTATTTCAGGTGGTTTAAGTGTAATACCACTTCTTGTGGTAATAGCTTTAGCTGTTTCATTCCGGGGGTTAGCATTTGTATCACTAGGTAGACTTCCTGGTTTTCTTTCACGTATCAACCTTGCTAGGTTACTTACTTCTTGTTCCAGATTTTGAATAGAAGCTTGTTGATTTCTAAATGCTTGAGCATTTTGTTCATTGGTTTGTTTCTGAGATGTGAAAAACTGCGTTTGAGATTCAACTAGCTTTGACATCATGTCTTCTAAATTTGGCTTTTTATCATCGATTTGTGGTGGTTTGTTTTGAAAATTAGGTCTTTGTGATTGTAAGTATTATTAGATACTTGTTGATGGCTAGGACCTTGTTGGTTGTTGTATGGAACATTTCGGTTATAGTTCTGATTTTGATTGTAGATTGGTCTTGGCGGTTGATAATTATTCTGATAATTATTTCCAGGCCTTTGGTTCATGTATGAAACATTTTCTCTTTGTTCCATTGTTAGTTCAATACTGAGACAATCTTTTGTCAAATGTGGTCCTCCACACTGCTCACGATTAATTCGTATTGAGTGAATATCTTTAGTCATCTTCTCCATTCGTCTCTCGACAGCATCTATCTTTGCAGAAATGGAATCAAAGTCATGGCTAGAATCGGCTCTAGCTGCTTTAGATGATCTAACGATATCTTTTTCTTGATGCCACTCATGTGAGTGGGAAGCAGTGTTATCAATAATTTTGTAAGCATCAGTTGCGGTTTTCTTCATAATGAAACCACCAGCTGCTATATCGATATCTTTTAGTGTAGTGATGTCGCATCCTTGGTAGAATATTTGTACTATTTAACAAGTGTCTAAACCATGTTGCAGACATCCTCTCAATAACTTTCCAAATCTTGTCCACGCCTTATACAGAGTTTCATTTGGCTTTTGTGTGAACGTAACAATTTCTCCTTGAAGTCTCATGGTTTTAGATGCCGGAAAGAATTGTTTAAGAAATTTTTCAACTAAAACGTCCCATGTATCAATCGCCCCTTCAGGTAACGATTCCAACCAATCTTTGGCTTCTCCCTTTAAATTCCAGGGAAATAACATGAGATATATCTGTTCATCCTCCACTTCTCGTATTTTAAATAAAGTACAGATCCTATTAAAAGTTCGAAGATGTTCATTTGGATCTTCCTTCAGCGCACCACTAAATTGGCATTGATTAGTTACCATGTGTAGGATTTGTCCTTTGATTTCATAATCTGGCGCATTAATGTCTGGTTGAGTAATTGCATGACCTTGGCCAGTGCGCTTAGCTCGCATTCGGTCTTCCATACTTAGAGGTTCCAGATTTTCCATGATTGAATTTGTTAAATCTGAATCACTAGAGGATTCTGATTTAATGGGTTGTTCCTCAACAATCTCTGTTTGAATGATTGGTGGTTCCGAAGGAAAGATTAATGGTTCAGGATCTCTGAATTGTCCCTGAATATCCTCCGGATTCTCAATTGTGAGGTCGGGTTCAAAAAATGGATTATCTAAAATTTGAATTGGAGTACTTGGTCGATTGGATAACGATTCTAAAGAAAAATCAACGACAACAATATTTGCTAGATGTCTTGATCGAGTTACAGGTGGTGAACGTACAAAAGGTGGTGAACGTTTTGCTCGGTGCATTCACTGAATATCCTATTAGTTATAAAATATAAAAATTATATAAGTTATCAAATTAATAGACTTTTTTGCTTTTGCCCACGTTTCGAATAGCCAATAGATGCAGCAGGGAGCCAGAACCCTTTAAATCGGAAGCTCACAACTCAACCACTAACAAATCCAACTATTACTACGAAGAAGAAAATTTTGAATGTCTATCAATTTAACCACTTAAAATAATTTTCCGTTGAAATTTAAAGAAATTTTAGAAAAGAAATAGAAAATTCTATGTCCTAAAAACTAGAGTGGCGAAAAATAAGAAAGAAAAAGAGCGCGTCGAAAAACGTTGAAAAATAAAAGGTCGAAAAATAATAAAAAGAACGTAGCGCGTCGAAACTTAAAATTAAAAACTAAGAATTAAAAGTTACGTCTAAAAATATTAAAGCTTAAAAGGAATACTATATCCCAAAATGGCAATAACTTAAAAAGTACTAAAATATAAAAACGGTGTCGCAAAATTCTAAAGTACCTAAATCTTAGCCTAAAGAAAAAGCACTTAAGGGATTTTACGGCAAAGCCTAAAAATCTAGAAATAAAAATAATTATGACAAAAAAAACTATGACTTAAAACTAAATACGAACAAAAAATACAAATATTACGCTAAAACAAATAAAAAGATACAAAATATAAAAATAAACTTAAAGTTGTAAAAACACAATTTTTATAAAAATATTATTTTTATATTATTATTTATAAAAGTATTAATTTTTATATATTTATAAAAACTAATTAAACTTAATAATACAAATTAAATAATAAAACTAAACTAAATAATTAAAAACTAAACCCTAATTAGGGTTAATTAATAATAATTATAATTAATTTAAACCCTAAACTGGTCGGACTAGGTTACCAGACCAGTCAAATCACCTCATGCGATCGCATGAGGTGTTAGTTGGTTTTCCATGCGATCGCATGGCTTGCGAATTCGGGCCAGACTTTGGGCTGCAACAGTGATCGGGCCGAGTGGTTTTTACTACTTTTTTTTTTCTTTTTTTTTTCTGTTTTTCTGTTTTTAATATAAATAAATATTTATATAAAATAATAAAATACTTATATTTAAAAACAAAAATAGAAATAAAAATACTTTTTAACTTTATATATTTTAAACAAACTCTTAAAAATAAATATATAGATATTTGTCTTTTTATATTTTTGTATTTTTAAAATTAAAAACGTATTTTTACAAAAGCGTAATTTTACAAAAGTAAACTAATTTTTTTTTTATATATAGCGTTGCGCTTTCGGCGTTTAACTTTCCCCGGCAGCGGCGACAAAAATACTTGATGTGCGTAGGGGTGTATACAAAATAGTTATATTTTTACTACGAAATACGACAAAATATGATACACGTTTTAATTAATTTATTTACAAATGGGATATACCTAAACTCTGCTACAACACTATAGGCAGTGTACCTAATCGTAGAGTAGTGTAGTTTTTAGTAAGTCTGGTTCGTCCACAGGGAACTCAGCCAAGTTTAACGCTATATTAGTTTTAACTTATAATTGTAAAAATACAAAAATATATATAAGTAGTATTATTATTATTATAAAAGGGGGTTTTTACCGTTTAATGACTGGTTTGTCGATTTTAAAACTTTAGTCGCAGTTAAAACCTAATGTAAAATATTAAAAATAAATATAACTTAAATTAAAGCGTAAATTAAATAATGATAATGAAATTGCGATAAATAAAAGTGCGATAAAATAAAATTGCGATAATTAAAGAGTACGATAATTAAAAGTGCAATTAAATACGATGACAGTAAATAAAAGTGCGATAATTAAAAGTGCAATTAAATATGAAATAAAGAAATTATGCTTATTTAAACTTCCGTAATCATGATGTTTGACGTGTTGATTTTAGTTTATTACCATGGGTTAATTGTCTTTTTTCCTGGATTATTTGATATGTCCATACGGATTTGTCCATAATAGTCCATCAGTCATAATCATAAAGTGCGGAAGTCTTCGTCAAATTATTCTTATTCCCGAAGTTAAATATTCCAACTAATTGGGGATTCGAATTGTAACAAGGTCTTAATACTTTGTTTAATGAATACACCAGGTTATCGACTGCGTGTAGTCCAAGGCTTTACTACTTTGTTAACAATTACACCAATTACCCTTGAATGTAAACCACCCCTGTTTCAACAAGTCTATTAACTATTAATCCAGTTTCGTGTCCGGTTAAATGAACAATTATTGGTATTTATAGATATCCCGCCCACCGTACCCAGTCAAGCTTATGTGGTTATATATAAATATGTCAAATTATAATTCTATATATTAAATTAACGAGGTATCGTTTAGTTAATATAAAGCCCATTAATAGCCCATAGTCTAATTTCCACAAGTGTCGTTCTTTTATCCAAACCTCAATTATGGTACAAAGTCCAATTACCCAATTTTAATATTTAGCCCAACATCTCGATTACTTCGGCATTAAATAAGCATAATAATAACTTAGCTATGAGACATTAATTTAAAAAGGTTGAACATAACTTACAATGATTAAAAATAGCGTAGCGTTACACGGACAGAATTTCGACTTACACCCTTACAACATTCGCTAACATACCTTTATTATTAGAATTTAAAATTAAAATTAAAATTATAATATAAATATAAATATATATACGTTGATAGATAGGAAGAGAAAAAGATATGTTAATTTGAGCCAAAACACGCGAAATTTATAGATGTGGCCTGACTTCTGCTGCCATGCGATCGCATGGCCTACTTTTCCAGCTCACAAGAGTTTGTTTGCATCTTGCCGACGATTTATATATATATATATATATATATATATATATATATATATATATATAAATAATTTTAAGAATTATTTAAATATTATATTATATTTATATATATAAATAATTTTAAGAATTATTTAAATATTATATTATATTTATGTGCATAGTTGACTCGTAATTTTTAGTCTGTTGCATCGAGCGTTGAGAGTTGACTCTGGTCTCGGTTCCGGATTTTCGAACGTCCTTGCGTACAATTTATATCTTTTACTTTGCGTTTTGCGTCTTGTACTCTTGTAATTTCGAGACGTTTCTCATCAATAATTTGAACCACTTTGATTGTACTTTGTACTTTTGAGCTTTTTGGTCGTTTGCATCTTCAATTCGTCGAATCTGTCTTTTGTCTTCACCTTTTATTATTTAAACGAATATCACTTGTAAATAGAACAATTGCAACTAAAAGCTTGTCTTTCTTGAGGGATAATGCTATGAAATATATGTTCGTTTTTAGCATTATCAGCAAGCAAACAGAATGATGACGGGAGTGATTTTCAGATAGTTTAGTGACGTCGTGAGTTCAAAAAAAGTTTCAAGGACGACGCGTGTGATTTGGGTACAAGTTCAAGGACGACGGGAGTAATTATGTCTTATATGTACAATATTTGAAATCTTATGTACAATCATATAATAAAACACCCACATGACCATATATACAAACTTTAAAACAAATTGTACAATCTTTTGCAAAACACTCAATTAACACATAACTTTAAAGCATATTGTACAACTTTCATATAATAATTGTATTTTAATTTTTGATAAAATTTCAAGAGACATTTGATATTACTAATAATTATTATTAAAATTATAAATACTCAATTTTTGAGCAAACTTTATTATTATTATTATTATTATTATTTATAATAAGTATAATTATAATTATAATTATAATTATAATTATAATTATAATTATAATTATTATAAATAATAATAATAATAATAATAATAATAATAAAGTTTGCTCAAAAATTGAGTATTTATAATTTTAATAATAATTATTAGTAATATCAAATGTCTCTTGAAATTTTATTATTATTATTATAATTATATTATTATTATTATTCAAATTCAAATATGAGTTCTCTTTACGAGATTAATTACGTTATATATGTATGCGAAATACACGTCTCAATAAAAGGTTGTAATGTAGGCTTTTATGACAAGGAAAATAGTAATTTTGATGAAAATTGGAAGATGATAGTGAGAGAATAAATGTAGTTCATTTATTCTGACCAATTTAAGTACATCAATGTGTTTGTAAAAAAAACGAGAAGTTTCTTAGTCGGAATTCGCCGAGTCATTAAACTAAATGACTTTAACGTTTAAATTCACTTAATACCTAAAATATATTATTAAACTAAACTGTTTCATTTAAATAAATCCATAATTCTATGTGGTCATCTCACTAGTTAATTAATTAATATTCTTGATAAAGAAATAAAGGAAACAAATAAAAAAACATTGGTAGTACACGGGGGACAAAGAGGGAATGCAGAGGCCATTTAAATCAAATTTCAGAATTTCAGAATTCATCATCTATCTTTTTCTTCTCTTTCTGTAACAAACTCCGTATTTTCAAATCCGACGGTTAACACAAACACTAACCAAATCCAACGGTGTATATAACCCCACACGCTCACACACATTTTCTTTCTTTTGCATTCATATTCATATTCATATACATATACATATACATACACACACTTGCTCTCATGGCGTCGTCGTTTTCGCCTTGATATATACGTACACAGACATATACTTTATTTTTTTTCTCATTCTTCAAAAATTCTTCGGCGTGTTCTTCAGTGTGTCAATGCGTGTATTGATTATCTTCAATATTTTTGTTGATCTTGAAAGTTTTGAAGATCAGATCAAGCCCTAGCTATTTTAGAGCTCGATATTTGGTACAAAGAATTCGGCTTTTTTTACTGATACATTTGTAATCGATTTGTGCAATTGTGCATATTCTTTATCGCTGATTTATATACGTTTATTTCTCTTGTTTTGCAGGTGATTAGGAGTTTGTTTTCAACGTAAATAGGTGAGAATTTTTCGTTATTAATGCTCTAAATTTTATTTAAATCCATTTTCGTAATAGTTTCTGATTACAGTATTATTTTCTGACCTTTGTTTCATTTTATGATCTAGTAACATTGAATTTTATTATTTATTATTAAACATAAATAATAAAAAAATAATCGGATCTAGAAAATATATTTGTTTACCAGCAGTTGCTTGCATTAGATGTCGATGTAGTCATGATCTTCGATTTTAAATTTTAATTTCTGATATTTCTTCTTGTGTGTACGCACCATTTTCGTATAATCATAAGAAAAAGTATATTATTTCTTCGTCTTCTTAAGGTCGCTATAGCTGTATATTCTATTGTTCTGACTGCAATATATATTATTAAATATTAAATTAAATAATAAAATAAATCATTTACGTGATAATAATCTCTTAATTTGACTTGCTATTGTCGGTATCGATGAAAAATTAAATATTAATTAAATAGCCACCACCATCACCACCACCTTCTTTATAATCGGTAAATGAACCCTCGCTGAATGCCACATTTTTAATTCATTCAAATGCATCCGTAGATTCTTTTGTACGTTTCAGTATTTATTTATATAATCAATATATATTAACTTTGTCAACATGATCACATTTATTACAATAATCAACCAATAATTTAATCAAAACACTTTTTCATCTTTAACATATAATGTATTCGGAGTAATTCGTAGTATGACAGTATGTAGTTTGTTAATTTGTGAAGGTACACGGATTTATCTCAGAAATCAAGAAATGGCATCGTCGAATTCACCTTGTGCAGCGTGCAAGTTTCTACGTCGTAAATGTACACAAGAATGCGTGTTTGCACCATACTTTCCGCCAGATCAGCCTCAAAAGTTCGCTAATGTGCACAAAGTATTTGGAGCTAGCAATGTGGCTAAAATCCTAAACGAGCTACCTGCAGCCCAAAGAGAAGATGCAGTCAATTCACTTGCGTATGAGGCCGAGGCCCGTCTCAGGGATCCAGTTTACGGTTGTGTGGGGTTTATCTCGATTTTACAGCATAGGTTAAAGCAAATTCAGACTGATTTACACAATGCTAAACAAGAATTGGCTACTTATATGGGACCAAATGCCTTGATGCCTGTTTTGAACCCAATGCTTATGCAGCAGTATCCTAATATGGGTCCAGTTATGGGTAATAATAGTATGCAGCCAATGTTGGGTATTCAGGGACCTGTAGCAGGGACATCGGGTCAACATCAGCAGCAACTATACGAGGCTCAACAGCTACAGTTGGTTGAAGCTGCTAGAGAGCAAGAAATGTTGAGGAATTTTGAACAGCAACGTCATCAATTACATCATCATCAACACCAACAGCAGCAATCAATTGATTTGATGAGGTTTAATAGAGGGTTTGATGGTGCTGGACCGTCTGGGCAGGTGAACCCAAGTGGGTTCACCCATTTAGCTGGACCGTCTGCAGCCATGTCTCCGTCGTTAGCTTTAGGTGGTTCTTATGATAGTGATGTGTATCAGATCCAGAATCAACAACATCAACAGCAAGAACAACAACTACTGCAACAACAGCAACAGATGCAGCAGCACACACCTCATGAACTTTTGATTCAACAACAAATTCAGTCACCCCAGCTGCAGCCACATCAGCAACAACAAATTCAGTCACCCCAGCTGCAGCCACATCAGCAACAACAGCCACATCAGCAACAGCCATATCATGGAGAAGGTAGTGAAGAGGGTAGGAGTGTGGGTCCATCGTCTTGATGACGGATATGATATTGGCTATTATTGGAACAGATATTTTTTTTTTCATACAGTTTTGAACCAAAGTATGCATTTTAATTTTTGTCCAGCTTCATATATTGATCAAATGTTCTTTTCACATAGTTTTATGTGGTACAATTTTAGGTCATACATATATTTTTTTTGGATTTATCACATGAAGCATTTTTCTATGGGTACATTATGATTGACAGTTTTGTACATTCACCGTGGATTTTGGTTTATGACATGGATATGGTAAGTGAGACTTTAATGCTATATTGCAAAATTGGTGTTGGTAGTTTGGACTATGGAGGAATCATTGTCTAGTGTCACAATCAGTAATCATAACATGCCATTTTAGATATATTTTGTGGGTTGAATAATTAAAGAAGTACCTCTTCTTTCTTATAATAGCAACTTCAAACATTGATATTAATGTTAGTAGGTTTCCTTCTCCATAAATTTGGTTTCTTTTGAAGTATGAAGTCATCAATGCTATAACCTTAGTAGTTTTAACTTTCAAGTTGTTTGTATCATTATTCACTTCAATACTTCATATATGGAATTTGTATAGAAGAGTATTATTATTTATTACGGAGTATTAGAAATTAGAATGATCTGTGAGTATATATAGTGTAATCTCTCTTTGTTCTGTACTACAAAATGTAGTCAATTTGATCTATAATCTGATTATAATTTGCAGTGGTTCATTAAGGTGGATTTTGATTGTTGTTTTCTAGTAATATTTAACAGACATATAATGAGCTCGTGTTCTCGGTATTACGCTTCCTAGTGTGTTTTTCGTTTTTGAGTTTGGTGTCGAGTTTCGTGTCGAGTTTGTTGAATGTGTTGTTTGTTATCCGGTTTATATTTAGATTCGATTTAGATGAGGCTCGGATAGATAGTTTGTAAGGTTGTTGCTTTCTAGGTGCGAGCCTCTTCAGAGTTTCTATCATTGTATCCTTTGTTAAAAGACGTTTTCTATTCGAAAACGTTTTCCGTATTCATAAAAGTTTTCGTTAGTTTTGCCAAAAAAAAAAAAAAAAAAAAAAAAAAAACCTAAAAAGGCATATAATGGTACAAATTAAAGTCATTGGAGAGGATTCCACTAATGGTCTATTGTGAGTTGTGACAGAAAAAATTTTCTTTTGTTCAATCTATTATAGTAGGAATAAAATAAAATGATCTGGAAATAAAGATTTTGACTGGGAAAAGTAGTTGAACTGAATCCATCCATGCATGGGGATTTGAGAAAAAAAAAAGTTTGCATGTTGAGTGTAGTTGAAGACTTTGTTTTTCTTTGCATTGGTTTCAACATCTAATTTTAAGCTTTTTATTTCCTTTAAACGTACTATACATACACAATACAATATAATACTGTAGAACAAGATGGTGATCGAGTCATGGAATTGAATGAATGGAAGTTCACATAATATAAATTTCCAGCAATCAGGAAATAATGAAGAACAAAAAAAAAAAAAAAGAAGGAAACAAACGTATACTACTTAAAAACTTTATTTTTCTTGACTCCCCGTGACATATGCGTATATAGTATAGTAGGTTGTAGGTAGCTCAACTTAGACTATTTATAGCATTTACAGTGGTGGCGGTGATGTGACAATGTAATGAAGTTTTTTTGCGAGGATGTCAGTGACATGGCAAAGGTCGTGGTAATAAGGTATGTAGTGGGGAAACGGTGATCAGAGAGAGTAGGGTGATTAGATTACTTATTTCTAAATTTTTTTTTTTTTTATATAAGACTTCTCTAAATCTTTTCTAGAGGTGTATATTCTTATTCTACAATTGCACTTCATTTTTAGATATATCTATATCTATATCACTCCAGACATCACAATTTCGAAACGAAAAGATGCAAGATCCTGATGGATCTTCACTTTTTGTGCCATAGAGGTTGGTGATCAAGTCAAAGTAAACTGCCAGCGATCCATTTATTGTTAAACTTTGTGTATTCAGTTCATGTTCTGTTTGTGGATTGATTCATTATTTCATTAACTAAGTTAGTTGTTCTTAACAATTACTCCGCAATTAATACCCAAGTAAACATATGATGACCTCTTCAGCCTTTTTCCTTATTTTTATGGGCAAACCTAAACCAATGCTATAAAACTTGGGTTAATACCTATCCTTTTAGCCCAGTCTGATAGCTACTTCTCAACAATGGCCTGTTCATTATTTGCTCAAAGAAAGTAAAGAGTGACACATTTCATTTCATGAACAAAACAAAATTTGTTACCTGCAAGTTTGGATGAAAAAACAATACATAATGGAGTTATGTTCATGGAAATTGATGATTTGTAGTACCAACCGACTCAATCACACAGTTTGTTCGTAACATGAGCTTTTCAAATTTCCGATCTCAATCAGAATCAGAAGAATCCGCTTGGTAAGGATTAAGTGTCAAAACCATCTTCTCAAGATTTTCACCAATCTCTTCGATCTCTTCCCTTCCAAATCCCCAACTTCTAAGCAAATCTGAACCTACTGCTCCTCTTTCAATGCCGAATTTACGAATATTGCCTAATCTCGTCTCCAAGAATGGTAATACAGCAGTGGTGGAACGCAGTCTGGCTGCCATAGGGATCGAGTGAACATCAAGTGATCCTTTTGTAGATGAAGATGATTCTGATGTGGGCCCACTTAACCGCTCCCCGCGTCTGCCGACACGATTCCCGAAGATGGAAGGAAACGGTAATGGTATTGGAAGGGGACAACGAGATGCTGATACGTGAGAAAACCTAGGCTTTGTGGATGTGTTCGTGTATTCGGTTTCAACTGCTTCCCGCACTTCAGAAACTGATGCCTCGTGGTTTCCTAAATATCGAGCAAATTGGAGAAAATTAAGATGTTAGTATAAGAGGTGAACGGGTCAAACGGGTCAAGTACTGCTAATATGTTTATAAGAGGTGAACAGGTCAAACATGTTGAATGTTGTTGAATGTTTATTTTTATTTGATGCATACAACCTCCAAAATAATTACATATAGGGATTTGGAATATTATTACCTACTACACTAATTGTGCACTATGTTTAATTACTATTATACCCCTGTGTACAGTAACCTTCACGTGGTTATGTACAGGGGCATTTTACTAATTTCACATTTTTTTATCTTTTTATTTCCTTTGGTTGTAAACTAATTTTATTATTCAAAAGTGTTGTAGTAGTTATTACTAAAAATAGATAAACAGTATTTGTGGGTTAACCCAAGTACCCGCCTTAAAATTGTATTCTCCTGAACAAATAATGACATGTAACCTGTTACACAACCTAACCATCTTATCACCTCTAATGTTTATATTTATATTTATGTATTAATTTATTTACTTATTTATTTATTACAGATAGAGAGAAACATATATTCATACCAGTTCCCAGGGCTCCGTGCACGATCATGGATTCAATGGCTTGCGAGTCTTCTACATCCTCTGAGGTTTCAGGGGTCAACGGTTGTAAGTTCTCTAGTAGAGATTGCTGGAATCGTCTACCTAAATTCATTAATTAAACACAAAATTAGAAACAACACAGTTACGCGAAGATCATCAGATTTCGATCAATATATATACCTGTAATTGATGGTGCTGGCATGGAAGCATCTAAAACAGTAACACTATTTTGCCTAGCTTGTCCTGCTAACATTTGTATGGATTCGTATAAATCCACGGCACCAAATTCATTAGACGATTCGCCAGCTGGACCAGCTTTTTTCATCCGAAAAGGGAGAGTAATCGAGTGTATCGCAGATGCAAAAACCGCACTTGAGTGATACAGCTTTTCGTTTTGCAGGCTAAGGAATTGGGAAGCCCTGCCTTCACACATATATACAATAATCTATATAAATCTTACTTAACCAAAAACATGTAAGCAAATTAATCAATTATTTAATAGTATAAAAGCTTACTTTCAGTTAAAGATGGTAAACCAATAGGAACAATCAATTTGCATAAAGACGAAAGTGCTGAAAAGGACACTGCATCGTGAAGTTTATTGGATAAGGACTTCTTTCGTGTTGTCGAGTTAACGTAGGAATTAGTACTACGAGCGGAATAAAGTAACACGGGAACGTTCGTGTATTCATCTGCGATATTCTCCAAAAGAGACGCAGCTACACCGGAAAATCCCCCCGAGTCATCAACCATAAATTGAATTCCCTGCCAGAAAATTCAAGCAAAAATAAAAGATTTTTTTTTTTATAACTAAATGATGTCAAATAGCAGCAGTGTTGCAGAACTTGAAATTACTCGGCGAGTACTCGGTTTTTGCAACTCCGGGAGTAGTAAGAGTACTCGGTCAAACTTGGTCAAAACATGGTCAAATACGGTCAAACTTGGTCAAAACATGGTCAAACTCGGGATTACTAGAAAAATCGATCGAATTCGGCCAAAACTCGGGATTACTCAAAAAATCGGTCAAATCGGTCAAAGTCAAACATGGTCAAAGGTTTTTTCAAACTTTTTGTTTTGTTCAATTTTACTCTTCATCCACATTTATATCCGATTCAAGTTACTCACATGTGAAAATCCTTTTAATTTAACGGTTCTCGCCCTTTTTTTAGTTCTGCCTAAAAAGTCCCAACTGACTACTACCCGAGTAGTGATTTTTACAACCTTGAAAACAGACCTGAATATGGTCACATTCTTCAATGAAAAAACGAAGTCTTTCATTGATTTCATCGCCTTGTTGACCCTCAGATAATGTGGTTCTTCCAATACCATAGTTGTTAAATTCTTGAGCATTCATCCATAACCCGTTTAACTCAAATAAACTTTGTGGATGATAATGAACTTTTGAATAATCCGTCCAATACTGCACGTCGTCCTCGAGCGATTTAACTACGTCTGTATCCAATATCTCAGTTTGCAATTTACCATTAACATTATCACTTTGATTTCCGTTAGTCACAATTTCACGCCCTTCATCATATAACCTCTGCAAGAACAGATTCTTTTTATGAGGTTCAGATGCTTGAGTTGAAACACTGCCTGTCCTGTATTAATTACAACAAGAACGTTATTTAAAAACGGTTAAAACTGAAGTTATATAATCTTTAAACACGAGTAGAAAAAATCGAATTCTGACCATGTCGCAACACCAGAAGATAAAGTTGAATTCTGATTGTATAATGTACCGCGTGTACTCATAGATCCAAGAGATCCTGCAGGAATTTCTCACTTATTAGCAAGGTTGAAACAGGAGTGAGACGGGGTCGAGATGGTCGGGACCTTAAAGGGTCGAGACGGGGGTCGAGACGAGGGTCAAGACGGGGGTCGAGACGAGGGTCAAGACGGGGGTCGAGACGAGCGAGACGGGGGTCGACTAACGTTGACATTTAAATATATAAATATATATACACATATTTTAAAACCAAAAAACTTTCGCTAATCAGTTTGGACCTATAATCGCTATTACCGCTAATATAATACAAACAAGTAACACTAAACTACGCCAATTTTGACTGATTTGACCGAGACTTTAACCAATTTTTTTGACTTTTGACTGGCATTGACCCTAACTTTCCCCGCCTTTGACCTGACTTTCGACCATTGACTGACTTATTAGACGCCGAGACGGGGTAGTCACCAAAATGCCGCAACGGCTGTCGCAACGGACGTCGTTTGAAACCATGCGTATTAGAAACAAAACCACATTTGCACATGCAATAAATGGACTTAAACCAAGACAAAAAAAAATGATGAGGGACATTTATTTTAGAAATCCTGTATAAGCAACCATCAAATTTTGTTTCCATAAAATTAAGTGATTACCTTGAAAATCAACTGAAATCAAGCGAGGTGTGTACGTAGGCACGCCCTGCACATTGTAATATTATCAATGACACAAGTACATATTACATAAACCTTGGGGCGTTTGGTTCGTGAATTTCAAATCCTAGGATTTGAAATGTGGAGTTTAGATCCTGTCATGTGTTTGGTTGTTATAAATAATAGGAAACCATATTTCAAATCTGAAAGCTAATTTATGGCACTACAAATTCATTTACGTCTTTCAAATCGTACATGAAATATCAAACAAACACATCATCAGATTTCAAATCCAAATCCCACCAAGAGCTATGAAATACCACGAACCAAACACCCCCTTATAATACATAACTCACAACCATCATTTCAAGGACATATATACCTGTTGAGTCTCCCCGGTACGGTACAAAACATCCATATCAAGGTTTTGATTCTTAAAGACTAAGTCGGCTTCGGTGTCTTCACCCAATCCCAGTAATTCATCCTTCACAACGCCAAAACAACAAAGCGCAATAAGCATCAGATAATTAGTTGAAAAATACATTTTTTAAGAAGTTTTTTTTTTAAGGCAGAGCTGGTTTTATGTTTGAGTCCACTCTCATACAAGAGTAAATGTCATTCTAGATTGTGAAGTGCAGCTGGATTACATGATTACATCAAACTGCTACATTTCATGTATAAAGATATAACAATCTCGCACATAGTTAATAGCAAAATCGATCATATAACTAGAGTTTTAGAGAATTTAATCTGAGTTATATATATTCACGGAATTTATAAACCTAAAACTTCAATTAATAATCTATTTAAACTACCGAATAATGGATTGATAACTATGTTGCATATATACACACAATCAATTAACACACACACACACACAGGAAAAGTAAAGTGTAAACTAACCTGAAAGTTCCAAAAGTGAGAACCGATAAAATTAGCATAACTACCGACTTGAAACGTAACCAGCTCTTTCATACTTATTTAAACCTGTAAACACAAACATATGCATACAGCATAATCACATATTAAGCATGTGAAACCATAAATTTTGAAAGTTAATACGTATTTCGAACAACATAAAATTGACAGGAAATCAGAAAATCAAAGTGAAATTCAGTAATTACATACAAAATTATGTTGCGATTTATGCGCAAAGTTGTGGCGGGAGCTGAAAGCAGGAACAACAGAAACTTGTATAGATCTATCAACTATCAATTAACAAGTATTAGAATTAAAATGACTAAATTAATAATTAGCAAGCAACAGAAGGTGGAGAAAATGTGGTCGCAGATAGCAAAGTAGCAAGTATAAAAGATGATTTTATCACATAATTTAAAGTAATTGAATATGGAATAATATAGAAAAACAAAACGTAAATAACAGATTACAAGTTTACAAGCAAGCCAACAGGTGAATTAAAAAGCTCAATTTTAACAAATATTCTATAAACCCTAAATTAATTTATGTATATGGATATATGGATGGAAAATGGATTACCTGATTGGCTGATTAGAAGGTAGGAGCAGCTATTGATTTGTTTCTTCTGCTAAGCGTTAGTCGCTAAACAACGCCTTCTGCTTCTTCTATTTTGCTTCTTTCTGCTTCATCTGGGTTGTTAATTGGATTGTCAAACAACGCCTTCGGTAGTTAGTCGCTAGTCTGTTAATTGTTTTTAGGCCCAATTCCTAAAATCTAATTAAATTGTTAATTTTGTTTTTCATTGCATGATGGGCTTTTGGGTTCTGACAAAATAGATAACTCAAAAATGTAGCCTTAAAATCTCTTGATCGACTAGGGTCAAACTCATCCAAACCAACCAAAAAAAATAATAATAAAAAAAACTCATTCAACTAAACTTAGCCTTTACCTGACTACCTTGCCTTTTAGGCCTTGTTTGCTTTACATCAATCCAACTATCCGTGACTAATTTAAATCTTATACTATCTTAACTATAAATACAAAAGGTTAGTCGGTCCTCCATCCATCCGATCGGAGGTGTAGATAACGAGGCCACCTTCACAACCTTCTTCTATTTCTAAAGTTAGAGATGTGATGTATCATTGTTCCGGTCATGGTGTAACATGTGCAGAAGTTTTGAAATCCTCGTAGCCACTATCCTACTGTGATCATTCCTACCAAGAAGAATGTACATGTTGTGGCAATTCCACCGAGGTAACGGGCATTTCTGGATCAACTCCGATAACACAATTCTGGGAGGAGAAGGTAGTTGCTAGTTGGGCACTCGATCCTTTCGTACTTGAAAAACGTATGACGCTAAGTCATGGTTTGATGAACCAACAAATCCCTCTTGTTAGAGTATTGGGCCCTTTTGTGTAGGCTTTATGGAGTATTTGCTCAATGAGTTGACATTCTTTAACCAATGAGGTATGTAAATTATCTTGCATCTCAACTTTATTCTTTAAGTGGTAAATGCAGATATTTTAATGTTACTTTAGCACATTTAATCTTTTCATTCGTCAATATGGACATATTTACAATGTGTTGAAGGTTGCAGTTTTACTTATTCAAATTTTACTATTGCACATGTAAATCCAAACTCATTTACTACAGTGGTATGTTGTTGTTTCAGGCAGGCCCAGATATTGAGCTGTGCAAGTTGTGCAATGGCACATGGCCCAGTATCCAGAAAGGCCTAAAATTTTCAGCCCACATTATATATATATTATATCTATATATCTAAAAGACATCTTGGAAATGAATAGTACCTTTCATAATTTTTACAAACCTACTCCAAACTTTTTATTTTTTTTATAATTCACTCACACTCTTCCTAATATTTAACTTTATAGTTTTTATAAACTTACCGCAAACTTTTCTCATTTTATAAGTTAACCATTAAACTTCTCATTCATTATATATCGACCACATAATTTTTTCTATCTAATAACCATTCATTATTATTATTATTATTATTATTATTATTATTATTATTATTATTATTATTATTATTATTATCATTACTATTATTACTCTATATACCTAAAAGACATAGGAGAAATGAAAGGTGAACTTCAAAAGGTTCACAAACTTACAACAATTTTTTTTTTTTTTTAATTCAACCACACCCTTTATAATAGTTAACTTTATAGCTTTTATAAACTTACTATAAATTTTTCACATTTTATAATTTAACCATAAAACCTCTCATTCATTATAAATCAACCACATAATTATACCTATATACTGAATTGTAATGTAAGACCTTATAAATAGTAAACTTTATGGTTTCTATAATTTTACAACAAACTATCAATCTTTCGTAATTCAACCACAACCATTATTATAGTTTAACTTTACGTTTATTAGAAATCAAACACATAACATTCCATTTACTAAGAATCAACCACATAAATTTTCACTTATTACAAATCGTTAATGTTGCTACTATTAATATAATTGTTATTGTTATGTTATTGTTATTATTTGAATTTTTTTTTTTTACTTTGAGTTTTTTTTACCCATTTCAGTTTATGTCATTTGCTTCTATTTTTTTTTTTTACTTTTTATAATCGAATTTAGCTAACGTTCTTCCGCCGCATCTCGAGTGCGGCACAACTAGTATATACTATTAGGCCATTATCTGTATTTTAAATATAATAACTCGGTAAAAAACTAAATAATACAGCAGATTATTCGTCTTTTTTGCCTACAACCTACTTTTTTCTTTTCGGGAAATGCGTACAGCTGTCTGCAACCTCAATTTCCACAAAGTATTCTTCAAGAGTTGAATCTTTAAAACTTCAAAAGGTTACACTATTGTATTTATTTTAATATTTTAATTATTATGTTATTATTACTACTACGTATTACTAATTACTATTATTATTATATATTATATATTATTATAATTATAATATATATATATATATATATATATATATATATATATATATATATATATATATATATATTAAACTAAATATTACTAATAATAATTTAAGATTAACTAATTGACTAATATTATTATTATATGAATATCATTTCCTACATATATGTTTGGTATTATAATGATATAAATAATAAATTATAAAAAATAATATAATATATATAACTAATAATAACCATTTATGTTTATTACAGTTACAACCGATTGTACCTCATGTACTAGTCCAAGAAAACAATTGAATCTAATCTAGTATGAATGATTTACTTAAGTAACAGTGTGATACATTTCTATTTTATTTGCTTGAACAAATTCAATTAGTTAATTGTTGAACAGACATAAAATTATTAATTGTAGAACTTATATTCTAATATATATGAAAAAAAAATTATAAAAAGGCCTACTTTTCACCTATTGAACAGGGCCCACAAATTTAACGAGACGACCCTAGTTTCAGGTACATTTTGTAAGCATATTGTGTATACACTTGTGTAGAGAAGATACATTTTTTAGCACAATTAGAATCTTGAGCATCGCTACAACATCCTCCCGGTGGATGTAAGTGTGAATCCAGTTGAGAATTTTTTAGGTTTGTTACTTACATTCATTAACTAGAGTGGATATTCTCAGTTTCTCACTTTTTGTAGGTTTAAGGAGGTTATGTTCTGATTACACTCAATCGTATCGGCTTCTTGAAACGAAGATGTAAGTAAGTTGCAATACAATCAGCTTTTACCCATTTATAGATTAATGAGTCAATGCGGTTACTTAAATTGTTTGTCATCTTTATCCCACTGCTAATGAGTTAACTTAAAGTGTTTAAATATTAGACTTGAACCTTTTGAATATTAGACTGACTATTTATCCTTATGTATTGTGTCTTTGAAAATAGCTCTTTGATGAATCACTCAACAAGTATAGATTGTTACTAAGTAGAAGTTGAGAATGACTATTTACCATTATGTATCGTGTGTCTGAGAATAGCTCTTTGATGAATCATCAACAAGTACAGATTGTTACTAAGTGGAAGTTGAGAAGAAAAATTGGTAGTATACTCTTCGTGGAAGTTGAGATGGAGTGGTGTTGTAGTTTGATATTATATTGAAGCTTGATTAGTCATAGGATTGTATATGGAGAAACTAAAACACGCAATTAAGTAGTTTTTGTCTAATGTTTGTGTGCAAGATCCTTTAAAATATAGATTTAAAGTTGCCAAAATAAGCATTAAGGAAGCAATCTTCAATCATTTCAAAGGTATTTTTGCAGATCACACGACTTCAAGACCTAGTCTTGTAGACTTAGTGTACCCTACTTTGTCGGCCGAAGAAGCGAATAGTCTCGAATGCCCCTTTAGTGAATCGGAGATTGTTGAAGCCATCAATGATTGCGGTAGCACCAAAGCCCCTGGTCCGGATGGTTTTAACTTGAGGTTTTTTAAAAAATTTTGGGATGTGATTAAAGTTGATGTTGTTAATGCCATCTCTTGGTTTTGGAGCAATGGGGAATTTTCGAAGGGTTGTAACGCTTCTTTCGTCACTTTGGTCCAGAAGAAGAATGACCTCATTACCCTTAGTGACTATCGCCCTATTAGTCTCATTGGAAGCTTCTACAAAATCGTAGCCAAAATTCTCTCCAATAGACTCAGAAAGGTTATTCCTAGACTTGTTGGTTCGGAGCAAAGCGCGTTCTTGAAGGAAAGATTCATTTTAGATGGTGTGTTAATCGCTAACGAATCCCTTGGTTACATGAAGGCACACAAGAAAAAAGGCATTGTTTTTAAGGTGAACTTTGAAAAGGCATTTGATAGTTTGAATTGGGATTTCCTCATGGAAGTCATGGCTAGTATGGGATTCGGGGCTAAATGGAGGAAGTGGATCTTATCGTGTCTAAAATCGGCTAGCATATCCATCTTAGTAAATGGATCTCCAACTCGTGAGTTTTCTATTGGTAGGGGTGTTCGACAAGGCGATCCCTTGTCTCCTTTTTTATTTATCCTTGCTGCCGAAGGTCTAAATATTCTCACTAAAGCCGCGGTTGAACGTAATCTCTTCAAAGGAGTTAAAATTAGGAGCGATAATATCTTGATATCCCATTTACAATATGCCGATGATACCATTTTCTTCGGTGAATGGTCCCGATTAAATGCGCGAAACCTTCTTAATATCCTTAAATGCTTTGAATTGGCCTCAGGGTTAAAGGCAAATCTCCAAAAAAGTTGTCTTTATGGCGTTGGTGTCAACTCGGTCGAAATTGAAGCTCTTGCTAGACGTATGGATTGTCAAGCCGGGAATTTTCCCTTTATTTATCTTGGCCTTCCTATTGGTACTAATATGAAAAAATTGAGTGATTGGGCGCCGGTTATTGAAAAATTCAAGAAAAGGTTATCGGAATGGAAGATGAAATCGTTGTCCTATGGTGGAAGATTAGTTCTTTTAAAATCGGTACTTAGTAGCCTTCCGTTGTATTACTTCTCGCTCTTTCGTGCCCCGCCTTGTGTGCTTAAACTGCTTGAGAGTGTGAGACGTAATTTCTTTTGGGGTGGGGATCTTTCGGGTTCTAAAATGTCATGGGTTAAATGGGATACAATTCTTTCACCTTACGGGTCGGGGGGTTTAAATATTGGATCCCTAAAAGGCAAAAATCTTGCTCTTTTGGGCAAGTGGTGGTGGAGGTTCAAAACTATAACGACCCTCATTTTTCCATCTATATAATGCCCGAACAAAAGATTTAAGTATAATGAATAAACTCTAAGTACTAATAAAAGGTCGTTATATACATACGAAATTAACGAACGTTAAACGAATAATAAATTTTATTCAACAACGTACGCGTAAGAATTTTTATAAAAAAAAAATTATGTCATAACATGATTACATATAAAATACTTATATTAATTTTGTATTTAGTTAATATATTATACAATTAATAAATACAAGTATATATAAATGTAGTAACATATATAAAACTAATAAAATTATAAAGTAATAATTTAATTAAATAAAAACCACATTTAGTAATTATAATTTTATAAATACCGAATATATATTTATATTTATCAAAATTCGTATTTAATAATTAAATAAAAATAGAAATTTAGTTAGTTAACATTTTTAGAACTATGAAATATATATATATATATATATATATATATATATATATATATATATATATATATATATATATATTTTAAAAAGTAGTATTTTTTTTATATATAAACTAGATCTAGATCCACTTTTATTTATTTTATTCCTACTTTTAACTTTACTTTTATTTATTTATATTTTGAAATGGTGGCATGACTGGCCATAAATACTTTTAATTTTTTTTACAAGACACTAGTTATTTTTTTATATAAACTTTTGTATTTTTTTTATTTTCTCTTTACCAAAAATTGTAACTATAAATACCATAGCCTAGATCACAAATTTTGTACACCAAAAACTTGAAGAATTCTCTCTCAAACCTCTGCAAAAATTATTTTTGTAAGTTCTCTATATTATTTTTATAGTTTTTATTTAGTTTTTATCATATTTTTGTGCTAGTTTTATGTTAAATACCAAATAAATACGAAATTAATTATAATAAATAATGTAAATACATGATAATTAGTATTAAGTATCCTAATGACTATAAAAATTATTTTTATGAATTATACATTCGAATTTATATTTATTAAAAATCAAAAACTGATTTTTTTTATATTCGGTATATATAGATATATAATAAATAAATAGTAAACGATTATATATATATGTTTTTACAATTTTTGCTTATCACATATGTTATACAAGTAATTATAAAAATTAATGTTTGATTTAATTGTCATTTTAAATAATTAATTTGTATTTTCTTTAGTTTTGCTACAGTAGACGAAAATAGTGTTTTTAAAATAAAAAGAGAACTAAATGGTATAATATTTTTATGACTACAATAATTAATAGAAACTACTTTGGAACTATTAAGAAAGTTATAAAAATTATTTTTTTTGAATTAATGAATATATATTTCTAGTTAATTTCGAATTTAAACTAATAACAATACAAAAGTTGAATTAAATAGTTAAACTATTAATATAATTATACAAATAATTTTTCTAAGCTTAATATACTAATATAAGCTCACGAAAATTATTGGTTGAATTAATTTAGTTGATTTAATAATTATTACTTTATAAACTTTGATTTATTGCAAACCGAAAAAGAAATTAGCAATAAATACTTTTACACCATAACAAAAATTTATAAAATTTTCCTAAGTTTATTTTGATCATTAGAACCTAAGAAAAATATAATATGTGGTGTTAAACTTGTTTACCTATTTATTTTCATTTTAATTATTAAAACTATTATAAAAAGTAATATTTAATACACAAAACTTAATATTAATGTACAGAAAATTTTTATTATGTTTTATACAAGTTACTTACTGTTATGAAATCAATAAAACACTTGTTAGCATCATTAGATAATTATTGGTGCTTATATTGATCTAAAACATAATTTAAACTATATATATATATATATATATATATATATATATATATATATATATATATATATATATATATATATATATATATATATATATATATATATATATGTATCCTTACATATATATAATATATATATATATATATATATATATATATATATATATATATATATATATATATATATATATATATATTAAACACTTATAAGTAAAGTATATAAAGTGTTGTATTTCTATACGCACCTAAAAACGTATTGGAACGGTATATTAGATGGGTATAGATCTTGATCTTTCTCGAGTGGATGGACGCTCGAAAGTCTAGGCGGAGAGTTTGGATTACCGAGTTAAAGGATCCTGTGGCTCAGAAACCTATGACCTGAAAAGGCCATTTTAAATTGAAAGTGTTAGATTGGAAGCTTGTCTAGTATGAAAAGCCTTTCCAAAACGATAAACCTTCTTTAAACTTACTATAAAAGAAAATACTTACACTTATCATAATACGGGCAAAACATCTAAACTATTCTCAACTTATTCTTAGGTTGACTTCTCTGTGCTTCGATCATCCATACTTTCTCTTTAAGGAATACTTTCACTCACCGAATTACTAAGGTGACTTTCATAGCCCCACTCTTATTGCTATAGCACTTTTTATACTTACTAGGGTGTGACACATGCTGCTTTTATACTTTAAACAACTTAGACACAAGTACAAACCTAACTGTACTATGACTAGCTTATGCTACTAAGACCCCACAGTGATATTTTTTAACTGCTTTCAGGATAAGGCATTCTTAATTATTGGGGGTAGGCCTATCGGGAGTAACGTCCCCGATACATTTGACCGCGATGTCTTTGTATTACTTAATAATGATTTAAACATGGTGATAAGGTACTGCCAACTTATCATCGGGGCAACAAAACAAACGTTTAGTCTAAAATATCACGAATCAGTACTACTTTTGGATCTGTGTGATCTACTTTTATAACAAATCTTGTGGTCTAAGAACAAACGGTCAATCATATTTGTTAAACCTATGAATTTCACTCAACCTTTTTGGTTGACACTTTTAGCATGTTTGTCTCAGGTACTGAATGATCAGGACCTCTATATCTACTGCTTATGTGATGACTTACTTGCCTAGGATCAAGACTTATCGCATATTTACTTTTCTGCATTTGAACAATTTATAATTCTTGTAACGACATTATTAATCCTTCCGCTGCAAATTTGGTTTTATTCATATAGTATTTGTTCTCATTTTATAATATGTTGGTATGTATTATGATATTGAATCACATTTCGCCCAGGCCCTAACTGGGGGTGTGATAGATTGGTATCAGAGCATAACCAGGCTGTTATAGAGAACCAGGATTGCATTTTATGTGTGCCTTACTTGTTAGCTAGGGTACCTTAGCGATCTAGGAAACTATAACCTTTCCTGCCTTAAACTTTAAATCACTTAGGATTACCTTAGAATGTTAAAGCAAAGAGTTCAACCCTACCTCTCATTCTTTACAATCCTAGCTTAAAAATCTAATCAAAATCTCTATCTTAATGTTAGGATGTCAAGCTATCATCAAATAAACAAAATGACTCTTTTCAAACCAGCTGAGAAAGATACTGAAGGATCTTCTACCGAAAAATCAGTTCGAAGCCCACTTTATAGTCCTCCTTCACCACCAATGAACTATAGCCCGAACACTCGTTACAACTCGCGTGGGTCTCCCGAATATTATCCAACCCTGAGAAATGAAAGCAAAGGAAAACATCATGCCAATACTGCTGACTCTCATCAACCGATGAATACTCCCAAACGGAATGCTCTTCAAGACCTCCCTAACTACGATAGTGACTTCTCGGGTTATGAGCCTGAAGAAGAGTCTATTAAAGAATCATCTGAAAACTCATCTCGAAAGAGAAAACAACCCGAAACCGCCGCCACTAGAGAAGCCAATCCATTATTTTGTAATAACATGGAACACGTAAGGGTGAAGTCTGATATCCTCAACCTTCAGCGAAGTTGTGATAAGAATAAAGAGTATAGTAGGCGCCAAGTTGCTCGGATAGAAATGCGTCTAAACAACCTAGAAAAAGAAAACACAATCTTGAAAGAAATCATCAAAGAGTCCTTCGACTCTCAAACTGAAAAACTAGAAAAACTTGTGAAAAATAACATGGACAAAGTAATGGAGACAGTAATGAAAGTGAAGACTAAGGAAGAACGGAATACCCGTTGGGGAAAGCAATCTCTTGCCTACCTCCAAGAACTAGTTGAGTCTAAGATGAAAATAGAGAAAAACCGAATCAATCATCAACTGGCTATCAAGGATTTCAACAACAACTTTGTCAATAGCCGCATCACTAAGCTCTACGATAATTTTGAATACCTCCACGAGAAACAAAAGGAGAAAAATGAAAAGATAGAGAAATTTATGAAGGAAGCTGAGAACGAGAAAAAGAAGAACTAAAACCTACCTTTTGTTTTCCTATTTTCCATTTACCCATCTATGTAAAGGCTTATGCCTAAACTTTTTCCATTCCAAACTCGTGTAATAAAGGCTTATATAATGCCTCGTTTCCAATAATGTTAAGTGTTTATTTAAGCATATTGTCTTATTCACCTATGTGTGTTGTGCAAACGTTATAAATCATGATTGTAAACTTATAACATCTTGATTCTTCAACTAATAATGTATTTATGTATTGAAGATCAATGGCTCACTCAACTCGTGGTAACAACAACAACAACAATCTTACACCAAATGTCACTCTTTCTACTGAGCAATTTCAATTGCTGCTAGCGGCCGCCCAAGGCAATAACAATAACAACAACAATCATAATGTTCCTTCTAAAACTTGCTCCTATAAAGATTTTAAGAACTGTAACCCACCCACTTTTAGTGGAAAAGAAGAAGCCGTAGAACTGGTCCGATGGTTTGAAAAGCTAGAATCAATCTTCCGTATCTGTAACTGCGGAGATAATGATCGAGTGAAGTTTTCCACAAGTTCACTCACTAGCAATGCTATGACATGGTGGACTGCTCATGCCAAATCTGTGGGAATAGATAATGCTAATACTACCCCATGGGATGAACTCAAAGGCATGATGATCACTAAGTTTTGCCCAAGAAGTCAAGTCCAAAAGCTCGAGGCTGAGTACTGGGAACTCAGAGTTAAAGGAACCGATATCGAAAGCTATACCAATCGTTTTTTGGAGCTTTCTACCTTATGTCCCGAAATGTTCCCAACTGAAGCCCGCAGGATAGAGCGGTATATCGAGGGTCTACCCGAGGATGTTCAAGGGAATGTGATTTCTGCCGAGAAGGTTACTGTGGATGCTGTGATCCACATGGCACAGAGTTTAATGATGGCTAAATGTAGGAGAGTTTCGGTTAATAAACAAGTCGAAGTTAAAAACGGTGACAATAAGAGGAAATTTGAACCATCTCAGGGTTCAGCTCAAAATGTTAATAAGAAACCGGCGAATGGTACGAGACCCGGTTATCAGGGTACTAGTCCGTTTTGTTCTAAATGTGAAAGGCATCATCCGGGAAAGTGCACTGCTGTGTGTACAATATGTAAGAAGATAGGCCATGCTGCAAAGACTTGTAGAACCCTACCTCATAATAGAGCCATTGTTCCGGCTAGAGCTCCTCCAACATGCTATACTTGTGGTGAAAAGGGGCATATTAGCCCGAATTGTCCAAAGAAGAAAGATACTCCAGCTACTGGAGCAAATGCTACTGCCAAAGGTCGTGCTTTTGTGATTACTGCTGCAGAAGCCAGTGATGAGGATGAGGTCATTACCGGTACGTACCTCGTCAATAATTGTTATGCCACTATTTTATTTGATACGGGAGCCGATAAGAGTTATGTGTCAAATGAGTTTTGCACCCTTTTTACTGAAAAGCCCCAAACCCTACAAACCAGACGATTAGTAGAAGTGGCTAATGGGAAGTTAATGAAAGTTGATAAAATATATAAAAACTGCAACCTAATTCTAGCCGATAAGGAATTCAAGATAGACCTTTTACCGGTCGAGCTAGGTAGTTTCGATGTAGTGGTTGGAATGGATTGGTTAGGTCCATTGAGAGCAGCCATCATGTGTTTCGATAAGACCGTTCAAATTCCGTTAGGAAGTGGAGAAACTCTTATTATCCAAGGCAAACGGAGTTGTTCCAATCTTAATATCATCTCATGTCTTAAAGCCCGAAACTACCTTGTGAAAGGTTACTCCGCCATACTAGCTCACGTTAAAATGATCGAATCGGAAGAAACGCGTATTGAAAACGTCCCGGTTGTTAAAGATTTTCCCGATGTGTTTCCCGAAAATCTCCCTGGTCTTCCACTGTCTCGTCAAGTTGAATTTCAAATCGATTTATCTCCAGGTGCTGCACCCATTGCTAAAGCACCGTATCGTTTAGCACCTTCCGAAATGAAGGAACTTTCTAACCAACTCCAAGAACTTTTGGATCTAGGTTTTATTCGTCCAAGTTCGTCCCCGTGGGGAGCTCCTATCTTATTTGTCAAAAAGAAGGATGGTACGTTGAGAATGTGTATTGATTACCGAGAACTCAACAAGCTTACCATAAAGAACCGTTACCCGTTACCTCGCATTGATGATCTATTCGACCAACTTCAAGGGTCAAGCGTTTATTCTAAGATTGATTTAAGATCCGGTTATCACCAGCTCAGAGTCAAGGAGTCCGACATTCCTAAGACTGCATTCCGCACCCGATACGGACATTACAAATTTTGTGTTATGCCTTTCGGTTTAACCAATGCTCCAGCCGTATTTATGGATCTTATGAACCGTGTTTGCAAGCCTTACCTTGATAAATTCGTTATTGTTTTCATCGACGACATCTTGATCTATTCTAAAAGCGAGAAAGAACATGAGCAACATTTACGATTGATTCTTGAACTCTTAAGAAAAGAAAAACTCTACGCAAAATTTTCTAAGTGTGAGTTTTGGCTTAGAACCATACAATTCCTTGGACATGTTGTAGATAGTAATGGAATACATGTCGATCCCGCTAAAATCACCGCTGTTCAGAATTGGGAAGTGCCAAAGACTGCGAAGCATATTCGCCAATTTTTGGGACTTGCCGGTTACTACCGAAGATTTATTAAAGATTTTTCTCTTCTTGCAAAGCCTCTCACCAAGTTAACTCACAAAGGGAAGAAATTCGAGTGGTCCGAAGAACAAGAGTCTGCATTTAAGATTCTGAAAGAGAAGTTGACCACTGCTCCGATCTTATCTTTACCTGAAGGTTCCGACGATTTTGTTGTCTACTGCGATGCCTCGAAACAAGGGTTCGGTTGTGTTCTAATGCAACGCAAGAAGGTTATCGCTTATGCCTCCTGACAATTAAAGAAACATGAAGTTAATTACACCACACACGATTTGGAGTTAGGTGCTGTGGTATTCGCTCTGAAGATGTGGCGACATTATCTATACGGTACTAAGTTTACGATATTCACCGACCATAAGAGTCTTCAGCATGTCTTTAATCAGAAACAGCTAAACATGAGACAGAGACTGATGTGCGAAAAGTGGTATATGAATTATCGTATGGAAAATACCGGTTTTAGAGATTGCTACACACTAACGGGCAGTGTACCCGATCGTGTAGTAGTATAGTAACTGGTTTAGTTCCGTGTATCGTTCCAAGGACAGTTATATCAGTCAAACTAGAATTAGAAACTATATTATGATTAACTAAGTGAATGAAAGTTAAAAGTACAAGTTTTATGTTTTGGTGGTTATTTAACGATTTAGCCAAATCAAAGAAGGTTAAATGTAAAAACAATATTTTTGTCTTTTAAGTTTATGAAATGAGAATAAATGCAAATAAAGCAAGTAAGATAGTTTTGAATTAAATCAAAGAGATGAAATGTTTATCTAGATATTTTACCCTCGGTATTGGATGTATTTTTAGATATTAAGTCCTGATTGAATAATTATGTGTGTAGTTATCTAATAGGTTCACTAAGAGTTCTCTCGGATAAACACGCAAATACAATAACAAGATCAAGGGTTCCCTTTTCACTATGGTTCTTGTATTTGTAATCAAATAACTATAAGCATGCTAATCACCTAAATCGACTCGCCAAGAGTTCTCTTTAGCAAGTACTCAAACTAGAATTACTAAGCGAGGGTTCCCTATTACTTAGACCTTTTCGTTTGTGACTAGTTGATCAACAAGATCAAAGACTTGAATAACAATTGTCTTTGCGTTCGCTCTACACAATTCATTCCTATTTTGTTTAACCGTTTTAATCTAGTTTACCCCCTTGGTCCGGTTTAGCAAACAATCAATCTAAGACAAGTTGATTGTAAATCAATATGATACATCAACAAGAGTTCTCTTTATCAACAACATATCAATTAACTAGATACAAATGATTTTAACAACAATAAGCATGGTTCTTAATTCAAGCTTCAATCTATCACGCATAATACATTCAATCAATAAGATTACATCCAATACCTTGGTTATTAATCTAGACAAACATTATAGAAACTAGCCAACAATCATGGTAACAGACAACAATACAATCAAATTATTAACTGAAATCATTGCTGAGAACAAGTAAATAACCTACAAGAACAAGAGTTCTTGGATGAAGAAGGTTTTGATGGATGATGCCTTGATGTTGAGCCTCTTCAAAGAGGTTGGAGTTCTCCAATTTGCTCCTGAAAATCGCCTCTAAACTCTCTGGTTCGTATTCTGATCCAACAGTCCCTCAAAAACTGAAGTTTTAAAGTGGAGAGAGTAGGTAAAAAGCCAAAAAGTCGGCTACACCTACTACGGGACGTCGTCCCAAAATTCAGGACGGCGTCCCACTAAACAGAGCTAGACGGCGTCCCGAAAAACCTAGACGGCGTCCCAGAACAAAGGGCAGGACGTCGTCCCACCTTCCAGGACGACGTCCTGTCGTGCCAATTTTGACTGTTACGTTTTCTTTTCAATATTACTTCATTTGGACGAACCCTAACATATCGGAAGCCTTGTTTTATCATTTTAGAGTGCTATCTTGACCCTAACTCGTATCGAGATCAACCAATGTCATAAATCATCAAAATTCTTTGTAAATCATTCTTCCGATACGAATTTGTACATCTTGGCCTATAGCTTGTAGAACACCTTCATCATCTTCGATTCTAGAGCGTTTTTGGTGATATTGCGATAGATATATATGATGTTATTGAGCAATATCAAAACACCCCACACTTAAACCTTGCTTGTCCTCAAGCAATTCTTTCTTTACAAAGTGGAACAATTATCAAATACAATCACACAATATATATTACAAACATTACATGAATCATTCGAAGCACACGAAACACACACGTTGATATGAAACACAACTCACACTATATGAAACACACGCTTTAAGTACAGTACACTTTTATTGAAATCACACGCACGCTATATACACGATGGAAACACACACACACATTTTTGGGAGATTAGAGCCAAGTATCCGAAAAATTTGATCCTAGGGAAATCAGGACCTTGATGAAAACGTTTTATGGTTTTGAAAATATCATGCTAGTTTTTAATACTAGACACGTTTTCCGATTTTGTCGGATTTTCTGAATTTTGAAAAATGAGTGCGGGTTTCCCGCTATTGGTCAAGCCAATCCCTCCCACGGTACCTAACATCGCGAGATGTCGGTAGAAAATAATGTGCTTAGGAGGATACACATTACGTCCGGATATCATCGATAATCATGAGGTAATCATCTAATCCGTTAAGTCAATCATAAAGATTGAAGTTCATCAGGCTTAAAAGCTTATATATTACCTTTCTGGAGGTTATCCTTCCGGGGATCTGATAAATCACTAACATTTTGTGTATACATGGTGCCCCCCCGTTTTACTAGTTAATCCCCCTCATTGAGACAAACCTTGACTACCAGTTTCCCTGTTTGATGTTGAGGCCTGGTAGATTTCCAGTCGATGTTAGTAATGACTTTTCAAGAGTTTTTGTCACCCTACAACTGGTCTGGACTACATCTTCTGAATTGAATCAGTAAGTGTGTCATTCGGAAGACTTTACTTCCTTGAGGATGGAACAGATACATCCTATTGGTTATAATAGGTGGTCGGACGCAACATTGTCCTTGTTAGGAGAAACAATGAGGATCGTCCTTAAGGTTTTCGATCTGGCGCGAGATCCGGTTTCCGACCACGCTATACAATCACCGCTCTCTCACGGTTTACACTCGTTTTGGTACAAGTGACCTACAAGTTAGCTTACTAAACTAGTAGGATTTTCATTCAAATAATTGAATGATAGTGCAACTTCAAAGACTATTAATAATTTAAAATGTAAACCAACATTTATTTTCTAGATTTTAAGACCATAATGTGTATAACGTGGTTTTTGGGCTTTTAATCGTTTTTAAGGCTTACATGAAAATTTTAAAATTTTATAATAAACGCCTTAATTTTTGTGAAACGAGTTCCCGATAAATTTCTATTCCCCACCCCACACTTGAGATCATGCAAGGCCCTCATTGCATGAAATCACAAAAAGGATTAAATTTAGAGGGCAAAGTTATAGGGTGATTGTAGAAATTTTCAATTTTTAACCTGTAAATCGTGGAATATGTAGACGGATGTCGCTGAACTTACTGCCAGCATAAGAGCATCGTCCATTCCGCGATTATCATCATACACATATCATAATATCAAATGTCGCTGAACTTAATGCCAGTCTTTGAAGTTCAATCATGCTGCACAAATTAACAAACCACACAAATCATAATAAAAATAACGGTGTTTTTACAACCACAACCGTTTATCAAACCACACCATTAGTAAATTATTACAAACCAAAATATTGTCTAAAATCACACCGCACAAATTAAATTATCTCAAAACAAAGTACAAAATGATCAAAGGCACGCAGGCCTAGTTATCAAACGGCCAAAAATAATTACCCGAACCATCTCTGTACGGGCGTCCCTGTGGATATTGCTGCTCAAATCTGTTCCGAGCATCCTGCAACGCAGCGGTATTATCATAAATCGGGTGAGGCGGAGGTGGGTTTTGAGGATCCGTGTAATATTGGGGTGTCAGACGTGTCGTCCCATAGTACTGCTCGGGGTTGGAATAAAACAACTCTGAGTTATGGTTATTCCAATCAATACCATAACTCATCCATCCCTGATCGTGCACTTGAGCAATCTGTCGTTGCTCCATTCGCTGCTGACTATCCCACATTCGATCGTTGTGCATCCTTTGTTCGTTCGGGCTCAACCTCATGTTATTAACACTACCAACCAAACTGTCCCAACTTGATTGGGACGGATGCCACGGAACCTGTTCACCCACATTAGTCTGTGCCTCCATTTCTGCCTCCTCTTCCTGCCGCTGCTCTTGCTGAACACCACTGCCACTTGCGTCACCTGCACCAACTGCCACAAAAGGCACCAAATGCCCATTTCTATCTTTCATAATGATTTCAGCATTAATATAAAAAACCTTTTTTAATGGTTTCTGATAAGGCTAAAAAGGAACATATATTTCATAGCAAAATCCCCCAAGAAAGACAAGATTTTAGTTGCAATTGTTCCATTTTCGAGTAATATTCGTTTATTTTAAATAAGTGCGAAGACAAAAGGCGAAAACGAAGATTTGAAGACGCAAAGGTCCAAAAAGCTCAAAAGTACAAGATACAATCAAAAAGGTTCAAATTATTGATGAAGAACGTCTAAAAATGACAAGAGTACAAGTTACAAAACGCAAAGTACAAGATATTAAATTATACGAAAGGACGTTCGAAAATCCGGAACCGGGACATGAACCAACTTTCAGCGCTCGACGCAACGGTGTAAAAATTATGAGTCAACTATGCACAAGAATAAAATATAATATTTAAATAATTCATAATAAGAATAATATTAAATAATAAAAAGTTGTTAATTGAGCATAGTTCAGGGGTCGTAAATGAAAATTTCAATTCTAATTTCGCCTATAAAATCTATGTAATACGATGAATTGGAAGAACATTTTTCGATCCTAAATCTATCTTTCTATTTCTATATCTTTCCCCTTAATATCAAATATCAATATCTATATTCTATATCTCTATCATAATGTTAACTTAATAAGATATAACAATAATCTTAATTTTAATTTTAAATTATGATAATAATAAGATTTATGATAGAGATCGTTTGAGTGTGTAAGTCGAAATTCTGTCCGTGTAACGCTACGCTATTTTTAATCATTGTAAGTTATGTTCAACCTTTTTACATTAATGTCTCGTAGCTAAGTTATTATTATGCTTATTTAAAACGAAGTAATCATGATGTTGGGCTAATTACTAAAATTGGGTAATTGGGCTTTGTACCATAATTGGGGTTTGGACAAAAGAACGACACTTGTGGAAATTAGACTATGGGCTATTAATGGGCTTTATATTTGTTTAACTAAATGATAGTTTGTTAATGTTAATATAAAGATTTACAATTGGGCGTCCCTATAAATTACCATATACACTCAATCGGACACGATGGGCGGGGTATTTATATGTACGAATAATCGTTCATTTAACCGGACACGGGGATGGATTAATAGCCACTAGAATAATTAAAACAGGGGTGAAATTATGTACAAGGACACTTGGTATAATTGATAACAAAATATTAAAACTTTGGGTTACACTCAGTCGACATCCTGGTGTAATTATTAAACAAAGTATTAAAATCTTGTTACAGTTTAAGTCCCCAATTAGTTGGAATATTTAACTTCGGGTATAAGGATAATTTGACGAGGACACTCGCACTTTATATTTATAACTGATGGACTGTTATGGACAAAAACCAGACGGACATATTAAATAATCCAGGACAAAGGACAATTAACCCATGGGCAAAAAAAAAAACTAAAATCAACACGTCAAACATCATGATTACGGAAGTTTAAATAAGCATAATTCTTTTATTTCATATTTAATTTCCTTTATTTTATATTTAATTGCACTTCTAATTATCGCATTTTTTTTATCGCAAGTTTATTTTATCGCACTTTTATTATTCGCAATTTCATTATCGTTATTTACTTTATGCTTTAATTTAAGTCTTGTATTTATTTTTAATATTTTACATTTGGTTTTAACTGCGACTAAAGTTTTAAAATCGACAAACCGGTCATTAAACGGTAAAAACCCCCCTTTATAATAATAATATTACTTATATATATATATATTTATATTTTTACAATTATTGTGTGTAAAAAAATATAGTGTTATACTTCACGAGCTCTCTGTGGAACGAACCGGACTTACTAAAAACTATACTACTCTACGATTAGGTACACTGCCTATAAGTGTTGTAGCAAGGTTTAAGTATATCCACTCGATAAATAAATAAATAACTTGTGTAAAATTGTAGCATATTTAATAGTATTTCGCACTAAAAATAATACTATTTTGTACACCCCGCTGCACACATCAAGTTTTTGGCGCCGCTGCCGGGGAGCGCTAAAACGCTATATTTTTAATTTATATTTGTGAAAATATAATTATAAAAAAATTAATTTCGGGGACCGTGTGTCAAATATAGATTTTGTTAAGATTTTAGTAATTTTAGTTCTCTTTAGTTTTTGTAAAATAGATTTTCTTTATGTGATTATATTAAAAAAAAAAAAAACAAAAAAAGGACATGTAGCAATTAGCATCGATTTCTCAATTTCAATTAGTTATCCCTAATGTTGGCCATGGATTGTGGAGTTTGTCCCACATGACATTATCATAAAGCAACTAGCAACTTTAAAAAAAAAAAAAAAAAAAAAAAAAAAAAAAAAAAAAAAAAAAATTTGTGTAAAAAAAAAAAACGTTTTTTTTTTTAAAGAAAATCAAAATTCGTTTTTAATAAATAAAAAAAAAAAAAATTTAAAAAAAATAATAAATAATAATATTTTTTTTTTTAAGTTTTATTACCTTTAGTTTTTTTTTAGACTATAGTCGCAACTTTTAGTTTTTAGTCATAATTTTTGCCGTAGTTTTACTTTTTATTTCTAGAATTCTTAGGATTGCCGTAAAATTCCTTAAGTGCTTATTCCTTAGACTAAGTATTAGGTGCTTTAGAATTTTGCGACGCCATTTTTCGTGCTATTTTTTTTTATTTATTATTTTTTTTTTTCTTCGACGTCTTTTACCAATGTATCAATTACAATTCCAATTAATGATCTCTATTTGTAGTTTTAATTTTAAGATAGTGATAGTTATAAGGTTGGATTAACCGCGTGTTTACAAACCACTCTTCGTCTTTTTCATTTTTCGACACTTTTCGACGCGCAATCTTTTTCTCTCTTATTTCTCGCCATTCTAGTTTTTAGGACTTATATTTTTTTTCTACTTCTTCTCTAAATTTCTTAAAATTACGAAAATTTATTTTAAGTGGTTAAATTGATAGACATCAAAATTTTCTGGTTCGTAGTAATAGTTGGATTTGTACGTGGACCGGGTTATTGGAGCCAAACAGTCCTCAATTATATTGAGACCAAACGAATCCTGCCCCTCTGCTGCATCTTTTGGCTATTCGAAACGTGGGCAAAATCAGAAAAGTCTATTGATTGGATAACTTATTATAATTTTTCTTTCCTTTTAAAAATTAATAGGATATTCAGTGAATGCACCGAGCAAGACGTTCACCACCTTTTGTACGTTCACCACCTGTAACTAGATCAAGACATTTAGCAAATATAACCGCCGTTGATTTTTCTTTAGAATCGTCATCCAGTCGACCAAGTACTTCAGTTCAAATTTCCGATAATCCATTTTTTGAACCCAACCTCACAATTGAGAATCCAGAGAATATTCAGGAACGGTTCGTAGATCCTGAACCATTAAACTTTCCTCCGGAACCACCAATCATTCAAACAGAGATTGTTGAGGAACGAACCATTAAATCAGAATCATCTAGTGATACCGATTCAACAAATTCAATTATGGAGAATCTGGAACCTCTAAGTATGGAAGACCGAATGAGAGCTAAACGCACTGGCCAAGGTCACGCAATTACTCATCCAGACATTAATGCGCCAGATTATGAAATCAAAGGACAAATTCTACACATGGTGACTAATCAATGCCAATTTAGTGGTGCGCCGAAGGAAGATCCTAATGAACATCTACGTACCTTTAATAGGATCTGCACACTATTTAAAATCCGAGAAGTGGAGGATGAACAGATATATCTCATGTTATTTCCCTGGACTTTAAAGGGAGAAGCCAAAGATTGGTTGGAATCGTTACCTGAAGGGGCGATTGATACATGGGATGTTTTAGTTGACAAATTTCTTAAACAATTCTTTCCTGCATCTAAAGCCGTAAGACTTCAAGCAGAAATTGTTACGTTCACACAGAAACCAAATGAAACTCTATATGAGGCGTGGACAAGATATGGAAAGTTATTAAGAGGATGTCCGCAACATGGTTTAGACACCTGTCAAATAGTACAAATATTCTACCAAGGATGCGACATCACTACAAGGAAAGACATAGATATAGCAGCTGGTGGTTCTATTATGAAGAAAACCGAAATTGATGCTTACAAAATTATTGATAACACTGCTTCCCACTCACATGAGTGGCACCAAGAAAAAGATATCATTAGATCATCTAAAGCAGCTAGAGCCGATTCTAGCCATGACTTAGATTCCATTTCCGCAAAGATAGATGCTGTGGAGAGACGAATGGAAAAGATGACTAAAGATATTCACTCAATACGAATTAGTTGTGAGCAGTGTGGAGGACCACACTTGACAAAAGATTGTCTCAGTATTGAATTAACAATGGAACAAAGAGAGAATATTTCATACATAAACCAAAGGCCTGGAAATAATTATCAGAATAATTATCAACCGCCAAGACCGATTTACAATCAAAACCAAAATTATAACCGAAATATTCCATACAACAACCAACAAGGTCCTAGCAATCAACAAGTATCCAATAATAATTACAATCAGCAAAGACCAAATTTTCAAAACAAACCACCACAACAAACCGATGATAAAAAGCCGAATTTAGAAGATATGATGACGAAGCTAGTTGAAACTCAAACGCAGTTTTTCACCTCTCAGAAACAAACCAATGAACAAAATGCTCAAGCATTTAGAAATCAACAAGCTTCTATTCAAAATCTGGAACAAGAAGTAAGTAACCTAGCAAGGTTAATAGGTGAAAGAAAACCGGGAAGTCTACCTAGTGATACAAATGCTAACCCCCGGAATGAAACAGCTAAAGCCATTACCACAAGAAGTGGTACAACACTTAAACCACCTGAAATACCTATAGTTTCAGATGATTCTATTCCTACTCCACAAGAACCACAACCTGATCAAGATAAGGAAAAAGAACCGGTAGTTGAAAAGATTAATGAAGATAACACAGCTAAGGATAAACCTTATGTTAAACCATATCAACCACCACTTCCTTATCCGAGTAAAATGAAGAAAGAAAAACTTGAAGCCGAGCAATCCAAATTCTTGGATATGTTTAAACAGATAAATGTAAATCTTCCTTTCATTGATGTGATTTCAGGAATGCCTAGATATGCTAAATTCTTGAAAGATCTAATCTCAAATAGAAAGAAAATGGAAGAACTCTCGGCTGTTACTATGAATGCTAATTGTTCAGCAGTGCTGTTGAATAAGATACCAGAAAAACTATCTGATCCAGGAAGTTTCACAATTCCATGTTTTCTGGGTAGTCTTAGTTCAATAGAAGCATTAGCAGATTTAGGTGCTAGTATAAATCTAATGCCGTATTCACTATACACTAAACTAGACCTTGGAGAATTAAAACCAACCAGAATAAGCATACAACTAGCCGATAGATCAATAAAATATCCTAGAGGGATAATGGAAAACATGCTAGTTAAAGTTGGTACTTTAGTATTCCCAGTAGATTTTGTTGTTCTGGACATGGAAGAAGATTCTCAAGTTCCTCTCATATTAGGAAGACCATTCTTAAACACGGCTAAAGCAATGATAGACGTGTTCGGTAAGAAACTGACCCTAAGTATAGAGGATGAGAGTGTTACCTTTTCAGTTGATAGAGCAATGCAACAACCACAATCTGCAGATGATACATGTTATTATATTCAAACTATAGATGCACATGCAGAATTATTAGAAGAATTTCCAGAATTACAAGGAACAGGAGAATGCTCTTTAGGAGAAGATAATGAACCAATTGATGAAGCTGAAATGTTAGCTACACTTATAGCTAATGGATATGAATCAACAACAGAAGAAATTCAAATGCTAAAAGAAGAAGACAAATATCGATACAAATCATCAATAGAAGAACCTCCGAAATTAGAGTTAAAGCCACTTCCAAACCATTTGGAATATGCTTATTTACATGGTGAATCTGAATTACCTGTAATAATATCGTCTTCTCTTACTGAAAATGAGAAATCACAACTCATTTCTGTGTTGAAAGCTCATAAACCAGCCATTGCATGGAAGATTCATGATATTAAAGGAATAAGTCCTTCGTATTGCACACATAAAATCCTTATGGAAGAAGGTCATAAAACGTATGTGCAACGCCAACGAAGACTAAATCATAATATGCAAGATGTAGTTAAGAAAGAGATTATTAAACTGCTAGATGCAGGTTTGATATATCCAATTTCTGATAGTCCATGGGTAAGCCCAGTTCAATGCGTGCCTAAGAAGGGTGGCATGACTGTCATTACAAATGAGAAAAATGAGCTTATTCCTACTAGGACTGTAACAGGATGGCGTGTTTGTATTGACTATAGAAAATTAAATGATGCCACCAGAAAAGATCACTTTCCCTTACCTTTCATTGATCAAATGTTGGAAAGGTTAGCCGGAAACAGTTACTATTGTTTTCTAGATGGTTTTTCCGGATACTTTCAAATTCCAATAGCACCCGAAGATCAAGAGAAAACCACTTTTACGTGCCCTTATGGTACCTTTGCTTACAAACGAATGCCATTTGGACTTTGCAACGCCCCTGCAACCTTTCAAAGGTGCATGATGGCGATTTTTCACGACATGATAGCAGAATGCATGGAAGTTTTCATGGATGATTTTTCAGTTTTCGGTGATACATTTGAATCATGTCTAGTTAATCTGGAACGAATGCTTATTAGATGCGAACAATCAAATCTAGTACTTAATTGGGAGAAATGCCATTTCATGGTTAAAGAAGGCATCGTTCTTGGACATAAAATTTCAAAAGAAGGAATCGAAGTGGATAGAGCTAAAGTAGATGTAATTGCTAAACTTCCACATCCCACCAATGTTAGAGGAGTTAGGAGTTTTCTAGGGCATGCCGGTTTTTACCGACGTTTCATAAAAGATTTTTCAAAAATTGCCACTCCTATGAATAAACTCCTAGAAAAGGATGCTCCATTCATCTTTTCAGATGAGTGTATCAAATCTTTTAATATTCTTAAAGAGAAACTCACTAATGCACCGATCATGATAACACCAAATTGGAATCTACCATTTGAACTAATGTGCGATGCAAGTGATTTTGCAATGGGAGCCGTTTTAGGACAAAGGATTGAAAAACGATTTCAACCTATATATTATGCTAGTAAGACGTTACAAGGAGCACAAACGAACTATACAACTACTGAAAAAGAACTCCTTGCTATTGTATTTGCTTTTGACAAATTTCGTTCGTATCTCGTTCTATCAAAAACAATAGTCTATACCGACCATTCTGCTCTTAGATACTTATTTTCGAAACAAGATGCCAAACCACGATTAATTCGTTGGATCTTACTTTTACAAGAGTTTGATATTGAAATTAGAGACAAAAAGGGAGCAGAAAATCTCGCCGCTGATCATCTTTCTCGTCTTGAAAATCCCGAATTAGAAGTTCTAAATGAATCAGCCATACAAGACAACTTTCCTGATGAATATCTATTGAAGATAGATTATAAAGAAATTCCATGGTTTGCAGACTATGCAAACTATTTAGTTTGTGGATTCCTTGAAAAAGGATTATCGTACCAAAGACGAAAGAAATTCTTCAGTGATATAAAACACTATTTCTGGGAAGATCCACATCTGTTTAAAAGTTGTCCCGATGGAATAATACGCCGATGTGTATTCGGAGATGAAGCCAGTAAAATATTAAACCATTGTCACACAGGACCAACAGGAGGGCATTATGGGCCTCAACTAACAGCAAGAAAAGTTTATGATGTTGGATTCTATTGGCCTACAATTTACAAAGACGCACACCTTCTTTGCAAATCCTGTGATGCTTGTCAAAGGGCCGGAAAAATAAGTCAACGTGATGAAATGCCACAAAATGTCATCCAAGTATGTGAAGTATTTGACATTTGGGGTATTGACTTTATGGGTCCATTTCCAAAATCTCATAATAATCTATATATACTCGTAGCCATTGATTATGTATCTAAATGGGCGGAAGCACAAGCTCTCCCAACTAACGATGCACGAGTTGTAGTCAACTTTTTAAAACGTCTTTTTGCAAGGTTTGGAACACCGAAAGCTTTAATAAGTGATCGGGGTACTCATTTCTGTAATAATCAACTTGAGAAAGTTCTTAAAAGATATGGAGTAACTCATAAAATCTCCACCGCATATCATCCACAAACAAGTGGACAAGTTGAAAATACCAACCGAGCTTTAAAACGTATTCTAGAGAAAACCGTAGGATCAAATCCGAAGGAATGGTCCATTAAATTGGAGGATGCACTCTGGGCTTTTAGAACAGCCTACAAAACTCCAATTGGAACCACACCTTTTAGACTTGTTTATGGAAAATCATGTCATCTTCCAGTAGAAATTGAACACAAAGCATTTTGGGCTTTGAAGACATGTAATCTTGATTTACATGAAGCTGGACGTCTACGATTAAGTCAACTAAACGAATTAGAAGAATTAAGACATGAAGCATACGATAATTCGTTAATCTATAAAGAAAGAACGAAGAAATGGCATGATAAAAGAATTAGAAGTTCAAAAGAATTTAAAGAAGGAGACAGAGTTCTTCTTTTCAATTCACGATTCAAGCTATTTCCTGGAAAATTGAAATCAAGATGGTCTGGACCATTCATAGTCAAAAGAGTTTTCCCATACGGAACGATAGAATTGATAAATTCAAATGGGATTGAATTTAAAGTTAATGGTCACAGAGTTAAACATTACATACATGGTCCGATGGAAGTCGACAACGAAGTTAATCACAATTTCGACACCACAGCTAACTAAGTGTGGGGAGAATCAAGTCTTTAAAGGATAATATGTATTTCTGTTAGAGTTAGATTGTCTGTTTTCGTGTAGTTCTCGAAAATGGAACCCGAATGGTCTTTCCCTAGCAGACCCTAAAGAACTAGTCTTCTCCCCCCATTCTGAATTTTTATTTTTTTTAGGAAATGAAGACTGCCTGTGAACTAAACCATGGTCTAATGCTACACGCTTTGATCACTAAACGTAATAATGACATACTACCGAGTGAAATAGTATCAGTAATCAGAGAAAGAATGGACGGAGTTAGAAAAGAATCCAGATGCGAAGATAATAAGTTACAATTTGGTAAAGGAAAATCAAAATCCGCAGCGAAAAGAAGAGCACGACACCTAGAAAGATGTCACAAATGCGGAAAATGGTCACATGGAGGTAAATGTTCAAATAATCAAACCTATTCAAATACCGAATTTGTTACTTTATGCAGAGACGGACCGTTCATATGTTTAGAAGAAAAGACACTGAATGCTCGAGATTACGCCTATGTAGCCATGGAAAACCAATTAAACCGACTATCTTATGAATGGGATAGATCATATAACTAAGAAATCTATTTCACAGGTATGTCTGTACAGTTTTTATTTTTATTTTTATTTTTAACCTTTTGATAATAAACGCTAATTTGTTCGCTAAAAAGTATTAAATTGGTATTGAATAAAATTAGGTTTGGCGACCGAAATTATTGATATCATTCAAAAATTTATTACATCACTGCGAAATTTAACGTTTATTCTTAAGGTATAAATATCTTTAATCAATCAACCCAAAATATTTCAAAAATCCGTCATGAGTTAAATTAGGTCTTAGAACCGAAATTACTTTACCGAAAAGAGGGGCGCATATTTTTGATAATATTTGATTGATTAAAGTGGGATAAAAAGCCAAAAAGATTTTTAATTTTATTTTTACCATATTTTTAAAATTAATATATAAATCTTAAATTAATATTGTAAACTTTGTAAAAAACAATATATTTAAAATTGTAAATATTTGAAAAATTAATATAAGTTTGGTGTGAATTTATAATATGAATTTTTAAATTAAGTTTGGTGTGAATTTTTAATTTTTAAAAAAATATGAATTTTTTAATTTTATGCATTTCAAATTTTAAGTTTGGTGTGAATTTTTAATATTAATTTTGAATTTTATATTTAAATTGTGTGAATTTAAAAACAAAAATTTACTTTATCTCATTAAGTTAAAAATATAATTTTTAAAATTCGTCGTAAGTTGAAGACTAGGTCATTGAACCGAAATTGCTTTACCCGAGGGAGGGACGAGAACTTTTATTATCATTATTTTTAATCTTATTGATTTAAAGTATGCCAAAAAAAAAATTAAAAAATCCAAAAATCTAAGCTTTTAAAACAATTGCTTGAAAATGACAAATTTTAAAATGTTGTCGAGGGACGGACTAGGACATCGTTCCGAAACGCCCTCATTCTTAAAAGAAACAAATTTTTAAAATTAATTAATATTTGTTTTATAAGTTAAAGGTTTTATAAAAAAAAAAAAATTAGTATGTATATATTTGTTTGTAGTTTATCTTACAAGACAGGGTAAAACAACGCGTTTTTAAAGACTGGCATTAAGTTCAGCAAAAGCAAGTAATTTTGACGACAAGATGCAAAATATGTGTGAAATAACAAACAAGACGGAATAAACAAATGACGTGCACCAGTTATCATTCAACAAACAAACAACAATATGTTTGAAACTTTGGTAAAATTTAATCACTTTTCTACGCTTATCACCCTCAATAATTTAAATTGTTACTGATTTCTTGCAAATGAGGGCATTGCAAGATCTTAAGTGTGGGAAGGGGTTAAATTCTTTCGGATTTTAAAATTTTTTTTACTTTATACACTTGGTTACCATTAAAAATACTAGTAAAGCAGTAGTTGTATTAGAATCTAGTGCTCTCTGATAATAAAGAACATCCCTAGTCTTATATACCGACTACCCAATTCTAGTAAAATTTTTCAAAATTTTCAATTAAATGAACTCAAAATCATGTTTATACATATTTATGAACGATAAAACTAGGTTTTAACACCGAAATTATTGTTACCTCGGAAAGGACATAAATTGAGAAACAAACCAAAATGTTAAAATTCATTTAAAATGTAATAGAGGACGATAAAAAGGAAAATAAAAGCCAAGTGTGGGAAAATTTACCAAGTTATCTTAAACATATGTCACATCTATCTGTAACAAATAACTGAAAATACTTTTGCTTTGGACTAAACTAAACTGTTTTACCCGATGAAAGAAAAGAAGAGATGGATCTACACGATGAATCAATTCCATCATTAAAAGGAAGTAAAGTCTTCCGAAAAAGACACGCGCTTCTTGATTTAGGTCATGAAGTTGTCGTCCAGATCAGCTGTAGGTTGACGAAAAATCTAGAAAAGTCATCACTAAAATCGGCTGGAAATCCACGGACCTCAGCATCAAACAGGGTCGCCAAGTGGTCAGATTTATCCTAACCATGAGAAGGATTTATCTCGTACAATGGGGGGCACCGTGCAAATTAGCTGGATAAGACTAATGAATCAGATCCCCAGAAAAGAATAATCTCCTTAAAGATTAAAAATCAGCTTTTAAAACTGATATTACTCAATCCTTGAGATTGACCTTAAAGATTGAGAATTCAAACTCATGGAATTCGATGATATCTAAACTCGAGCTTGAACGAGAAAATATTTTGATCAAAAATTACAAATCGATTTGTTTTCTGAAAAACCATTTTCAATGCGTTCATTACCATTGAACGTAAAATCCTAGGAATTCACCTGGAATTCATTAGGTCACCTGAACCAAATCGGGTGTCAACTGTAAGAACGGTGGTTGCATAGCATGGTCGGAGACAGGACCTTGTGCCAGACCGAAAAATCATAGGATGATCTTTACTATTGCTCCTACCAAGGATAGTTCCAGCATCCGACACGTTAAAAGACCATAATCATCTGCATGTCACGGGACATTGCCTTAACAGTTTCTTGTTCATCGCTTTCCTTTACAACCGGACGGTAGTTTACCGAAAGGTAATATACGGAACAAGTAAACTGGATGTGTGCTTTCCGATACCGGGATAGCAGTGGATTACACGAGCCTAAAAGTTTTAGCCAAAATAATGATCCACAAATATATTTTGCAACACCGATGATGGATCAAATCAGAAAACTTGTCTAGGGTAAAATCTAGCTTGAATTCTCAAAAGATTAAATGTTTTCATAAAGATCCAATTTCCTAAAGGATCTACATTTTTATAGTCATGTGGGACTGTAAACCGCCTTTCAAATGTGCACTTTGCTTTGGAAACCGAAAGTAAATCGGCTATTTGATTGCAAGTGTCGTTGACCTAAACCCAAGGCAACTGTGGATGACACACCCACCTTTAACCATGGTTCTATTGTTAATATCATTGTTTATACCGCTCTATCAAAATCACTGATGTACAAAGTGTGAAGAATAAAGAAGTGATTCGTGTGATGTATTATATTATTTCAAGACTGTATTGCTTGAGGACAAGCAACGCTCAAGTGTGGGGATATTGATAAGGCTAAAAAGGAACATATATTTCATAGCAAAATCCCCCAAGAAAGACAAGATTTTAGTTGCAATTGTTCCATTTTCGAGTAATATTCGTTTATTTTAAATAAGTGCGAAGACAAAAGGCGAAAACGAAGATTTGAAGACGCAAAGGTCCAAAAAGCTCAAAAGTACAAGATACAATCAAAAAGGTTCAAATTATTGATGAAGAACGTCTAAAAATGACAAGAGTACAAGTTACAAAACGCAAAGTACAAGATATTAAATTATACGAAAGGACGTTCGAAAATCCGGAACCGGGACATGAACCAACTTTCAGCGCTCGACGCAACGGTGTAAAAATTATGAGTCAACTATGCACAAGAATAAAATATAATATTTAAATAATTCATAATAAGAATAATATTAAATAATAAAAAGTTGTTAATTGAGCATAGTTCAGGGGTCGTAAATGAAAATTTCAATTCTAATTTCGCCTATAAAATCTATGTAATACGATGAATTGGAAGAACATTTTTCGATCCTAAATCTATCTTTCTATTTCTATATCTTTCCCCTTAATATCAAATATCAATATCTATATTCTATATCTCTATCATAATGTTAACTTAATAAGATATAACAATAATCTTAATTTTAATTTTAAATTATGATAATAATAAGATTTATGATAGAGATCGTTTGAGTGTGTAAGTCGAAATTCTGTCCGTGTAACGCTACGCTATTTTTAATCATTGTAAGTTATGTTCAACCTTTTTACATTAATGTCTCGTAGCTAAGTTATTATTATGCTTATTTAAAACGAAGTAATCATGATGTTGGGCTAATTACTAAAATTGGGTAATTGGGCTTTGTACCATAATTGGGGTTTGGACAAAAGAACGACACTTGTGGAAATTAGACTATGGGCTATTAATGGGCTTTATATTTGTTTAACTAAATGATAGTTTGTTAATGTTAATATAAAGATTTACAATTGGGCGTCCCTATAAATTACCATATACACTCAATCGGACACGATGGGCGGGGTATTTATATGTACGAATAATCGTTCATTTAACCGGACACGGGGATGGATTAATAGCCACTAGAATAATTAAAACAGGGGTGAAATTATGTACAAGGACACTTGGTATAATTGATAACAAAATATTAAAACTTTGGGTTACACTCAGTCGACATCCTGGTGTAATTATTAAACAAAGTATTAAAATCTTGTTACAGTTTAAGTCCCCAATTAGTTGGAATATTTAACTTCGGGTATAAGGATAATTTGACGAGGACACTCGCACTTTATATTTATAACTGATGGACTGTTATGGACAAAAACCAGACGGACATATTAAATAATCCAGGACAAAGGACAATTAACCCATGGGCAAAAAAAAAAACTAAAATCAACACGTCAAACATCATGATTACGGAAGTTTAAATAAGCATAATTCTTTTATTTCATATTTAATTTCCTTTATTTTATATTTAATTGCACTTCTAATTATCGCATTTTTTTATCGCAAGTTTATTTTATCGCACTTTTATTATTCGCAATTTCATTATCGTTATTTACTTTATGCTTTAATTTAAGTCTTGTATTTATTTTTAATATTTTACATTTGGTTTTAACTGCGACTAAAGTTTTAAAATCGACAAACCGGTCATTAAACGGTAAAAACCCCCCTTTATAATAATAATATTACTTATATATATATATATTTATATTTTTACAATTATTGTGTGTAAAAAAATATAGTGTTATACTTCACGAGCTCCCTGTGGAACGAACCGGACTTACTAAAAACTATACTACTCTACGATTAGGTACACTGCCTATAAGTGTTGTAGCAAGGTTTAAGTATATCCACTCGATAAATAAATAAATAACTTGTGTAAAATTGTAGCATATTTAATAGTATTTCGCACTAAAAATAATACTATTTTGTACACCCCGCTGCACACATCAGTTTCATTACGCTCGTGTACTCCTGTAATCTACTGAAATCAATGTTAAAATGTCGGGCAATTTGGGTGATGTAGTGGCCTCCCAGAAGTGGCTTCTGTAGCCGTGTCTCAGTCGCAATGGCAAGGAAATAATTACCGATTAGCCCAGGAATGTCGGTATAGGAACCCCGCTTGATTTGATCCATAATCCACAAATCTAATGTTTTCACCTTCTCATTACCCTCAATCCTCGCATTAAACGTGCATGCGATGAGTCGATGAAGCAGCTTATCATCCCGGGCTGCGGTTTCGTTGTACCTGTGCTTGCTTGATCTAAAATGTGCAGGCGTAATATTTGGCTTACAAATTCTGCGCCAATAAGAGGTGTCATCAAAAACATGCCGGCCAAAGTAATCAGAAGCCCGCAAATATTCACCTAACTGATTATCGGTGAATTCCTCAAAAATTCCCAGAACTCTACAAAGCTGTAAACTGCTTATACCCCTATCTTGGCCCCCGAGACGAAACTGTAGAAACTCATTCGATAAATAATCGCTGACATTGTTAAACCGCATGGTAGAGTAAAATTCTTTAAGCAGCACCGGATAGATTGGTTCATTGATGCTAAAAACATGTTCCCAAACGTGGGCGACTACTCTATTGTACGGGATGGCTAGTAAATTAGTAACATGTCGGCGCATGCCCGCTTCTTCCAATGGCCCCCAGAAAAAATACCAAGTGGCATTGATCGGCCTGCGGTTTATTCTCTCAAACGTTTCGGTGTAGTCTTCGTCGTTCTGAACCCATGTTAACCAAACTCGAGGATCATTTAGATCCTCCTCCTCTTCTTCTCCGGAAGACGATGATGAATGATGTTGTTGTTGTGGTGGTGGTGGTTGTCGTGGAGGAGCCAAACCTGCTGTCCTTCCTCTTTTTGCCGGTCCTCCTCTGCTTGGTTGTCCCTGCAAAACATTATACACCAAACCAAAAGAACGTAGAAACCGTTGTGTTAATGTTAGCTAAAACATAACCGAGTAGCAGGAGAACTTAATCATTCAATTCCTAGTTCAAAAGTATCAGGATTCATTTACACAAAAGTGCATGTTCACCATTTCAAACCAAAATCAACCAAAGTCAACATGAATTTGTTAAGACACCTTTAAAAATAAAAAACATAACTTCACAAAGTAGCACAAACTTAGGACTCAAAGATTCAAGTATGTTGTGTCATAGGTCATAACATTTAACTTTGCATTCTAATCATATTCATCACAAATCATAATACAATTTTCACAATTTTTAGCTCAAATGACCATTATAACATCATACATTAAGGCATTCCATTCCCTTAATTTGATTCAACAGGCCCTTACAAATGAAAAACAAGCATACACATTTCATAAATTCATTACAATTTTACTAACATTCAAAAACGACCCGGCCAAGTTGACATCAACATCACCAACACAATCATATACTTCACAAGAATCATAAACATCATACATAAACTCAACTTCATAAGTTAAACACCCTAAATTCGGATTTAATTTCTACAAACCCTAGAATCATGAACAAAACCCTTAAAAGCATGTAATCTTTGCAAAATAAACACATAAGGGCAATTTAAACATCTAAGGCATGTTAATCTTAACAATAATCATGCAAATCAAACACCCCACACTTATCTTTAACCAATTGATAGATATAAACATGCAATTCAAGTAATTGATAAAGAAAAGTGTAAAAAAAGGAGTATCCATACCCAAAAGTTCATGATTTGAAGCTTGAATTTGAAGAAGGAAACGCGAAATTGAAGTAGAAATTAGGGTTTTTGGAGAGTGGTTCGGGTTAGGGCAGAGAAAAATAGAGAAGAGTGTGTTTTGTGGATAAGAAATGAGTGGGTAGGTGTTTTAAAACGTCTAATTTTTCTGAGTCAGGGGGTCAGGACGTCGTCCTGGATATCTAGACGGCGTCTAGGATAAAGAAGTGGGACGGCGTCTTGATATTTAGGACGGCGTCTAGGTTTGTAAAACGGGACGGCGTCTTGACATTTAGGACGGCGTCCTGTTACACTAAAACTCACTGATCAGATTTTCTGAGTCGCGCGTGTTTAGAGGTCATACGTTAATCATTTTGTACCAAACTAAAATTTATCGTGCACACAATACAAACCTAATTACAATTGTGAACCAGTTTTTTTTTTTTTTTCACGAGTCGTTCACCAAACTCGTCCCCATTTAGATTTAGGCGTTTTTCTTGAAGTTGAGGCTAACCTCATCCTCAATTTCTAGGGGACCATCAACATAGTGTTTGACCCGGTGGCCATTCACTTTAAAAATATCACCCTTCCCGTTCTCCATTTCGACTGTACCATAAGGGTACACCTTTCTAACAACAAATGGTCCCGTCCATCGGGACTTAAGCTTTCCGGGTGATAACTTGAAATGGGAATTATAAACAAGGACACGATCGCCTTCCATGAATTCCTTTGGACGTTTCAATCTTTTGTCGTGCCATTGTTTGGTTTTTTTCTTGTAAATTAGAGAGTTGTCATAGGCTTCAAGCCTCAACTCGTCTAATTCATTTAGTTGGGTCAAACGTAACCGACCCGCTTCTTGGTAATCCAAATTGCATGCCCTTAGCGCCCAATGTGCTTTATGTTCAATCTCCAACGGGAGATGGCATGCTTTTCCGTATACCATACGGAAAGGAGTTGTTCCAATCGGTGTTTTGTAGGCCGTGCGAAAGGCCCACAATGCATCGTTTAACTTGGTTGACCACTCTTTTGGATTGGCACCAACGGTCTTTTCAAGTATGCGTTTTAATGACCGGTTGGTGTTTTCTACTTGCCCACTCGTTTGGGGATGATAAGATGTCGAAATTTTATGGATTACTCCATATCTTTTCAACACCTTTTCCAATTGCTTATTGCAAAAGTGGGTGCCCCGGTCACTTATAAGAGCTTTTGGTGTGCCGAACCTAGAGAAAAGTTCCATCAAAAAGTTTACCACTACTCGGCCATCATTTGTTGGTAGAGGTTTTGCCTCCGCCCATTTAGAAACATAATCTATGGCGACAAGTATGTAGAGGTAAGAATGAGATTTTGGAAAGGGGCCCATAAAGTCAATTCCCCAAACATCGAACACCTCGCATACTTGGATGCTTTGTTGAGGCATTTCATCCCGTTTAGTTATTTGACCGGCCCGTTGGCACGCGTCACAAGCTTTACAGACAGCGTAGGCATCTTTGAATATGGTAGGCCAATAGAAACCGGCCTCGTAAACTTTCTTCCCCGTGATTTGGGGACCAAAGTGCCCACCTGTTGGACCAAGGTGACAGTCAAGCAGAATTTCGGTGCATTCCTTCCCCGAAACACACCGACGGATTATCCCATCGGGACACTGTTTAAAGAGATATGGGTGTTCCCAAAAATAGTATTTTAAGTCACTAAAGAATTTCTTTCTTTTCTGGTGTGACATACCGGTTTCTAGGAATCCACCCGCAAGATAGTTGGCAATGTCTACAAACCATGGATCATTAATTTTCTCAACTCTCATGAGATTTTCATCAGGAAAATTATCTTGGATAACGGTCTCATGTAGAACCCCAAGATTCGGGTTCTCAAGTCGAGAAAGGTGATCGGCAGCTAGGTTTTTGGCACCCTTTTTATCTTTTATATCGATGTCGAATTCTTGCAAAAGCAAGACCCAACGTATTAAACGGGGTTTAGCATCTTGCTTAGAAAGCAAGTACTTTAATGCCGAGTGGTCTGTGTAGACAATCGTCTTTGCTAGCACTAAATAGGATCAGAATTTGTCAAACGAAAAGACGATTGCAAGGAGTTCCTTCTCGGTGGTAGTGTAATTAAGTTGGGCTCCTTGCAGTGTCTTACTAGCATAGTAAATGGGCTTGAAATGTTTTTCTATTCTTTGCCCCAAGACGGCACCAATAGCAAAGTCACTGGCGTCACACATAAGTTCGAATGGTATTGACCAATTCGGCGATATGAGAATCGGTGACTGCGTGAGCTTTGCTTTAAGAAGATTAAAGGCGGTAAGACACTCGTCCGTAAAGACAAATGGAGCGTCCTTCTCAAGAAGTTTGTTTATGGGAGTTGCAATTTTGGAAAAATCTTTAATGAACCGCCGGTAAAAACCGGCGTGCCCCAGAAAACTTCTAACACCTTTCACATTCGTTGGTGGTGGTAATTTGGCTATTACTTCCACTTTAGCCCGATCCACCTCAAGACCTGCACAAGAAATTTTATGACCCAATACAATTCCCTCTTTTACCATAAAATGGCATTTTTCCCAGTTTAGTACAAGATTTGATTCTTCACACCTAATCAACATAAGCTCAAGATTTTTAAGACATGAGTCAAAAGAATCACTGAAGACTGAGAAGTCATCCATGAATACTTCCATAAAGTCTTCAATCATGTCATGAAAAATAGCTACCATACACCTTTGAAAGGTAGCAGGAGCATTGCATATGCCAAAAGGCATACGCCGATAGGAGAAAGTACCATAAGGACATGTAAAGGTCGTTTTCTCTTGGTCCTCGGGTGCTATAGGGATTTGGAAATATCCCGAGAAACCGTCAAGAAAACAATAAAAATTCTTTCCCGCTAATCTTTCCAACATTTGATCAATGTAAGGAAGGGGAAAATGGTCTTTTCGGGTAGCATCATTTAATTTCCTGTAATCAATGCATACCCTCCAACCCGTGATAGTCCTGGTAGAAATTAATTGGTCGTCTTCATTTGTGACAACGGTCATGCCACCCTTTTTGGGCACGCATTGGACCGGACTCACCCAAGGACTATCCGAAATTGGATAAATAAGACCCGCATCTAGGAGTTTTACAATCTCCTTCTTAACAACTTCTTGCATATTAGGGTTGAGTCGCCTTTGTCTTTGTACACACGGCTTATAGTTATCTTCCATTAATATCTTATGTGTACAATAAGAGGGACTTATACCCTTGATGTCATGAATTTTCCATGCTAGAGCCATTTTATGGGCTTTTAACATGGAAACAAGCTTAGATTTCTCACTTACAGAGAGTTCGGATGAAATGATCACCGGGAGAGTAGAACCTTCTTGTAGGTAAGCATATTCCAAGTGACTTGGAAGTGGCTTTAGTTCCAAAACGGGAGGTTCTTCAATCGATGTTTTACATCGGTATTCATTCCCTAAATCCAACTTTCTGTACTCTTCATCATTTGGCTCATACCCGTTAGCCATCAAAGTGGTCAACATCTCCACTTCTTCCACCATTGCTTCATCATCACCTTCCGCAAAAATGCATTCTCCTGTACCGTGCAATTCTGGAAATTCCTGCAATAACTCCGAATACGTGTCTACGGTTTGCAAATAATAACATTGATCATCAGTAGACTCGGGGTATTGCAAGGCATGGTCAACGGAAAAGGTAACCTTCATATCCTCAATACTAAGGGTCAATTTCTGCCCATGAACATCTATCATAGCTCTATCGGTATTGAGGAAAGGTCGACCTAATATAAGAGGCACACGTGTGTCCTCCTCCATGTCTAGAATTACAAAATCAGCCGGAAATACTAGGGTACCGACTTTTACTAACATATTCTCTAAAATTCCACGAGGGAATTTAACAGAGCGGTCTGCTAGTTGGATTGCCATTTGAGTTGGTTTCAGTTCCCCGGGGTTTAGCTTAACATATAATGAATAAGGCATTAAATTTATGCTAGCCCCTAAATCCGCTAATGCTTTAATGCATTCCAAATCTCCCAGGAGACATGGTATGGTAAAACTTCCAGGATCAGCTAACTTTTTCGGTATTTTGTTCATCAAAATTGCTGAACAATTTGCATTCATGGTGACGGATGAAAGTTCCTCCATTTTCTTCCGATTAGTAAGTAAGTCTTTTAAAAACTTAGCATACTTGGGCATACCTGAGATTACATCAATGAAAGGCATGTTTATGTTAATTTGTTTAAACATATCTAGGAATTTTGACCTTTCGGCCTCTAGCCTCTCTTGTTGTTGTTTTCTTGGGTATGGGAGCGGTGGTTGATATGGTTTCACTACGGGTTTTTCCCGTTCTTCCTTTTCAACCACTTTTTCCGGCTCCTTAACCGGTTCATCATTTTGGTTCAATGGAACCCTGAAATCAGAATTTTCGGGCATTTTTGGAGCATCGTATGCTAGACCACTCCGTGTGGTGATAACATTTGCGTGCTCATTTCGTGAGTTTTTACTGGTATCGCCCGGTAAACTACCTGGTTTCCTCTCGCTCAATAAATTGGCTAAACCACTCATTTGTTTTTCTAAATTTTAAATTGATGCTTGTTGGTTTCTAAATTGATGTTCGTTTTTCTCGTTGGTTTGGTTTATATTTGTGACAAGCTGAGTTTGTGATGTAATTAACTTTTCCAACATACTCTCTAAATTTGACTTTTTCTCTTCCTGTTGGGGTTTTTGGTAAAAACCCGGAGTTTGTTGTTGGAACCCACTACCTGACCCTTGTTGAAAATTGGAAGTTTGACCTTGAGGGTTGTAGGGGTTGTTAAAGTTCCGGTTAAATTGGGCTCTTCCCTGAAACTGGTTATTATTTCTTTGGCTTATGAAAGCCACTTCTTCTTTTTGAGCCATGGTTAACCCGGCATCACAATCTTTTCCTAAGTGGAGACCTCCACAGTATTCACAACCTACTTTCATACTATGGATTTCCTTGGTGATTTTGTCCATGTTTCGGACAACACCATCTATTTTTACACCTAGGGAGCTTAAGTCATCATAAGCACCGGCGCTTTGGACTTGAGCATTTCGAGTAATTGGGCGTTCTTGATGCCACTCGTGAGAATAATCGGCTAGTTTCTCGATTATCTCATAAGCCTCTTGCTCGGTTTTGTCCATAAGAGAACCACCGGCCGCTTGGTCAATTGAAATTCGGGTTGCTACATCACAACCTTTGTAAAAGATTTGGACCTTTTGAAAGGTATCCAAACCATGGTTTGGACAACCTCTTAGCATTTTGGAAAATCGATTCCATGCTTCGTACAGGGTTTCCATCGGCTTTTGACAGAATTAGGTAATTTCGTGTTGGAGTCTCGCGGACTTGGATGCTGGAAAATATTTCTTAAGAAATTTTTCCAACATACCATCCCACGTTTCTATCGTAGCCTCGGCCAATGAATCTAACCAACTTCGTGCTTCCCCTTGGAGTGTCCAAGGGAAAAGTCTTAATAATATGGCCTGGTCAGTTTCTGGTTTAAGTTTAAATAGAAGACATATCTCTTGAAAGAGACGAATATGTTCGTTTGCATCTTCATTCGGACCACCACCAAATTGACACCTGTTATTAATCATTTGAAGAATAGGTCCTTTTATTTCAAAAGTTACCTCACCAGTAGGTGGAGTAATAGCACTACCTTGTCCGGTCTGGGTTGCTTTCATCTTTGCTGCCATTGATTGTCGTGGTACCAACGGTCTTTCTCCTTCCATTTCAAAATTTGGGGGTTGAACGGGTTTACCAAAGTCTGAATATCGAGGCTTGGTCGTACTTGATTCTGAATCAAAGGTTTCTTGCTTTGATGAAGATTCAAAAATTTCAAGTACTTCTTTTGAAATCCTACCAAGCTTTCTATCAGGTTCTGTAAACGGTGTAAGTAATGGAGATTCTGAACTTCGGGTATGTGGCATATGCGACCTATAAACTGTCAATCACACAACTAACAAAAATTATTAAACATACCGATTCTATAAGCTTAAAAATCAAAGATTATTAAAAATTTAAAATAATTAAGAAACTACTTAATCACAAATCAGTTAATAATTCTATTTTGACACAAAACTGTCCCCGGCAGCGGCGCCAAAAACTTGATGTGCGAAAAGTGGTATATGAATTATCGTATGGAAAATACCGGTTTTAGAGATTGCTACACACTAACGGGCAGTGTACCCGATCGTGTAGTAGTATAGTAACTGGTTTAGTTCCGTGTATCGTTCCAAGGACAGTTATATCAGTCAAACTAGAATTAGAAACTATATTATGATTAACTAAGTGAATGAAAGTTAAAAGTACAAGTTTTATGTTTTGGTGGCTATTTAACGATTTAGCCAAATCAAAGAAGGTTAAATGTAAAAACAATATTTTTGTCTTTTAAGTTTATGAAATGAGAATAAATGCAAATAAAGCAAGTAAGATAGTTTTGAATTAAATCAAAGAGATGAAATGTTTATCTAGATATTTTACCCTCGGTATTGGATGTATTTTTAGATATTAAGTCCTGATTGAATAATTATGTGTGTAGTTATCTAATAGGTTCACTAAGAGTTCTCTCGGATAAACACGCAAATACAATAACAAGATCAAGGGTTCCCTTTTCACTATGGTTCTTGTATTTGTAATCAAATAACTATAAGCATGCTAATCACCTAAATCGACTCGCCAAGAGTTCTCTTTAGCAAGTACTCAAACTAGAATTACTAAGCGAGGGTTCCCTATTACTTAGACCTTTTCGTTTGTGACTAGTTGATCAACAAGATCAAAGACTTGAATAACAATTGTCTTTGCGTTCGCTCTACACAATTCATTCCTATTTTGTTTAACCGTTTTAATCTAGTTTACCCCCTTGGTCCGGTTTAGCAAACAATCAATCTAAGACAAGTTGATTGTAAATCAATATGATACATCAACAAGAGTTCTCTTTATCAACAACATATCAATTAACTAGATACAAATGATTTTAACAACAATAAGCATGGTTCTTAATTCAAGCTTCAATCTATCACGCATAATACATTCAATCAATAAGATTACATCCAATACCTTGGTTATTAATCTAGACAAACATTATAGAAACTAGCCAACAATCATGGTAACAGACAACAATACAATCAAATTATTAACTGAAATCATTGCTGAGAACAAGTAAATAACCTACAAGAACAAGAGTTCTTGGATGAAGAAGGTTTTGATGGATGATGCCTTGATGTTGAGCCTCTTCAAAGAGGTTGGAGTTCTCCAATTTTCTCCTGAAAATCGCCTCTAAACTCTCTGGTTCGTATTCTGATCCAACAGTCCCTCAAAAACTGAAGTTTTAAAGTGGAGAGAGTAGGTAAAAAGCCAAAAAGTCGGCTACACCTACTACGGGACGTCATCCCAAAATTCAGGACGGCGTCCCACTAAACAGAGCTAGACGGCGTCCCGACAAACCTAGACGGCGTCCCAGAACAAAGGGCAGGACGTCGTCCCACCTTCCAGGACGGCGTCCTGTCGTGCCAATTTTGACTGTTACGTTTTCTTTTCAATATTACTTCATTTGGACGAACCCTAACATATCGGAAGCCTTGTTTTATCATTTTAGAGTGCTATCTTGACCCTAACTCGTATCGAGATCAACCAATGTCATAAATCATCAAAATTCTTTGTAAATCATTCTTCCGATACGAATTTGTACATCTTGGCCTATAGCTTGTAGAACACCTTCATCATCTTCGATTCTAGAGCGTTTTTGGTGATATTGCGATAGATATATATGATGTTATTGAGCAATATCAGAGACGATGGCTCGAATTGTTAAATGATTATGATTGTGAACTAAAGTATCATCCGGGAAAGGTAAATGTAGTTGCCGATGCTCTAAGTCGAAAGGACGAAGTTAGGCGTGTTCGTGCCTTGAATCTTAAGATCAAATCGAATCTCATCTCTCGAATCTGCGAAGTTCAAGTTGAAGCTATCAAACCTACACTTATCGAAGGAGAAGGTCCTATAAATTTCGAAAACCAACTGCAAGTTAAGTCCAATGGTACAAGATACTTTGGTAATCGAATTTGGGTTCCTCGTTATGGTAATCTCCGTGAACTAGTCTTGGATGAAGCACATAAGACTAGGTATTCTATTCATCCCGGTTCTAGTAAAATGTATCAGGATGTGAAAGAGTTCTACTGGTGGCCCAACATGAAAGGCGACATTGCTACTTATGTGAGTAAGTGTCTTACTTGTTCGAAAGTCAAAGCCGAGCACCAAAAGCCTTCTGGTCTTCTAACTCAACCCGATATTCCACAGTGGAAGTGGGATGGTATAGCTATGGACTTTATCACAAAATTGCCTAAGACTGCAAATGGCAATGATACGATTTGGGTCATAGTTGATCGTCTCACTAAGTCTGCACATTTCATACCAATCAAAGAGACTGACAGAATGGAAAAGTTAGCTCGACTCTATGTTAAAGAGATTGTTACTCGTCATGGTGTCCCTACTTCTATTATCTCGGATCGCGATAGTCGATTTACTTCCAATTTCTGGAAATCCTTGCAAGCGTCTCTTGGAACTCGACTCGACATGAGTACAGCTTATCATCTGCAAACGGACGGTCAAAGTGAACGAACTATCCAAACTTTGGAGGATATGCTACGAGCATGTGTTATCGATTTCGGTAAAGGGTGGGATAAACACCTACCTTTAGTCGAGTTTTCTTACAACAACAGCTTTCACTCTAGTATTAAAGCTGCACCATTCGAAGCTTTATATGGTCGCAAATGTAGATCTCCGTTGTGTTGGGATGAACTCGAGGACAGACAATTAACTGGTCCTGAACTTATTCATGAAACTTCCGAAAAGATCGTGCAAATCAAGAAGCGTTTAGAAACCGCTCGTAGTCGACAAAAGAGTTATGCCGACCCTCACCGAAAACCGTTAGAATTCCAAGTTGGAGATAACGTTATGTTAAAATTATCACCTTGGAAAGGTGTTATCCGCTTCGGTAAACGAAGTAAACTCAGTCCGCGTTATGTTGGACCTTTCAAAGTTATTCAAAGAATCGGTCCCGTTGCGTATCGATTAGAACTTCCAGCTGAACTAAGTCAAGTACATGATGTGTTTCATGTCTCAAATCTGAAAAAGTGTCTCGCCGAAGATACTCTTGTTATTCCTTTGGATGATATCCGCATTGATGAGCAAATGCACTTTGTCGAAGAACCTATAGAGATTATGAAAGAAGAGGTCAAAGAGACTCGTAAGAGCAACATACCTATTGTTAAAGTCCGTTGAAATTCGCGTAGAGGCCCCGAATATACCTGGGAACGCAAAGACCAAATGATACGAAAATACCCCCATCTCTTCCCAACTGTTGATGAAGCAGACGGGAACTCCACTTAAAACTTCGGGACGAAGTTTTCATTAACGGGGAGGTACTATAACGACCCTCATTTTTCCATCTATATAATGCCCGAACAAAAGATTTAAGTATCATGAATAAACTCTAAGTACTAATAAAAGGTCGTTATATACATACGAAATTAACGAACGTTAAACGAATAATAAATTTTATTCAACAACGTACGCGTAAGAATTTTTATAAAAAAAAAAAATTTATGTCATAACATGATTACATATAAAATACTTATATTAATTTTGTATTTAGTTAATATATTATACAATTAATAAATACAAGTATATATAAATGTAGTAACATATATAAAACTAATAAAATTATAAAGTAATAATTTAATTAAATAAAAACCACATTTAGTAATTATAATTTTATAAATAACGAATATATATTTATATTTATCAAAATTCGTATTTAATAATTAAATAAAAATAGAAATTTAGTTAGTTAACATTTTTAGAACTATGAAATATATATATATATATATATATATATATATATATATATATATTTTAAAAAGTAGTATTTTTTTATATATAAACTAGATCTAGATCCACTTTTATTTATTTTATTCCTACTTTTAACTTTACTTTTATTTATTTATATTTTGAAATGGTGGCATGACTGGCCATAAATACTTTTAATTTTTTTTTCAAGACACTAGTTATTTTTTTATATAAACTTTTGTATTTTTTTTATTTTCTCTTTACTAAAAATTGTAACTATAAATACCATAGCCTAGATCACAAATTTTGTACACCAAAAACTTGAAGAATTCTCTCTCAAACCTCTGCAAAAATTATTTTTGTAAGTTCTCTATATTATTTTTATAGTTTTTATTTAGTTTTTATCATATTTTTGTGCTAGTTTTATGTTAAATACCAAATAAATACGAAATTAATTATAATAAATAATGTAAATATATGATAATTAGTATTAAGTATCCTAATGACTATAAAAATTATTGTTATGAATTATACATTCGAATTTATATTAATTAAAAATCAAAAACTGATTTTTTTATATTCGGTATATATAGATATATAATAAATAAATAGTAAACGATTATATATATATGTTTTTACAATTTTCGCTTATCACATATGTTATACAAGTAATTATAAAAATTAATGTTTGATTTAATTGTCATTTTAAATAATTAATTTGTATTTTCTTTAGTTTTGCTACAGTAGCCGAAAACAGTGTTTTTAAAATAAAAAGAGAACTAAATAGTATAATATTTTTATGACTACAATAATTAATAGAAACTACTTTGGAACTATTAATAAAGTTATAAAAATTATTTTTTTTGAATTAATGAATATATATTTCTAGTTAATTTCGAATTTAAACTAATAACAATACAAAAGTTGAATTAAATAGTTAAACTATTAATATAATTATACAAATAATTTTTCTAAGCTTAATATACTAATATAAGCTCACGAAAATTATTGGTTGAATTAATTTAGTTGATTTAATAATTATTACTTTATAAACTTTGATTTATTGCAAACCGAAAAAGAAATTAGCAATAAATACTTTTACACCATAACAAAAATTTATAAAATTTTTCTAAGTTTATTTTGATCAGTAGAACCTAAGAAAAATATAAAATGTGGTGTTAAACTTGTTTACCTATTTATTTGCATTTTAACTATTAAAACTATTATAAAAAGTAATATTTAATACACAAAACTTAATATTAATGTATAGAAAATTTTTATTATGTTTTATACAAGTTACTTAATGTTATGAAATCAATAAAACACTTTTTAGCATCATTAGATAATTATTGGTGCTTATATTGATCTAAAACATAATTTAAACTATATATATATATGTATCCTTACATATATATAATATATATATATATTAAACACTTATAAGTAAAGTATATAAAGTGTTGTATTTCTATACGCACCTAAAAACATATTGGAACGGTATATTAGATGGGTATAGATCTTGATCTTTCTCGAGTGGATGGACGCTCGAAAGTCTAGGCGGAGAGTTTGGATTACCGAGTTAAAGGATCCTGTGGCTCAGAAACCTATGACCTGAAAAGGCCATTTTAAATTGAAAGTGTTAGATTGGAAGCTTGTCTAGTATGAAAAGCCTTTCCAAAACGATAAACCTTCTTTAAACTTACTATAAAAGAAAATACTTACACTTATCATAATACGGGCAAAACATCTAAACTATTCTCAACTAATTCTTAGGTTGACTTCTTTGTGCTTCGATCATCCATACTTTCTCTTTAAGGAATACTTTCACTCACCGAATTACTAAGGTGACTTTCATAGCCCCACTCTTATTGCTATAGCACTTTTTATACTTACTGGAGTGAGACACATGCTGCTTTTATACTTTAAACAACTTAGACACAAGTACGAACCTAACTGTACTATGACTAGCTTATGCTACTAAGACCCCACAGTGATATTTTTTAACTGCTTTCAGGATAAGGCATTCTTAATTATTGGGGGTAGGCCTATCGGGAGTAACGTCCCCGATACATTTGACCGCGATGTCTTTGTATTACTTAATAATGATTTAAACATGGTGATAAGGTACTGCCAACTTATCATCGGAGCAACAAAACAAACGTTTAGTCTAAAATATCACGAATCAGTACTACTTTTGGATCTGTGTGATCTACTTTTATAACAAATCTTGTGGTCTAAGAACAAACGGTCAATCATATTTGTTAAACCTATGAATTTCGCTCAACCTTTTTGGTTGACACTTTTAGCATGTTTGTCTCAGGTACTGAATGATCAGGACCTCTATATCTACTGCTTATGTGATGACTTACTTGCCTAGGATCAAGACTTATCGCATATTTACTTTTCTGCATTTGAACAATTTATAATTCTTGTAACGACATTATTAATCCTTCCGCTGCAAATTTGGTTTTATTCATATAGTATTTGTTCTCATTTTATAATATGTTGGTATGTATTATGATATTGAATCACATTTCGCCCAGGCCCTAACTGGGGGTGTGATAAAAACCGAAACCAATTGTATATGGACCAAAATTATTTGTAGCATATATGGAATTGACGGTGGCTTGCGGTTGGAGGGTGGGATTGCCCACCTTTCGGGTGCAAGTACTTGGAAAAATATTATTTCTACAGGTCTCAAAATTGAAGATTTACAAGTTCCCTTCATTAACTCGTTCAAAAGTGTAATGACCCGGAATTTTCTGACCAAATTATACTTATGAGCTTAGTATTTACATAAATTAAACCATACCAACATGATAAGCAATCCAAATTGTTGAGACTTGTGTTTTTGAAAAGAGTTTTACACAATGTTTGACCGTCCAATATGACCGATGATATCACGAACTATATAACATACGATACTTATACGTTTGTGTATATATATATGTATTTATATATATTTAACATGATCTAAGGATGGTTTAACATCTCATTGTGTACTAATGACAATGAGTTATAAGTATATTTTGAAACTACTAACTTAAGTTTTCAAAACGATAACTATACGTAACATTCTTTGATATATATACTTATAATCTATAATGCTTATACATGTATCGTATATATAATGTATTTAATCACTTTTTAAGGACTTAAATACATAAAACAATATAAGTATATTCACAAAAGATAGCTATATTTGAATTCTCGTTCCGTTTCCTCAAGATTTCTATACGTATATCTAAGGTATATGTACCCGTATCATACCCAGCTTCTATACATATTTACTATTGGTATATACACATCAAATCAACATCCTAATCAACATTATTACTGCCCTAGATATGAGGTAACTAGAATTTGTCAAGTAGTATGAATTATTAGTAAGAAAACAAAATTATGAATCCTTTTCTTTCTTTATAAACTAAAAACATTTTTATAAATGAACACCATTTCTTCACTCCATTTTCTCATACCTACACCCTCATTCCTCTCTCAAAATACTCCTAACTTCATACTTGATCATCTCCAAGCATTTTCCCCATCATTTAGCTTCAATTACAAGCCTTAAACACCATAAGAAAACTCTTTCAAGAACATATCAAAATAACCACCCATTTGAAGAAGTTTACTTCCAACCTTTTGATCTAACTCCACCACTCTTTGATTCCAAGATTATTTCTTATCTTTTGCAGTAACTTTGTCCAAGTAACTTGAGTTAGTAACCTTGTTCATAATCTTATTCAATTCATATTCATATAGCTATCTTATTTTGTGGTATAAAATTTTAACAACAAGAACATAGTTTGAATGATTTCAAACTTGTTCGCAAACTAAATAGATCCTTCTAACTTGACTTTTAAAACACTTCAAGACCTGTAATATATCATAATGATATGCTAACCTAACAAGATATAACTTGGTTTTACAAAGAACATCTTAAAAACTGAATCTACGTCATCGGAGTGCAACCGGGGGCTGTTTTGGGTTGGATAATTAAAAACCATCTTGAACTTTGAATTGGAAGTTCATGTTCTGAAAAAAATGATATTTCTTATGAATATGTTAACACATAAAAATTTCATGGTTTAACTCAAAGTGTAACTATTTTTATAAAAATGATCATTAAATGTTGTTTTTATGATGGAAAATGATCACTTTCATAAGTTTCACCAAAGTTTGACCTATAAACTATGATTTTGAATACAAACTAAGGTATTTTCAGTTCATATTCTTAAAATTTGACTCGATCCAAGGAAGTGGCAAGTTGAACCAACAAAAACGGAGTTGTAATGAAGAAACTACGACTAAAACAAGATTGGGTATCCGAAGCTAGTTTAGCTACGAAAATATTTGGAGAAAAAGTAAATTAATCATATCTTTTCTAATTAATATGATATTTTATATATAATTACTTATGATTTGATTTTATATATTTCAGGACCACCCGTAAACAACACGAGAAGATTAATCATAAGACCTCATGATTGTACGCAACACGTCATTTGACAACACGGTACTTTATGTACGCAACACGTCATTTGACAACATGGTACCATGGATCGAGATTAATTCTGATCAATACGAATACGATGGGGTCTTTATTTATTTTATTTAAGCAACTAATTGTGGACCACTAACATCGGACTGCTAACTACGGACTAAGGAAATATTAAAAGTATTAAAAGTATATATATATGTAACGATTACTTAAAAAGAAAATATGTTGATATATTATATATATGGTTAGGTTCGTGATATCTATCGGAGACCAAGTCGAATTAAATACCTTCAAGGCAAAAGTGAGTTTCATTTGCTCCCTTTTTAATTGCTTTTGCAATATATATTTTTGGGCTGAGAATACATGCGTTGCTTTTATAAATGTTTACAAAATAGACACAAGTACTTAAAAATATATTCTACGCTGAGTTGTACCACTGGCATATTTCCCTGTAGCTTGGTAACTATTATTTACATGGGTATTGTAAACGCAAATCCTGTTGATAGATCTATCGGGCCTGACAACCCCAACCTGACTGGACGACCAGTATTCAACGGTTGCACAGTACTTCTTTTTGGTGACTACACTTGGTACGGTGTAGTGAGATTTCATAATAAAGGGAATATGCGACGTTGATTAAATGTTAAGTATGGTTACCAAGTGCTCAACCACTTAGAATGCTTTACATACACTTGCGAGTGTATTATGTTTATGATTATAAAATCCTGTGGTCTATTAACATATTGAAATGATTGTTATGATAAACCTATGAACTCACCAACCTTTTGGTTGACACTTTAAAGCATGTTTATTCTCAGGTACGAATTAAGTCTTCCGCTGTGCATTTGCTCAATATAAGGACATTACTTGGAGCCGATCATCGCAATGGGACCAAATGTTGATGACTTCGTCCAGGTGGATTAGGATGGGTCCTTTCAGTTGGTATCAGAGCGGTGGTTGTAGCAACCAGGTCTTGCATTAGTGTGTCTAAATAGTAGTTGTTAGGATGCATTAATGAGTCTGGACTTCGACCGTGTCTACATGTCAAAAGTTTTGCTTATCATTTCTAGTCAGAAATCATCTGCTTATCATCCTTAGGAAATTACCTGCTTATAATTCATAAGTCTAGACACGTTTTACTGCATTTACTGCATTGATAGTGTATAGACGAATTCTTATCTTAGCATATCTGTTATTGCAAACTTTGACTGATATCTTTTCAAAGATTCTCCGTAATTTATGGGATTTTGGTATTATATATACATATGTAAATTATGTATTGAAGAGTACCAAATCTAACTCCTATAATCTATTCCATACCAAAAATTCATTTTCCCCATTATACAAGATGGATTCCGCATCTAGTTCGAATTCTTCAGATTCTGACAGTTATGCCGATATGGATTTCCATTCGGGCTCCGAAAGCAGCGTCACCGGAATGGATCAACCAATTTCCCATCATCTATTCTGGATGAATTGGGGATGGGTTCGTAATATACTAAATCACTGGAGACAAGAAGAAGGTGATCCATTCCATCCACCAAATTGTCCTCTTGGCGATGAACCTGAAGCACTTACCGGCAAACCTATTCGAAACATCATTTTCTCTCTCATTTCTAGAGTATCTCGTCACGATTATATACTATCCCATATTACAAATCTTGTTCATTCGCTCGCTCCAACCGACAATCATCCCGGTGTACTAGCAGAAGTTAACGAACTTCGCGCTCGCGTGACGGCTTTGGAGAACATGGTGCGAAGGTTGCAAACACCAGCAGCAGCACCAGCAGCATAATCAGCACCACCATCAATAACATCAACAATACCATCATCACCACTAACAAACAACATCCGCATCACACGTCTCGACATCATAATCTATCCCACAAACATCAACATCATACGCACCATAGATACCAAGGAGTACCAACAATAATGAACGATGAAGTATTGATCCATAACTTCATTGATATTCTGCGAAGAATATGTGGTTTCAAAAAGTTTTAGAGATTTCTTATTCTAGCTCAAACCGAAAAGCAAATGAGATTAATATCATATTAACTCATTAAATTCATGATTTCATCTGAAGAAAATATATATGTTTTCATAAAGATTGTAATTAAAAGTTCTTTTGTACAAAATATTAATGGTGAAAATTTTTTTTTAACGGGTAGGTAATACCCGAGGAATAATTAAATTTCATCTTAATAAGTTACATTGTACATTCGTCGAAGTTGATTCAACAGTCATTTACTATTCTACTTACAACCACCAATATACGTATCCGTTTACTGCAGAATAACCATTTTCATTCAATTTTATATTTGGATTTTGACTTCCCAGAATCCAACAAGTGGCATATGAAGAAAACATATGACAAAATAAAATCTGTTAGAAACAAACAAATTAACTATGAAAAATTTTGTTAAGAATCCATGCTAACTGTTCCAGCTAACTGTTCCTAGCTAACTGATTACATTTTATTTATCGCAGTTTATTTATCGCAATTTAATTATCGCACTTTTATTTATCGTCATTTAATTTCTGTAATTATTTTACGCACTTTAAATATCGGGACACGTATACAATGTTTTGACATATCATATCGACGCATCTATATATATTATTTGGAATCACCATAGACACTCTATATGCAGTAATGATCGAGTTCTCTATACAGGGTTGAGGTTGATTCTACAATAATATATATAGTTTGAGTTGTGATCGAGTCTGAGACGTATACGGGTCACGACATGTATTAATTAATTCGTATATTATATATTAAACTATATATGAATTATTGGACTGTTACTGTGGACTATCGACTGTGGACTAATGACATTAGACAATTAAAATGAATTAAAATATTAATTATAACATATGAAACTAAACATTTCTTCAAGATTGCCACTTGATTTCATCTTAAACCTCATTGTATCTCGACGATTACAATCAGCGTTCAAATCTATCATGATTCTTAAAAACACCTCAATCGAGAGGATAAACCAACCGCACTTCATCTACGGAAGAAAAGATTGATGCATATAGTTATGCACCTGAAAAACCCTCGGAAACTAAGTAAACGTTTAACACGTATCTGTTCTAGTTCCTTTGACATTGTTATTACCGAAGATCGTTTTGCAATCCCTTTCCAAAGTAGCTAATTTTGTCACAGCTCCAGCAAGTCAACTCCGACTTTTCATCCGAAATAACTTTATTATAACCGCGATATATATGCGTACTCTTTATTGTTACTGGGGAACCTTTTATATTCCACAATATTACCATCAGCGATTAATCATTCTAAAAATACAATTCTCCTGAAACTACCTCGGTTTGATAACCGATGACCCAGATCAGTTAACTTTAAAAATGCTGACGAAGCAGCATGTTGTAGATGATCTTAATGGTCAAAAGTTTGATGATAAAGAAAGGAGTGTTAGGAACGCTCGATAGAAAATTTAGTACCGAAAAGCGGATTATGCGAAACTATGAAGAAAGCCGTGGACAAATCACAAAGAATAAGTTTGCCTTCAAAGAATCCAAATGATTCCGTGCCTGCTGAAATCGTTAGCAAACATCTTATTTCTCATTCTAAACCTTCACAGACAAATCTTCTTCATCATCCATTGATATTAGAAATTCTAAGATATTCTCGTATGTTCTATTATAAATATCCTCCATATTTCTGGCGATATTTTCACAACTATTCTTATTTGAGATCATTTATCTCTCCGTAATATCTGCAACATAAAAGAAACTGTGTTAGTTTCTAAATTCTGAAACCTTCGAGTTTAAAATATGAATGTTTTGAAGTAGTGTTGGGAACTGAAGCATGGATTAGTATAATATAATGACACTTGATCAACGTCATTATATTACAGAAGTCATGCTGAGTTTCTAATGAAGCATGATGATTCACAGTACCGTCATCATGTGCCATTTACACGACTCTTACATTCTATCTAATCTCTAAACATATCAAGAGAATATTTTTATGGATGACTCGGTCTTCTCCAGGGTATTCTGGTAATTTAACAAATCAAAATCGTTCTATTACCATTTTCTTCTTAGAGCATTAGCTATGTTCATTCTGAATTTCATATCTACGAATTCCGGACCATTACTCGCTTGAATCGAAGTCGGGAAGAGAAAACGAAAGCATGAAGCTCCGAAAAATAATGAAGAATATAAACTTCGATAATAACCCCGAAATTACAAACCGTGTATATCGATGCAGATAGCAATATAGAGACACGGGAGAATTAGAAACACTATAAACACAAGAGTATAGTAGAAGTAATAGATTCTTCTGGTGGTAGATGAAAAAGAAGAATGACAGATATAAAAGTTAGGAGTATATCAAGAATCAGGACTGGATGGAGCATATTGATGAATGCTTTAAAGTAAGAATCAAGGGAGAAAGAATAGAAGGTGTGAGTCGTGGAAAATAAGGAAACGAAGGGGTAAATTTATAGTGAAATATCCGACAGAGCAATTGAAACAAATTATTGCATATAATCAAAGAAGATCCTGATTTTCTTAATCACCAAAGAACCAAATCTTATTACGTAAGATTCTCTTTAAATCCCGGAAATCAATCATAACTACGTCATCGGTTAAGACGAATATATTTTACTCATCTCACTCTTTGACGATAGTCTCATTTATATTCTTTGCATAATCGAATCGTTTTATCTACATTACTCAATGATGATAAAACTCCATTATCACCTTATATTTGTCATGAAAACCTTCTTATTGTTATCCATTACAACCTCTATCAAATTTCGGGGACGAAATTTCTTTAACGGGTAGGTACTGTAATGACCCGAAATTTTCTGACCAAATTATACTTATGAGCTTAGTATTTACATAAATTAAACCATACCAACATGATAAGCAATCCAAATTGTTGAGACTTGTGTTTTTGAAAAGAGTTTTACACAACGTTTGACCGTCCAATATGACCGATGATATCACGAACTATATAACATACGATACTTATACGTTTGTGTATATATATGTATTTATATATATTTAACATGATCTAAGGATGGTTTAACATCTCATTGTGTACTAATGACAATGAGTTATAAGTATATTTTGAAACTACTAACTTAAGTTTTCAAAACGATAACTATACGTAACATTCTTTGATATATATACTTATAATCTATAATGCTTATACATGTATCGTATATATAATGTATTTAATCACTTTTTAAGGACTTAAATACATAAAACAATATAATTATATTCACAAAAGATAGCTATATTTGAATTCTCATTCCGTTTCCTCAAGATTTCTATACGTATATCTAGGGTATATGTACCCGTATCATACCCAGCTTCTATACATATTTACTATTGGTATATACACATCAAATCAACATCCTAATCAACATTATTACTGCCCTAGATATGAGGTAACTAGAATTTGTCAAGTAGTATGAATTATTAGTAAGAAAATAAAATTAGGAATCCTTTTCTTTCTTTATAAACTAAAAACGTTTTTATAAATGAACACCATTTCTTCACTCCATTTTCTCATACCTACACCCTCATTCCTCTCTCAAAATACTCCTAACTTCATACTTGATCATCTCCAAGTATTTCCCCATCATTTAGCTTCAATTACAAGCCTTAAACACCATAAGAAAACTCTTTCAAGAACATATCAAAATAACCACCCATTTGAAGAAGTTTACTTCCAACCTTTTGATCTAACTCCACCACTCTTTGATTCCAATATTATTTCTTATCTTTTGCAGTAACTTTGTCCAAGTAACTTGAGGTAGTAACCTTGTTCATAATCTTATTCAATTCATATTCATATAGCTATCTTATTTTGTGGTATAAAATTTTAACAACAAGAACATAGTTTGAATGATTTCAAACTTGTTCGCAAACTAAATAGATCCTTCTAACTTGACTTTTAAAACACTTCAAGACCTGTAATATATCATAATGATATGCTAACCTAACAAGATATAACTTGGTTTTACAAAGAACATCTTAAAAACTGAATCTACGTCATCGGAGTGCAACCGGGGGCTGTTTTGGGTTGGATAATTAAAAACCATCTTGAACTTTGAATTGGAAGTTCATGTTCTGAAAAAAATGATAATTCTTATGAATATGTTAACACATAAAAATTTCATGGTTTAACTCAAAGTGTAAGTATTTTTAGAAAAATGATCATTAAATATTGTTTTTATGATGGAAAATGATCACTTTCATAAGTTTCACCAAAGTTTGACCTATAACCTATGATTTTGAATACAAACTAAGGTATTTTCAGTTCATATTCTTAAAATTTGACTCGATCCAAGGAAGTGGCAAGTTGAACCAACAAAAACGGAGTTGTAATGAAGAAACTACGACTAAAACAAGATTGGGTATCCGAAGCTAGTTTAGCTACGAAAATATTTGGAGAAAAAGTAAATTAATCATATCTTTTCTAATTAATATGATATTTTATATATAATTACTTATGATTTGATTTTATATATTTCAGGACCACCCGTAAACAACACGAGAAGATTAATCATAAGACCTCATGATTGTACGCAACACGTCATTTGACAACACGGTACTTTATGTACGCAACACGTCATTTGACAACATGGTACCATGGGTCGAGATTAATTCTGATCAATACGAATACGATGGGGTCTTTATTTATTTTATTTAAGCAACTAATTGTGGACCACTAACATCGGACTGCTAACTACGGACTAAGGAAATATTAAAAGTATTAAAAGTATATATATATATATGTAACGATTACTTAAAAAGAAAATATGTTGATATATTATATATATGGTTAGGTTCGTGATATCTATCGGAGACCAAGTCGAATTAAATACCTTCAAGGCAAAAGTGAGTTTCATTTGCTCCCTTTTTAATTGCTTTTGCAATATATATTTTTGGGCTGAGAATACATGCGTTGCTTTTATAAATGTTTACAAAATAGACACAAGTACTTAAAAATATATTCTACGCTGAGTTGTACCACTGGCATATTTCCCTGTAGCTTGGTAACTATTATTTACATGGGTATTGTAAACGCGAATCCTGTTGATAGATCTACCGGGCCTGACAACCCCAACCGGACTGGACGACCAGTATTCAACGGTTGCACAGTACTTCTTTTTGGTGACTACACTTGGTACGGTGTAGTGAGATTTCATAATAAAGGGAATATGCGACGTTGATTAAATGTTAAGTATGGTTACCAAGTGCTCAACCACTTAGAATGCTTTACATACACTTGCGAGTGTATTATGTTTATGATTATGAAATCCTGTGGTCTATTAACATATTGAAATGATTGTTATGATAAACCTATGAACTCACCAACCTTTTGGTTGACACTTTAAAGCATGTTTATTCTCAGGTACGAATTAAGTCTTCCGCTGTGCATTTGCTCAATATAAGGACATTACTTGGAGCCGATCATCGCAATGGGACCAAATGTTGATGACTTCGTCCAGGTGGATTAGGACGGGTCCTTTCAAAAAGATCTTTAGGTGACGGTCGATCTACATCTTTTTGGAGAGACATTTGGTGCGGTTCGGTTAGCTTCAAAGACTCGTTCCCAAGACTATATAGACTCGAGTGTAACACGGATGCTGCTGTCAGAGATCGTATCATTGCATGGGACAGTAACTCGGGATCTTTCTTCTGGAACTGGTTACGAATCCCTCGTGGCCGTACCGCGGATGAATTCGAAGAGATGCTCCTTCTGCTGCGTTCCATTTCGATAAATTTTCAAGATAAAAGTTCCTGGTCGTGGGCTCTTGCAACCAACGGGGTTTTCACAGTTAAACGGCTCGCATATCTTATTGATCATCAGATTCTTAACTTACCAATCTCATCGTCTCAACAAACCTTGCGAAACAACCTCGTTCCGAAAAAAGTGGAAATTTTTGTGTGGAGAATGTTGAAAAAAAGAATTCCGGTTCGGGTGGAACTTGACAAAAGGGGTGTGGATCTTCATAGTTCTCGATGCCCCGTTTGTGATGAAGATCTTGAATAGGTTGTTCACTCAATGGTCTCTTGTAAGTTTTCAAAGGATGTGTGGTCTCGGATCCTTAAATGGTGGAATTTTGGTTCGTGCTCAAATATTAGCTTCATGGATATGTTCCAAGGTAAATCGCCAAATTCAACGTCTCCTCTTGGTCTAAAAATATGGCAAGCCTTAGAGTGGGTTTGTGGATACTACATTTGGAAGAATCGTAATAGGGTGGTGTTCCAAAACAAAAGTTGGACTCCGGCGGTCGTCATTAATGAAATTCAAGTCAAAACATTTGAATGGATTTCGAACAGAATCAAAGGCAAAAGTATTGAATGGCATGTGTGGCTCACAAATCCTTCATTGTATTTAGATATTTAGTCGTGTTTGGTGCTTCTCCGCCCCTTTAGTTGTAGGTTTTTTCGATGTTTCGTTCTTGTTTTCGGCTAGTGCTTAGCCGGGTTCTCTTTGTTTCTTCGTTCTGATATTTATGAAAGTCTCTTCTTGCTCTTCAAAAAAAAAAAAAAAAAAAAAAATAAGCATTTGAAATAGGCTAATTAGTTAAAGCTTACTGTTCATTTTCGATTTGCTTTTAATGATACATATTTAATTTTTATCTCCCATTGTGTATGATTTGTGCATCTTATTGCAGGAAAGCTCATTGAGAATATATATTATTTCTTGTGGCAAAGGTGTATGTTTATAAATTCTGTAGGGTTCTTGGTGTTTTAGTTTTGTTGAAGAATTTTAGTTAATCTTGTGCATGTAAGAGATCAAGTCGTGTCAGCAAGCTATTCTTAGGTATAACCGTATAACTCACAAAGTTCATTGCATTCTTAATTTATTTAAATGCCGTTTATATAATGTAGTATGTAGTATGTAGTATGCTTGGAATAATTCATTAAAACCCTTAAACTGATATGTGTTAGTACTATTTTTTTAATGGCTATTTCAATCCATTTTCTTAAGAGCAATGGGTTTTAACTTAACCATACCTGCTATTTTGTACATGCAGTATTTTGATTTAGGTATGGTTATGTTAAAACAAAAGTCATGGTACCTGCCACTACAAGTAGAATCATAGCAAAAAGAAAATGATTTTTGTACGTTATTTTCCTTTTTTGCTGCAATTGTATCATTATTCTTCTACTATTTTGAATCATAATAAGTTTATATATGTTAATGTCAGATCAGGTAGTCTTTGTCCTAAAAGTCACTTTTATGATGTTAGCATTTTTTGTTGAAGAGAGTATAAGGTAATTATATATGTTTAGTTGAAACATGTATAAGAGATCTTAAGGTATGTAGATTTTGAGTAGTCATTTATTGCTAGAAGTTAATATGTGTATTACAAATGGAAAAAATGTAAAGATAATTTTGTCATAATTCTTAATATGCCATATAAACTGCTCATTCCTATCCAGAGTAGATTGGTTTCCACATAATAATGAGAGAAAACAGAATATGGACCCATTAACTTTTTAATTATTTTTTTAAAAAGCTCATAGACTATAAGTGCAAGTGTTAAGGATTTGTATTTTAAGACTATGGTTTTGGATTTTACTTTTTAATTGTAGTTGTTTTGAGTATTCGCTAAAACATTGTTGTTTTATATTTTGTCGAACTTGATGAAATATGTTATCTATTATACATGTTGGTTATATGAGATCCACATTTAGGTTAAATAATATTCAACTATAACATATAAATGGTGGTAGATGATTTCCATATTTCCAAATTTATGCATTCATAATCCATATGCTCCTATACGAGTATACATACATGCTTATTTCTACGTAGTTGGAGATTGCTTTTACTTGGTTTATCTAATGCAAGTTCTATACTCTTATATTTAAGGGGCTAAACGCGTTTACAATTACAAACTTTTTTTATATTACAGAAAAGTTACATATATATGATTCACTATATGATTCACTATATCATTCAATAAACCCGTGATTTCACGGGTCTTTTTACTAGTTTTTAATATTAGTTAATTACAAATACAAATTGATAAACTAATCGCATAATTGTTTGTTTTTTCTAAAAAGAAAATATCAACTAAAGACGATAACAAGCAAATTAAATTTGTACGCATATAATTGGGGGCCACTAGCGCCAACCGTATTGAAAAAGGTCCACAGAAATTACTGAAATCGTATACATTCTGACCAACCCCATCTGGTTGCAATACATATAATTTAATTTATATTAATTATTATGGAGTACGAGTTTATTATTTTCTTGGGTTAAGAAATGGATAACTAGATTGGCTTGTGGATAACATTGGTAATTGGTAATTGAATCTAAAAAATGCTTAAACTTTTTTGCTTCTAAAATACTCTTTCCGTAACAATTTGGTAATCTAGGTTTTAGACACACTCTCACACACACACACACACACACAAAAAAAGGAAATGTCATCATCAGCTTTTACTTTTTCATTTTAACTCTTATTTCTTACCTCTACTTGTTTTATTCTTTTTATGCATAAATCAAGAGTATAAAAACTTTATCTTATTATCTTTGTATATTTTTAAAAGTGAACTAATAATTTAATATAAATTATAATTATAATGAAATGAAATGTGAGCCTGTTAAATAGGGACGGAAGAAGTATAAAACAAAGTTTTTGAACATTTTAACTAAGTGAGCAATAAATTAAATATTAGAATTAATTTATTTACTACTCCGTAGTATTTAATAATACTCATTTTCATTGTATTTATATAATTTACATTTAATATGGAGTAAATAAATTTTATACTTATTGTCTCATTTTAATTTTCTCTTACCATTTTTGTTTATTTCAAAAAAATATTAATAGGAATATTAATAATATAATTGCTCAAATCCTTAAACCTTCCTAATTACCTTTAAATTAATAATATCATTGATCATGAGATTTACTCAAAATTATATAAGTAGACAATTAAAAAATAATATACGAGTAGTCTATGTGGTTATCAAAATACACATGATTTTAACCTATGTGTATTTTGAAAAACCACAAGGACTATCGATATAAATTTAAAAAAACGACTACTGATATAGTTTTCATTTTTGAGTAAATTATAGGGACCAATGATATAATTAATATTTACATTTTATTTATCTATTACTTGTAATCATATAATTGATAGTAGTTAGTGCTCCGTAATTGTTAAACTTACAAAGGTAAAACAGGTAAACTAACTATTCACTAACAAACCAAAATTTTTTAACAAATTGTTGAAATCAATTATCAATTATTATTATTAAAGACAAGAGAAAAGGCTATATTTATTCCAAAGTTACAAAATAAGGTCATTATATTATAGTTGGTTCAATCATAACATTTTAATATAATATCTCATATTTATATTTATATTTATATTTATATTTATTTATTTATAATATGTTTGATAAAAGTTGCTCGTAGCTTTTGGTTTATTGTTGATAGCTTTTAGATAGATGATACTAGTGAAATGACCCGTAAAATCACGGGTTTGTTTAAATGAAACAGTATAATGATATATTATAGATATTAAGTGAATGTATATGCTAAAGTCATTTAGTTTAATGACCCGTGTGACAACAGATTTCGACTAAGAAACTTGTCGTTGTTAACTTAGTCAGAATAAATGAACTACATTCATTCTCCCACCACATTCCTCTAATTTTCATTACAACTACTATTTTCTTTGTAATAAATGGTACTTATTTAACATTAAAAGAGAGATTGAAAATACCTGGTTCAACTTCGCAAAAATCATGATTATTTTTGAATTCTTCTATCATACTGATGTGTGCAGCGGCGTATACGAAATAGTTATATATTTATTATGAAATACTATTAAATACGATACAATTTTACATAAGTTATTTATTTATTTATAGAGTGGATATACCTAAACCTTGCTACAACACTTATAGGCAGTGTACCTAATCGTACAGTAGTGTAGTTTTTAGTAAGTCCGGTTCGTCCACAGGGAACTAGCCAAGTTTAACGCTATATTTTTAAAACTATATTTGTAAATATATAAATACATATATAAGTAGTATTATTATTATAAAAGGGGTTTTTACCGTTTAATGACCGGTTTGTCGATTTTAAAACTTTAGTCGCAGTTAAAACCTAATGTAAAATATTAAAAATACATATAACTTAATTTAAAGCGTAAAGTAAATGACAATAATTAAAGTGCGATAAATAAAATGACGGTAAATAAAATTGCGATAATTAAAAAGTACGATAATTAAAAGTGCAATAAATAAAATGACAGTAAATAAAAGTGCAATAAAATATGAAATAAAGAAATTATGCTTATTTAAACTTCCGTAATCAAGATGTTTGACGTGTTGATTTTAGTTTATTACCATGGGTTAATTGTCCTTTGTCCTGGATTATTTGATATGTCCATCTGGTTTTTGTCCATAACAGTTCATCAGTCATAAATATAAAGTGCGAGTGTCCTCGTCAAATTATCCTTATATCCGAAGTCAAATATTTCAACTAATTGGGGACTTAAACTGTAATAAGGTTTTAATACTTTATTATCAATTACACCAAGTGTCCTTGCATGTAATCCACCCCTGTTTTAATGAGTCCATTGACTATTAATCCATTCCCGTGTCCGGTCAAATGAACGATTATTAGTACTTATAAATATCCCGCCCATAGTGTCCGATTGAGTGTATGTGATTATTTATAATTACATCCAATTGTAAATCTTTATATTAAATTAACGAACTATCATTCAATTAAACAAATATAAAGCCCATTAATAGCCCATAGTCTAATTTCCACAAGTGTCGTTCTTTTGTCCAAACCCCAATTATGGTACAAAGCCCAATTACCCTGTCTTTAATATTTTAGCCCAACATCACGATTACTTCGATTTAAATAAGCATAATAATAACTTAGCTACGAGACATCAATTTAAAAAGGTTGAACATAACTTACAATGATTAATAATAGCGTAGCGTTACACGGACAGAATTTCGACTTACACACTTATAACATTCGCCACTATAACCTTATTATTATTAAACTTAAATTAAAATTAAAATTATAAATATATATATATATATATATATATATATATATATATATATATATATATATATATATATATATATATATATATATATATATATATATATATATATATATATATATATATATATATATATATATATATATATATATCGTGAGAGAGAGAGATTGAAAAAGAGTGCCTAAAATCGATCAGAACGCGCGACCTTTTATAGCCCCACATTTCACTGTAGATCTCCGTGAGTGCGGATGTTTCCTTCATTAAAGCTCCGCGAGTGCGGAGGTCTGGAATCCAGCTCACCAAATGAATTCAACGTGGGCTGCTTTGATTAAAATAATATATAATATATATATATATAAAATTAATTATATATAATATTATATTCTTGTGCATAGTTGATTTGTAATTTTTGGTCCGTTGCGTCGAGCGCCGAAAGTTGATTCATGTCTTGGTTCCGGATTTTCGAACGCCTTTTCGTACAATTTAATATCTTGTACTTTGTGTTTCACGGCTTGTACTCTTTGTAATTTTTAGACGTTTCACATCAATAATTTGAACCACTTTGATTGTACTTTGTACTTTTTAGCTTTTTGGTCGTTTGCGTCTTTAATTCGTCGAATCTGTCTTTTGTCTTCACCTTTTATTATTTAAACGAATATCACTTGTAAATAGAACAATTGCAACTAAAAGCTTGTCTTTCTTGAGGGATAATGCTATGAAATATATGTTCATTTTTAGCATTATCAAATATTCCCACACTTGAGCGTTGCTTGTCCTCAAGCAATATAGTCTTGAAATAAAAATACTAGATTCACTTCTTTATTCTTCACACTTTGTACATCAGTGATTTTAATACGGCGGTATGAACAATGATAGTAACATTGTGGTTTACAGTCCCACATGACTATGAAAATTTAGATCATTTAGGAAATTGGATCTTTATGAAAACATTTGACCTTTTTGAAAATTCAATCTAGCTTTTACCCTAGATAAGTTTTCCGGAATAACCCTTCACCGGTGTTTGCGAAATTGTTTTTGTGGGTTTTGTGGGTTTCAGATTTGAAAATTTTAACTCAAAACTTATGGTTTTGTGTCACCCACTTGCTAACCTTGTATTAGGAAAGCAACACGTCCAGTATACTTGCTCCGTATATTACCTTTTGGTAAAATACCGTCCGGTTGTAAAGGAAAGCATTGAACAAGCAACTGTTAAGGCAATGTCCCGTGACATGCTTTTGATTATGGTCTATAACGTGTCGGATGCAATTACTATCCTTTGTAGGAGCAATAGTAAAGATCACCCTATAGTTTTTTTTTTCGGTCTGGCACAAGGTCCTATCTTCGACCATGCTATGCAACCACCGTTCTTACGGTTGACACCCGATTTGGTTCAGGTGACCTAATGAATTCCAGGTGAATTCCTAGGATTTTACGTTCAATGGTAATGAACGCATTAAAAATGGGTTTTCAGAAAACAAATCGGTTTGTAATTTTGATCAAAATATTTTCTCGTTCAAGCTCGAGTTTAGATATCATCGAATTCCATGAGTTTGTAATTCTCAATCTTTAAGGTCAATCTCAAGGATTGAGTAATATCAGTCTTAAAAGCTGATTTTTTGATCTTTAAGGAGATTATCCTTTCTGGGGATCTGATTCATTAATCTTATAAGCTAATTTGCACAGTGCCCCCCATTGTACGAGACAGATCCTCTCATGGTTAGGATAAGTCTGACCACTTGGCGACCCTGTTTGATGCTGAGGTCCGTGGATTTCCAGCTGATTTTCGAGAAAACTTTTCAAGGTTTTTCGTAGACTCTACAACTGGTCTGGACGACAACTTCCTGACCTAAATCAAGAAGCGCGTGTCTTTTTCAGAAGACTTTACTTCCTTTTAATGATGGAATTGATTCATCGTGTATATCCATCTTTCTTTCAAATATATTACAATTTACCGGGTAAAACAGTTAATTTTGTCCAAAATAAAAGTATCTTCAATTATTTGTACAAAAATATGTGACATATGTATAACAACCCTCATATTTCCATACCTGAATTGACTAATTTGACTATATGGTTGTTATCCATACGTAATATATAATTAAATTTGACATTGATCAAATATTTATTTTTAGTCGACACTTTTTGTTAACTAAAGTTTACACTAATTATATAAAATAACTTTAGTTAATATTAATATTAATGCGTATTATATTTAAAACTATATGAAACATAATTATTAATTAAATGATAAGTTATTTTAATCATTATATATATATTTATATATATATATATATATATATATATATATATATATATATATATATATATTTAGCTTAAAAAAAGAGATTTTTTTATATAAATTAAATAATGAGCCCATGAATTTTGACTAAATATTTTCAAAAACAAAAACTTATTAAAAACATTTTTAACATGTTTTTATTTTTTGTCAAAATTGGCACCTTTATTTTATTTATATTTTTTCTTTTCACCAACCATTTTTTTCCTATAAATACCCACTTCCATTTCATAAAAACTTGTATCAAATCTTTGGAAAAACTCTCTCACAAACTTGGAAAAGTACTTGAGGTATTTTCTATATTTTTTATCGAATTGCTTTTATTTTTTTTTGTATATTCTTTAAAAATTTGAATTTAATATATATAAATTATTTTTACATGTTATAATTAGTATTATAAGTATTATGATATATAAAAATAATTTTGATAATTTATGGAATATTATTTATAATTAAATACGAATTATCTAGTATTTAAACATAAAAACAATATAAAATTTGTAATATAATATTAAATAGTAATAAAAATAATTATAATTTTTTTTTGAGATTATTATACTTTTATAAACAAGCAAAAATTATAAAAATTAAATAAATGGGACGATTAGTATTTAAAAAAAATTTACTTTTGCATTATTCTAAACCGAGAGAAATAATAAAGAAAATACAAAATAAATACAAACGTGTATTAAATATTCTTATAAAATTTTTATATGATTAGTAGCATCACTAGATACTTTAAAAAAATATAAAAATTAATTTTAAATTATTTGTGCTATTTATTTAATTATAGGCCGATTACAATGGTTAAATAATTAGAAAACATTAAATAAATAATATTTTGATATAAAATTTGATTTAATAATTTTTATAACATTTTTACATAATATAGAACCTGTAAAAAATATAAAATTATTTATTTAGGTCGATTTAATATTTATTAACTAATTAAATTTGATTAATATAAACCGAGTATATATATATAAAGAAAAGTGGGAAATAAATACAAAAACTTGATAAATTATTTTTATAAAATATCCTACTGAATTGTATAATTAACTAAGTTTATAAAAATTATAAATATAATATTTAATGAATTAATATTCGAATTAACATATATTAGTATGATTTTCTATTAACATAAGTATATTACATATACTAAATTAATATTATTATTATAACTTACGGTTAATAACTAAGTATACTATATAATAAAGTATAATGCTTATAATGTAAGTTAATAACAATACATTATTAATAAACACTTATTTTATAACTATACTAATTTAATAATAATAACTTATAGTATATAATATAAGATAATCAAATTGTTAATACATTAATAAATATAATATAACATATATAATAACATATAAACCTAAAGTGAAGGTTAATCAAAGATAATGTACAATTCATGTGAACTTCATCGCTACTCACGGTTGTAAGTGAATGATGTCTAGGTTGCCATTTATGGGTAAGCTTGTGGATCTCGAATGCCATGACTTAGATTCTGGTCAAGAGTTACATCTGGTCATTCCTGACTTATTTGATAGCAACGAAGTTTGAGTAAAGTTATACAACGTCTTGCTAAAGATTAACCCGAACTTTCTAAAATTAAAAAATTACTATAAGTGGAAACTTTTCATAAATAGTAACCTTTCGAAAATGGAAATTCTTTAGTGAACCATTACTATTAATATAGTACTATATACTATTGTCTGTTAGGCAATATCTGATCATACGTTCTATCTCTAGGTTGAGATCTCGGTCACGTCCTTCCGTTCAATTCTTTCGTGGAATACTCTTTTGTGCTACTAAGGTGATTTTCATAGACCCACTTTTACTATTTACTTAACTATTTATAACTTTTGGGGTGAGACACATGCTTGCTTTATAACTGTTTTACACTTAGACACAAGTACTAAATTGTTAACTATGTTGTCATGCTTTGATTCATGCTAAATCCCTACCGTAATATCGTCAATTGCTACGTTTAAATGCAAATTTAATTATTGTGAGTAGGCCTATTGAGAGTAACGTCTCTAACCATTCGACCGTTGGTCTTTGGTTACATAATAATGATTCCACGACACTGATAGTACAAGGTGTCATAGGGTAAACTTGTTTAGTAGCGATATTACAAAATGCAGCAACACTTTTAGATTGATATTTCTATATCAATCAACTTTAAACTAAATCTTATGGTCTAAAACTTTGGATATTATTTATAAACCTGTGAATTTCACTCAACCTTTTTGGTTAACACTTTAAGCATGTTTTGTCTCAGGTGATGATTGAGCTAGCTGTTTGCAACTTTGTGATGATAGATTTGATGCTTGCATGGAGTCCACATCGCATATTATATTTTAGTTCATAAACATTTATTTTACGTTTTAATAATAATGTAAACATGTATTACTGCTTCCGCTGTTTTATTAATAAAGGTTTTATTTAAAAAGTCTCATATAGAGTCGTTCTCGTTTATACAACTGTGTTATGATATGATTGGTCACAATTACCCCTGGTCCATTTTGGGGGGTGTGACAGATTGGTATCAGAGCAGGCTGTTGTAGAGAACCAGGCTTGCATTTTAAGTGTGCCTTATACAATTAGGTACCTTAGCAATGTAGGACTACAACTTCCTTTGACTATAGTGCCTTTAATTGTTGACTTTAACTGTTAAATGCTACACTATACTTTAGAAACTTTACTTATCTTAGAATGCCGAGCCAATCTAAGAACTCTGCTCATTCTCCTAAGTACTATTCAATTCCGCCACCACATTTAAATGCGACACCGTTCTCGACATTCCTATGTCATCTATTGTGACAACCCGTAAATTTCCGGCAAAATTTAAACAAAAATCTTTATGTGATTTCATTTAACCTCGACTAATTCCGACGATTCACGAACAATTATTTGTAAATAATTACGCATTAATTTGATATATTAATATTATTATTATTAATATCCTTTTTAAACAAGATATCAATAATTAATATCTTTATTATCAGTATTGTTATTATGAATAAAAAAATATTGATAAATATTCTTGGAAAAGTAGTAAATCAATTTGTTTATTTTAAAAATATATATATAAAAAAAATCCTTAAAATAAATATTTTTTAATAAAATTAATAAATAAATATATAAATTACTTTTTAATTAAAATTTATAATGGAAAACTACTTTTATTATTTTATTTTGTGCATTATCCCATGACCTAACATTTAATACTTTTGAATTTTAAAATCCCATTAAAAATTAATATATTTCTTTTCTTTTAATTATTTTATTCTTTTTACCTAATTTTTTCAAGTATAAATACCCCTCATTTCTCATTTAAACTCACACCAAAATTTCTCTTATTCTCTCTTTGAAGAATTACTACTAGTAAGTATTCTTTTCTTACTTTTTACTTTTTACTTTTTTACTTTTTACTATTTACTTCGGTTTATTATTTTTTTATCGAAACATGTAAATAATGTTATAAATTATATGCAATTAAAATTAAAATAAATAAAATATTATAATTAGTAATATATGTTACTAAAAATTATAAAAGTATTTTTATGAATTAATATATAGGAGTTATAATTAAAATCGAATTAATGAATATATATATATATATATATACGCACCTAACGTGAAGGTTATAATTAAAGATAGCGTACAAAGACTACAAACATCACCGCTACTTGTGGCCTAGGGTAATCCTTGTTACCATTATGGGACGCTTGTGGATCTCGAATGCCAAGACTTAGATTCTGTTCAAGAGATCCTGGGCCGCTCGGTAACAATAGATCATCCGAGTGACTTGCATGTTAGCGACGAAGTTTGGGCGAGATTGTACAACATCTTTGTTAAGAATTATAACCCGAACATTCTTAAACTATAAGCTTACTATAAGTGGAAGTTTTTCATAAATAGTAGGTTTCCAAAAATAGAAACTTTTGAGAAATAGGAACTTTTCTCGAAAATCGTCACTGTCAATATAGTTGCTATATTAATAAACATGCTATATTAATAAACATACTTTATGTCAAGTTAGACATTAACTAATCAAACGTTATACCTCAAGGTTGATATCCAGATCACTTACTTGCTTTACTTTCCTTCTTGCGTGGAATACTTCAACTGCTATTTAATGTGAGTTTATCTGCTCCCTTTTTATATATTTTTGGGCTGAGAATACATGCGCAACTTTTATAACTATTTTACACATATCAACTATTAAACTGTGATATGTTGGGCTATGACCAGCAAGTCCCCAACCGACAAGTATAAACGATAACTTGTACGGGGCAAACTTGAAAGTCTAGTCTAAATATCAGTACCAACTGTTAAAACTATGCTATACCCGGCTATGTCCGACTAAGTCCCTACAGTGATATTTTTAATTGCTGCGGCATTCTTAATTATTGGGGATAGGCCTATCGGGAGTAACGTCCCCGATACATTTGACTAAGTCTTTGTATTACTTGATAATGAAATTAAACGACAAGGACAGAACAACTTGTCACGGAGCAAACAACGTTTAGTCTAAATATCACGCACTGGCATAACTTTTTGATCCTGCGGGAGATCAACTTGACTGGATCTGAGTGATCTACTTATGAAAACAAATCTTGTGGTCTAACACTATTACTGAAATCATTATTTATGATAAACCTATGAACTCACTCAACCTCGTGTTAACCTTTTTAAGCATGTTTATTCTCAGGTATTTAAGTATTGCTTCCGCTATATATCTACTGCTTTGATGATGATTGCTTGCTATGCTTGGAGTCTTCATTACATATAATATCAATTAAAGACATTTATCTTCCGCTGCAAAACTCAAAAAAACGTCTCATGTAGAGTCGTTCTCGTTTATACAACTGTGATTTGATATAATTAGTCACAAATACCCCAGGCCCTATTTAGGGGTGTGATATCTATCATGGTTTTGTGTATTAGATATGTATTACATGAAATATTATCCATGATTTTTGAAACTCCAATATTTGTTAGTATTCATACTCAAACGTATATAACCTCCTTGTTATACCACGTACCTATATGCTTTATGCCTTTATGCATCGGTAAATGTCATTGAGTTATCGAGAATCTCAAAGATATTATAATGTCATTACTACTCATATTCGTTACTTTTAAATCTTTGTTTTCTCTTTATTTTTGATCATTGAATTTTCTTGACGGATGGCGTCTACGAAACTCTAGAATGGAAGGGTTTGGATTACCAATTTAAAGGATCCTATAGCTCAAGCCCTAGACGTGAATAGGCCATTACGAATTGAAAGTCTTTAATCATTATCTGATTACATACTTATCATTTTTAATCTAGACACGTCATACTGCAATTATTGCATAAATGGAGTATAGACAAATCATATCTTATCATATCTATCCCAATAGACTTTGTCTAGCACTTTTCCTAAATTTTCTCCGTAAATTATGAAAATCTTTTTCTATATATACGTATTCAAGGAGACGAATATATCATTCAATATTCAACACCCATTTCATATCAAACCTTATCCCAAACACATAATATGGATTTCTCACCCGATTCCTCAAGTTCCTCTAGCTCCGAAGATAGCGTGACGGGAGCACACCCAACGATCAATTACCGAGATTTCTTCAGAAAATGGGGATGGGTTCGCGAAATACTCACCCTATGGAGAAATGAAGAAGGTACTCCTTATCACGAGCCAAACTTACCACCAAACGTCGGAGTACTCGATCCGCTTACCGGCGAACCTGTTCGCAATACCACTTTCACTCTTTTCGCAAGGATTTTCTGCCTCGAAGGTCGACTCGATGTAGCCCAAGACAATATTCGTCCTCTACTCCCGAATTCTAACCAGATAGGGTTATTAGAAGAAGTTAGAAGACTTCGAACTAAATATCAAGAATTGACAAACCTTACGGAGGAATGGGTAGAACAAATCCATAGACTCGAGCAAAAAAAGTAGAAACCCTGGAGGAAACAGTGCACGATTTGGAAGCTAGGCTCACACCTACTACCCAAGTACCACAAGCAACACCAGAAACATAACCAGCACCACTAGTACCAACAATACCACCAACATCACCAACACCACAAGCATTGTAAGCACCATCAGCATCACCACCAACAGCATCAGCATCACCAACAACAATATCTGCATTTCACGCCTCAACATCACACTCAGTACCTCGGATATCAACATCATACGCCCCATAGATACCAAGGAATATTAGTAATAATGAGTTAAGATGCATTGACTCATTCTTCCTGAAGAATTATATATGTATACTTTATATATATATGGTTTGAAACAATAATAAATCTTTTCGTACTAAGCTATTACGTGTAAATCTTAACTAGTATGTACTACTTGGTTAATTCATATCACTAATATGCTATAATGTACATCCTTTGTTAATGACTTAATGATCGTTAATCACTGCTTCAGCACAATAAACTCCATTTCATAATAAATCAAGTGTATTATTCAAATACATGTCTGATTTTACACTTACATTTTCGATGTACTCGAAACTTTTTAGAAAACATTATTCGTGTCTTGTGAATTTCACAAGAATTCCACGAGCACCAACATCATATACCGAGGTATATCAATAACAATGAACGATGAAGTATTGATTCATAACTCCATTAAAGAAATATTCCGCGACGATTATGTAATCTCTCAAGTTTTGAAGATTATTTATTCTTGTTCCAACCGCAAATCAAATGATTTTAATATTATATTAACTCATTAAATCTATATTATATTTGAAGAATACATATATGAACGTATATCTCCATAAAGATTGTAATTAAAGTTCTTTTGTACAAACTGTTAATTGTGAAAATATTTTAACGGGTAGGTAATACCCGAGAAATATTTATATCTCACATTAATATGTTGCATTTTACATTCTTCAATTCTGATTCAATAATCAGTAACTATACTACTTACGTTCACAAGATATATGTATCCGTTCACTAAAGAACAACCATTTTCGTACAAATTCAATTACATATTCTAATTTTGACTTATCAGAATTCAAGTAAAGCTTTAGCAGGTGTTATCTTCCTAAAGATTATTAAATTCATATATATATTCATTCGTATTTTGTGATGAATTATCACGTCAAACCACCAAAATTAGAACCACTGATGGTTACATCCTATGCTTAAACACTTCAAATTCAAAATTCTTGAAAACACCTCGGATTGATAATCAATGATTCAGATTCGTTAACCTTGAGAATGCTGACGAAGCAGCAAAACCTATAGGTGGTCTTAATGGCCAAAAGTTTGATGATAAAGAATGACATATTGAAAAAGCTCAGATTTATAACTGAAAAACGGATTGAGCTAACCATGAAGGAGACCATGGACAAATCATAAGGACTAAACATGTAATCAAAGAATCTAGATGATTCGAATTCTGATTAAAACCACAAAAGATCTCCTTACGCATTCTAAATCCTTACAGAAGAATTTTCCTCATTATCATTGGATCTTAGAAAATTCTAAGATATCATCGTATCTTTCGTTATAAATATCCTCTATATTTCTGAAGATACCTTCATAACTATTCTTGTCCGAAATTATTTATCACTTCGCACTATCTGTGTTACATAATAAAGGAAACTGTTTTAGTTTCTATATTTCTATAACATACAAGTTTAAATTTTGAATGATTTGAGGTAGTGTTGGGAATTGAAGCATGAGTTAGTATAATATAATGACGTCAGGACAACGTGATTATATTACAGTAAGTCATGCTAAATTTTTAATGGAAGATGATGATTCATAGACTTTATAATCATCATTTGCCATGTTACATGACTTTTACATTCTACTTAACCTCTGAACATATCAAGAACATATATTCTTGATAGTTCTATCCTTAGTAATTCTAGTAATTTGACAAATCAAATCGTGCTATTACCTTTCCTTCTGCTTTGTATATTATGATCATTCGAAACTCCATACCTACAAATTCTAGACCATTATTCGCTTGACTTGATGTCGGGAAGGAAAAACAAGAGCATAGAGCTCCGACATATAAGGAAAAATATAAAGCCCGATAACAACACGGAAATTACAAACCGTGTACATCAATGCGTATAGCAGCATAAAGACACGGGAGAATTAAAAACACTATAACCCCAAGGTAATTGTAGAAGTAAACATATTCCTCTGGGGATAAATGAAAAAGAAGAATGGCATAAACGAGAGTCAGAAAAATATCCAGGATAAGAACTGGATGGAGCATTTTTACAATTTTTGAAAGTATGAATCGAGAAAGAAAGTATAGAAGTGGTGAAGATAACGAAACAGAAGAAGCTAATTTATAGCAAAATTATAGACACAACAATCAAGGCAATTTTAATTTCCTTAATTACCGAAGAATCAAATCTTATACAGATTATAAAGATTTCCTTTAAATCCCTTGTAGAAATTATGGTTTGTATGATTTTAATTCTTGAAATAGAACAAAATTCTATCCGTTGGAATTCACGCAAGGCCCCGAGCATACCTGGGAACGTGAAAACCAAATAAAACGTAAATATTCTCGTCTATGTACGAACAACACCGATTAATGGCAACAACTAAATTTCGGGACGAAATTTCTTTTAACGGGTAGGTACTATAACAACCCTCATATTTCCATACCTGAATTGACTAATTTGACTATAGGGTTGTTATCCATACGTAATATATAATTAAATTTGACATTGATCAAATATTTATTTTTAGTCGACACTTTTTGTTAACTAAAGTTTACACTAATTATATAAAATAACTTTAGTTAATATTAATATTAATGCGTATTATATTTAAAACTATATGAAACATAATTATTAATTAAATGATAAGTTATTTTAATCATTATATATATATTTTTAGCTTAAAAAAAGAGATTTTTTTATAAATTAAATAATGAGCCCATGAATTTTGACTAAATATTTTCAAAAACAAAAACTTATTAAAAACATTTTTAACATGTTTTTATTTTTTGTCAAAATTGGCACCTTTATTTTATTTATAATTTTTTTTCACAACCATTTTTTTCCTATAAATACCCAATTCCATTTCATAAAAACTTGTATCAAATCTTTGAAAAAACTCTCTCACAAACTTGGAAAAGTACTTGAGGTATTTTCTATATTTTTTATCAAATTAATTTTATTTTTTTGTATATTCTTTAAAAATTTGAATTTAATATATATAAATTATTTTTACATGTTATAATTAGTATTATAAGTATTATGATGTATAATAATAATTTTGATAATTTATGGAATATTATTTATAATTAAATACGAATTATGTAGTATTTAAACATAAAAACAATATAAAATTCGTAATAAAATATTAAACAGTAATAAAAATAATTATAATTTTTTTTTGAGATTATTATACTTTTATAAACAAGCAAAAATTTTAAAAATTAAATAAATGAGATGATTAGTATTTAAAAAGAATTTACTTTTGCATTATTCTAAACCGAGAGAAATAATAAAGAAAATACAAAATAAATACAAACGTGTATTAAATATTTTTATAAAATTTTTATATGATTAGTGGCATCACTAGATACTTTAAAAAAAATATCAAAATTAATTTTAAATTATTTGTCCTATTTATTTAATTATAGGCCGATTACAATGGTTAAATAATTAGAAAACATTAAATAAATAAAATTTTGATATAAAATTTGATTTAATAATTTTTATAATATTTTTACATAATATAGAACCTGTAAAAAATATAAAATTATTTATTTAGGTCGATTTAATATTTATTACGTAATTAAATTTGATTAATATAAACCGAGTATATATATAAAGAAAAGTGGGAAATAAATACAAAAACTTGATAAAATTATTTTTATAAAATATCTTACTGAATTTTATAATTAAGTAAGTTTATAAAAATTATAAATATAATATTTAATGAATTAATATTCGAATTAACATATATTAGTATGATTTTCGATTAACATAAGTATCTTACATATACTAAATTAATATTATTATTATAACTTACGGTTAATAACTAAGTATACTATATAATAAAGTATAATGCTTATAATGTAAGTTAATAACAATACATTATTAATAAACACTTATTTTATAACTATACTAATTTAATAATAATAACTTATAGTATATAATATAAGATAATCAAATTGTTAATACATTAATAAATATAATATAACATATATAATAACATATAAACCTAAAGTGAAGATTAATCAAAGATAATGTACAATTCATGTGAACTTCATCGCTACTCACGGTCGTAAGTGAATGATGTCTAGGTTGCCATTTATGGGTAAGCTTGTGGATCTCGAATGCCATGACTTAGATTCTGGTCAAGAGTCCTGGGCTCCCGGTTACATCTGATCATTCCTGACTTATTTGATAGCAACGAAGTTTGAGTAAAGTTATACAACGTCTTGCTAAAGATTAACCCGAACTTTCTAAAATTGGAAAATTACTTTAAGTGGAAACTTTCTATAAATAGTAACCTTCCGAAAATGGAAATTCTTTAGTGAACCATTACTATCAATATAGTACTATATACTATTGTCTGTTAGGCAATATCTGATCACACGTTCTATCTCTAGGTTGAGATCTCGGTCACGTCCTTCCGTTCAATTCTTTCGTGGAATACTCTTTTGTGCTACTAAGGTGATTTTCATAGCCCCACTTTTACTATTTACTTAACTATTTATAACTTTTAGGGTGAGACACATGCTTGCTTTATAACTGTTTTACACTTAGACACAAGTACTAAATTGTTAACTATGCTGTCATGCTTTGATTCATGCTAAATTCCTACCGTAATATCGTCCATTGCTACGTTTAAATGCAAATTTAATTATTGTGAGTAGGCCTATTGAGAGTAACGTCTCTAACCATTCGACTGTTAGTCTTTGGTTACATAATAATGATTCCACGACACTGACAGTACAAGGTGTCATAGGGTAAACTTGGTTAGTAGCAATATTACAAAATGCAGCAACACTTTTAGATTGATATTTCTATATCAATCAACTTTAAACTAAATCTTGTGGTCTAAAACTTTGGATATTATTTATAAACCTGTGAATTTCACTCAACCTTTTTGGTTGACACTTTAAGCAAGTTTTGTCTCAGGTGATGATTGAGCTAGCTGTTTGCAACTTTGTGATGATAGATTTAATGCTTGCATGGAGTCCACATTGCATATTATATTTTAGTTCATAAACATTTATTTTACGTTTTAATAATAATGTAAACATGTATTACTGCTTCCGCTGTTTTATTAACAAATGTTTTATTTAAAAAGTCTCATATAGAGTCGTTCTCGTTTATACAACTGTGTTATGATATGATTGGTCACAATTACCCCTGGTCCATTTTGGGGGGTGTGACAATATGTTCTAAATAACTTGGTAAATTTTTCCCACACTTGGCTTTTATTTTTCCTTTCTTTGCCTTTTTATTTTCCTCTATTCCATTTTAAATGAATTCTAATATTTTAGGTTGTTTCTCAATTTATGTCCTTTCCGAGGTAACAATAATTTTGGTGTTAACACCTAGTTTTATCGTTCATAAATATGTATAAACATGATTTTGAGTTCATTTAATTGAAAATTTTGAAAATTTTTACTAGAATTGGGTAGTCAGTATATAAGACTAGGGCTGTTCTTTATTATCAGAGAGCACTAGATTATAATACAACTACTGCGTTACTAGTATTATTAATGGTAACCAAGTGTCTAAATTAAAATTTTAAAAATCCGAAAGAATTTAACCCCTTCCCACACTTAAGATCTTGCAATGCCCTCATTTGCAAGAAATCGGTAACAATTTAAATTATTGAGGGTGATTAGCGTAAAAAAATGATTAAATTTTACCAAAGTTTCCAAACATATTGGCTTTTTTTTTTTTTTTGCATACTTTAGATCAATAAGATTAAAAATAATGATAATAAAATTTCTCGTCCCGCCCTCGGGTAAAGCAATTTTGGTTCAATTACCTAGTCTTCAACTCACGACGAATTTTTAAAAATCATATTTTTAGCTTAGTGAAATAAAGTAAATTTTTGTTTTTAAATTCACACCAAACTTAAATTTAAAATGCATAAAATTAAAAATTCATTTAAATATAATTAATATTTTTAATTTTACAAACTTATATTAAAAATAGTAGTTTAAAATATTTACAAACTTAAATATATTGATTTTAAAAAATTATAATATTAATTTTAAAAACATGGTAAAGATAAAATTAAAAATCTTTTTGGTCTTTTATCCCACTTTAATCAATCAAATATTATCAAAAATATACGCCCCTCTTTTCGGTAAAGTAATTTCGGTTCCATAACCTAGTTTTACTCCTGACGAATTTTTGAAATATTTTGGGTTGATTGATTAAAGATATTTATACCTTAAGAATAAACGGTAAATTTCGCAGTGATGTAATAAATTTTTGTATGATATCAATAATTTCGGTTACGCATACCTAATTTTATTGAATACCAATTTAATACTTTATAGCGAACGATTTAGCGTTTATTATCAAAAGGTTAAAAGCAATAAAATAAAATAAAATAAAAACTGTACATACTTACCTATGAGAAAGAATTCTCAGAGACCTGCTTTAGCCGACTCATAGGAGAGTTGTGTGATTTGGTTTTCCAAAGCTACATAAGCGTAACCTCGATTCTTTAATATCTTTTCTTCTAAACATATGAACGGTCCTTCTCTGCATAGAGTAACAAATTCGGTATTTGAATATGTTTGATTGTTTAAACATTTACCTTCGTGTGACCATTTTCCGCATTTATAACATCTTTCAAGGTGTCGTGCTCTTCTTTTTGTTGCGAATTTTGATTTTCCTTTTCCAAAATGTATCTTATGATGATCTTTTCTGAGTTCTTTCCTCACTTCGTCCATTTTTCCTCTTATAAATGATACCACTTCACTCGAGAGTGTGTCATTATTACGTTTAGTAATTATAGCGTGTAGTAGTAGACCATGGTTCAGATCAAAGGAATTCTTCATCTCGTAAAACCTAAAAAAAAATAAAAATTCAGAATGGAGGGAAAAGACTAGTTCTTTAGGGTCTGCTAGGGAAAGACCATTTCTGATTCCATTTTCGGAAACTACACGAAAATAGAATGTCAAACTCTAACAGAAATATATATTACCCTTAAAAGATTAGAACTTTCCCACACTTAGTTAGCTGTGGTGTCGAAATTGTGATTAACTTCATCTTCAACTTCCATTGGATTATCTATGTAATGTTTAACTCTGTGACCATTAACCTTAAATTCAATTCCATTTGAATTTATTAATTCTACTGTTCCATATGGGAAAAATCTTTTGACTATGAATGGTCCAGACCATCTTGATTTCAATTTTCCAGGAAATAGCTTGAATCATGAATTGAAAAGAAGAACTCTGTTTCCTTCTTTAAATTCTTTTGAACTTCCGATTCTTTTATCATGCCATTTCTTCGTTCTTTCTTTATAGATTAACGAATTTTCATATGCTTCATGTCTTAATTCTTCTAATTCATTTAATTGACTTAACCGTAGACGTCCGGCTTCATGTAAATCAAGATTACATGTCTTCAAAGCCCAAAATGCTTTATGTTCATTTTCTACTGGAAGATGACATGCTTTTCCGTAAACGAGTCTAAAAGGTGTGGTTCCAATTGGAGTTTTGTAGGCTGTTCTAAAAGCCCAGATTGCATCCTCCAATTTTATGGACCATTCCTTCGGATTTGATCCTACGGTTTTCTCTAGAATACGTTTTAATGCTCGGTTGGTATTTTCAACTTGTCCATTTGTTTGTGGATGATAAGCGGTTGAGGTTTTATGAGTTACTCCATATCTTTTGAGAACTTTCTCAAGTTGATTGTTACAAAAATGAGTACCCCGATCACTTATTAAAGCTTTCGGTGTTCCGAACCTAGCAAAAAGACGTTTTAAGAAGTTGACTACAACTCGTGCATCGTTAGTTGGGAGAGCTTGTGCTTCCGCCCATTTAAATACATAATCAATGGCAACGAGAATATAGAGATTATTATAAGATTTTGGAAATGGACCCATAAAGTCAATACCCCAAACGTCAAATACTTCACATACTTGAATGACATTTTATGGCATATTATCACGTTGACTTATTATTCCGGCCCTTTGACAAGCATCGCAGGATTTACAAAGAAGGTGTGCGTTTTTGAAAATTGTAGGCCAATAGAATCCAGCATCGTAAACTTTTCTTGCTGCGAGTTGAGGCCCATAATGCCCTCCTGTTGGTCCTGTGTGACAATGGTTTAAGATTTGACTGGCTTCATCCCCGAATACACATCGGCGTATTATTCCATCGGGACAATTTTTAAACAAATGTGGATCTTCCCAGAAATAGTGTTTTATATCACTAAAGAATTTCTTTCGTTTTTGGTACGACAACCCTTTTTCAAGGAATCCACATACTAAGTAGTTTGCATAGTCTGCAAACCATGGAATTTCATTATAATCTATCTTCAATAGATATTCATCAGGAAAGTTATCTTGTATGGCCGATTCATTTAGAACTTCTAATTCAGGATTTTCAAGACGAGAAAGATGATCAGCGGCGAGATTTTCTGCTCCCTTTTTATCTCGGATTTAAATATCGAACTCTTGTAAGAGTAAGATCCAACGAATTAATCGTGGTTTGGCATCTTGTTTCGAAAATAGGTATCTAAGAGCAGAATGGTCGGTATAGACCACCGTTTTAGCTAGAACGAGATATGAATGAAATTTGTCAAAAGCAAAGACAATAGCAAGGAGTTCTTTTTCAGTAGTTGTGTAATTCGTTTGTGCTCCTTGTAATGTCTTGAAACGGCTCCCATTGTAAAATCACTTGCATCGCACATAAGTTCAAATGGTAAATTCCAATTTGGAGTTATCATGATCGGCGCATTAGTGAGTTTTTCTTTAAGAATATTAAAAGATTTGATGCATTCATCCAAAAAGATGAATGGAGCATCCTTTTCTAGGAGTTTATTCATAGGAGTGGCAATATTAGAAAAATCTTTTATGAAACGTCGGTAAAAATCGGCATGCCCTAGAAAAATCCTAACTCCTCTAACATTGGTGGGATGTGGAAGTTTAGCAATTACATCTACTTTAGCTCTATCCACTTCAATTTCTTCCTTTGAAATTTTATGACCAAGAACGATGCCTTCTTTAACCATGAAATGGCATTTCTCCCAATTAAGTACTAGATTTGATTGTTTGCATCTAATAAGCATTCGTTCAAGATTGACTAGACATGATTCAAAAGTATCACTGAAGATTGAAAAGTCATCCATGAAAACTTCCATGCATTCTTCTATCATGTCGTGAAAAATCGCCATCATGCACCTTTGAAAGGTTGCAGGGGCGTTGCAAAGTCCAAATGGCATGCGTTTGTAAGCAAAAGTACCATAAGGGCACGTGAACGTGGTTTTCTCTTGGTCCTCGGGTGCGATTGGAATTTGAAAGTATCCGGAAAAACCATCAAGAAAACAATAGTAACTATTTCAGGCTAACCTTTCCAACATTTGATCAATGAAAGGTAAGGGAAAGTGATCTTTTCTGGTGGCGTCATTTAATTTTCTATAATCTATACAAACACGCCATCCTGTTACAGTCCTTGTAGGAATAAGCTCATTTTTTTCATTTGTGATGTCAGTCATGTCACCCTTCTTAGGTACGCATTGAACTGGGCTTACCCATGGTGTCACGACCCTACTTTTTCCGTTATCTTTTACCATTAATTATTTAACGACCGTTAACTGTTAATTGTGCTACGTCATTTCTATGACCTATATTATTATAATAATAATAATATATTAATTATTAAGTGTTATGTGAATAATTGTATTCATATTTTAATTTATACGTTTCTACGTGTCGCGGATTTCTATCCGGCGAATCTTTTCGGTTTTCAAACCAACGGTCGCGTTTTTGGGATATTTAAATCCTAATTATTTTAAATATGATATTTTAAGATCATATAATTATATATAGTATTTATATTTATTTTTCGTCGCGCGTTTGTTATCTCTCCGAATTTTTAATCGCGTAAGCGTGTTTTCGCGTTTCGGGATTCGTTCGGGCTTTCGGGCCACTAGGATTTAATCAGATTAGCAAGATGGCCCACAAGTGGGGCCCACCCTGTGATGACTCGAAAATTTCCGACTAAATTTAAACTTAATCTTTATATGATTTCGATACGATAAGCAAAGTCTGTAATATTGAGTCTCGAAAATTATTGAAACTAGTTACATGAAATCATTTGACCTTCGACTGTTCCCGATGATTCACGAACCATTACTTGTAAATATGTGGATATATATAAATATGTGCATATATAAATATATGTATATATATAATAACATGAACATTAATAAACTAGCATATACACTAAATTATTGGAAATAAATATATAAAATAATATGCGATGTAATAAAAACTAATATTATATATAGATATATGTAGTTATGTATATAAATTTTACTTGTAAATATATATAGCTATATTAAATATATTTGTTTTAGTAATTAAAACTTGCTATTTAAAACTGTTTGCATATAGAAAGAGAATATATTAAAAATAATTGATTTCGAGCCTAATTAGTAAACGTCAGTGACACTCAGTTAACGTTTTGTTAGTTTTAATATAGATATAATACATGTTCATGAATGATTAAGATAAAAGTTGGACTGTAAATTGATTACGAAGATTTTAGATGTATTAAAAATATTTTTACCTTTTTAAGGTTAAATATTAATACTCCGTACATATAAATTGGAACAGAAAATAAACAATTATCAAACCTTTTTGATCAGGTTTCAAACAGTTAATAAGTGAAATAATTAATTATATTTAACCTAAAAGTTTGGGATTTTTTAGGAACACTTTTATCCGTAACTGTTTAGCAATAGACACGATATAATTGGATATACTCCAAATCTCCGGCTGCTAAACTATTTAGCTTGTGAACTTAATTACTGTGCAATCATGACTTTTAAGTGATATTTATATTATTATTATTATTAATTATTAATTATTATTAATATTATACAAATAAATATATGTATATATTCGACTATATTGGAGAGTTCATAATCTCTCATCTTTATCACCCACACCATCAATCCATCGCCACCACCATGGTTCACCACCACTTGACAACAACCGGCTACCACTAAATACCCATTTCTGTCGTTGCTATTCGATTGTCATGAGCAAGAACTAAACACCATCGTGAACCACCATTAAACTCCATCACCACCACCTTGAACGCCCATAACCACCATCATACATCGTAATATATTTTTTTTTCTTTTTCTTTTCTGTCAGAAAACGTCCCATGAATCCTTCAACCAGTTCGAGTCCCTCGAATTCCGATAGCTATTCTGATAGTTATTCCGACAGCTATTCCGACGTGGACGTTCACCTAAGCTCCGAAAGCAGCGTCACCAGAATGAATCAACCAACCAACCATCCCCAATTCATATGATGAGTTCGTAGTCGACTTAATTAATGGAGACGAGAAGAAGGCAATCCTTTCCATCAACCAAATTCACCTCTTGGTGAAGAACCTGAAGCACTTACCGACGAACCACACCGAAACACCATTTTCACCCTCATTTCCCGAATATCTCACCACGATTATATTCTATCTAAAATTCCGATACCTTATTCATCCATTCGTTCCGACTGACAATCATCCCGGAGTAATACAAGAAGTCAGCGAACTTCACGCCCGAGTTATAGTCTTGGAAAAATATGGTGCAAAATTTATAAGCTTCAGCAACATCACTGGCACCAACAGTACCATCAGTAACATCACCAGTACCATCAACAATCCATGCCTCAACATCTCATTCAGTACCTCGAATACAATCATCATTCTACGTATCGTTCTACATCAATTATCTTCGTTCTTCATGGCGATTATGTAATCTCTAATGTTTTAGAGATTATGTATTCTAGTTATAACGGTAAATCAAATGAGATTAATATTATATTAACTCATTGAATCTATGATTACATCCGAAGAAAATATATATATAAGTATATTTTCATAAAGATTGTAATTAAAAATTCTTTCGTACAAACTGTTAATGGTGAAAATATTTTAACGGGTAGGTAATACCCGAGGAATATTTAGATTTCACTTTAATAGGTTATACTGTACATTCTTCGAATCTGATTCAACATCCATTTACTATCCTACTTACATCTACATAGATACGAATCCGTTCACCGCAGAATAACCATTTTTATTCAATTTCATATTTGGATTTTGACTTATCATAATCCAATAAGTGGCATAATGAATAAAACATTGGACAAAATAAAAGTTGTTAGAAACAAACGAATTAATTAATTGAAATTTGTTAAGAATCCACGCTAACTGTTCCTAGCTAACTGTTCCTAGCTAACTGATTACATTTTATTTATCGCAGTTTATTTATCGCAATTTAATTATCGCAATTTTATTTATTGTCATTTAATTTCTGTTATTTACTTTACGCATTTAATTTATCGTCATTTAATTTCTGTTATTTATTTTACGCACATTAAATATCGGGACACGTATACAAAGTTTTGACATACCATATCGACGCATCTATATATATTATTTGGAATCACCATAGACACTCTATATGCAGTAATGATCGAGTTCTCTATACAGGGTTGAGGTTGATTCTCAAATAATATATATACTTTGAGTTGTGATCGAGTCTGAGACATGTACACGGGTCACGATATTTATTAATTAATTCGAATATTGTATATTAAACTATATATGAATTATTGAATTGCTAACTGTGGACTATCAACTTAGGACTACCAACATTGGACAATTAAAATGAATTAAAATATAGATTATAACATATGAAACTAAATAATTCTTCAAGTTTGCCACTTGATCTCATCTTAAACCTCATTTGTATCTTGACGATTCCAATTTGTGTTCAAACATTTCATGATTCTTGAAAAACACCTCAATCGAGAGAATGAACCAACCACACTTCATCTATGGGAGAAAAGATTGGTCATATAATTGTACACCTGAAAACACTCAGAACCTGACTAAACATTTAACACGTATCTGTGCTAATTCTTTTAGTGTTATTATTACCCAAAATAACTTGGTGATTCCTTTCAAAGTAGCAAATTTTGTCACAGCTCCAGCAAGTTAACTTCGACTTTTCGTTCGAAACAATCTTATTATAACTTTGTTATATATGCGTTCTCTTTATTGTTACCGGGGAACCTTTTATATTTCACCATATTACCAACAGCCGTACCAGTAACCTCATTGCTTCTTGGCTTAAATCTCTCTGATAAATCACTATATTTATTCATAAATACCCTATCATATACTCATCCTCATTTTGTAATAAGAATTGCCTTACCGGGAATCAGCATATCAGTATTTTAAATCTCGCAACGTTTCTACATCAACAGTTATATGTATACATATAACATTTATCTCTTAGAACTATGATCTTTCATTCTGAAATTCTGAAAAGTACCCAGTCTGCGAATTAATACTCTGAATGTTGAAAAAGCTGAATGAAGCAGCAGAAACTGTAGACAACCGTAAACGACCTTAATCGTCGGAAGTTTAATGATAAAGAATAGTATGTCGGAAAAGCTCAAAAAAGTTGGAACTGAAAAACGGATTGAGCTAACCATGAAGGAGACCAAAGACAAATACAAGGACCATACCCTATATTCAAAGAATTCAGAAAATTCTGGATCCGTTGAAATCTTTAGAGAATATCTTGCTCCGAAGTCATGTTAAAATCTTGCGGAAAATCTTTCCCCATCAACCATCAAACTTAGAAATTTCAAAATATCATCATAAATATCTTCGATATTTCTGAGGATATTTTCATAAATATTCTTGTTCAAAATTATTTATCTCTTCCTACTATCTATGATACATCATAAAGGAAACCACTTTAGTTTCTAAATTTCTTTAAAATTCAAGTTTGAATTATGAATGAATTTATTCATCACAACTTGATTCAAAAATTCTAAGATATCATCATACGTTTATTTTAAAAATCATCAATATATCTGAAGATATTCTTATCTGAAATCAATAATTTCTTCGTGCTATCAGTGTTACATCATATAGAAACTGTTAGTTTCTATATTCTGTAAACTTTCGAGCTTAAAATATGAATGTTATTGAAGTAATGTTGGGAACTGATACATGAGTTAGTATAATATAATGACACTTGATCAACGTGATTATATTATAGTAAGTCATGCTGAGTTTCTAAATGGAACATGATGATTCACATATTATAACGTCATCATGTGTCATGTTACATAACTCTTTCATTTTGATTAACTTCTGAACATATCAAAAAAAAATATTCTTGATAGTTCTATTCTCAGTGATTCTGGTAATTTGACAAATCAAATTGTGCTATAACGTTCTTTCTTGTTTAGAACATTAGATTCATTCGAAACTCCATATCTATGAATTCTGGACCATTACCAGAAATGTTCAGTCGTAAAAAGAAGAAACGAAGGGACAAAGCTCAAAAGAAATAGAAAATTGGAGTATAAATAGCAGCAAAAATAGGAGAGAGCATTAACTGTGGATGACAATGATTATAGAAAACAGAAGCAGGAGTTTCAAAATATAAGAGAAAATATAAAGCCTAATAACAACACAGAGATCACAAACCGTGGATATTAAAATGAATAGCAATATAAAAACACGGTATAATTAAGAATAGTATCACCCCAAGGTAATAGTAGAAGTAAACAGATTTTTCTGGTGGAAGATTGAAAAGAAGGATGATAGAAATGATAATTAGGAAAATATCAAGGATTAGAACTGGATTAAGCATTTTCACAATCTTTGGACATATGAACTAAGAAGGAAAATATAGGAATGGTGAGGATAATGGAACGGAAGAAGCTTAATTTATAATAAAAATATCAGACAGAGTAAACAAGGCAGATCTCCGTATTTAATTATAGAGATCTTAATTTCCTTACTCGCCGAAGAATCAAATCTTTTAGATTTCGAAGATTTTCTTTAAATCCCTTGAATTCCGGAATTCAATCGTGACTACGTCACCGGTTAAGTCGAATCTTCATTTACTCATTTCACTCCTTTGTGATAGATTCATTCGTACTCTTCGAATAATCGAGTTATTTTTATCTATATTACTCAATGATGATAAAACTCAAGTTATCAACTCATATTCGTCATGAAAACATTTTTATTGTTAGCCATGACCACCTCACTCAAATTTCGGGACGAAATTTCTTTAACGGGTAGGTACTGTGATGACCCGGTAATTTCCGACTAAATTTAAACTTAATATTTATATGATTTCGATACGATAAGCAAAGTCTGTAATATTGAGTCTCGAAAATTATTGAAACTGGTTACATGAAATCATTTGACCTTCGACTGTTCCCGATGATTCACGAACCATTACTTGTAAATATGTGGATATATATAAATATGTGCATATATAAATATATGTATATATATAATAACATGAACATTAATAAACTAGCATATACACTAAACTGTTGGAAATAAATATATAAAATAATATGCGATGTAATAAAAACTAATATTATATATAGATATATGTAGTTATGTATATAAATTTTACTTGTAAATATATATAGCTATATTAAATATATTTGTTTTAGTAATTAAAACTTGCTATTTAAAACTGTTTGCATATAGAAAGAGAATATATTAAAAATAATTGATTTCGAGCCTAATTAGTAACGTCAGTGACACTCAGTTAACGTTTTGTTAGTTTTAATATAGATATAATACATGTTCATGAATGATTAAGATAAAAGTTGGACTGTAAATTGATTACGAAGATTTTAGATGTGTTAAAAATATTTTTACCTTTTTAAGGTTAAATATTAATACTCCGTACATATAAATTGGAACAGAAAATAAACAATTATCAAACCTTTTTGATCAGGTTTCAAACAGTTAATAAGTGAAATAATTAATTATATTTAACCTAAAAGTTTGGGATTTTTTAGGAACACTTTTATCCGTAACTGTTTAGCAATAGACACGATATAATTGGATATACTCCAAATCTCCGGCTGCTAAACTATTTAGCTTGTGAACTTAATTAATGTGCAATCATGACTTTTAAGTGATATTTATATTATTATTATTATTATTAATTATTAATTATTATTAATATTATACAAATAAATATATGTATATATTCGACTTTATTGGAGAGTTCATAATCTCTCATCTTTATCACCCACACCATCAATCCATCGCCACCACCATGGTTCACCACCACCTCCCACCACTTGACAACAACCGGCTACCACTAAATACCCATTTCTGTCGTTGCTATTTGATAATGCTAAAAATGAACATATATTTCATAGCATTATTCCTCAAGAAAGACAAGCTTTTAGTTGCAATTGTTCTATTTAAAAGTGATATTCGTTTAAATAATAAAAGGTGAAGACAAAAGACAGATTCGACGAATTGAAGACGCAAATGACCAAAAAGCTCAAAAGTACAAAAGACAATCAAAGAGGTTCCAATTATTGATAAGAAACGTCTCGAAATTACAAGAGTACAAGATTCAAAACGCAAAGTACAAAATAAAATTGTACGCAAGGACGTTCGAAAATCCGGAACCGGGACCAGAGTCAACTCTCAACGCTCGACGCAACGGTCTAAAAATTACAAGTTAACTATGTATATAAATATAATATAATATATAATTAATTATATATATATTATATATATATTATAAACCGTCGGCAAGAAAGACTCCAAAAGGGACTGAGCTGTAATTTCAAACTCCACGACTCGCGGAGTTTGAAGGCAAAAATGCCGCGAGTCGCGGAACCCCAATTTCAGAAACTCCCTATAAAGCTCGCGCATTCTGATCGTAAAAATATATCATATATCTCTCTCTCTCTCTCTCAATATATCGTAAATATTTATATTTATATTTTAATTTTAATTTTAATTTTAATTATAATTCTAATAATAAGGGTATGTTAGCGAATGTTGTAAGGGTGTAAGTCGAAATTCTGTCCGTGTAACGCTACGCTATTTTTAATCATTGTAAGTTATGTTCAACCTTTTTTAATTTAATGTCTCGTAGCTAAGTTATTATTATGCTTATTTAATCCGAAGTAATCATGATGTTGGGCTAATTACTAAAATTGGGTAATTGGGCTTTGTACCATAATTGGGGTTTGGACAAAAGAACGACACTTGTGGAAATTAGACTATGGGCTATTAATGGGCTTTATATTTGTTTAACTAAATGATAGTTTGTTAATGTTAATATAAAGATTTACAATTAGGCGTCCCTATAAATTACCATATACACTCGATCGGACACGATGGGCGGGGTATTTATATGTACGAATAATCGTTCATTTAACCGGACACGGGAATGGATTAATAGCCACTAGAATAATTAAAACAGGGGTGAAATTATGTACAAGGACACTTGGTATAATTGATAACAAAATATTAAAACCTTGGGTTACACTCAGTCGACATCCTGGTGTAATTATTAAACAAAGTATTAAAATCTTGTTACAGTTTAAGTCCCCAATTAGTTGGAATATTTAACTTCAGGTATAAGAATAATTTGACGAGGACACTCGCACTTTATATTTATGACTGATGGACTGTTATGGAAAAAAACCAGACGGACATATTAAATAATCCAGGACAAAGGACAATTAACCCATGGGCATAAAACTAAAATCAACACGTCAAACATCATGATTACAGAAGTTTATATAAGCATAATTCTTTTATTTCATATTTAATTTCCTTTATTTTATATTTAATTGCACTTCTAATTATCGCATTTTTATTGTTATTGTATTTAATTGCACTTTTAATTATCGTACTTTTTAATTATTGCAAGTTTATTATATCGCACTTTTATTATTCGCAATTTCATTATCGTTATTTACTTTATGCTTTAATTTAAAGTCTTGTACTTATTTGGTTTTAACTGCGACTAAAATTTTAAAATCGACAAACCGGTCATTAAACGGTAAAAACCCCCCTTTATAATAATAATATTACTTATATATATATATATATTTGTATTTTTATAAAAGTAAACTAATATAGCGTTAAGCTTTGTTTAAAAAGATTCCCTGTGGAACGAACCGGACTTACTAAAAACTACACTACTGTACGATTAGGTACACTGCCTATAAGTGTTGTAGCAAGGTTTAAGTATATCCATTCTATAAATAAATAAATATCTTGTGTAAAATTGTATCGTATTTAATAGTATTTCCTGGTAAAATTTAATAGTATTTTATACCACTCCGCTACCACATCAAGTATTTTTGGCGCCGCTGCCGGGGAGTCTCTTAAAAGCCGGAAGCGCAACGCTAATATAAAAAAAAAAAATTATGTATTTTTAAGATTTTGTTAAATATTTAAGTTTTATAAAGTTTCTTTATTTTTATTTTATAAAAACATAAGTTTTATTTAAGTATTTTGTTTTTATTTAAAAACATAAAAAAAAAATATATAAATCTAGTTTTAAGCATTTTATTTATTAAAATTATAAAGTAGTTCTATTTTATTTAAGTTTTTAAAATATAAGTTTTTATTATACACATATTTTTTTTTAAATATATAAACAGAAAAATTAAAAACAGAAAAAAAAATTAAAAAAGAAAAAAACGCGTCAAATTCAAACTGTACCAGAGTTGAATTTTTGAACCCCGCGACTCGCGGGGTTTGATGCATTAAATACCGCAACTCGCGGAGTTTCTCTGACGCCACCGACAGAACCCTAACTCTGCATTAATTACGGAGTATTTATTAATTATTATTATTATAAACCCTAATTATCTATTATTATTATAATTAAGTTTTATTTTAAAGTTTCTTTTTATTTAATTTGTTTTATTTAGTTTAATTAGTTTAATTAAATTGTAAAATTAATAGTTTTAATAAATAATTAATATAAAAATAATATTTTTATAAAAATTGTATTTTTTTTACAACTTTTTGTATATTTTTTCCCTTTTTAATCGTTTTAGCGTAATATTTGTATTTTTCGCTCGTATTTAGTTTTAAACTTAGTTTTTGCAATAGTTATTTTTACTTTTAGATTTTTAGGCTTTGCCGTAGAATTCCTTAAGTGCTTTTTCTTTAGACTAAGATTTAGGTGCTTTAGAATTTTGCGACGCCTTTTTAAGTTTTAGTTTCTTTTTAAGTTATTTCCATTTGGGATATAGTTTTTCCTATAAGCTTTAATATTTTTAGACACCTTTTACTATGTATCAATTATCATTCCAATTAGTAATTTCAATTTGCGATTATAATTTTAAGTTAGTTGTAGTAATAAGGTTAGGTTAGTCAAGTACTTTTAAGTTTTATAAGTTTCTTTAATTTTTCCGTCACCTTTTATTTTGCAAATAGAACAAATATTCTACCAATAAGATATAGCTGTCAAATAGTACAAATATTCTACCAAGGATGCGACATCACTACAAGGAAAGACATAGATATAGCAGCTGGTGGTTCTATTATGAAGAAAACCGAAACTGATGCTTACAAAATTATTGATAACACTGCTTCCCACTCACATGAGTGGCACCAAGAAAAAGACATCGTTAGATCATCTAAAGCAGCTAGAGCCGATTCTAGCCATGACTTAGATTCCATTTCCGCAAAGATAGATGCTGTGGAGAGACGAATGGAAAAGATGACTAAAGATATTCACTCAATACGAATTAGTTGTGAGCAGTGTGGAGGACCACATTTGACAAAAGATTGTCTCAGTATTGAATTAACAATGGAACAAAGAGAGAATATTTCATACATAAACTAAAGGCCTGGAAATAATTATCAGAATAATTATCAACCGCCAAGACCGATTTACAATCAAAACCAGAATTATAACCGAAATATTCCATACAACAACCAACAAGGTCCTAGCAATCAACAAGTATCCAATAATACTTACAATCAGCAAAGACCTAATTTTTAAAACAAACCACCACAACAAACCGATGATAAAAATCCAAATTTAGAAGATATGATGACAAAGCTAGCTGAAACTCAAACGCAGTTTTTCACATCTCAAAAACAAACCAATGAACAAAATGCTCAAGCATTTAGAAATCAACAAGCTTCTATTCAAAATCTGGAACAAGAAGTAAGTAACCTAGCAAGGTTAATAGGTGAAAGAAAACCGGGAAGTCTACCTAGTGATACAAATGCTAACCCCCGGAATGAAACAGCTAAAGCTATTACCACAAGAAGTGGTACAACACTTAAACCACCTGAAATACCTGTAACTTCTGATGAAGCTATTCCTACTCCACAAGAACCACAACCTGATCAAGATAAGGAAAAAGAACCGGTAGTTGAAAAGGTTAATGAAGATAACACAGTTAAGGATAAACCTTATGTTAAACCATATCAACCACCACTTCCTTACCCGAGTAAAATGAAGAAAGAGAAACTTGAAGCCGAGCAATCCAAATTCTTGGATATGTTTAAACAGATAAATGTAAATCTTCCTTTCATTGATGTGATTTCAGGAATGCCTAGATATGCTAAATTCTTGAAAGATCTAATCTCAAATAGAAAGAAAATGGAAGAACTCTCAGCTGTTACTATGAATGCTAATTGTTCAGCAGTGCTGTTGAATAAGATACCAGAAAAACTATCTGATCCAGGAAGTTTCACAATTCCATGTTTTCTGGGTAGTCTTAGTTCAATAGAAGCATTGGCAGACTTAGGTGCTAGTATAAATCTAATGCCATATTCACTATACACTAAACTAGACCTTGGAGAATTGAAACCAACCAGAATAAGCATACAACTAGCCGATAGATCAATAAAATATCCTAGAGGGATAATGGAGAACATGCTAGTTAAAGTTGGTACTTTAGTATTTCCAGTAGATTTTGTTGTTTTGGACATGGAAGAAGATTCTCAAGTTCCTCTCATATTAGGAAGACCATTCTTAAACACGGCTAAAGCAATGATAGACGTGTTCGGTAAGAAATTGACCCTAAGTATAGAGGATGAGAGTGTTAAATTTTCAGTTGATAGAGCAATGCAACAACCGCAATCTGCAGATGATACATGTTATTATATTCAAACTATAGATGCACATGCAGAATTATTAGAAGAATTTCCAGAATTACAAGGAACAGGAGAATGTTCTTTAGGAGAAGGTAATGAACCAATTGATGAAGCTGAAATGTTAGCTACACTTATAGCTAATGGATATGAACCAACAACAGAAGAAATTCAAATGCTAAAAGAAAAAGACAGATATCGATATAAATCATCGATAGAAGAACCTCCGAAATTAGAATTAAAGCCACTTCCAAACCATTTGGAATACGCTTATTTACATGGTGAATCTGAATTACCTGTAATAATATCGTCTTCTCTTACTGAAAATGAGAAATCACAACTCATTTCTGTGTTGAAAGCTCATAAACCAGCCATTGCATGGAAGATTCGTGATATTAAAGGAATAAGTCCTTCGTATTGCACACATAAAATCCTTATGGAAGAAGGTCATAAAACGTATGTGCAACGCCAACGAAGACTAAATCCTAATATGCAAGATGTAGTTAAGAAAGAGATTATTAAACTGCTAGATGCAGGTCTAATTTATCCAATTTCTGATAGTCCATGGGTAAGCCCAGTTCAATGCGTGCCTAAGAAGGGTGGCATGACTGTCATTACAAATGAGAAAAATGAGCTTATTCCTACTAGGACTGTAACAGGATGGCGTGTATGTATTGATTATAGAAAATTAAATGACGCCACCAGAAAAGATCACTTTCCCTTACCTTTCATAGATCAAATGTTGGAAAGATTAGCCGGAAATAGTTATTATTGTTTTCTAGATGGATTTTCCGGATATTTTCAAATTCCAATAGCACCAGAAGATCAAGAGAAAACCACATTCACGTGCCCTTATGGTACTTTTGCTTACAAACGCACACCATTTGGACTTTGCAACGCCCCTGCAACCTTTCAAAGGTGTATGATGGCGATTTTTCATGACATGATAGAAGAATGCATGGAAGTTTTCATGGATGACTTTTCAGTCTTCGGTGATACATTTGAATCATGTCTAGTTAATCTTGAACGAATGCTTCTTAGATGCGAACAATCAAATCTAGTACTTAATTGGGAGAAATGCCATTTCATGGTTAAAGAAGGCATCGTTCTTGGACATAAAATTTCAAAAGAAGGAATTGAAGTGGATAGAGCTAAAGTAGATGTAATTGCTAAACTTCCACATCCCACCAATGTTAGAGGAGTTAGGAGTTTTCTAGGGCATGCCGGTTTTTACCGACGTTTCATAAAAGATTTTTCAAAAATTGCCACTCCTATGAATAAACTCCTAGAAAAGGATGCTCCATTCATCTTTTCAGATGAGTGTATCAAATCTTTTAATATTCTTAAAGAAAAACTTACTAATGCGCCGATCATGATAACACCAAATTGGAATCTACCATTTGAACTAATGTGCGATGCAAGTGATTTTGCAATGGGAGCCGTTTTAGGACAAAGGATTGAAAAACGATTTCAACCTATATATTATGCTAGTAAGACGTTATAAGGAGCACAAACAAACTATACAACTACTGAAAAAGAACTCCTTGCTATTGTCTTTGCTTTTGACAAATTTCGATCATATCTCGTTCTAGCAAAAACGGTGGTCTATACCGACCATTCTGCTCTTAGATACCTATTTTCAAAACAAGATGCTAAACCAAGATTAATCCGTTGGATCTTACTCTTACAAGAGTTTGATATTGAAATCCGAGATAAAAGAGGAGCAGAAAATCTCGCCGCTGATCATCTTTCTCGTCTTGAAAATCCCGAATTAGAAGTTCTAAATGAATCAGCCATACAAGACAACTTTCCTGATGAATATCTATTGAAGATAGATTATAAAGAAATACCATGGTTTGCAGACTATGCAAACTATTTAGTATGTGGATTCCTTGAAAAAAGGATTATCGTACCAAAGATGAAAGAAATTCTTCAGTGATATAAAACACTATTTTTGGGAAGATCCACATCTGTTTAAAAGTTGTCCAGATGGAATAATACGCCGATGTGTATTTGGAGATGAAGCTAGTAAAATTTTAAACCATTGTCACACAGGACCAACTGGAGGGCATTATGGGCCTCAACTAACAGCAAGAAAAGCTTATGATGCTGGATTCTATTGGCCTACAATTTACAAAGACGCACACCTTCTTTGCAAATCCTGTGATGCTTGTCAAAGGGCCGGAAAAATAAGTCAACGTGATGAAATGCCACAAAATGTCATCCAAGTATGTAAAGTATTTGACATTTGGGGTATTGACTTTATGGGTCCATTTCCAAAATCTCATAATAATCTATATATACTCGTAGCCATTGATTATGTATCTAAATGGGCGGAAGCACAAGCTCTCCCAACTAACGATGCACGAGTTGTAGTCAACTTTTTAAAACGTCTTTTTGCAAGGTTTGGAACACCGAAAGCTTTAATAAGTGATCGGGGTACTCATTTCTGTAATAATCAACTTGAGAAAGTTCTTAAAAGATATGGAGTAACTCATAAAATCTCCACCGCATATCATCCACAAACAAGTGGACAAGTTGAAAATACCAACCGAGCCTTAAAACGTATTCTAGAGAAAACCGTAGGATCAAATCCATTGGAATGGTCCATTAAATTGGAGGATGCACTCTGGGCTTTTAGAACAGCCTACAAAACTCCAATTGGAACCACACCTTTTAGACTTGTTTATGGAAAAGCATGTCATCTTCCAGTAGAAATTGAACACAAAGCATTTTGGGCTTTGAAAACATGTAATCTTGATTTACATGAAGCTGGACGTCTACGATTAAGTCAACTAAACGAATTAGAAGAATTAAGACATGAAGCATACGAAAATTCGTTAATCTATAAAGAAAGAACGAAGAAATGGCATGATAAAAGAATCAGAAGTTCAAAAGAATTTAAAGAAGGAGACAGAGTTCTTCTTTTCAATTCACGATTCAAGCTATTTCCTAGAAAATTGAAATCAAGATGGTCTGGACCATTCATAGTCAAAAGAGTTTTTCCATACGGAACGATAGAATTAATAAATTCAAAAGGGATTGAATTTAAAGTTAATGGTCACAGAGTTAAACATTACATACATGGTCCGATGAAAGTTGACAACGAAGTTAATCACAATTTCGACACCACAGCTAACTAAGTGTGGGGAGAATCAAGTCTTTAAAGGATAATATGTATTTCTGTTAGAGTTAGATTGTCTGTTTTCGTGTAGTTCTCGAAAATGGAACCCGAATTATCTTTCCCTAGCAGACCCTAAAGAACTAGTCTTCTCCCCCCATTCTGAATTTTTATTTTTTTAGGTTTTTACAAAATGAAGACTGCCTGTGAACTAAACCATGGTCTAATGCTACACGCTTTGATCACTAAACGTAATAATGACATACTACCGAGTGAACTAGTATCAGTAATCAGAGAAAGAATGGACGGAGTTAGAAAAGAATCCAGATGCGAATATAATAAGTTACAATTTGGTAAAGGAAAATCAAAATCCACAGCAAAAAGAAGAGCACGACACCTAGAAAGATGTCACAAATGCGGAAAATGGTCACATGGAGGTAAATGTTCAAATAATCAAACCTATTCAAATACCGAATTTGTTACTTTATGCAGAGACGGACCGTTCATATGTTTAGAAGAAAAGACACTGAATGCTCGAGGTTACGCCTATGTAGCTATGGAAAACCAATTAAACCGACTATCTTATGAATGGGATAGATCATATAACTAAGAAATCTATTTCACAGGTATGTCTGTACAGTTTTTATTTTTATTTTTATTTTTAACCTTTTGATAATAAACGCTAATTTGTTCGCTAAAAAGTATTAAATTGGTATTGAATAAAATTAGGTTTGGCGACCGAAATTATTGATATCATTCAAAAATTTATTATATCACTGCGAAATTTAACGTTTATTCTTAAGGTATAAATATCTTTAATCAATCAACCCAAAATATTTCAAAAATTCGTCATGAGTTAAATTAGGTCTTGAAACCGAAATTACTTTACCGAAAAGAGGGGCACATATTTTTGATAATATTTGATTGATTAAAGTGGGATAAAAAGCCAAAAAGATTTTTAATTTTATTTTTACCATGCTTTTAAAATTAATATTTAAATCTTAAATTAATATTGCAAACTTTGTAAAAACAATATTTGTAAAATTGTAAATATTTGAAAAATTAATATAAGTTTGGTGTGAATTTATAATATGAATTTCTAAAATTAAGATTGGTGTGAATTTTTTATTTTATGAATTTTTAATTTTATGCATTTTAAATTTTAGGTTTGGTGTGAATTTTTAATATTAATTTTGAATTTTATATTTAAATTGTGTGAATTTAAAAACAAAAATTTACTTTATCTCATTAAGTTAAAAATATGATTTTTAAAATTCGTCGTAAGTTGAAGACTAGGTCTTTGAACCGAAATTGCTTTACCCGAGGGAGGGACGAGAACTTTTATTATCATTATTTTTAATCTTATTGAATTAAAGTATGCCAAAAACATTAAAAAACCAAAAATCTTAGCTTTTAAAACAATCGCTACAAAAAGACAAATTTTAAAATTTTGTCGAAGGACGGACTAGGACATCGATCCGAAACGACCTCGTCCTAAATAACAAGGGAAACAAAATTTTAAAATTAATTACTTAATTGTTTTACAAGTTAAAGATTATAAATAAAAAAAAAAAAAAAACCAAACTCCGCGACTCGCGGAGTTTGAAGGATCCAAACACCGCGAGTCGCGGGAGGACCAAAATACAGAAAAAAATATAAACGCACAAACTGATCAGTCCACACCCCCAAAACAGAAAACACTGCGAAATACTCCGAAAAAACACCCAAAAACACCCCCAAAATCACAATTTTTAACCGTTAATCACCAAATCTTTTACTAAAATCATGTTGAGAAGGATGCTATCTAGGAATTACTCAAGAAAAACGGTAAATTTCTACACCTAAACACCATTTAATCCGAAATTAGTGTTCTTGAGCAATTTTTTCCCCAATTTGATTTTGATGCTTTTTAGTGTAATTAGGCTTAAATTGTTTATGTATTATGCTTGTATAACCTAGATTGATGCTGTTTAACATGATTAGAAGCCTTAAACTTCAAATTTTGAGTAATCTAGGGTTTGTGTTCTTGAGCAAATTTGGGGCTTTTTGATATAAACAGGTTATGGCCGGTTTTTGTCAAGAATTGTTGCTAAATTAAGTAGTGTAACATGTTTAGGTAGTTAAATGATCCAAACTTTGAGCCTAAACATGATTTTGAGAATTAAAGTGGACTTTTTCAAAGTCTAAAATTCATGAACTTGATTTTTGAGGGATAATGCCATTTGAAACTTGTTTAATTGCTAGTAATGATTATTTTGACATGTTATTTGAGTTGAATGCTTATAAACTTGGCGAACATTTTCATATATGCTTATTTGAAAAAGTGTAGATTTGATAAAAATGTGAAAATGAGCTTAAGTTTGATATAAATTGATCATGTCATTGTAATTATTTTGATTGATGATTTTGCTGACACTAATGCATATTTGGATGCACAAAAATTGTGTTTGATGTGTTTTGCAGACTGAAAGGGGTGAATCTTCATCCCAAGCTCGCAATGCTCCTGCTGAGAATGCGGAACAACAGGAGGTGGATAACTACTACAAGCAGGATATACCGCATCCAGTCATGACATTTTCTGATATGCACTTGGAAGAGTTGCACCCGAACCTGAGATTTGACAGACTTTGGATAGATTATCCAAAATATCAAAGGGGTTTGCATACTCTTCATTCTAAGGTTGTTGAGGTACCAAGGGTCATAGAATGGGGACCCTTAGAAGCTATAGAATTGGCCGGGCCAATTAGGGAATTACTTGTACAGAGGTATGGTAATTCTACTTTTAATGACTGGGTACGTTTATTCACCATGCGTAGACCTGTATATAAAGTATGGTGTGAAGAATTATTGTGTAGTATAGAGTTGAATGATCGGGTAGCTAGTTTAACCGATCGTTCTTTTATTAGATTTTTGTTAGGCGGTTCGATGTGCCACATGTCTTTACTAGACATGGCTCAGGCTTTACGTATATATACGCCTGAGGAGTTAGCATCTGCCGATTGTAGAGGGTTGATACTAAACGGTAGAAAGATAGATGAAAATTTTGATACACACGGTGTGTGGAGTCAAATGACAAGCCATCACCGTTTCAAAGGGGGAAATTACTCTTATTTGGATATAGATAGAGCCGAATTAAGAGTGATTCATAGGTTTTTAGTTAATTCGATTACACAAAGGGGTAAGAACAAGGAAAAGGTAAATGAACAGGATTTGTTTTACCATATGTGTATTCGAGACCCACAAAGCGTTGTAAGTATACCGTATTGTGTGGGTTATTATTTATCAGCTATGGTTCGGGGGATGAGACCGCATAGCATAATAGGAGGTGGTATTTTTATTACTTTGATTGGTGAATATCTCGGTGTGGATATAAGTCGGGGGGGATTATTAGTAGAAGAACCAGAACCCCGAGATACTATAGGTTTAAATGTATACCATGGTGCGAAAGTTTTGAAGAGGCGAAATAACGCCGCAGTACCATACCATGGTAGACATCCACAGGTTGAGAGAAACCAACAGCAAGGTAATGTAGGAGGGGGAAATGAGATGCAAGAAATGCAAAGGTTTATAGCTTCACAGGAGTATGAAAATGCTAGACAGAGAGCATTTGAAGATTGGCAAGTTCATCAGAACCAAATCATAGCTCATTGCCAACATATAGGTAGAAACTATATTCCTACGCCGAAACCCATCTTCCCTCCCTGGTCTATAGAGATGCAGCCACCGTATCCTACGTATAACCCTGCCGAAGCATTCTATAGCACCTATGGTTATGCCTGGAACCCCTATTGGTATCAATATCATCCCTAGTTTACTTATTATATTTTTTTTATTTTGTAATTTGTAATGATTGATACGTTTAATACTTTTGTTAATATTGTAATAGTTTTTATAATTGTCTAACTTTTATTCTTAGATTTTAATAATTTTTGAATGTGGGGTAATATACCAAACTTCAAAAATATGTATATATGTTTGCAGTTTATCTTATGTACACAACAGGGTAAAACAACGCATTTTCAAAGACTGGCATTAAGTTCAGCAAAAGCAACTAATTTTGACGACAAGATGCAAAATATATGTGAAATAACAACAAGACGGAATGAACAAATGATGTGCACCATTTATCATTCAGCAAACAAACGCCAATATATTTGGAAACTTTGGTAAAAATTTAATCATTTTCACACAAATCACCCTCAATAATTTAAATTATTACTGATTTCTTGCAAATGAGGGCATTGCAAGATCTTAAGTGTGGGAAGGGGTTAAATTCTTTCGAATTTTAAAATTTTTTACTTTATTCACTTGGTTACCATTAAAAATACTAGTAAAGCAGTAGTTGTATTAGAATCTAGTGCTCTCTGATAATAAAGAACAGCCCTAGTCTTATATACTGACTACCCAAATCTAGTAAAAATTTTCAAAATTTTCAATCAAATGAACTCAAAATCATGTTTATACATATTTATGAACGATAAAACTAGGTTTTAACACCGAAATTATTGTTACCTCGGAAAGGACATAAATTGAGAAACAAACTAAAATGTTAAAATTCATTTAAAATGGAATAGAGGACGATAAAAAGGAAAATAAAAGCCAAGTGTGGGAAAATTTACCAAGTTATCTTAAACATATGTCACATATATCTGTAACGAATAACTGAAAATACTTTTGCTTGGGACTAAACTAAACTGTTTTACCCGATGAAAGAAAAGAAGAGATGGATCTACACGATGAATCAATTCCATCATTAAAAGGAAGTAAAGTCTTCCAAAAAAGACACGCGCTTCTTGATTTAGGTCATGAAGTTGTCGTCCAGACCAGCTGTAGGTTGACGAAAAATCCAGAAAAGTCATCACTAAAATCAGCAGGAAATCCACCGACCTCAGCATTAAACAGGGTCGCCAAGTGGTCAGATTTATCCTAACCATGAGAAGGATTTATCTTGTATAATGGGGGAGGCACCATGCAAATTAGCTGGATAAGACTAATGAATCAGATCCCCAGAAAGGATAATCTCCTTAAAGATTAAAAATCAGCTTTTAAGACTGATATTACTCAATCCTTGAGATTGACCTTAAAGATTGAGAATTACAAACTCATAGAATTCAGTGATATCTAAACTCGAGCTTGAACGAGAAAATATTTTGATCAAAAATTACAAACCGATTTGTTTTCTGAAAACCCTATTTTCAATGCGTTCATTACCATTGAACGTAAAATCCTAGGAATTCACCTGGAATTCATTAGGTCACCTGAACCAAATCGGGTGTCAACCGTAAGAACGATGGTTGCATAGTGGTCAAAGACAGGACCTTTTGCCATACCGAAAAATTATAAGGGTGAGCTTTACTATTGCTCCTACCAAGGATAGTAATTGCGTCCGACACGTTATAGACCATAATTAAAAGCATGTCAGGGGACATTGCCTTAACAGTTGCTTGTTCAACGCTTTCCTTTACAACCGGACGGTAGTTTACCGAAAGGTAATATACGGGACAAGTAAACTGGACGTGTTGCTTTCCAAATACAAGGTTAGCAAGTGGGTGACACAAAACCATAAGTTTTGAGCTAAAATTTTCAAATCTGAAACCCACCAAACCCACAAAAATATTTTGCAAACACCGGTAAAGGGTTATCCCGGAAAACTTATCTAGGGTAAAAACTAGATTTAATTTTCAAAAGATCAAATGTTTTCATAAAGATCCAATTTCCTTAATGGATCTAAAATTTTTATAGTCATGTGAGACTGTAAACCATATCGTTACTACCATTGTTTATACCACCGTATAGAAATCACTGATGTACAAAGTGTGAAGAATAAAGAAGTGATTCTAGTATTTCAAGACGATATTGCTTGAGGACAAGCAACACTCAAGTGTGGGAATATTTGATAATGCTAAAAATGAACATATATTTCATAGAATTATTCCTCAAGAAAGACAAGCTTTTAGTTGCAATTGTTCTATTTAAAAGTGATATTCGTTTAAATAATAAAAGGTGAAGACAAAAGACAGATTCGACGAATTGAAGACGCAAACGACCAAAAAGCTCAAAAGTACAAAAGACAATCAAAGAGGTTCCAATTATTGATAAGAAACGTCTCGAAATTACAAGAGTACAAGATTCAAAACGCAAAGTACAAAATATAAAATTGTACGCAAGGACGTTCGAAAATCCGGAACCGGGACCAGAGTCAACTCTCAACGCTCGATGCAACGGACTAAAAATTACAAGTTAACTATGTATATAAATATAATATAATATATAATTAATTATATTAATTATATATATATTATATATATATTATAAACCGTCGGCAAGAAAGACTCCAAAAGGGACTGAGCTGTAATTTCAAACTCCGCGACTCGCGGAGTTTGAAGGCAAAAATGCCGCGAGTCGTGGAACCCCAATTTCAGAAACTCCCTATAAAGCTCGCGCATTCTGATCGTAAAAATATATCATATATCTTTCTCTCTCAATATATCGTAAATATTTAAATTTATATTTTAATTTTAATTTTAATTTTAATTATAATTCTAATAATAAGGGTATGTTAGCGAATGTTGTAAGGGTGTAAGTCGAAATTCTGTCCGTGTAACGCTACGCTATTTTTAATCATTGTAAGTTATGTTCAACCTTTTTAATTTAATGTCTCGTAGCTAAGTTATTATTATGCTTATTTAATCCGAAGTAATCATGATGTTGGGCTAATTACTAAAATTGAGTAATTGGGCTTTGTACCATAATTGGGGTTTGGACAAAAGAACGACACTTGTGGAAATTAGACTATGGGCTATTAATGGGCTTTATATTTGTTTAACTAAATGATAGTTTGTTAATGTTAATATAAAGATTTACAATTAGGCGTCCCTATAAATTACCATATACACTCGATCGGACACGATGGGCGGGGTATTTATATGTACGAATAATCGTTCATTTAACCGGACACGGGAATGGATTAATAGCCACTAGAATAATTAAAACAGGGGTGAAATTATGTACAAGGACACTTGGTATAATTGATAACAAAATATTAAAACCTTGGGTTACACTCAGTCGACATCCTGGTGTAATTATTAAACAAAGTATTAAAATCTTGTTACAGTTTAAGTCCCCAATTAGTTGGAATATTTAACTTCAGGTATAAGAATAATTTGACGAGGACACTCGCACTTTATATTTATGACTGATGGACTGTTATGGACAAAAACCAGACGGACATATTAAATAATCCAGGACAAAGGACAATTAACCCATGGGCATAAAACTAAAATCAACACGTCAAACATCATGATTACGGAAGTTTAAATAAGCATAATTCTTTTATTTCATATTTAATTTCCTTTATTTTATATTTAATTGCACTTCTAATTATCACATTTTTATTGTTATTGTATTTAATTGCACTTTTAATTATCGTACTTTTTAATTATCGCAAGTTTATTTTATCGCACTTTTATTATTCGCAATTTCATTATCGTTATTTACTTTATGCTTTAATTTAAAGTCTTGTATTTATTTGGTTTTAACTGCGACTAAAATTTTAAAATCGACAAACCGGTCATTAAACGGTAAAAACCCCCATTTATAATAATAATATTACTTATATATATATATATATTTGTATTTTTATAAAAGTAAACTAATATAGCGTTAAGCTTTGTTTAAAAAGATTCCCTGTGGAACGAACCGGACTTACTAAAAACTACACTACTGTACGATTAGGTACACTGCCTATAAGTGTTGTAGCAAGGTTTAAGTATATCCATTCTATAAATAAATAAATATCTTGTGTAAAATTGTATCGTATTTAATAGTATTTCCTGGTAAAATTTAATAGTATTTTATACCACTCCGCTACCACATCAAGTATTTTTGTCCTTTGTCCTGGATTATTTAATATGTCCGTCTGGTTTTTGTCCATAACAGTCCATCAGTCATAAATATAAAGTGCGAGTGTCCTCGTCAAATTATTCTTATACCTGAAGTTAAATATTCCAACTAATTGGGGACTTAAACTGTAACAAGATTTTAATACTTTGTTTAATAATTACACCAGGATGTCGACTGAGTGTAACCCAAGGTTTTAATATTTTGTTATCAATTATACCAAGTGTCCTTGTACATAATTTCACCCCTGTTTTAATTATTCTAGTGGCTATTAATCCATTCCCGTGTCCGGTTAAATGAACGATTATTCGTACATATAAATACCCCGCCCATCGTGTCCGATCGAGTGTATATGGTAATTTATAGGGATGCCTAATTGTAAATCTTTATATTAACATTAACAAACTATCATTTAGTTAAACAAATATAAAGCCCATTAATAGCCCATAGTCTAATTTCCACAAGTGTCGTTCTATTGTCCAAACCCCAATTATGGTACAAAGCCCAATTACCCAATTTTAGTAATTAGCCCAACATCATGATTACTTCGGATTAAATAAGCATAATAATAACTTAGCTACGAGACATTAAATTAAAAAGGTTGAACATAACTTACAATGATTAAAAATAGCGTAGCGTTACACGGACAGAATTTCGACTTACACCCTTACAACATTCGCTAACATACCCTTATTATTAGAATTATAATTAAAATTAAAATTAAAATTAAAATATAAATATAAATATTTATGATATATTGAGAGAGAGAGATTTATATACTTAAACTCGATCGGACACGATGGGCGGGGTATTTATATGTACGAATAATTGTTCATTTAACCGGACACGGGAATTGATTAATAGCCACTAGAATAATTAAAACAGGGGTGAAATTATGTACAAGGACACTTGGTATAATTGATAACAAAATATTAAAACCTTGGGTTACACTCAGTCGACATCCTGGTGTAATTATTAAACAAAGTATTAAAATCTTGTTACAGTTTAAGTCCCCAATTAGTTGAAATATTTAACTTCAGGTATAAGAATAATTTGACGAGGACACTCGCACTTTATATTTATGACTGATGGACTGTTATGGACAAAAACCAGACGGACATATTAAATAATCCAGGACAAAGGACAATTAACCCATGGGCATAAAACTAAAATCAACACGTCAAACATCATGATTACGGAAGTTTAAATAAGCATAATTCTTTTATTTCATATTTAATTTCCTTTATTTTATATTTAATTGCACTTCTAATTATCGCATTTTTATTGTTATTGTATTTAATTGCACTTTTAATTATCGTACTTTTTAATTATCGCAAGTTTATTTTATCGCACTTTTATTATTCGCAATTTCATTATCGTTATTTACTTTATGCTTTAATTTAAAGTCTTGTATTTATTTGGTTTTAACAGCGACTAAAATTTTAAAATCGACAAACCGGTCATTAAACGGTAAAAACCCCCCTTTATAATAATAATATTACTTATATATATATATATATTGTTGCTATTCGATTGTCATGAGCAAGAACTAAACACCATCGTGAACCACCGTTAAACTCCATCACCACCACCTTGAACGCCCATAACCACCATCATACATCGTAATATATTTTTTTTTCTTTTTCTTTTCTGTCAGAAAACGTCCCACGACCAACCACCACCTATTTCTATTTTTTTTTCCTGTTTTGGCCGTGAACCGTCACCCTCCAAATCAGCCTTGCAATGGTTTCTGTTTCAGCTTCTTTTCCATCTGTTTCGTTCAACTGTTGTTGCTTCTGCAGCTCGTTGGTTACTGTTTCTGTTATTGTTCGAAGAACCCATTTAATTGACGAAGGTGATGACCGGAGATGATGATGAATAATTATGATGTTTACGGTAATGATCATGGAGATTATGTTGATGAGTATGATCACGATGATGATGAATCAATGATGGTGATGTTCGATATTGATGATGATGTTCGATGAAGTTAAAGATTAGGTTATGATTTTATGTTGATAAGTGATATTGTTAGAGTATGAAAAGATAATCACGATGATGGTTTTGATAATGAGGTATAGTTCTGCGTTTTTTTTTTTTTAGAAGAAATTATTCACGAGACTACCGAGAAGATTGTACAAATTAATGAAAGATTGAGAACTGCTAGAAGTCGGCAAAAGAGTTATGCCGACAGGGGAAGGAAAGATGTAGAATTTCAAGTTGGTGATCGTGTTATGTTAAAGGTTTCACCTTGGAAGGGTGTGATCCGTTTTGGTAAGAGGGGAAAGTTAAGTCCTCGTTTTGTTGGACCGTTTGAGATTGTTGAGAGAGTTGGACCGGCGGCATATCGTTTGAAATTGCCACAAGAACTCAGTGTTGTTCACGATGTTTTTCATGTGTCGAACTTAAAGAAGTGTTTGGCCGAGGCCGACAAGACTATTCCTCTAGAAGAACTTCATGTTGATAAGCAACTACACTTTATTGAGGAACCTATTGAAATTATGGATCGAGAAGTTAAGACTCTTAAGCAGAACCGAATTCCTATTGTCCGGGTTAGATAGAACGCTAGACACGGTCCCGAGTTCACTTGGGAGCGTGAAGATCAGATGAAGCAGAAGTACCCGCATTTGTTCCCAGATGCTGAGTCAACCCTTGCACCTGCTTAAATTTCGGGACGAAATTTCCGTAACGGGAAGGTACTGTCACGACCCTACTTTTTCCGTTATCTTTTACCATTAATTATTTAACGACCCTTAACTGTTAATTGTGCTACGTCATTTCTATGATCTATATTATTATATTAATAATAATATATTAATTATTAAGTGTTATGTGAATAATTGTATTCATATTTTAATTTATACGTTTATACGTGTCGCGGATTTCTATCCGGCGAATCTTTTCGGTTTTCAAACCAATGGTCGCGTTTTTGGGATATTTAAATCCTAATTATTTTAAATATGATATTTTAAGATCATATAATTATATATAGTATTTATATTTATTTTTCGCCGCGCGTTTGTTATCTCTCCGAATTTTTAATCGCGTAAGCGTGTTTTTGCGTTTCGGGATTCGTTCGGGCCACTAGGATTTAATCACATTAGCAAGATGGCCCACAAGTAGGGCCCACCCAATCCAAATCGGCCGAACCCCATAGGGGGGGAGCCTTTCTCTTTTTTTCCATTTTCACATTACACCTTATTTTGATAAACCTAAAATTCTAATTTTGCTCTCCTTCCTCCCTTTCTCCCTTTTTGGCGACGGCACCCACACCCCACAACATCATCTTCATCAACCAATTTTATTACTTGGATCATCAAATCGTTTATACAATCGGATTCCTCATTCCGTTCTCTACGCGATTATACTTCTCGTTTCTCGATTAGGGTATAAACCCTAACCCTATAACTTTTGATTTTTCTTTATTTTTCTGTATTTTGATTATATATTAATTGTATGATGATTACTTGTAGTTGTAATGGTGTTTGTATGCATAGAATTACTCGTAAACACATGTTTTCGGTTTGATAAAATTGGGACAGCAGCTTTTTCGTGTATTTATGACATTGTGACTGTTATAAAAGTTAAAATAAAGTATCTATATGAGTTCCTCTCATCAAGACATTAATTTTAGACTCCGGATTCATGTCGTTTCGATTCCCGGAGCCCTAGATATGATCAAAATGGTATTTTGTTAAGATTGAATTGTGATATTGGTATGAACCAGGTTTAGTCCAACTTTGTGACCATATTTGGTGACTTTAGGGTGTGTTAGTATGTTAGGATTAATGGTGGGACGAACTTTCATGTTCGGGTCATCTAAATCCGAGCCACGAATCACCCGTTACGTCTAAAACACGATTTTGATTGAATTGAAGTTCCAAGTAGTGTATTGGCTGTACATCACGACTTGTGGGCTGTTCTTGGTGTGTTCTTGAGTATACCAAAGTGTCAGGTGGTTTGATTAGGCAGATATATATGTAAGGCTCGCTGAAAACCGACACCCGGGGCTCAAGATACGACCCGGTGAACTTTTGATTTAAAACTTGTGATTAATTATTAAACTTATGATATAAATAATGGGTTTCATTATCATTTAATTACTTATGATAAAAAAGTAATTATTATTATTTAAGACTTATGATATATATTTATTATATCATTTAATTAATACTTATGATTTAATTAACATTTTAATTAAACATATGATTAATAATACTTTATTATTAATGGGAAATACTTATGATAAGTATTAAACTTATATTATGAGATTATTATAATAAGACTTATAATAAGGATTAATTAATTATTTAATTATTATAAGGCTTAGTTATTATTTAATTATAATTTAATTATTAAATACTTATGATTTAATGGTTATAATTAGAAACTTATGATATGATTAATAATTCATTATTAACTAATAATACTTATGATATGATTTAAAATTTATTATTAATTAATAATACTTATATTATGACTAATATTTAATTAATTAATTAAATACTTATGTTATATTAATTATATCATTTAAACTTATATTAACTTTAATAATTCATTTTAATCTAATTAAACTTATGTTATGACATAATTAGACATATTTAACTTTAATAAACATTATAACTTACATTATTATTACAACTTACACTTTTAAAATTAATGTTGACCATGTTTGACCAAAGGTTGACTTTTGAGTTGACTTTCGGTTGACTTTGACTTTTAGTTGACTTTTGTTGACTTTCTAATTAAGGAAACTTTCCTAACTTTTAAACTTTCCTAAAATAGCAACTTTCTAAATTTGAAAACTTTCCAAAAATAGAAACTTTCCAATAATGAAAACCTGCTAAAAATAGAAACTTTCTAAAAATAGAAAGTGTGTGTCCGTAAGCTGTTCTGATCAAATCGATGCATATTGAGTATTGTTCTATGGCTACTTGCAACATGTACAATAGCTATCATACTAAGACTTGACCCAAGTTAGTTATTTATATCGACCTGCTTTATTTATAGGTCGGCGTTGTGATCATTCCTGATCACTGTACTACATTTGTTGTTCGCTTAATTGTGTTAGTTACTTCGTTACTATTAAGGTGAGTTATAGTCCCGTTTTTACATACTTTTCAAAGTATATTTTTGGGATGTGATCACATGCATTTTATTTCACGTTTAGACACAAATAACAATTAAATTTAAATTATTCATTGTGAGTTGGACAAAAATATTCCCTAGTCTGGTAACTGTAATCATTGGTTTCTACCGGTGAACGCGAATCCTACGGATAGATCTATCGGGTTTGACAACCCCATTTCGAGCTAGTCGCGCTAGCAATTTATAATCGGAATATTTAGTACTTCGTATTTTGTTGTAGATACACTGTTCAGTGTATATTATTATTGTGTTTGGCAAGGGTAAATAAAGGGTTAAGTGGTTACCAGGTGGCTCATTGATAATGGAATAATGTTTAATGTTTTCTAACATTTTTTTAAATCTTGTGGTCTAAAGTTTATTCAATTATTTAAACCTATAATTCACTCAACCTTTGTGTTGACAGTTTACTCGCATGTTTTCACAGGTACTTGAGTTTATGTGATGCTTTCGTTGTGTTTAGAAGAGTCTGCATGCATTTGGGCAGATTTTAATGAAACAATTTATGAAACTTTGGCTTGCATTCGGTTTTTGAGTAATTAATACTTGTGGGTTGTTGACAATGTTTTGTGTCAACTTTGGATTATTAATATGTTGGGTTACTTTTAAACTACATATTTTGGTATGCTTTCCTTTTTGAGAAACTTTTGAAATAAAAGAATGCAATGTCGTTTGTTAAATTCATTTAAGTTCGATCAAGCTGTGGGACCAAGTGACGGAGCCGTTAAGCGTATTGACGGGGCCATCACACATGGACTATCAGAGATTGGATAAATTAAACCTGCATCTAGCAGTTTAATAATTTCTTTCTTAACAACATCTTGCATATTAGGATTTAGTCTTCGTTGGCGTTGCGCATACGTTTTATGACCTTCTTCCATAAGGATTTTATGTGTGTAATACGAAGGACTTATGCCTTTAATATCATGAATCTTCCATGCAATAGCTGGTTTATGAGCTTTTAGCATAGAAATGAGTTGAGATTTTTCATTTTCAGTAAGAGAAGACGATATTATTACAGGTAATTCAGATTCACCATGTAAATAAGTATATTCCAAATGGTTTGGAAGTGGCTTTAACTCTAATGTCGGTGGTTCTTCTATCGATGATTTATATCGATATCTGTCTTCTTCTTTTAGCATTTGAATTTCTTCTGTTGTTGGTTCGTATTCATTAGCCAAGAGTGTAGCTAATATTTCAGCTTCATCAATTGGTTCAGTTCCTTCTCCTAAAGAACATTCTCCTGTTCCTTGTAATTCTTGAAATTCTTCTAATAATTCTGCATGTGAATCTATAGTTTGAATATAATAACACGTATCATCTGCAGATTGCGGTTGTTGCATGGCTCTATCAACAGAAAAGGTAACACTCTCGTCCTCTATACTTAAGGTCAGTTTCTTACCGAACACGTCTATTATTGCTCTAGCCGTGTTTAAGAATGGTCTTCCTAATATGAGAGGAACTCGAGAATCTTCTTCCATGTCCAGAATAACAAAATCTACTGGAAATACTAAAGTACCAACTTTAACTAGCATGTTCTCCATTATCCCTCTAGGATATTTTACTGATCGATCGGTTAGTTGTATGCTTATTCGTGTTGGTTTCAATTCTCCGAGGTCTAGTTTAGCGTATAGTGAATACGACATTAGATTTATACTAGCACCTAAATCTGCCAATGCTTCTATTGAACTGAGACTACCAAGAAAATATGGAATTGTGAAACTTCCTGGATCTGATAATTTTTCTGGTATCTTATTCAACAGTACTGCAGAACAATTAGCATTCATTGTAACAGCCGAGAGTTCTTCTATTTTCTTATTATTTGTGATTAGATCTTTCAAGAATTTGGCATACCTAGGCATTCCTGAAATCACATCAATGAAAGGAAGATTTACATTTATTTGTTTAAACATATCCAAGAATTTGGATTGCTCGGCTTCAAGTCTTTCTTTTCTCATTTTACTCGGGTAAGGTAGTGGTGGTTGGTATGGTTTAACATAAGGTTTAGCCTTAACTGTGTTATCTTCATTAACCTTTTCAACTACCGGTTCTATTTCCTTATCTTGTTCAGGTTGTGGTTCTTGTGGAGTGGGAATAACGTCATCAGAAATTACAGGCATTTCAGGTGGTTTAAGTGTAATACCACTTCTTGTGGTAATGGCTTTAGTTGTTTCATTCCGGGGGTTAGCATTTGTATCACTAGGTAGACTCCCCGATTTTCTTTCACCTATCAACCTTACTAGGTTGCTTACTTTTTGTTCCAAATTTTGAATAGAAGCTTGTGATTTCTAAATGCTTGAGCATTTTGTTTATTAGTTTGTTTCTGAGATGTGAAAAATTGAGTTTGAGATTCAACTAGCTTCGACATCATGTCTTCTAAATTTGGCTTTTTATCATCGGTTTGTGGTGGTTTAATTGGAAAAATAAGCCTTTGCTGGTTGTAAGTATTATTGGATACTTGTTGATTGCTAGGACCTTGTTGGTTGTTGTATGGAAAATTTCGGTTATAATTCTGATTTTGATTGTAGATTGGTCTTGGCGGTTGATAATTATTTTGATAATTATTTCCAGGCCTTTGGTTAATGTATGAAACATTCTCTCTTTGTTTCATTGTTTGTTCAATACTGAGACAATCTTTTGTCAAATGTGGTCCTCCACACTGCTCACAACTAATTCGTATTGAGTGAATATCTTTAGTCATCTTTTCCATTCGTCTCTCGACAGCATCTATCTTTGCGGAAATGGAATCAAAGTCATGGCTAGAATCGGCTCTAGCTGCTTTAGATGATCTAACGATATCTTTTTCTTGATGCCACTCATGTGAGTGGGAAGTAGTGTTATCAATAATTTTATAAGCTTCAGTTGTTGTTTTCTTCATAATGGAACCACCAGCTGCTATATCGATGTCTTTTCGTGTAGTGATGTCGCATCCTTGGTAGAATATTTGTACTATTTGATAAGTGTCTAAACCATGTTGTGGACATTCTCTCAACAACTTTCCAAATCTTGTCCATGCTTCATATAGAGTTTCATTTGGCTTTTGTGTGAACGTAACAATTTCTCCTTGAAGTCTCATGGCTTTAGATGCCGGAAAGAATTGTTTAAGAAATTTTTCAACTAAAACATCCCATGTATCAATCGCCCCTTCAGGTAACGATTCTAACCAATCTTTGGCTTCTCCCTTTAAAGTCAAGGGAAATAACATGAGATAGATCTGTTCATCCTCAACTTCTCTGATTTTAAATAGAGTACAAATCCTATTAAATGTTCGAAGATGTTCATTTGGATCTTCCTTCGGCGCACCACTAAATTGGCATTGATTAGTTACCATGTGTAGAATTTGTCCTTTGATTTCATAATCTGGCGCATTAATGTCTGGTTGAGTAATTACATGACCTTGGCCAGTGCGTTTCGCTCGCATTCGGTCTTCCATACTTAGAGGTTCCAGATTTTCCATGATTGAATTTGTTGAATCGGAATTTGTAAATATATAAATACATATATAAGTAGTATTATTATTATAAAAGGGGGTTTTTACCGTTTTATGACCGGTTTGTCGATTTTAAAACTTTAGTCGCAGTTAAAACCTAATGTAAAGTATTAAAAATAAATATAACTTAATTTAAAGTGTAAAGTAAATGACAATAATTAAAGTGCGATAAATTAAAGTGCGATAAATAAAATGACGGTAAATAAAATTGCGATAATTAAAAAGTACGATAATTAAAAGTGTAATAAATAAAATGACAGTAAATAAAAGTGCGATAAAATATGAAATAAAGAAATTATGCTTATTTAAACTTCCGTAATCATGATGTTTAACGTGTTGATTATAGTTTATTACCATGAGTTAATTGTCCTTTGTCCTGGATTATTTGATATGTCCATCTGGTTTTTGTCCATAACAGTCCATCAGTCATAAATATAAAGTGCGAGTGTCCTCGTCAAATTATCCTTATATCCGAAGTCAAATATTCCAACTAATTGGGGACTTAAACTGTAATAAGGTTTTAATACTTTATTATCAATTGCACCAAGTGTCCTTGTGTGACGATCGCTCCAAATCCATATGGACGAACACGTCATTCATCGATTTCATTGCGTGGTATTTGACCTCTATATGACACGTTTTGTAAACATTGCATTATTTTGAAAAGGCACACCATAAATGAATATTTAAATCAAAGGTTTTCGACATCTGATGATTTTTACATATAGACAATCACCGTAATATAATAGTTTACATTGATACTTTAATTGACAATGCAGTCAAAATAAGATACATGGTGATGATTTGGTGAATGCAACGTTTCCTTGAAAAATATGTCATGTAAGACTCCATGCACATAGCTTGTCTAACATATAAGCAAACAGCGGAAGACTTCTAGGAAACCTGAGAATAAACATGCTAACAAGTGTCAACACAAAGGTTGGTGAGTTCATAGTTTTATTGTTGCGCATAATCTGTATATAAAGATGGATCACAAGATTTCAGTTGTTTCATCCAGAAACGTTTATCAATAGATTCTACATAACAGAGCACCCTGGTAACTAAACTTTAACGTTATAATGATAAATACCCCATTCGTTTTTATACACGCAAACCAACGTGTCATAAACTCAAATAACATACGTCCGTTAAAAGGCTAGCGCTCTAGCTCGGACGGGGATGTCAAGCCCTATGGATCCATATACTATTATTCGCGCCCACCAGTTCATATCCTATGTACTGGCAATTACTAGTTACCAAAGCTAAGGGATTTTCGGTTCAAACTCAGTGTAGAATTAAGTATGTACTTGTATCCATTGTTTAAAATAAAGTGCATGTATTCTCAGCCCAAAAATATATATTGCAAAAGCATTTAAAAAGGGAACAAATGAAACTCACCTTAGCAGCATATAAAGTCGTTCACCAAAAGGTGATCGAAACTCGGATTACCAAATAACCGTAGATCTCAACCTAGAGAACATATGTTGGTCAATAAATGTCTATCAAGCTAGGTCAGGTCATAGTGTATCACAATCCTAATGCTCGAGATCGACATACAAAAGCTTATCAAAAGTCATTTCAAAAAGTCATTCTGACTTAATACTATAGTTGAATGATCATGGCAATCGAAACATTTTAACATTTTACATAGTTTCCCAATTCTTGTAAAATTAGTCTATAGTTTTTATAAGGCTTTAAAACATGATAAAACAGTCAATTTTGATTGTTCAACAAAACGAGACGTGCCTTAAATAAGGATTCATTTACTTGGCTGGTAATATTTAAAAATCCATTTTATCAATCTCGTAAACAAGTTGTTTAAATCTTAATTGCAGATTCAAAAGCAATTTCAATTAACGTTGATCATAATTCAGTTACCCATATCTTTTAATTCGTTCATCGAAATTTTGCGATTTCTAAATGAAAAGTTATTGATTTTTCGCCAGCTTTCCAAAAACATGCATATCATATACCTTTTATCAGTAATATATATATTAAATTCGTGATTCATCATAAACTGTTTAACGACAAAATTTAGCATACAAGCATGCATAAATATATATACTCGAGCACTAGACATGGATACACAATTAATATATAAAAGATAAGATATGAATGCTTACGTATCAATATTGAGATTCAATATTGTAGAAAAGTACGTAGACGCAACAGAGATGATAAACACTAGATTTGATTCACAAATATACCCTCGAACATTACCCATAACCTCCTTGGCAATAACCCATAATTTCCTTAGCTCTATCCCGCTCAAAAACTCATTTTGAAGGTGACACGCTCATAACCTCGTCGTAGTATTTTATGTATATATACTACTAATAATAATATTATAATAAGATTAATAATAATAATATTAATCTTAATAATAATAATAATAATAATAATAATAATAATAATAATAATAATAATAATAATAATAATAATAATAATAATAATAATAATAATAATAATATAATAAATAATAATAGTATGTGGAGACCAGATCGAGCTTTTATAGTATGTGGCCTGCTACAGTACCTCATGCGATCGCATGAGTTTTCAGTGTTTTTTCCATGCGATCGCATGGCCGCCTTATCCGTTTTTGTTTGCTAGTTCGTCGACATCAAATAGTGTTTACTATAGCAAATAGTGTTTAATGTATCAAATAGTGTTTTAATGTAGCAAATAGTGTTTACTGTAGCAAATAGTGTTTACTGTAGCAAATAGTGTAGCAAAGTTGTTTTCACTGTAGCACTGTAGCAAAGCACGGTTTCACTGTAGCAAAGTCGTTTCACTGTAGCACTGTAGCAAAGTACGGTTTCGCTGTAGCAAATAGTGTTTTACTGTAGCAAATAGTGTTTTACTGTAGCAAAGTCATTTTTACTGTAGCAAATAGTGTTTTACTGTAGGAAAGTCGTTTTTACTTGTACATATATATATATATATACATACATATAATTGTTCATGAATCGTCGAGAGCAGTCAAATGTAATTGAATACATGAAACGGTTCTAAAATTTTGAGATTCAACTTCATAGACTTTGCTTATCGTGTCAGAAACGTTAAAGATTAAGTTTAAATTTGGTCAGAAATTTCCGGGTCATCACACCTTGCATGTAATCCACCCCTGTTTTAATGAGTCCATTGACTATTAATCCATTCCCGTGTCCAGTCAAATGAACGATTATTAGTACTTATAAATATCCCGCCCATCGTGTCCGATTGAGTGTATGTGGTTATTTATAATTACATCCAATTGTAAATCTTTATATTAAATTAACGAACTATCATTCAATTAAACAAATATAAAGCCCATTAATAGCCCATAGTCTAATTTCCACAAGTGTCGTTCTTTTGTCCAAACCCCAATTATGGTACAAAGCCCAATTACCACGTCTTTAATATTTTAGCCCAACATCACGATTACTTCGATTTAAATAAGCATAACAATAACTTAGCTACGAGACATCAATTTAAAAAGGTTGAACATAACTTACAATGATTAATAATAGCGTAGCGTTACACGGACAGAATTTCGACTTACACACTTACAACATTCGCCACTATAACCTTATTATTATTAAACTTAAATTAAAATTAAAATTATATATATATATATATATATATATATATATATATATAGTGAGAGAGAGATTGAAAAAGAGTGCCTAAAATCGATCAGAATGTGCGACCTTTTATAGCCCCACATTTCACTGTAAATCTCCGCGAGTGCGGATGTTTCCTTCATTAAAGCTCCGCGAGTGCAGAGGTCTGGAATCCAGCTCACCAAATGAATTCAACGTGAATAATATATAATATATATATAATTAATTATATATAATATTATATTCTTGTGCATAGTTGACTTATAATTTTCGGTCCGTTGCGTCGAGCGCTGAAAGTTGATTCATGTCTTGGTTCCGGATTTTCGAACGCCTTTTCGTACAATTTAATATCTTGTACTTTGTGTTTCACGGCTTGTACTCTTTGTAATTTTTAGACGTTTCTCATCAATAATTTGAACCACTTTGATTGTACTTTGTACTTTTTAGCTTTTTGGTCGTTTGCGTCTTTAATTCGTCGAATCTGTCTTTTGTCTTCACCTTTTATTATTTAAACGAATATCACTTGTAAATAGAACAATTGCAACTAAAAGCTTGTCTTTCTCGAGGGATAATGCTATGAAATATATGTTCGTTTTTAGCATTATTAAATATTCCCACACTTGAGCGTTGCTTGTCCTCAAGCAATATAGTCTTGAAATAAAAATACTAGATTCACTTCTTTATTCTTCACACTTTGTACATCAGTGATTTTAATACGGCGGTATGAACAATGATAGTAACGTTGTGGTTTACAGTCCCACATGACTGAAAATTTAGATCCTTTAGGAAATTAGATCTTTATGAAAACATTTGACCTTTTTGAAAATTCAATCTAGCTTTTACCCTAGATAAGTTTTCCGGAATAACCCTTCACCGGTGTTTGCGAAATTGTTTTTGTGGGTTTTGTGGGTTTCAGATTTGAAAATTTTAACTCAAAACTTATGGTTTTGTGTCACCCACTTGCTAACCTTGTATTAGGAAAGCAACACGTCCAGTATACTTGCTCCGTATATTACCTTTTGGTAAACTACCGTCCGGTTGTAAAGGAAAGCGTTGAACAAGCAACTGTTAAGGCAATGTCCCGTGACATGCTTTTGATTATGGTCTATAACGTGTCGGATGCAATTACTATCCTTTGTAGGAGCAATAGTAAAGATCACCCTATAGTTTTTTTTTCGGTCTGGCACAAGGTCCTGTCTTCGACCATGCTATGCAACCACCGTTCTTACGGTTGACACCCGATTTGGTTCAGGTGACCTAATGAATTCCTAGGATTTTACATTCAATGGTAATGAACGCATTAAAAATGGATTTTCAGAAAATTTGTGTAAACATGTCAATTTTTTTAAATAGTGTCAATCTATTCATTTGTAATTATCCCTTAACGTCGTGCTAGAGATCGTTTTATTTATTTTATTTATTCTTTGTCCGTAAAAAAAAAAACACACGAAGTGATTCAGTGACTTTTCTATTTTTTCGGATATAATGTTATTATGTTAGAATTTGATAGAATTACTTTGAAAGTTTGAAGTTGTGATGTGGTCCAGTGGTTGCTGACCCTTTTTTTAGGGGAGATCAGGAGTTCGACCCCCATTGGCTGCATCTTAACCCATAATTTCATCTATGCCATGAAGTGTCACCCATGACACTTTTCTCACATCGTGTTGGGGAAAAGGGGGGGGGGGGGTGGGGGGTCGGGGTGTTAATGGGAGGGGGTTTTACCGTCCATGACTCGTATGAAATGGTGCGAGTTTCCTTGTGAGAATGTAGTTGAGGGCGGGTATAGCAACTACGCGAGATCATCGCTGTTTAGATGACTATAAATAAAATACAAATAATAAAATAACAGTATAAAAAATTTGGTTCGATGACTATAATATACTTTATTGTTAACTAAAAAAATTTGATCTACAAAATTCTAGACGCGCAACAAATTAGAACCTTAAGATAAGGAAATATAAAAAAAATTAATTAAATAATATAACCCACTCTAGATATTTTTTGATGCAACTTGCAAGCAATTATGTACTGAATTAATTATTTTTTTATTTTTATTTTTAAATCAAAGAGTCTAAAACTTTGATGTCATGAAAACCACAACTAAAAACGACGCCGTACCCACATATCCAACCCAGATATTTATCTATTTCTCCAATCTCCAACCTTCGTCACCATCACTCCACCAGGCTGCAACCACCGATCATCAAAATCAGAATCATCAATAAAAAAATATTATATTTACGCAATAATTACTACTACTATTACTTTTTTAATTTAAAGAATTCAATAAATAAATTCAACCTTCCCCACCCCACTCTCAGACCGACCACAACAAAAATATCTAAACTCTCGATTTCTTCCCAAAAGCAACCGACTTCAGCCAAAATCTGGACCCCACACATCCTTTCTATTTAATTATAAATTAAAATTAAAATTAAAATTATTATTATCTTATCCTATACACTATAACCACCAGTAGCCGGCAAATTAGGGAAGAAACAAACTACTTTCTACGATCCTTTTTCAAGAATCGTTATTTTATAAAATTCAATCAGCTGCCGGTTATCAATCAGTTAGTTCGGTTTGTGGGTTGATGTAAAAATTTGATCTTGAAATGGATCGGAATATGGGTTCTGCGAATCCGGGTATGGATTTACCGATTATGCACGATAGTGACCGGTATGATTTGGTTCGTGATATCGGGTCGGGTAATTTTGGTGTTGCTAGACTTATGAGAGATAAACAAACTAAAGAACTTGTTGCTGTTAAGTATATTGAAAGAGGTGAAAAGGTATTTAATTTTTTTTTGTTTTTTGTTTGTTTCTTTGATTTTTTCATTTTATACTTTATGATGATGATGTATGTGTGTAAATATATAAATATAATTATTGCTGGTGTTTGATAATTTTTGATTTGATGATTTGAGCCATTTCTGATTAAAGTTATATGCTTTAGATACTAGTAAATTAGGAAAGTTTTATTTATAAAACTATTTACTATTTATATTTATGGATCTTTGACTTTGATAGCTAGTAAATTGATTTAATCCTTTTTATGGATATATATCATATATATTAAGTGTGTGTTGTATGTCACTATATGTACTGCAAATGGGAAGTTTTTTTTTTTGGTGTTGCATAAAGATTAGTGATTTGTGTGAAGTCAAAAGCAAAAAATGATGAATTTTGCATATTTCAATAATCTAATTTTGTTGATCAAATTGTGATTATGAGAATATAGGGTTTACATGAGAGGAAATGTATATAAGTTGTTTTTTAAGGGTGATTGCTTCGCCATTTTTAACGATGATTAGCATATATGCACGTTGATGATACACATATCTCTAGGAATGCAGCTCGAAATGAAATAAGAACTTCGTGTTCTAAAATCATGTCAAAAGTAGAATTTACATTGTATTGTGTGGGAGTTATGAAGGTTGTTGGTTGTTGATTTGTTGTTTAACGAGGCCACGTTTGTTTGCAGATAGATGAAAATGTTCAAAGAGAAATAATCAATCATAGGTCTTTAAGACATCCTAACATAGTTAGGTTCAGGGAGGTGAGTTCATTTCAAATTTTTTTGTGATGGATTATTTATTTGTGAATCGGGATTAAATTTGGTTGATAATTTTATGTTATGATCGATTGCAGCTCATATTGACCCCGACCCACTTGGCGATTGTGATGGAATATGCTTCTGGAGGGGAACTATTTGATCGAATTTGCAATGCAGGACGTTTCAATGAGGACGAGGTTATTCTTTTGCTATCTTATTAGTAGATGTGGCAAATGGGCGGGTTGGGCAACAATGGTAATTTTTGGTATGGGACTGAAACACTTTTTGGTTTTAAAAGTTGAGATCTTTTATTTATGTGGTGTCAACTATGACTACAAAAAGTATATTTCTTCGGTGAGATTGCATATACACTACGGGGACTTGTAACCAATGTTGGGCCTTTACTTTTAGGCAATATTTGTTTAACCCTTTTGAATCTTTTGAAATTGAATTGTAACCCGAGTCAACCCTTTTTTGTAACTAAATGGGTCATGATTTCCACCTCTAATCAGAAGGTAGTATTCGCTATTTTCTTGCTTCAAATGTTAACTTTTGTTGACTTTGCACAGGCCCGGTTCTTCTTTCAACAACTCATATCTGGAGTCAGCTACTGTCACTCTATGGTAGTTGAAATTTAAATTTTTTTCCTTATTTTCTTGTTATTGAGCTTTTATATTTGCACTTAGCCTAAGCGATTGTATTCTTTCTCTCGTTTTTACTTATTGAAGCAAGTTTGTCACCGCGACTTGAAGCTCGAAAACACGTTGTTGGATGGCAGCCCTGCTCCTCGTTTAAAGATTTGCGATTTTGGGTATTCCAAGGTAGTCTTTTTACACCTTGTGTTAGCTTGTTAGCTTTTTTTTTTTTTTTTTTTTTTTTTTTTTTTTTTTTTTTTTTTTGGGTTAGTTGGTTATACATTTTTGGTTAAAAAATCATAATCTTTTTCTTGGGTGTCGTATTGCAGTCGTCGGTGCTGCATTCACAGCCAAAGTCTACAGTTGGTACGCCAGCATACATAGCTCCCGAAGTGTTGCTTAGGCAAGAATACGATGGAAAGGTACATTTTTGCACGTGTATTTCACTATCAAAGAAGTTGTTCGGTCCATTTTTCTGATTTTTTTAATTGTTTTAATAATTCCAATTGTGTTATTAATTATTTTTTCGTTATCAGATTGCAGATGTGTGGTCTTGTGGGGTGACTTTATATGTTATGCTCTTTGGTGGCTACCCTTTTGAAGACCCGAATGAACCAAAAGACTTTCGTAAGACGATACATGTATGGTGTTGACTTATGTATATATACAATTTTTCGATGCTGAGTTTCGTGTTATATATTAACTTATATAAATCTACCCTTTTATGATCTACAGAGAATTCTTAATGTTCAGTATTCAATTCCAGAAAATATTCAAATATCCCCTGAATGCCGGCACCTCATCTCCAGAATATTTGTTGGAGACCCTGCTCAGGTTCGTCATTTTATAACCTCGAAAGAAAAAAAACTGTTCTTTAATCGATTATGTTTGTGTCTTTTAGCGCCAATTGCATAAAATATGCGATATAGTATTTTATCGATATATAAGAAACTAAGAAGAATGGCAAATTTCAATATGTTTCACTTTTGGGTAAACCAGTACGTGCGAGGCAAGTAAAGTATATATCACATTTTGGATAATTTATAAGCTTTAAGAGACATAAGTATCAACTTGAGCACAAGTGTTGAAGTATCCCATCTTTGGCAACATTTACCAACCCAAAAATAGAACATTGGTTAGCTTAAAGTAGGAAATAAATATAAGTTGGTTAACTTGGAATGGATAAAAATGTAAGTTGGTTTGGTTTTGATTTTTATGTTCGGTTTTCAGCTCGGTTCAGTTTTGGTTTTGCTTCTAGAAGTTAAGAAGTTGAACAAATACGATTAAACCGAAAACCGAACCGATGAACTATATCACTAAAATTCTTTGTAGGAAGTTTGTTTACCATTTTTTGCTATTAGGTTGTATTTCTAATTTCTATTACAGCATGATTTATCATTTATTAATATGTAGTAGTACTTTGTATTAAAGTTCTCAGACGTTGTGTAATTGTCGTTGCTCAGAGAATCACAATGGCGGAAATAAAAGAAGACGAGTGGTTTCTAAAGAACCTCCCGACTAATCTCATGGACGAAGATAATAAAATGATGAACGACCAATTCGAAGAGCCTGATCAGCCGATGCAGAGTGTCGACGTAATCATGCGGATTATATCAGAAGCCACAATTCCACCTGCTGGCCTTTACGATCTTGATATGATGGATGATGATCTTGACGATTTTGACTCTGACCCTGATGAACTCGATATTGATAGCAGTGGTGAGGTCATATACGCTCTCTGATGGTCAAACAATGGTATACAAATTGGCTGTAGCGTGTTGTTCGTTGTATGTAGAATCATTTGTCGGTTGTGGTTGGATGTTGTCAAGATTGGAGTCAGCTTGTGGTTTTTGTATCTTGGCTAGGTCCTTTTTTTCTCTATGGTTAGGGAAAAAAGATGACCTGACCTTTTTGTATGAACCGCCGGATTTGAAAATGAACACCGATTATGGTTGTGTATACTTTTTTGTGTAACAGAATGACCAATTTGGAAATATGTACAATGTATAATGCATGTTGCTGTGATTTGGATTTATAGGAGTTTGGAGGGATACATGTGTGTGCAGAGGGGCAGGTGCCCCCAGTCGACCAACAACCTTTGAATTTTTTAATTTAGTCTCCAATTCAAAAGTTTTAGATTATTTTATTTGCCCCTTTATAAGATTTCTGGATTCGCCACTAATGTGTGCATATTGTGGTATTTGTAGCTTTAATGGCTCTTCCTGCAAGTTTAATATGGTCAAATCCAGGATAATGCTCACAAGTTGCGACTTGCGACTTAACTTTTGGCGACTTTGGTCTACATTTAGGAATTGGATTTCTTTAGGCATCTTTTTTTGAGTTTGTATATAAATCACGAAGTACTTTTTTTTGTTTTTTTTTTTTTTTAATTTTATACAGCAATAAAAACCTATTCATGACCTCCACGGGTGTTAAATCTCCTTAAAACCTTGTTTTGACGTTTCCAAATAGTCTAAAGGTAGCATCTTTAATACAACCCTTTAAACTATTTGAAAGTGTTAGAAACGAGGTTATAACTCCGACAAGGGATCATTTCGATATAAACCATAGGGACCATCCGTAGAACTTTGTCTTAAATTTTTGTTGTGTGTTGATAATATTTTCTTAGGGGGCGTTTGGTTCAATGATTTCAATTCCCAGGATTTAAAATCAGGGGATTTGAAATCCTGAGATTTGAAATCCTATCTTCTGTTTGGTTCGAGGTTTTCAAATCTCAGAATTTGTAATGCGAACCCGAAACGGGAACGCGATCGCAAAACGCAAACTCGAAATCGAAATGTGAATCCAAAATGGGAATGCGACCGTGATACACGAACCCAAAACACAAATACGAACCCGAAATCGAAATGTGACCAAAATGGAACACGAAACGCGAACCAGATTCGCGAACCCAAAACGCGAGCTCGAAACTCGAACCCGAAACGTGAACGCGAAACGTAAATCATAAACGTAAAATCTTTGAACATTGGATTTCAAATCCCTCATATATACAAAGGATTTTCAAATCCTTCATCTATGGGATTTCATGGGATTTGAAATGCAAATCTCTCCAACCAAATCCTCCAATCAAACATGGGATTTCATGAGATTTGAAATGCAAATCCCTCAAAATCCCACGAAATCCCACGAACCAAACGCCCCTCAAAGTTGGTAGTAAGAAACAATAATTTTATCTACATCTATTTGAAATTGAAAACAAGTATTCGGGTCGGCCCGCTTCGCTGGGCCCAAGATCGCTAGCCTGAAGAAGAAGAAGAAGAAAAAAAAAAAGAGGTCAATTTCAAGGTTCGGACCTGCGTCCCTTCAAATTTCAACAAACATCCTTACCAACTGATCTACATATTCATTCTAATAAATTTATAGTTTGTTTAATATATATATCCTTTAAAATTAGAGGGTTGGGCAAAATTAAAAAGGTAGTCAAAAGTGGTGAAATTAAAAACCAAGGGTAAGGTGACAAAATTGCAAAAAAGTTTCAAATGAATAGTGTCATTTTTTTTTTGTCTTTTTGTGTTTTCTATTTGAATATTGTTAACACCTATTTCCTTATGAGGTAAGGCTTAGTATGTCAACAAGAGACTAGAAGTGATCTAGCTTTTAGGAGGGCGGAGTGTTGCCGATTGATTTTTACCCTCGGAAAATAATCCCTGCAGACCCGGTTCACAAGTGTAGAAGCTTGTGGGGTGGCTTAATCAATCTGACGTCCGTAGAGCGTAAGAGTGCTAACCGGATGACTTCTAGTGAGAGAAATTAGAGAGAGAAAGAGAAGTGAAGTCTCAGCTCTCAAAGTTGTCAGAATATCTGAACCTGTGTAAAATGACGACCCAAGGGGTCTATTTATAGTGTCAGATCTACCAGATTTGTTTGGGGACACGTGTCAAATGATGATACGTTCTGTTACATGTGCTCCGAAATTTATGCTAAATGCGGCGCTCTCCGGCCAGGGCTTATGCGCTAGGCGGCCTTCAGGGCTTACGCATGACGGAGCAGCCTGTACAACGGAGAACGCTGGACGGATAACTCTACAGAACTGTTGTTTCCAGCCTTCTTGATGCTACTTTTATGCAACCATTATACCTTTTATGTGTGTATACGATAGGATACACCATTAAGTCCCCCCAGTTTAATGACTTAAGCATTTGAAGAATGATTAAGTCGTTAAACTTTTGAAAACGCATGCCAAACCAGCCTGTTCATTGCCCACTTGCATCGGGGAAAACATTTTAGGCATTAAATGCAGACGAATTTTACTGACACTGTTATGATTAATTTTTTACGGCTAAGATCATCCACGCGCCTCCAGCTGTAAAAAGTGTTATCTTGCACCCTTCGTTTAAACTCACCCATACACGTGTCTCAATCATGACCATAAAAATTGCACCGATGAACCCTTATAAAAACCGTCATAACCCTGTTACCATCACTTTTTTACCTTTGCCAAGATCCAAAAAGCATATTTCTCCCAAATCTTCATCACCTTCTTCAATCTTCAACTTTTTAAGGTTTACCGTCTTCCAAGGTCAGTACATTTCATCTTACTTCTATTTTCTTCTTGTTGATATCTGTTACTGTATTATCATGGCTTCTTCACGGAGTACTGGCCAAGAACACGCCAAGCCTTCTTCATCAAATACTGCTGACATTCCAGAAGTTAGCACGATGGCTTCATCATTGACTAGTGATGAAATGCCCCGTCCTAATCCATCTGGACGAAGTCTTCAACAGTTGGTCCCATTGCGAGGTTCTGACCTCTATATGCCATGAACGACTCCATGTAATATGAGCAAACGCACAGCGGAAGATTTCTTTCATACCTGAGAATAAACATGCTTTAAAGTGTCAACTAAAAGGTTGGTGAGTTCATAAGTTTATCATAAAACAATAAAATTCATCATTTTGATAGACCACAAGATTTAAATCCTGCATGGTACAAATGGGCCTGAATCCTATACCCACCTGTAATGTACATGCGATATCTTTTAAATACATTACACCTTTCTCGTGTACGAAATCATTTTTCATAAATCTTAGTAACCGTACACATATCTTGTGCACAAAAATAACATACACATAACCTGTGTATAAAAGCATTCTCTCGATACATAACATTCACTTTTCATTGCTTTCATAGCTTGGCTTGGTAACCGACCTTAACATATAATGCGCATAATAATATCCCCAAAACAGAACATTTTGTCTGTATAATAATCATATAAACTTTGAAGTACTAAACACCACGCCCACTAACACTTCCGTCTAGTGAACATTCTGGGTGGGGGTGTTAAACCCGGTAGCTACCTTTAGGATTCGCGTGAATTAGGGCCATACCCGATTCTAATTCTTAGGTTACCAAGCAATAATAATCAGGGGAAAATATTCACAACAATTAGTGGCAATTATAACGTCCAACTAATTCAATAATAATCCACAAAACTTCTGTCTGTATAGTAATTCATTCGAGGAATGTTTTGCTTGTGTCTATCTCGTCAAACATTTATAAAAGCATTTCATGTATTCGCAGTTCAAAATATATTTCAAAAGCATTTAATAAAGCAGTTATAAAAACAGCGCATGTATTCTCAGTCTCAAAAATGTAAAGAGTAAAAGGGAATCAAATGAACTCACTATACGATATTTTGTAGTAAAAATATGCATACAGCAGAACTGAACAATGCAAGGTTGGCCTCGGATTCATGAACTTATACCAGTTATATATATTAAAACACATAATAACATTTAACAAGTTTATATTAATATTATTAATATACTTCTTATATTCATAATTTATATGTTATTTTGGTAAATAAATTAATAATTAATAACTAATATTCATATATAACAGATTCTTATTAAAGTATTTTAATTAGAATATAATATATGTTATTATATATAAATGCTTAAAATGTGTTAGAATTAATATTTTTATATATGATTTAACTTAAAAATATATTTATATATTATTTGTAACATAATTATAATAACATTTTATTAGAACAAAACAGTACCTAATATTAATATAGATGTAAAAATATATTTTTATATAAATGTCTTTTAGTTTGTAAAGATTATAATAATTATGATAATAATGTTAGTAATAATACCAATACTTATTTTAATGATAATAATAATAATAATAATAATAATAATAATAATAATAATGGTAATAGTAGTACTACCTCAAAGGAGTTGCCCTTAAAAATAATGCTCAAGTCCGGATTTGAACACGCGACCTCTCGTTCAACAACCACAAGCCCAACCATCGATCTATCTGTATCTTTCTGAAATAAACCTCCCATTAGATCATTTTAACCCTTAATCTGTTTCTTTCATCTTCTTAAAACCAAACCCACTTAACACCTTCATCATCATCATCCTATATCATTTATCATTCGAATTATTATCATAATCATTATCTTTTCGATTATTAATTATCACCATCTATTTATTCAACATATGTATCATTATCATCTTTATATATTCTTATTGAATTATGATCAAATCATAATCATATTCCTAATCATATATCTCTTTCATCAACGTATGTAATTATCTTAAACTCATCACCTTTAGCTTCATCATCGACATCGTTCGGTTATCATCATACTTAATCATCATCTAACTCATAATCATCTATATCATACCGTCATATTCATCATCAGTCATCGTGAGTCTTCGTTTTCTAATATCACTCTCACGTCTTCATTAAATAGAACAGGAAACGTAATAAAAAAAAAACTGCGGTAATCTTCGATGCCTTTATGCTTTATTATTGTCTATATTGTATGGCTTCAATGCGAATCCCAAATGAAAATTCAGACAACTCAAAAGTTTATCAAGTGGGTTTGCTTGCTTTAGAGAGTGTCGGCCCCAAGAGGAAGAAAAATACGTGGGCTGTAGAATCCAAGGAATATCCCCAATCGTGACCCCTCCACTTCCTTTCAACTTCATCATTACTTACATCTTCATGGTTGCTGTATATGTTTTCTATTTCCTCACAGCCTAATTAAACAAATCGAAATATGGCAGCAAAAGTAGCTTTCTTTAATAATCAAGTAGGGTTTATTATGTCTGCCATAAAATTTAAAACCGTCCCACTTCACATTACTCATGGTTTTGGTTTTTGTGGTATACGAACAAAAAATGGAAACAGACAGAAATCCGAAGCAATATAGCATGTGAATGATAGGGCTTGACCTTACAAGCAATCAAGCAATTTTCATAGTGGGTTTGCTTTGTAGATGTCGGTTCAAAAAGGAAAAAGAAATGCAGTTGGTAGCCGTGATTCTTCATCGTTCCAATCATTCATTATTTATATAATAATTGAAACGCCAAAACTAATTCATTATTATTGTTGTTGCTGAAATATCTTTACAGAAGCATACCTGATAGCAGCCTTTAGATGGCTTTCGATTGGTTCTTGGGTTTCATTCTTTGTTGAAAAGGTGATGGTGTCATGGTGGTGCTTGTGAATCGAAGAAGAGGATAGCAGGAATTGTAGTAGTGAACAAGAGGGTTTGATGATTTTTGTTGTTTTTCCTATCAATTACTTTTAGGCGAGTATTATATGTGTGTTATTAAATGTAATTACAGCTAATGCATCACCTTTATCATTTGTTTGCTAGTTTATGTTTACTCGACATAATTGGATTCTGTCAGAAGAATTTTGAGAAGAAAACAATCGACTAAAGTGAATTTCATTTGATAATATGACTAATTGATGCTAATTTGTACTGGGTTACTGTTATAGATCAATTTAGGGAGCAATTTGATAAAGATAGGAAACCAACTACGTATATTAACTGTATTTGTATATATATACGGGATTTAAGTATTTATATATATATATGTATTTGTATATTAAATACCTAAAGAAACATACTAATATTAATTATACCAACATTAACATGTAATATAAATGAAACAAATAATGATAATATATAATAATCATTTTTAATGATAATAGTAATAATAATATTTAATAATAATACCAATTATTAATCAAAGTGGCTAAAATTATTTATATAAATACTAATTATAATAACGATGATATTAAAAATAATAATTATAATAATAACACAACAATTCATATGTATTAAATTTCATATAATAATTTTCAAATATATTAATAGTACAAATATTAGTATTAATAATAATGAATGTAATTGAATATATGAAAACCATTCAAAGTTTTTGAGACTTCAACATTACAGACTTTGCTTATCGTATCGAAACCATATAAAGATTAAGTTTAAATTTGGTCAGAAATTTCCGGGTCGTCACAAGTGAATATTTAGATGGATTAAAGATTGCTTTTCGCCATCTCAATCAATACAACCCTGTTCTTCCCACTATCGGACAAACTGCTGACAATCCTCCTGAGGGAAAAATTACTTTATACGCTTTACAAATTACCCACGGAAACCTCCGTGTTCCCCTTACTAACTTTCTTCTTCGCCTTCTTAGATATTACGGGGCCTGTCTTAGTCAGATACATCCCCATGGTCTTCAAAAAATCATCCTTTTTGAAATGTACTGCAATGCTATTAATATAAAGCCTCGCATTAATGTTTTTATCTCTTTGTTTAGAATTCGCACAATTAGCGATTGCTGGCTTACTATTGATAGTAAGAAAAATAATCATTTTGTTGGTCTAAATAGAGTTTCAAACTTGAAGGACTGAAAAAGTCCATTTTTCTTTGTTGATGAAACTGTTATTCCGGAAGAATACTCCGTTGTCCGGGAGTGGGGTGCTATTGATGCTGGCATAGGAAAGGGTGTTAAAATTTCTCCCGCAGAACAGCGGATAGTAAATAGCTTGAAAGGACTCCGTATTCCACCAAGATCATACGAAAGGTATGAGGGAATCCTTGTGCTGTGCAAAGTGAGCCAAGAATGGCCAAGCAATTCTGTGCCAGTACTTCGTGAGAAAAAACAGGGTAGGATGTGATATGATCATCCTATTATATATATAGATTTTTGTCTACTGTTTGTCATGTGTACTTATATTGCTATTAATATGTAATCTTTGCAGGTAACTCCGTGATGCAGGTCCGCTCTGCTCTTTTATCCCCTGATCTTGATGATGACGTGGAGGTCACTGCTCGTGACAAAACTGTTGAAGAGCTTGAGGCGGAGAGAGTTGCAGCTGAAGCTAAAGCTGCTGCTGATACTGAAAAGGGGAAAGAAATTGTTGTGAGCAGCTCAGACATCGAATCCGGGTCTGATCATACAGACACTGAGCGGACAACGAATGATACCACCACCGCCGATCAGCAAACATCGGCATCTGTTGACATTACGGGTGAAACCAACCCTACTCCTCCTCCAATCCAAAAGACAAGAAAGAAGAGCATAGGCTCTAAAAGGGTGAAGAGTACTGAGGAGGGCAAAAAGCAAAAACGTAGGAGAAGTATGTCCATTCTGCTCTCTTTTGAAAATGCACATGTTTTTGCTTATAACTGTTATGTTTGTTCATAATACTAATTTGTTTTTGTTAGTAATTTTAGCAGAGTCGGATGATAGCCAAGGGAAGGCTACGGAGGGCGGTGACCGGAGGCCGGAGAGGAATCTTGAAAGTGAAGGAGAGAATGGCCTGAAAATGCCTGATCCAAACTTTGCTCCCTTCGATGAATCTGAATTTCATGAAAATAGGCCTGAAGGCAACTCTGCTTATGATTCTCCTCTTCCTAATATCACTAATCCTGCTGTCACCTCCTCCAATGTTCAAGAGCCAACTCTTCCTGCTCATGTGAGGGCTTTACAAGCCATCATTGCAAACCCCGCCACTAAAGATAAAGAATTTGCAACTCTTATTCAGGTATGAACGATAAGACCATCTGCATATATATGCTTGTATTTTATTGATGTGAGCTGTTTGAAATAACTCATAAAATTTTATTGATGTACAGGGTTGTGTTATCCCTGAGCTGAAACCCCAATTCTCTGCTCTCCGTTCTCATCAACTCAGGGAATCAACTATGGCAGCTCATGTACTGCTAACCAACCACCTGGATTCTGTGCTGCAACTGCAGGAACATCAAGAGTCTATTCTTGCTTTTGCTCGTAAAGACATAGCTGAAAGTGCAAATGCTCGTAAAAGAGCTGCTGATGCTGAGCGTGCCTTAAATGATGCGCAGAAAATAATTAAGGCTAAAGAAGTTGAGTTAAAAAGTGCTCAAGATGTTGCTGCTGTTCTGCAAGGGGAAAAGGATGCTGAGCAGGTGAAAGTGGGTGAGCTGGAGAAACAGCTGAGTGCAGAGAGAGAGAAGTCTGCTGAGCTACTCCGGAGGGCGGAGAAAGGCGAGGGCAATTTTGCTGAGCTTAAGAAAGGTGTGCCAGGTCTGATAGCTAAAGTGCTTGGATCCAGTCTTGTAGGGAATCCCTACAATGATTATGTTGATGCTGCCTGCGCCCATGCTATTGCTGATGTGACCGGCAAGCTGTTCAAACGCCTTGCTCCCAACCAAACTCCTTCTGCTACCATTGCCAAACTTATGCCTCCTGGTACTCAAGAAAAAGTTGATGAGGCCAAGAACAAATTGATAAATATGAAGATAAATGTTTATGATGAAGTATGCAGCAAAGAAGACTCTTCTGCTCAATATGTACTTGGCGTGCAGATTAATTGATCTTTGTAAAAATTTCAAACAATGTTTTGTAATAAATTTCTTACTGACTTTAACATTATATATATATATATACTGACTTTATTGTGATGACTATGTGTGCTTATATGCTTGTTGCAAATATTTTTATGCTTACCGCTTTAAAACCAATCAATTATGCACCTGAGCATAAAATTTCTATACACAATTGTACAGTGTATAATTTGAGTAAATCATTTTGAAAAGTGCATAAGGTAACTCATATGTAAATGCCTTGCAGTATCAAGAATACGATGTCTGATTACGCCTTCCATCATAAAATTAATGAGGAAGAATTATGAAGTGTTTTAGAAGAATGACTATAAATCAATAAACTCTCCGTCTTACGCCTTCCGTCATAAAGTATATGAGGAAGAATTGCTAATTATTTTGCCTTCATACATAAAATATATAACTTCGTTCTATGAAGTAATTTTTTATAATGTTTGTCATGACAAGTATCTGAGTTTTGTATCATGCCTCGGTGCGTTCTAGTAAAACTTAAACGTTTTCTAGCCGATCCCTTGTGCCTTTACTGGCCGGCACAAAAGCTTCCGCCATCGGAGGTATTTAAAAATACGATCCTTCTGTGGGCAGGTTATAAATGTAATGTTTTACATTTGTCACGGGCAGCACTTTGTTTAAGAAAAATATAAAATTATTGTTCAGTACTGGGCAGTACATAAACGATTGATGACGACTTTTAGGTGGATCAAGTCTAATTAGTACGTCATGAATGTTTAATGTATGCAATTGCTAATGTATGCACTGCAAAATAACCACAATGGTTCACAGTAAGTTTGATAAACGCTGCTTCATCATATAATTCGAAATGTGTTCTTCAAATGCCAAACAGGCATGAGTACAACGATTGTAAAAGACTGCTTTTATTTGAAATGCTAAATGAAACTGCTCTTTATTGAAAAGATAAACACTGTTCTTGATAACTTGTTGACAAATTGCTTCTTCATATGCCGAGCGCCCAGCGCTGTCCGGCCTTCACACTTGCTTACGGAATGAAAAACTCCTGAACTTCTTCCTCGCTGAATAACCTATCACGCCTTCTCTGATTCATTCTGCCTTCTGGACCATTTGCAAACGTTGATCTTTCCCTTGTTGGCGGCACATACTGTGAATGTATGGCTGCGACTCCATTTGGAGTGGGGAATCTGACCTCTGCATGGGCCGTCGATGTTATTGCTCCAAACTTAGCCAAAGCTGTTCTTCCAAAAAGGACATTAAAACGAGAATTGCCATCTATGATTGTGAAATCAATTGTTTCCGTTCTCAACAATGGGAATGTGCCCATAACAACTTCCAAACGAATCTGCCACATGGCATTTATCGGTGCTCCTGTTAGTCCAGAAACTTTCAACCTCGTTTGCCTAGCTCTGTGATAATGCTAAAAACGAATATATATTTCATAGCATTATTCCTCAAGAAAGACAAGTTTTTAGTTGCAATTGTTCTATTTACAAGTGATATTCGGTTGTATAATAAAAGGTGAAGACAAAAGACAGATTCGACGAATTTTAGACGCAAACGACCAAAAAGCTCAAAAGTACAAAAGACAATAAAAAAGGTTCCAATTATTGATAAGAAACGTCTCGAAATTACAAAAGTACAAGATTCAAAACGCAAAGTACAAGATATTAAATTGTACGCGAGGACGTTCGAAAATCCGGAACCGGGACCAGAGTCAACTCTTAACGCTCGACGCAACGGACTAAAAATTACAAGTTAACTATGCATATAAATATAATATAATATATAATTAATTATATTAATTATATATATATATTTTATTTATAAATAAAAAACCGTCGGCAGAGAAAAAATCCAAGGACTGAGCTGTAAAAGTAACCTCCGCGACTCGCGGAGTTTGAAGAGGTTTTCACCGCGAGTCGCGGAGCCCCAAAATTGAAAACTGCCTATAAAGCCAACCGAATTCTGATCAAAATTTCATATCTTTTTCTTCCTCATTCATACGTAAAATTTATATTTATATTTATAATTTATATTTTAATTTTAATTATAATTCTAATAATAAGGGTATGTTAGCAAATGTTGTAAGGGTGTAAGTCGAAATTCTGTCCGTGTAACGCTACGCTATTTTTAATCATTGTAAGTTATGTTCAACCTTTTTACATTAATGTCTCGTAGCTAAGTTATTATTATGCTTATTTAAAACGAAGTAATCATGATGTTGGGCTAATTACTAAAATTGGGTAATTGGGCTTTGTACCATAATTGGGGTTTGGACAAAAGAACGACACTTGTGGAAATTAGACTATGGGCTATTAATGGGCTTTATATTTGTTTAACTAAATGATAGTTTGTTAATGTTAATATAAAGATTTACAATTGGGCGTCCCTATAAATTACCATATACACTCAATCGGACACGATGGGCGGGGTATTTATATGTACGAATAATCGTTCATTTAACCGGACACGGGAATGGATTAATAGCCACTAGAATAATTAAAACAGGGGTGAAATTACATTCAAGGGTAATTGGTATAATTGTTAACAAAGTAGTAAAACCTTGGTTTACACGCAGTCGATAACCTGGTGTATTCATTAAACAAAGTTTTAAAACCTTGTTACAATTCGAATCCCCAATTAGTTGGAATATTTAACTTCGGGTATAAGAATAATTTGATGAGGACACTCGCACTTTATATTTATGACTGATGGACTGTTATGGACAAAAACCAGACGGACATATTAAATAATCCAGGACAAAGGACAATTAACCCATGGGCATAAAACTAAAATCAACACGTCAAACATCATGATTACGGAAGTTTAAATAAGCATAATTCTTTTATTTCATATTTAATTTCCTTTATTTTATATTTAATTGCACTTCTAATTATCGCACTTTTATTTATTGTTGTTTAATCGCACTTTTAATTATCGTACTTTTTAATTATCGCAAGTTTATCGCACTTTTATTATTCGCAATTTCATTATCGTTATTTACTTTAAGTTTTAATTTAAGTCTTTTATTTATTTAATATTTTACATTAGGTTTTAACTGCGACTAAAGTTTTAAAATCGACAAACCGGTCATTAAACGGTAAAAACCCCCCTTTATAATAATAATATTACTTATATATATGTTTGTATTTTTATAAAAGTAAACTAATATAGCGTTGAGCTTTGTTTAAAGATTTCCCTGTGGAACGAACCGGACTTACTAAAAACTACACTACTGTACGATTAGGTACACTGCCTATAAGTGTTGTAGCAAGGTTTAAGTATATCCATTCTATAAATAAATAAATATCTTGTGTAAAATTGTATCGTATTTAATAGTGTTTTCTGCTAAAATTAATAACTATTTTATATACACCTCGCATAACATCAAGTATTTTTGGCGCCGCTGCCGGGGAACTTATCTTAAAAGCCGGAAGCGCAACGCTAATATATATAAAAAAAAAAAGATTTTTAGTTAACTTTTATTAAAATTCGTTTTGTAAAAATACGTTTTAAATATTCGAAAAATATAAAAAGAAAAACAAAAATATAAGTATTTTTAAGATTTTGTTAAATATTTAAGTTTTATAAGTTTCTTTATTTTTAGTTTAGTTTATAAAAATATAAGTTTTATTAAATATCTTTTATTTATAAAAAAAAAAAAACAGAAAACAGAAAATAAAAAAAAAAATAAATAAAGAAAAACGCGTTGAAATTATAAGCTGTCATCTGAATTTTTAAACCCCGCGACTCGCGGGGTTTTCTTCATTAATTACCGCAACTCGCGGAGGGTATCTGACAGGCGACAGGAAGCCCTAATTCAGCATTAATTATGGTTTATAATTAATTATAATTATTATTTAACCCTAATTATTATTATTATTATAATTAGTTTTATTTTTACTTTTACTTTTTATTTAATTTATGTATTTAGTATTAATCAGTTTTAATTAAATTGTAAAATTAGTAGTTTTATTAAATAAATAATATAAAAATAATATTTTTATAAAAATTGTACTTTTTACAACTTTTTGTATATTTTTATATTTTGTCCCTTTTTAATCGTTGTAGCGTAATATTTGTATTTTTAGCTCATATTTAATTTTAAACTTAGTTTTTGCTATAGTTATTTTTACTCCTAGATTTTTAGGCTTTGCCGTAGAATTCCTTAAGTGCTTTTTCTTTAGACTAAGATTTAGGTGCTTTAGAATTTTGCGACGCCATTTTAAGTTTTAGTTTCTTTTTAAGTTATTTCCATTTGGAATTTAGTTTTTCCTGTAAGCTTTAATATTTTTAGACACCTTTTACTATGTACCAATTATCATTCCAATTAGTAATATCAATTTGCGATTATAATTTTAAGTTAGTTGTAGTAATAAGATTAGGTTAGTTAAGTATTTTTAAATTTTTATAAGTTTCTTTTATTTTTCCGTCACCTTTTATTTTTCAACCATTTTTTTCTTTTTCAACCTTTTTCGACGAACTCTTTTTCTCTCTCATTTCTCGCTATTCTAGTTTTTAGGACATAGATTTTTATTCTACTTCTTATCTAAATTTCTTAAAATTACGAAAATTTATTTTGAGTGGTTAAATTGATAGACATCAAAATTTTCTGGTTCGTAGTAATAGTTGGATTTGTACGTGGACCGGGTTATTGGAGCCAAACAGTCCTCAATTATATTGAGACCAAACGAATCCTGCCTCTCTGCTGCATCTTTTGGCTATTCGAAACGTGGGCAAAATCAGAAAAGTCTATTGATTGGATAACTTATTATAATTTTTCTTTCCTTTTAAAAACTAATAGGATATTCAGTGAATGCACCGAGCAAGACGTTCATCACCTTTTGTACGTTCACCACCTGTAACTAGATCAAGACATCGTTTAACAAATATAACCGCCGTTGATTTTTCTTTAGAATCGTCATCCAGTCGACCAAGTACTTCAGTTCAAATTTCCGATAATCCATTTTTTGAACCCGACCTCACAATTGAGAATCCGGAGAATATTCAGGAACGGTTCGTAGATCCTGAACCACTAAACTTTCCTCCGGAACCACCAATCATTCAAACAGAGATTGTTGAGGAACGAACCATTAAATCAGAATCATCTAGTGATACCGATTCAACAAATTCAATTATGGAGAATCTGGAACCTTTAAGTATGGAAGACCGAATGAGAGCTAAACGCACTGGCCAAGGTCACGCAATTACTCATCCAGACATTAATGCGCCAGATTATGAAATCAAAGGACAAATTCTACACATGGTGACTAATCAATGCCAATTTAGTGGTGTGCCGAAGGAAGATCCAAATGAACATCTACGTACCTTTAATAGGATCTGCACACTATTTAAAATCCGAGAAGTGGAGGATGAACAGATATATCTCATGTTATTTCCCTGGACTTTAAAGGGAGAAGCCAAAGATTGGTTGGAATCGTTACCTGAAGGGGCGATTGATACATGGGATGTTTTAATTGACAAATTTCTTAAACAATTCTTTCCTGCATCTAAAGCCGTAAGACTTCAAGCAGAAATTGTTACGTTCACACAGAAACCAAATGAAACTCTATATGAGGCGTGGACAAGATATGGAAAGTTGTTAAGAGGATGTCCGCAACATGGTTTAGACACCTGTCAAATAGTACAAATATTCTACCAAGGATGCGACATCACTACAAGAAAAGACATAGATATAGCAGCTGGTGGTTCTATTATGAAGAAAACCGAAACTGATGCTTACAAAATTATTGATAACACTGCTTCCCACTCACATGAGTGGCACCAAGAAAAAGATATCATTAGATCATCTAAAGCAGCTAGAGCCGATTCTAGTCATGACTTAGATTCCATTTCCGCAAAGATAGATGCTGTGGAGAGACGAATGGAAAAGATGACTAAGGATATTCACTCAATACGAATTAGTTGTGAGCAGTGTGGAGGACCACATTTGACAAAAGATTGTCTCAGTATTGAATTAACAATGGAACAAAGAGAGAATATTTCATACATAAACCAAAGGCATGGAAATAATTATCAGAATAATTATCAACCGCCAAGACCAATTTACAATCAAAATCAGAATTATAACCGAAATATTCCATACAACAACCAACAAGGTCCTAGCAATCAACAAGTATCCAATAATACTTACAATCAGCAAAGACCTAATTTTCAAAACAAACCACCACAACAAACCGATGATAAAAAACCAAATTTAGAAGATATGATGACGAAGCTAGTTGAAACTCAAACGCAGTTTTTCACATCTCAAAAACAAACTAATGAACAAAATGCTCAAGCATTTAGAAATCAACAAGCTTCTATTCAAAATCTGGAACAAGAAGTGAGTAACCTAGCAAGGTTAATAGGTGAAAGAAAACCGGGAAGTCTACCTAGTGATACAAATGCTAACCCCCGAAATGAAACAGCTAAAGCTATTACCACAAGAAGTGGTACAACACTTAAACCACCTGAAATACCTGTAACTTCTGATGAAACTATTCCTACTCCACAAGAACCACAACCTGATCAAGATAAGGAAAAAGAACCGGTAGTTGAAAAGGTTAATGAAAATAACACAGTTAAGGATAAACCTTATGTTAAACCATACCAACCACCACTTCCTTACCCGAGTAAAATGAAGAAAGAAAAACTTGAAGCCGAGCAATCCAAATTTTTGGATATGTTTAAACAGATAAATGTAAATCTTCCTTTCATTGATGTGATTTCAGAAATGCCAAGATATGCTAAATTCTTGAAAGATCTAATCTCAAATAGAAAGAAAATGGAAGAACTCTCGGCTGTTACTATGAATGCTAATTGTTCAGCAGTGCTGTTGAATAAGATACCAGAAAAACTATCTGATCCAGGAAGTTTCACAATTCCATGTTTTCTGGGTAGTCTTAGTTCAATAGAAGCATTGGCAGACTTAGGTGCTAGTATAAATCTAATGCCGTATTCACTATACGCTAAACTAGACCTTGGAGAATTAAAACCAACCAGAATAAGCATACAACTAGCCGATAGATCAATAAAATATCCTAGAGGGATAATGGAGAACATGCTAGTTAAAGTTGGTAATTTAGTATTTCCAGTAGATTTTGTTGTTTTGGACATGGAAGAAGATTCTCAAGTTCCTCTCATATTAGGAAGACCATTCTTAAACACGGCTAAAGCAATGATAGACGTGTTCGGTAAGAAACTGACCCTAAGTATAGAGGATGAGAGTGTTAAATTTTCAGTTGATAGAGCAATGCAACAACCATAATCTGCAGAGGAGCAGAAAATCTCGCCGCTGATCATCTTTCTCGTCTTGAAAATCCCGAATTAGAAGTTCTAAATGAATCGGCCATACAAGACAACTTTCCTGATGAATATCTATTGAAGATAGATTATAAAGAAATCCCATGGTTTGCAGACTATGCAAACTACTTAGTTTGTGGATTCTTTGAAAAAGGATTATCGTACCAAAGACGAAAGAAATTCTTCAGTGATATAAAACACTATTTCTGGGAAGATCCACATCTGTTTAAAAGTTGTCCCGATGGAATAATACGCCGATGTGTATTTGGAGATGAAGCTAGTAAAATTTTAAACCATTGTCACACAGGACCAACAGGAGGGCATTATGGGCCTCAACTAACAGCAAGAAAAGTTTATGAAGCTGGATTCTATTGGCCTACAATTTACAAAGACGCACACCTTCTTTGCAAATCCTGTGATGCATGTCAAAGGGCCGGAAAAATAAGTCAACGTGATGAAATGCCACAAAATGTCATCCAAGTATGTGAAGTATTTGACATTTGGGGTATTGACTTTATGGGTCCATTTCCAAAATCTCATAATAAGTTATATATACTCGTAGCCATTGATTATGTATCTAAATGGGCAGAAGCACAAGCTCTCCCAACTAACGATGCACGAGTTGTAGTGAACTATTTAAAACGTCTTTTTGCAAGGTTTGGAACACCGAAAGCTTTAATAAGTGATCGGGGTACTCATTTCTTTAATAATCAACTTGAGAAAGTTCTTAAAAGATATGGAGTAATTCATAAAATCTCCACCGCATATCATCCACAAACAAGTGGACAAGTTGAAAATACCAACCGAGCTTTAAAACGTATTCTAGAGAAAACCGTAGGATCAAATTCGAAGGAATGGTCCATTAAATTGGAGGATGCACTCTGGGCTTTTAGAACAGCCTACAAAACTCCAATTGGAACCACACCTTTTAGACTTGTTTATGGAAAAGCATGTCATCTTCCAGTAGAAATTGAACACAGAGCATTTTGGGCTTTGAAGACATGTAATCTTGATTTACATGAAGCCGGACGTCTACGATTAAGTCAACTAAATGAATTAGAAGAATTAAGACATGAAGCATACGAAAATTCATTAATCTATAAAGAAAGAACGAAGAAATGGCATGATAAAAGAATCAGAAGTTCAAAAGAATTTAAAGAAGGAGACAGAGTTCTTCTTTTCAATTCACGATTCAAGCTATTTCCTGGAAAATTGAAATCAAGATGGTCTGGACCATTCATAGTCAAAAGAGTTTTCCCATACGGAATGATAGAATTAATAAATTCAAATGGGATAGAATTTAAAGTTAATGGTCACAGAGTTAAACATTACATACATGGTCCGATGGAAGTCGACAACGAAGTTAATCACAATTTCGACACCACAGCTAACTAAGTGTGGGGAGAATCAAGTCTTTAAAGGATAATATGTATTTCTGTTAGAGTTAGATTGTCTGTTTTCGTGTAGTTCTCGAAAATGGAACCCGAATGGTCTTTCCCTAGCAGACCCTAAAGAACTAGTCTTCTCCCCCCATTCTGAATTTTTATTTTTTTAGGTTTTTACGAAATGAAGACTGCCTGTGAACTAAACCATGGTCTAATGCTACACGCTTTGATCACTAAACGTAATAATGACATACTACCGAGTGAAATAGTATCAGTAATCAGAGAAAGAATGGACGGAGTTAGAAAAGAATCCAGATGCGAAGATAATAAGTTACAATTTGGTAAAGGAAAATCAAAATCCGCAGCGAAAAGAAGAGCACGACACCTAGAAAGATGTCACAAATGCGAAAAATGGTCACATGGAGGTAAATGTTCAAATAATCAAACCTATTCAAATACCGAATTTGTTACTTTATGTAGAGACGGACCGTTCATATGTTTAGAAGAAAAGACACTGAATGCTCGAGGTTACGCCTATGTAGCCATGGAAAATCAATTAAACCGACTATCTTATGAATGGGATAGATCATATAACTAAGAAATCTATTCCACAGGTATGTCTGTACAGTTTTTATTTTTATTTTTTATTTTTAACCTTTTGATAATAAACGCTAATTTGTTCGCTAAAAAGTATTAAATTGGTATTAAATAAAATTAGGTTTGGCGACCGAAATTATTGATATCATTCAAAAATTTATTACATCACTGCGAAATTTAACGTTTATTCTTAAGGTATAAATATCTTTAATCAATCAACCCAAAATATTTCAAAAATTCGTCATGAGTTAAATTAGGTCTTGGAACCGAAATTACTTTACCGAAAAGAGGGGCGCATATTTTTGATAATATTTGATTGATTAAAGTGGGATAAAAAGACAAAAAGATTTTTAATTTTATTTTTACCATATTTTTAAAATTAATATTTAAATCTTAAATTAATATTGTAAACTTTGTAAAAACAATATATTTAAAATATTTGAAAAATTAATATAAGTTTGATATGAATTTATGAATTTTTAAATTAAGTTTGGTGTGAATTTTTAAAATATAAATTTTTAATTTTATGCATTTCAAATTTTAAGTTTGGTGTGAATTTTTAATTTTTAAAATATAAAATTTTAATTTTATGCATTTTAAATTTTGAGTTTGGTGTGAATTTTTAATATTAATTTTGAATTTTATATTTAAGTTGTGTGAATTTAAAAACAAAAATTTACTTTATCTCATTAAGTTAAGAATATGATTTTTAAAATTCGTCGTAAGTTGAAGACTAGGTCTTTAAACCGAAATTGCTTTACCCAAGGGAGGGACGAGAACTTTTATTATCATTATTTTTAATCTTATTAATTTAAAGTATGCCAAAAACATTAAAAAACCCAAAAATCTTAGCTTTTAAAACAATCGCTACAAAAAGACAAATTTTAAAATTTTGTCGAGAGACGGACTAGGACATCGATCCGAAACGACCTCGTCCTAAATAACAAGGGAAACAAAATTTTAAAAATTAATTACTTAATTGTTTTAATAAGTTAATGATTATTTAAAAAAAAAAAAAACAAACTCCGCGAGTCGCGGAGTTTGAAGGGTATTTCACCGCGACTCGCGGAGGTACCGAAAATCAGAAAAAAAAAATAAAAAGAGCTGAACGATCAGTACACTACACAACTCAAAAACACAGCGAATTTCACAGCGAAAAAACCCCGAAAAACCACCCAAAAACACCCCAAAAATCCCAATTTTTAACCGTTAATCACCAAATTTTTTTGCTAAAATCATGTTGAGTAGGATGCTATCTAAGAATTACTCAAGAAAAACGGTAAATTTCTACACCTAAACACCATTTAATCCGAAATTTGGTGTTCTTGAGCTATTTTTTCCCCAATTTGATTTTGATGCTTTTTAGTGTAATTAGACTTAAATTGTTTATGTATTATGCTTGTATAACCTAGATTGATGCTGTTTAACATGATTAGAAGCCTTAAACTTCACATTTTGAGTAATCTAGGGTTTGTGTTCTTGAGCAAATTTGGGGCTTTTTGATATAAACAGGTTATGGCCGATTTTTGTCATGAATTGTTGCTAAATTAAGTAGTGTAACATGTTTAGGTAGTTAAATGATCCAAACTTTGAGCCTAAACATGATTTTGAGAATTAAAGTGGACTTTTTCAAGTCTAAAATTCATGAACTTGATTTTTGAAAGATAATGCCATTTGAGACTTGTTTAATTGCTAGTAATGATTATTTTGACATGTTATTTGAGTTGAATGCTTATGAACTTGGCGAACATTTTCGTATATGCTTATTTGAAAAAGTGTAGATTTGATGAAAATATGAAAATGAGCTTAAGTTTGATATAAATTGATAATGTCATTGTAATTATTTTGATTGATGATTTTGCTGACACTAATGCATATTTGGATGCACAAAATTTGTGTTTGATGTGTTTTGCAGAATGAAAGGGGTGAATCTTCATCCCAAGCCCGCAATGCTCCTGCTGAGAATTTGGAACAACAGGAGGTGGATAACTACTACAAGCAGGATGTACCTCATCCAGTCATGACTTTTTCCGATATGCACTTGGAAGAGTTGCACCCGAACCTGAGATTTGACAGACTTTGGATAGATTATCCAAAATATCAATGGGGTTTGCATACTCTTCATTCTAAGGTTGTTGAGGTACCAAGGGTCATAGAATGGGGACCCTTAGAAGCTGTAGAATTGGCCGGGCCAATTAGGGAATTACTTGTACAGAGGTATGGTAATTCTTCTTTTAATGACTGGATATGTTTATTCACCATACGTAGACCTGTATATAAAGTATGGTGTGAAGAATTGTTATGTAGTATAGAGTTGAATGATCGGGTAGCTAGTTTAACCGATCGTTCTTTTATTAGATTTTTGTTAGGCGGTTCGATGCGCCACATGTCTTTACTGGACATGGCTCAGGCTTTACGTATATATACGCCTGAGGAGTTAGCGTCTGCCGATTGTAGAGGATTGATACTAAACGGTAGAAAGATAGATGAAAATTTTGATACACACGGTGTGTGGAGTCAAATGACAAGCCATCACCGTTTCAAAGGGGGAAATTACTCTTATTTGGATATAGATAGAGCCGAATTAAGAGTGATACATAGGTTTTTAGCTAATTCGATTACACAAAGGGGTAAAAACAAGGAAAAAGTAAATGAACAGGATTTGTTTTACCATATGTGTATTCGAGACCCACAAAGCGCTGTAAGTATACCATATTGTGTGGGTTATTATTTATCAGCTATGGTTCGGGGGATGCGACCACATAGCATAATAGGAGGTGGTATTTTTATTACTTTGATTGGTGAATATCTCGGTGTGGATATAAGTCGGGGGGGATTATTACTAGAAGAGCCGGAACCCCGCGATACTATAGGTTTAAATGTATACCATGGTGCGAAAGTTTTGAAGAGGAGAAATAACGCCGCAGTACGATACCATGGTAGACATCCACAGGTGGAGAGAAACCAGCAGCAAGGTAATGTAGGAGGGGGGAATGAGATGCAAGAAATGCATAGGTTTATAGCTTCTCAGGAATACGAAAATGTTAGACAGAGAGCATTTGAAGATTGGCAAGTTCATCAGAACCAGATCATAGCTCATTGCCAACATATAGGTAGAAACTATATTCCTACACCGAAACCCATCTTCCCTCCTTGGTCGATAGAGATGCAGCCACCATATCCTACGTATGACCCTGCCGAAGCATTCTATAGCACTTATGGTTATGCCTGGAACCCCTATTGGTACCAATATCATCCTTAGTTTACTTATTATTTTTTATTATTTTGTAATTTGTAATTATTGATACGTTTAATACTTTTGTTAATATTGTAATCATTTTTATAATTATCTAACTTTTATTCTTAGACTTTAATAATTTTTGAATGTGGGGTAATATACCAAACTTCAAAAATATGTATATATGTTTGCAGTTTATCTTATGTACACAACAGGGTAAAACAACGCATTTTCAAAGACTGGCATTAAGTTCAGCAAAAGCAACTAATTTTGACGACAAGATGCAAAATATATGTGAAATAACAACAAGACGGAATGAACAAATGATGTGCACCATTTATCATTCAGCAAACAAACGCCAATATATTTGGAAACTTTGGTAAAATTTAATCATTTTCACACAAATCACCCTCAATAATTTAAATTGTTACTGATTTCTTGCAAATGAGGGCATTGCAAGATCTTAAGTGTGGGAAGGGGTTAAATTCTTTCGGATTTTAAAATTTTTATATTAAACACTTGGTTACCATTAAAAATACTAGTAAAGCAGTAGTTGTATTAGAATCTAGTGCTCTCTGATAAAAAAGAACAGCCCTAGTCTTATATACTGACCACCCAATTCTAGTAAAATTTTTCAAAATTTTCAATTAAATGAATTCAAAATCATGTTTATACATATTTATGAACGATAAAACTAGGTTTTAACACCGAAATTATTGTTACCTCGGAAAGGACATAAATTAAGAAACAAACTAAAATGTTAAAATTCATTTAAAATGGAATAGAGGACGATAAAAAGGAAAATAAAAGCCAAGTGTGGGAAAATTTACCAAGTTATTTTAAACATATGTCACATATATCTGTAACAAATAACTGAAAATACTTTTGCTTTGGACTAAACTAAACTGTTTTACCCGATGAAAGAAAAGAAGAGATGGATCTACACGATGAATCAATTCCATCATTAAAAGGAAGTAAAGTCTTCCGAAAAAGACACGCGCTTCTTGATTTAGGTCATGAAGTTGTCGTCCAGACCAGCTGTAGGTTGACGAAAAATCTAGAAAAGTCATCACTAAAATCAGCAGGAAATCCACGGACCTCAGCATTAAACAGGGTCGCCAAGTGGTCAGATTTATCCTAACCATGAGAAGGATTTATCTCGTACAATGGGGGGCACCATGCAAATTAGCTGGATAAGACTAATGAATCAGATCCCCAGAAAGGATAATCTCCTTAAAGATTAAAAATCAGCTTTTAAGACTGATATTACTCAATCCTAGAGATTGACCTTAAAGATTGAGAATTACAAACTCATGGAATTCAATGATATCTAAACTCGAGCTTGAACGAGAAAATATTTTGATCAAAATTACAAACCGATTTGTTTTCTGAAAACCCTATTTTCAATGCGTTCATTACCATTGAACGTAAAATCCTAGGAATTCACCTGGAATTCATTAGGTCACCTGAACTAAATCGGGTGTCAACCGTAAGAACGGTGGTTGCATAGTGGTCAAAGACAGGACCTTGTGCCAGACCGAAAAATTATAAGGGTGAGCTTTACTATTGCTCCTACCAAGGATAGTAATTGCGTCCGACACGTTATAGACCATAATCAAAAGCATGTCACGGGACATTGCCTTAACAGTTGCTTGTTCAACGCTTTCCTTTCAACCGGACGGTAGTTTGCCGAAAGGTAATATACGGAACAAGTAAACTGGACGTGTTGCTTTCCTAATACAAGGTTAGCAAGTGGGTGACACAAAACCATAAGTTTTGAGCTAAAATTTTCAAATCTGAAACTCACCAAACCCACAAAAATATTTTGCAAACACCGGTAAAGGGTTATCCCGGAAAACTTATCTAGGGTAAAAACTAGATTTAATTTTCAAAAGATCAAATGTTTTCATAAAGATCCAATTTCCTTAATGGATCTAAATTTTTATAGTCATGTGGGACTGTAAACTATATCGTTACTACCATTGTTTATACCGCCGTATAGAAATCACTGATGTACAAAGTGTGAAGAATAAAGAAGTGATTCTAGTATTTCAAGACAATATTGCTTGAGGACAAGCAACGCTCAAGTGTGGGAATATTTGATAATGCTAAAAACGAATATATATTTCATAGCATTATTCCTCAAGAAAGACAAGTTTTTAGTTGCAATTGTTCTATTTACAAGTGATATTCGGTTGTATAATAAAAGGTGAAGACAAAAGACAGATTCGACGAATTTTAGACGCAAACGACCAAAAAGCTCAAAAGTACAAAAGACAATCAAAAAGGTTCCAATTATTGATAAGAAACGTCTCGAAATTACAAAAGTACAAGATTCAAAACGCAAAGTACAAGATATTAAATTGTACGCGAGGACGTTCAAAAATCCGGAACCGGGACCAGAGTCAACTCTTAACGCTCGACGCAACGGACTAAAAATTACAAGTTAACTATGTATATAAATATAATATAATATATAATTAATTATATTAATTATATATATATTTTATTTATAAATAAAAAACCGTCGGCAGAGAAAAACTCCAAGGACTGAGCTGTAAAAGTAACCTCCGCGACTCGCGGAGTTTGAAGAGGTTTTCACCGCGAGTCGCGGAGCCCCAAAATTGAAAACTGCTTATAAAGCCAACCGAATTCTGATCAAAATTTCATATCTTTTTCTTCCTCATTCATACGTAAAATTTATATTTATATTTATAATTTATATTTTAATTTTAATTATAATTCTAATAATAAGGGTATGTTAGCAAATGTTGTAAGGGTGTAAGTCGAAATTCTGTCCGTGTAACGCTACGCTATTTTTAATCATTGTAAGTTATGTTCAACCTTTTTACATTAATGTCTCGTAGTTAAGTTATTATTATGCTTATTTAAAACGAAGTAATCATGATGTTGGGCTAATTACTAAAATTGGGTAATTGGGCTTTGTACCATAATTGGGGTTTGGACAAAAGAACGACACTTGTGGAAATTAGACTATGGGCTATTAATGGGCTTTATATTTGTTTAACTAAATGATAGTTTGTTAATGTTAATATAAAGATTTACAATTGGGCGTCCCTATAAATTACCATATACACTCAATCGGACACGATGGGCGGGGTATTTATATGTACGAATAATCGTTCATTTTGATGGAATACCACATGTAAACAAAGTCACAAAACCCATTTTGTATGTATATAAATTCGGCCATATATATATAGAACAAGCGGAAGCATTTTCAAGTTTGCATGTGTGTTTTAACCTTTTAAAATGTATTCCATTTCATAGATCTAGTCTTGTACAATATACTAAAATGTAAATAGAGCTAGTTTAGGGTTTATACCTTCTCCTAAATGGAGGTTGAAGCAAGATGAAGATGAAGATGAAGAATGGCAAGTTTCTAACTTGAAACCTCAAGACTTTGATACCCACAAACCTTGAATCAACACCCTTCTTCTTGGTTAGGATTTTGTACACTTATTAACTAGCAAAATGAACTTGAAGAACCCTCTTCTTCAACCCAAAATTTCGGCACCCAAGAGGAAGGAGAGAAAAAAATTGGCTAGTTATTTTGAAATGCAAGTATTAAGTGTGTATATTTGATCCACCAATGCATGTAATAAAAGGAAAGAGAGTTAGGTAAAAAGCAAGCATGGGGAACCCCATATGGAGTCCCCCAAAACCGTCCACCCTCATACTCCCTCTCTTTTTTTTTTTTTTTTTTGCATTCTTTTATATATAAATTGTCTTGCATCAATATTTGATACTTACACATTTTATATATATATAATTTTATAAACCTTTTATAAAATTAAAACACACATATATAAGTTTAATCATATAGATAATTAAACTCACTTATAATTATCCATATAATTATTTCTTGCATTTTATCTTTAGAAAACCAATTTCTAAAGTCTAAGTGTCAAGTATTTATTTTAAAGATCCACTCATTTAACATAAATACATAAAAGTGTTGACGGTTTGTTATTGGGTATGACCCGACTTGGATCATAACATATTGGCCACAATAATTAATTATGTCTCTCGGGCATATGAAATACCTTCAATCTCCCACTTGCACGAGAAACATAAGGAATTAATGCAAGTGATGGATACCACCTAACGACCGTCCATCACCCCCAATGTGTTATGACTTAGTGCCATTCAATAACATCATCCCTTTCGAGTTCCCATCTCGAATATGATTAGGTGAATCTTTCAATATATCCTTTCATCCTAGATGTCATGTTAGATCCAAGAGACATAGAATGATCACTCTCTTATAGATCTAACTTTATCTGGCCTTAGACATCTGACTCTCAACGAATAAGAGGGACAAATTCCATCTTGACTACATACGTCCTAGACACTACACTTCGTACCATACCTGAAGCCTCCCTTATGTACTACCATGTTTCAGAATAGCGAAGGAAAGAATCAAGGCACAATATTCGGTGAATGTCTGAACCCAATATGTGTCTCAGGTCAGAGGATATAATGATATTCTCCTTTACTCAAGATTACATGTGATCAACCACAAAGGCTCCATATAGTAAATCTTGAGAGCGGGTCTTCCAATATTTGTGTCCCACAAACATCTATGAACCTTGGTTGCAACCTTGCCCCACATTCACCATATGAATGTTAACCAATCCAAGTTCATAATAGTCTAGACCTCACACTTTGTTCCCACAAATGTGATCAACTACGAAATTTTAGAATAATAGTTTATTCATGGATAAAATATGCTAAATTGGAACATGACTCATAATTAAATTAATACCATAATTATATTAATGAGTTTGAACTAATTTGTTCCGATACAATACTTAAACTAGATCAATTCCAATCACTAGAATATCGAAGCCCTAATGCACAAACATGTCCCTCATGTTTTGGCCCATGTAAAAGCTTCGTGAGTGGATCCGCAACATTTTGATCTGTGTGAACTTTGTGAATACATATCTTTCCCTTTTCAACCTCATCCCTAATGTAGTTGAATCTCCGCTCAATGTGACGAGTCTTTTGATGAGCACGAGGTTCCTTGATTTGAGCAATCGCACCCTCGTTGTCACAAAAGATCTCAAGAGGGTCCTGAATGGAAGGGACCACTCCTAAGTCGTCGATGAATTTCTTCATCCATGCAGCTTCCTGAGCTGCCAATGAGGCAGCAATGTACTCCGACTCTGTAGTGGATAACGCAACAACTTCCTGTTTTGAGCTCTTCCAAGAGACCGCACCACCATTCAACATGAAGACATAACCGGATTGTGATCGAGAGTCATCTCGATCAGTTTGGAAACTCGCGTCCACGTAACCTTTTACAGCGAGTTCCTCCTCACCAGACCCATATATTAGAAACATATCCTTAGTCCTTCTAAGGTATTTCAATATACATTTAACCGCAGTCCAATGACTATTTCCTGGGTTATTCTGGTATCTACTTGTCAAGCTTAGAGCGCATGACACATCCGGTCTAGTACATATCATTGCATACATGATAGACCCAATAGCTGATGCGTATGGGACTTTCTTCATTCTCTCTTGCTCATCTTTTGTGGTAGGACACTGAGATGAACTGAGAATGGTTCCCTTTTGAATAGGTACCAAACCTTTCTTAGAGTTTTCCATCTTGAACCTTTTCAAGATTTTATCAATGTATGTACTTTGACTTAAACCTATCAATCTCTTAGATCTATTCCTATAGATCCCAATCCCCAATATGTATTGTGCTTCTCCAAGATCCTTAATGGAGAAGCAACTCTTTAGCCAAGTTTTGACTTCTTGCATTGTGGTTATATCATTCCCAAATAATAATATATCATCCACATATAGCACAAGGAACATTATAGAGCTCCCACTAGCCTTCTTGTACACACAAGCTTCATCACCATTTTTAATGAAGCCAAATTTCTTTGCCTCTTCATTAAAACGATGATTCCACATTCTAGATGCTTGTTTCAATCCGTAGATTGACTTCTTTAACTTGCATACCTTCTTAGGATTTTTCGGATCAACAAAACCTTCGGGCTGTACCATATAGACATCTTCCTCAAGATATCCATTTAGGAAAGCGGTTTTGACATCCATTTGCCATATTTCATAGTCATAGTGAGCAGCAATGGCAAATAATATCCTAATAGACTTTAGCATTGCCACTGACGAGAAAGTTTCATCATAATCAACCCCTTGAGTTTGAGTGAAACCTTTTGCTACAAGTCTAGCTTTGTATGTATCCAAGTTTCCATGTATGTCGGTTTTCTTCTTGAAAAGCCATTTGCAATCAACTAGCTTAGAGCTAGGAGGTTGCTCAACAAGTTCCCATACTTGGTTTTCATACATGGATTGCATCTCGGCGTTCATGGCTTCCTGCCATTTATCTTTATCAATCCTTGATAAAGCATCTTTGTAGTTTGTCGGTTCATCCAAATCAACCGTATAGCAACCATCCACGAGGAACCCATATCTCTCGGGAGGATTACTAATCCTACTAGATCTTCGAACGTCTTGTGTACCTTGATCATCCACTTGATCATTTTCAACATCCTCATGTTGAGTACTAGTGCCAACCAATTGTGTATCATCGGCTTGATCTTGTACCTCTACAAGATCTATCTTCCTTTCACCATCACCTTCCATAAGGAATTTGGTTTCAAGGAATTTTGCTTTTCGAGCAACAAATACTGTTTGCTCGGATGGATCATAGAAGTAATATCCCATGTCATCTTTGGGATATCCTATGAAGATACACTTTGTGGATCGAGCATGTAGCTTATTTGCTATATAACGCTTAGGATAAGCTTCACATCCCCATACTTTCAAGTATGAAAGAGAAGGAGGTTTTCCAAACCACATCTCATGAGGAGTTCGTTCCACTTTCTTGGTTGGTGCCATATTTAAAATACGTGCCGCGGAGCTTAGACAATAACCCCAAAATGATAGAGGTAACGAGCTTCTTGCCATCATAGATCGAACCATATCCATTAGGGTTCGGTTCCTCCTTTCGGAAACTCCATTAAGTTGGGGTGTTCCGGGTGGAGTAAGTTGTGAGATAATCCCACAACTCCTAAGATGATCTTGGAAGGCATCGCTTAGGTATTCACCTCCTCTATCGGTACGAAGTACCTTAATTGTCCTATTGAGTTGATTTTGTACTTCGTTTTGATATTCCTTGAATGCTTCAAACGTTTCGTCCTTATGTCTTAATAAGTAGACATATCCGAAACGACTAAAGTCATCAATGAAAGTTACAAAGTATCTTTCACCATTCCTAGTCATGGGTTTAAAGGGTCCACATACATCCGAATGTATTAATCCCAATAAATCCTTAGCCCTTTCATAAGTCCCTTTGAAAGGTGCTTTAGTCATCTTGCCTTGTAAACAAGATTCACATACATCAAACGAATCCATTTCATTTGATTTCAAAAGTCCATTCCTTTGAAGTGTGTGCATTCGGTTCTTGTTTATGTGACCAAGGCGACAATGCCATAAATAGGAATCACTCAAATCCCTTTTGAGTTTCTTGGTGCTTGTATGGTATATAGAGCTCGATGATGCGTCATCATGAACCAATTGATAAATTCCATTTGAAGGCGAAGCCTTGAAATAGAATACATTATCTTTAGAAACATGAATATCATCATCAATAAAATTAACAACGTAACCACATTGTTTTAAGCGAGAAATAGAAATAATGTTTCTACACAAATCCGGAGCATACAAAACATTTTCTAAAATAAGCTCCAATCCACTTGGAAGCTTCAAAACAAATTCTCCTTGAGCTTTAACATGCACCTTTGCACCATTGCCCATATAGAGACTTGATGTTCCCGCCTTATGATCACTTCTTTTGAACCCCTTCAAAGAATTGCAAATATGAGTTCCACATCCCGTGTCTAATACCCATGTATTAGAAGAAGTAATACTAAGCTCTATATATACCATATATATATTACCTGAGGTTTGCCCTGCATCCCTCTTGTCCTTCAACTCCTTAAGATAGACCGGACAGTTTCGTTTCCAATGACCCATTTCACCGCAACCGAAACATGGGTCTTCCTTGGGGTTTGCCTTCTCGGCTACCTTTTGCTTCTTAGCCTTGTTGATGGTTGGGGTAACCATCTTCCCCTTCCCTTTGCCTTGATGGGCGGGTCCTTTTCTCTTAGCCACCTTTGGCTTAGAGGTGTTACCTTTGGATCCACCTTGATCGATTGCTAACACGGGTAAAGCCCTTTTACCCATGCTAGTTTCCGCCGTTCTAAGCATACCGTGAAGCTCACCTATGCTCTTATCCATCCCATTCATATTGTAATTAATTACAAATTGATCAAACCTTTTTGATAGGGAGTTAAGGATAAGATCGGTGGCTAACTCATTGGATATGTTTAGGTTAAGTCGGTTAGCACGATCGATAAGGCTTTTCATCTTGAGTACATAAGATGAAACCGATTGGGTATCGTCCATACGACAAGCATGTAGCGCCCGAACCGTTTCGAAGCGCTCGACACGCGCTTGTTGGAGGAACATCTCCTTCAATTGCGTTATCATGTCGTATGCACTATGGTGCTCGAAATCCTTTTGGAGTTCGGGTATCATAGTCCCAAGCATTAAGCATGAGACTTGAAGGGAGTCGTGGCAATACTTATCGTAAGAGGCCATTGCCTCCACATCATTCTCATCCGGTTGATCGGGAATGGGGTCCTCAAGCACATACATTTTATCCTCTTGTTTGAGGACAATCCGAAGATTGCGGAACCAATCCATAAAGTTTGTATGGTTGAGTTTGTCTTTCTCTAAGAGAGACCTTAATGATAGGTTGTTCATGTTAAGTGGTGCGTTTTGCATGTTGTTGTTGTTATTAGCGGCCATCTACAAAATTCAACAAAGTCTTTTTAAGTATCGATTTTAAATTTAACAAACAATACCTTTTTAATTTGTTTTATTAAATATTAGAATCCAACGGTAAATCAAATTTCGGTTAGGTGACCTTTATCCCGTCATTTGATTTAGCTAGGTAGTCATAATGACAATTGCAATCCTTTTGCAACTTCTAAGTTATGGGATCATGCAATCCTTTTGCATGGCATATTAATCCCATCAACGCCTATTTGTTCCTCATGCTTCGGTGACCCTAAGTTCATGATTCCCAAATCAAGTCGTCCTACTTGTGTAAACATGTAGACTTAACATACAAGTGGTTAGGTGACCTTTATCCCACATGTATGCGAAGTGTACCTTATTCATATTAGTTCACTCATGACGGTTAGGTGACCTTTATCCCATCAAGAGATTCCTAATATGTCTAAGTGTTTCCACAAAAGGATGGCGTTTAACTTGTTTACCTTGTATTAGTTAAAGGGATTTTAAGTTTTCTACATTCTAGTTTTAGAAAACAAAAGGCTATACACCAACATGCATTTGGTGTGTAGTGTTTTATGAAAAACCTATTTTCATGTCCTTTTAGTAAACCAATTACTAGTTATAAACCATTTCATTTCCTTTTAAATAAACCATTTTATTTAAGTCTAATAACCAATTATTAGTGTCATTTTGTTATGTTTTATTATAATCGTTTATAATGTATTATGCAAGTGTTAACATGTGATAATCTTGTAGCAACCAAACATACAAACATACACAAACATGCATAACAAAGTGTTCACAATCAAGAGCCATTTTGGTGGACATTTGTTTAGCCAAAAAACAAATGTCACCTAAGAGGATTAACCAAAGTAAGAGATTTTTAAACAAAATCTCCCACTTAATCTTGTAATCTTCAAATGCTCCATCTTGTAATCTTCATCTTGAATCTTCATTTTCATTTTACAAAATTATATCCTAATACAATTTTTCTAGAAAATGAAATAACAACCTATTCTATTTTACAAACCAAATAGAATAAATTACATCAACAAATTACAAGATTACTTACAACTTATTACAAACCAAAATTACAAAATATTACAAACCATATGAATGAATATTACAACCATGAAAATAACCAAATCATCCAAACATTCAACCACACGGTCTAGGCTCGATTGTGAACAACAACATAACAAAAATCTTGGCCAAACTTGAAGTCCAAACCCACTTTTGGAACCCCAAAATTTCGGCCAACCCATCAAACCCACCAAAACTCAAGATTTTTCCATTCTACTTTCATGCATGTTAGTAGATTGTAAAATAAATGAGTTTTCTAGCCAAAAACAAGAAGCATATTAACAAGACTTTGGCTCTAGATACCATTGATGGAATACCACATGTAAACAAAGTCACAAAACCCATTTTGTATGTATATAAATTCGGCCATATATATATAGAACAAGCGGAAGCATTTTCAAGTTTGCATGTGTGTTTTAACCTTTTAAAATGTATTCCATTTCATAGATCTAGTCTTGTACAATATACTAAAATGTAAATAGAGCTAGTTTAGGGTTTATACCTTCTCCTAAATGGAGGTTGAAGCAAGATGAAGATGAAGATGAAGAATGGCAAGTTTCTAACTTGAAACCTCAAGACTTTGATACCCACAAACCTTGAATCAACACCCTTCTTCTTGGTTAGGATTTTGTACACTTATTAACTAGCAAAATGAACTTGAAGAACCCTCTTCTTCAACCCAAAATTTCGGCACCCAAGAGGAAGGAGAGAAAAAAATTGGCTAGTTATTTTGAAATGCAAGTATTAAGTGTGTATATTTGATCCACCAATGCATGTAATAAAAGGAAAGAGAGTTAGGTAAAAAGCAAGCATGGGGAACCCCATATGGAGTCCCCCAAAACCGTCTACCCTCATACTCCCTCTCTTTTTTTTTTTTTTTTTGCATTCTTTTATATATAAATTGTCTTGCATCAATATTTGATACTTACACATTTTATATATATATAATTTTATAAACCTTTTATAAAATTAAAACACACATATATAAGTTTAATCATATAGATAATTAAACTCACTTATAATTATCCATATAATTATTTCTTGCATTTTATCTTTAGAAAACCAATTTCTAAAGTCTAAGTGTCAAGTATTTATTTTAAAGATCCACTCATTTAACATAAATACATAAAAGTGTTGACGGTTTGTTATTGGGTATGACCCGACTTGGATCATAACATATTGGCCACAATAATTAATTATGTCTCTCGGGCATATGAAATACCTTCACATTTAACCGGACACGGGAATGGATTAATAGCCACTAGAATAATTAAAACAGGGGTGAAATTACATTCAAGGGTAATTGGTGTAATTGTTAACAAAGTAGTAAAACCTTGGTTTACACGCAGTCGATAACCTGGTGTATTCATTAAACAAAGTTTTAAAACCTTGTTACAATTCGAATCCCCAATTAGTTGGAATATTTAACTTCGGGTATAAGAATAATTTGATGATGACACTCGCACTTTATATTTATGACTGATGGACTGTTATGGACAAAAACCAGACGGACATATTAAATAATCCAGGACAAAGGACAATTAACCCATGGGCATAAAACTAAAATCAACACGTCAAACATCATGATTACGGAAGTTTAAATAAGCATAATTCTTTTATTTCATATTTAATTTCCTTTATTTTATATTTAATTGCACTTCTAATTATCGCACTTTTATTTATTGTTGTTTAATCGCACTTTTAATTATCGTACTTTTTAATTATCGCAAGTTTATCGCACTTTTATTATTCGCAATTTCATTATCGTTATTTACTTTAAGTTTTAATTTAAGTCTTTTATTTATTTAATATTTTACATTAGGTTTTAACTGCGACTAAAGTTTTAAAATCGACAAACCGGTCATTAAACGGTAAAAACCCCCCTTTATAATAATAATATTACTTATATATATGTTTGTATTTTTATAAAAGTAAACTAATATAGCGTTGAGCTTTGTTTAAAGATTTCCCTGTGGAACGAACCGGACTTACTAAAAACTACACTACTGTACGATTAGGTACACTGCCTATAAGTGTTGTAGCAAGGTTTAAGTATATCCATTCTATAAATAAATAAATATCTTGTGTAAAATTGTATCGTATTTAATAGTGTTTTCTGCTAAAATTAATAACTATTTTATATACACCTCGCATAACATCACTCTGCTCTGCACATGCCTTGGAAAAGTTCTCAAACAACGCCAGTAGATGATGTCAGCTTCACTTCCTGTATCTGTGTAGATACAATTGACAAACTTATTTGCTATCTCTGCTGAAATGATCACTGGTTGGACGGACAACGCCCAATTCTGAATTGGCTGAAAGATAATTGGGGCATATCTCCAGCTGTCTAAATTGCTGTTTGATGATTCACCTTCTTCATAATGACCATCATTAATATAAACCATCCTGATTACAACTTCTGGAGTTGTCTCACGCTCTGTGATCCGTTCTCCGTACTGCGGTTGGTTCCGATTATCTCTTCCGTCATGCTGCTCTCTTCTGTTCTCTCCACGGTGTCCTCTGCTACCATCATTCCTTTGCCACACAAATTTCCTGCGAGGATCATTCCTCCTGTACTGTTTGCCAGGCAACAAATGATTCAGTTCTCCTGCCTTGATTTTCGCTATAATTTCTCTCATCAAAGATTTACAATTGTCCGTATCATGGCCCCAAGCCTCATGGAAATCACACCACAACTCACTCTTTGGACCCTCCCTCTCTTCCATAGGTGCTGGAGCATTGAAAGTGGTCCGAATTGGTTCAGTGAAAAGGATCTCTTTCAGCGTTTTAGTAAGCGCCATTATCAACGGGTGCCTTTCGATTGGCTTTCTGTTGTGGTGGAAATCATTAGGGTGATTGTTTCCTCTCCATCCTCCATTTAAATTATCATTCCTTCTCTGATTTCTGTCAAAATACCGTCCTCCGTTGTGCGGCTTGCTACTGCCGCCAGTTTCAAACTTGTTTAACCCACGCTCACCAGCTCGAACATGCCTCTGTGCTACCTCCAACGCCTGATGCAATGTTTTTGGCAAGTCATACCGTAACGCATGAACAAGTGCACTAAACCGTCGCTGGTCCAGACAAAAAATGAAGCCAGATACAAGCTGTGATTCTGGACAATCAGGGATCTTCTGTGCTTCAAGTGTATAACGTTTCATAAAATTTCTCAAAGATTCATTATGATGCATTGTGATCTCGTGTGCATCAAGATGAGTCAGAGTACAGCTCCGAAGATTTTGGTATTGCATCACAAATTTTGCTCTCAAATCGAGAAAACTGGTAATACTCCTTGGCGGCAAACTAGCAAACCATTCACGTGCTATTTTCTGCAGTACCATAGGAAACATATGGCACGCAGTTTCATCTTCCCAATGCTGCAACCTCATAACGCCTTCAAACATTGTCAAAAAGTCTTCCGGATCCGTTGTGTCATCATAAACTCCAATTGTTGGTATAGCAAGATTTCTGGGCAATGGATAATTTGCAATTCGATCAATGAAACACTGTGTAGATTCTGCCATGGCTGGTGGCTTGGTGGCTTGTTCTCCAGTAATGAGGGCAAAGAAATTGTCCACAGCCACAGCACGGACGGCGGGCTGCGCTAAGCGTTGCTTGTATTTTGCCGGAGCTGTCTGCTTAAGAATATCATTTAAAAGCAACACTGCCTGCTTCTCTGACATGAACTCATCTTTGTCAATTTCATCATCAGAGTCATTATTATCACAGCTCAAGTCGTTATCATCCCCAGAGTCATCAATAAGACTGCCAAGCTTGTCAAGTAGCCTGGATAACTTGTACTTTGATATAGATTGCCTTTTCATTATCTGCTTGTCTTTGCCATCCGCCATCCGCCGAAAAGGTATAAATGACGGACATCGCCGTGGTTGCATCAATGGTCGTCGCTCTGGATTAGTAACAAAATTTGGAAGTCTTTCTGCACTTTTAGCTGTCGCTTCTTCGATTACTGGCCTTTTCTCCGAATTAGTTGCCAAATGTTTAAGCCTTTCTGTAGTTTCAGCAACTGTTTCTTCAATCGTACCATCTAGTGGTGAAATAGGTACATCTTCAACAGTGACCATGTCGTCAGTTGATGGATTGTTGACTGCTTCAAGTACAAATGGAGCTTCAGCTGCTTTCGTTCCTTTTCCGTTTCGTGTGTTCTTTGCATTAGTAGATGGCGCCATTGTTAACACATATTTCCTTATGAGGTAAGGCTTAGTATGTCAACAAGAGACTAGAAGTGATCTAGCTTTTAGGAGGGCGGAGTGTTGCCGATTGATTTTTACCCTCGGGAAATAATCCCTGCAGACCCGGTTCACAAGTGTAGAAACTTGTGGGGTGGCTTAATCAATCTGTCGTCCGTAGAGCGTAAGAGTGCTAGCCGGATGACTTCTAGTGAGAGAAATTAGAGAGAGAAAGAGAAGTGAAGTCTCAGCTCTCAAAGTTGTCAGAATATCTGAACCTGTGTAAAATGACGACCCAAGGGGTCTATTTATAGTGCCAGATCTACCAGATTTGTTTAGGGACACGTGTCAAATGATGATACGTTCTGTTACATGTGCTCCGAAATTTATGCTAAATGCGGCGCTCTCCGGCCAGGGCTTATGCGCTAGGCGGCCTTCAGGGCTTACGCATGACGGAGCAGCCTGTACAGCGGAGAACGCTGGACGGATAACTCTACCGAACTGTTGTTTCCAGCCTTCTTGATGCTACTTTTATGCAACCATTATGCCTTTTATGTGTGTATACGATAGGATACACCATTAAATATATATATATATATATATATATATATATATATATATATATATATATATATATATATATAATATAATATAATAAAAAGCTATAATAAATTGTGCGGCAACACACGTAACCCAAGTTAGAATTGTCAATACTATTTGTCTATCTTTTGAAAAGTAAAAGACAAATTTTGCAAATATAAGTATATTTCGTGCACATCACCCTTTCATTTACCCATTTTTACGTGCAAATAACACTTCAGTTTCCTATACTTAGATATATTTGAACATCCGTCTCAATTTAATAGTTTTCAGACAAAAAACACGCAGTTTAAGAAATGTCATCCTCCATGTCCGTATTCCGTATATATTCATATGATCACTTCCACCATGCATTTCTTCGTTATTCGCTCAAACACACAAATTTTGAATATATCTTGCAATATATTCATTTTCATTGTTCTTTATCAAGTACCATATAACTTCCATGAGACACATTGGTACGTTAATCCGACGTACTTATATGAAAAGGCTAATATGTCTTCTGATAGTGAGATTAGTATCAATTTGTGTCTACTTATATAGTTTTATTAGTGTATCAACATCTCATTGTAATAATACATGCGTATATGCGACCTATGTAATAGGCTAATTAATTAAAACTGTATAAAATATATCACATTTAAAATGACAATTAACACGAAACATTAATTTTGAACATCATTCGATCAATTTCCTGAAGCAGAAAAGTTGAACATGTTTGGGAGTTGATATTGATATACAAGTATACAACACAATAGAGACAAAACTCAATTGGATATAAGCAGATGGCTTACTGGGTTACATTTTTATCTGGTTATTTTTAAGTCAAACACACAATTTTATTGATATATACGAACAACACATTACAACTTAAATATATACATTACATATAAATATAATATAAATATAAATGAATACATATAACGTATCAACATTAAGCTACAGAGTAATAAATATAAACAGATAAATATAATAGGTTGGAATTACATACTTACAATATCTTCAATAGCATATACTATCCGACTATTTTCATGAAGCTAGCGAATCGATCATCTTCAACAATGTTTATCTTCAAATCACACATATCATCACTTTCAACATTATTCCATAAATACGACGTCTCTTCATCACATATCACATCTTCTAACAACACCAAATTCGTAACAGAATCCGGTAAATCTTCTAACCCACGACAACCACTCATCTTTAACACTCTCAACCCGTTTAACTCACCAATCTCATCAGGCAACGCACTAATACTCAAACAATCGGATATATCAAGAAAGCTCAAATTTTTAAGGTACCCAATCGACTTAGGTAACTTGACCAATCTTGTACAAGAATGCAACCTTAATATTTCCAAATTTGACAAACTACCCAAACCTTTTGGTAGAGCATTTAGCTCATGACAATTAGTGACACTGAGTTTGTTAAGACGAACAAGACTACATAATTCTTCGGGTATTTGTTTCAAGTCATAACAACGGTCGATTTCGAGTTCCATAAGATTCGGTAACATAGGAAGAGACGTTGTACTAATACTCTCGAAAGCGTCACCGATTTCACACATGATGAATGAAAGTTTCTTCAAGTTTTTCAACGCGAAGATCGAGTGAATTAGTGAAAGTGAGACGTGTTCAAGTCTCAATCGTTTTAAGTTAACTGCAGAACTTATTGATGCGAATTCGTGCAATTTGGATGGATAAGGTCCGTAGCCTGTGATGTTTAGTACTTTTAAAAAATTCATTTTCTTGATGAAGTGTGGCAGCGTGTATATTTGACTTTGTACGTTTAATACCAACGCTTGAACGTTTGGTGCATTTAAATCATACCAGTTACATGAGAATGCTTCATCTGCAGAAACAAAAGTTTACATACAGTTACTAAAACAATTTTAATAAATGTTTTTGATTCATGATTTAGTTAAAGAAAAAGAAACCTGTAGTAATCGATAAAAGGCGAGCAACAATTGGTTGTTGCAATTGTTGAATCCACCATGCGGGTACATTGTTTCCATTTATTTCGATAAGCATTCGGTTTCTTTGATCTATGGGGTCTTGACTACTCATATGGATGGCTAATTCTCTTAGTAAATCGTGTTGTGTGACGCAATGCTCGCTACAGTAACCTTCTAGTTCACTCGCATCTTTCCTGAAATAAATAAAATAAAAAATCAGTTGACCAAATAAATAACAAATGAATTTTATAACAAAGCGATTTTTCTAACGACAACCCTAAGAGCTGACGTTATATTAATATATTGTACAGAACAGTTAATGTTGACTTTGTAATAGCGGTTATTAAAAAGTACAAGTCTTTTTGTACCTTAACAATAGCGCTAAGAGCTATCGTTAGAAATAATCTTAAATATAATATTTATATTAATCATATTAATAGAAATTTTACCTTGCAAGTACAAGATTGAGAAGATTTCTTGAGGAAAGTTCGAGAAGGTATTCACTTGTATACATTCCTTCATCGTCTAAATTGTAAAGCTCGATCCAAATATCCATAAGAGCAGAAGCTGCAATCTTTTCATCTTCAGGAAACGAACCCAAATCAAGAAAACAGTTTCGGGCTATCGAAAAATCTCCAAGTTCATCAACACTCGATCGAAGACTGAGCAATAAACGGCTGTTTGAATCAAAGATAGATTGACCTTCAGACCATTTCTTTAAAGTTGACCTCCATTTGACAACACCTTGACCACACAACGATGCACCAATGACAGTCAGGGCTAACGGAAATCCTTTGCAACATTTCACCATCTAAATAAAAAACCACAAAATTTAATAAATTTGGCACATATAGACATATAAAAAATTGTTAAAATGAGAAAAAAAAAAAAAAAAAAAAAAATTCAAAAATTCAAAAATCAACCTTGTTCACAAGATCATTTGGCACATTAACATGATTCCCATTGTAGGGAAACGCGGAATCACAAAAAAGAGTTCTTGCATCTTCATCATTCAACAATCCCAATTCGTACGTGGACCCAAATCGTGAAAACAAAAACCTTGATGTGACTAAAATTTTGTATCCTGGTATCGGAAACTTAAGGTCCTGAATAATAGATTCAGATTCAGACCACACGTCATCCAAAACCAGTAATATATTCTTTGATCCCATTTTCCTCATCATGTTCTCTAGCTGGTTCTTCGCCTCTTCATCCGTTTGAAACTCACAATGCTTTACATTAAGATAATGTGCCAATAGTTTTTGGACGATAGTTTTAAGAGATGTCGTTCTAGAAACAGTAACATAGAATATATTTTCCCCGAATGTACCTGTAAATTTACACGCATACATTAGTCAGACAAAGGTATACATTAGGCTGTGTTTGATAAAATAAAATGATTTGAGTGCTGAATTGTTCATAATCTGAATCATTCAAAGGTTCTGAACGACAAATAAGCTGTTTGATAATCATTTTGAATGGACAATACGAATGAGGTAAAATTACCTTATTAACTTTCTAAAAGAATAAAAAATTCAATATAGTTGAATATATGTGACAATATAGTTGAATAAGCTGTTTAATAGATATGTTCATGATATAATTTAAGGAGAATATTAGAGAAAATCTCGAGTGTTTAATGCTTAAAAGAGTGTTTCAACTCTAAGTGGTAAATGGTTCAACGCTGAACCATTCAGCGTCATATATCATTTTAGAGAAAAAAAAAACAAACGCGTCCGTTGAATTTAGCGTTGAACCATTTAATTAACACATCAAATGAAGGTAACTAATAAGTACAAAATTTTATATATACCTTTGATTTCATCATCATGACAAAGCATTTTCGCCAATGTAGTTTTCCCACAACCTCCAGGAGCTGAAACAGTTACTACCTGATTATCATCTTTAAGCAAAACGCGTTTAACTTCTTGAAGATGAAGATCCAAACCAATGACAAAATCCGGGAGCCCGGGAACACTACAAACACTGGTAAACCCACCCGCCCGTTTATTAACTAACGAAAGCACTCGATCCATTTTTTCATTTAACGCGTAAATCTCAATTAAGCTCCTCATACTAGTGCTCATTTCATCTCGCAATTCGACTTGAAAGAATCGAACCAGCTCATTGTCCAAACGAATTAACCGATTCGCGTGAACAAACTTCTTGTACACATTCCAACATTTGATCTTCGAACATTTTAGAACAACTTGTTTTCCGTACTCAACGTAAAATACGAACATTTTTGTTTCGGTTTCGGGATGGTTCAACAGTAGGCTTAACCTCCCACTTGAACGAAAAACGGGCTCGATTTTTCTAATGGTCTTATCGAGACGAATAAGTATAGTTCGAAACCTGGTAGATTGTTTTATTTGTGAAATAATTGCTTGAGATAACTCAACCATTGTCGTTTCTAAGGCATTGTTTAAAACCATCTGTAATAAAAATCACAATTATAAAGTAATTAAGCTATGATACGACAATGAGCACCGTAAATTCAAAACCCTAAAAATAAAAGGTCAAATTCAAAAAAGATGATGTAAAAACAACAATAACTTATGATGTCAGGTGTACGTATAACTGAATCAATGGGATAGCATATAATTTATATATATATATATGAACAATTGATCACATAAATATCGTCTTCATCATCATCATCATAACGGAGAAGGGAACGTGAAAATACCTGGAGACATCGAATCAATTGATTAACTAAAATTAAAATTAAAATAGAATTAATTATGTGTGAAATAAGCGTGTTAGATTGTCAGTATAGATAAACGCTTCTTTGGGATGGTTCCTTGTACGTATTTGGGGGCGTGTATTACAGTTTGAGGGATTTTGACTTTGACCATTGCTTGATCATATAATCCCTTATACATTCTCTGTTTTGTATTAGCACCATAAAGTTTTGAAGTTTTGTCATATAACCCCTTGTACTTATAGAGGTTTTGTCACAAAACACTTTTGTTTGTTTTTGTAGCATTTAAGCTGTGGTAAACTCATCTTTAGGTTTTCGGTAGCTTTTTAGCTGTTGCAACTAATTGAATAACAAATTAGTTATGCAATTAACTCATCATTAAACTTAAACATATGTTAAAATTTAAAGTACCTTTTTCTGTAGTCTTGTGGTATTAAACAACTACTACTTGAATTGCAAAATGTGAGAGGAACCAATTAGGTATCGATACGTATGGACACTGGCAAATATGCTAGCTGAACTAAATGATATTGAAGAAGATATGAGCATTTGTGATACGAAATGAGACGGGTATATATAGATAAACGACTTGGTTTTACACTGTAGTTTCCATATTATTATTTTATTATTTTAATTATATTATTAGTCTCTTGGTCTTAAAAATAAGTGTCTATATATCCATTTAGGTTGTCTCTAAATAGGTATCTACTTCAACTAATAGATCATTAATTTTACACTTTTACCTTTACTTATATTTATGTTAAAAATTTATGTCTAAAGTAAATGACAAAATTGATATTATAGTACCCTATTGTGTAACTTAATTTCCTATCCAATATAAAGAGATTCTATTTTTGATTTTATTTGCATGTACTCTTTTAATCGGATAAAAAGTAACCGGACTGATTGGATGATAAACCTTGCAATCGTTATTTCTCCCTAGCTTCTTTTGTCAGTTCTATAAAATTTAGATGTTAAAGAAAAAGTTTCTATGTGTTTTCAAATGATATGTCTAGTTGGCTAGGTTTTTTTTTTTTTTTTTTTTTTTTTTTTTTTTTTTTTTATATATATATATATGTAGAATAGTTTTGTCTGGTAGTTCTTCATTAGTCAAACAAGTCCTTAGTTTGTTTGATATGCATGGTTAAGAACTTTAACTCTTTCACAAAAGATGTCATGTTAATTATATCGCGCCAACGTTAGCTGTACGTCTTGTGGTGAATTAAGAAAGTTATTATAAAACCCATCTTCAATTCTAGGCTCAGTAAATGCTTGTCAATGTTGAATTATATATAATGCGATTCTTCTAATTATAAACTTCTAAGGTGTTCAAATTTTTGACACCCATTATTGACTGTTTAATTTTCAATTGTAGATTTTTACACCACTTCACATTGGGAATGAATTGCATTGAATATTTATATAATGAAATAGTTTCCATCTCTTCTCATGCATGGTTGATTAATTGGTTTGACCGAGTCTCATCATGTAAAAAAAAAAAAACATGTAAAGTCATTTGTAGTTGAACTATGCAATTGTTACTTGTCAACTTTCCATTGGAATTTGAATAGTTATGGCAACAAAGTTTATTTGAGCAACAAAGTTTTGGTTCGTGTACGTGGGATGCACGCTTGTGAAACACAAACTAGAATAAATCGTACAGATGTCCATAAACTTAACATTTACGTGAAACATTTAATAAGATATGACATAATCACGTTGCGTAATTTATACTTTTAAGAATTGCAGTTTCATGCATAATTTCATACCTAAATATATATATTAGGAAACAGCTAGTCAACAGGCACCCTTGTTTCACAACCACTGATTTTGTACTATGAACATGTAATTTTCGTGTTCTTAACGTCGTAATTTAGTCACAATTTCCATATGATGTTACTCGACAGAATCTTAATCTATCGCTATTGTCGAAGTAATTACTTAATTTCTTAGTCTTGTACAGATTAGTTGAACCACACAACAACTAGCGTGAATATACTCCTTATCGATCTACACGTATAAAGGAACGAGTCTCCCTAACAAGTCTGTTTGTTATTAAAACGAACTTACTACATACCTTACAATACATGCCATAAACTTATAGATACCTAAAGTAACATTGGACTGTATACACTTTATTTTAAAATTGTATGCATGTCAATCGCCAATATAATATTATTTTGAAACGTAGAGAATGCGTACTACAAGCCAATATGAACCGGTCAATATGTCTTCCAGATAGGTAATAAGATATATGATGATCCAGATTTGCAAGGACAAACTAAATTTCTTTAGTTGGAAATGATAATATGTAATGACTAACTAGTATGTAAGTCGTCTTGAACTTTGGCTTCATTTTTATTTTATTGAAAAACCAAAAGTTTCATCAAATATATTTTTTAAGTACGTCTTCATAGACTTTGGATGAACAGAATTGTGCATACTTTTACGTCAAATAATAGTATACGTAGTATTTTTTATGATGAATTTTGCGGAATTTGTGAAACAGTCATAAGAGATAACGATGAAGCTACTTAAATCAGAACATTGTCATTCACAGTCGGTGTACTTATTACAAAAAGTTATATAATGCATAATAAATACGGTCTCAAACATCGAAAACTCCAATCTCATTGCACTCCTGATAAATTCTATTACCCTGAGAATCTTGGCTTGATAAATAAGAGAAGATGCATGTTTTCTATCTAATCTCCAAGTTCAAAGTTTGTGTATTTTGTGAAAATATATACGGAGTAACAGCTTTGGGTAATTTTTAAGAATTTGTATCTGTTAGTTCCAGGATTAAACTTACATCTAACATATATAGTTAACTCTAAACACTTGCATATATAGTATACTCTAAACACATGCGTTGTAGCGTTCACCGGTCCACATGGAGACTAACTGCTCTCACGTCCTTGGTACTATCTTTTTATCTTTACAACAAAAACATCATGTATATAACTTGAAAAAGATTTTAAACCTACGAATAAGTATTTCCTATTACAAGATCTAGTTGTATCAAATATATATTAAAATTAAATTGATCGACAAAGTCAAAAACTCAAACAAACAACCATAGTATCTATACTCATCTTTAGCCTTTAGAGATTCGAAAAATATAAGAAATTCCCACGTAAAATTGTTGAAAAAGCCATTAATGGAATTGGTAATCACACTTTATATAGCACTCTCCAAAAGTATTACTATTAAATCTTATGTAAATTAACAGAAATTATACCCGTCACATCAGCACAAACCCTTTAACATTCATTTCACATTCCTTTCACTAAACCACTATCATACACTTCATCTCAAACTTTAACCTATTTTAAATTATTATTTAAATACAATAAATAAATAAATATAATTAATATTTTACTAAATATTTAAGATGTTACATAAAAATAAATTTAATAATACTCAGATTGTACTTTTTATCATTAAAATAAAATAAATGAAAAAATAATATGTGTAACTTCATCTTCTCAAATACCCAAATTTTCAAATACCCCAATTTCCATTCCTAAATACTCTGTAAATTTATCTTCCCAAATACCCACCCACAACCCTACAATTACCAGTATCAATGATCACTTCTCAATTTTATCAATTATCAATTACCGCTACAAAAGAAGAAAAAAAAACATGAATTTAACGATGGACCCCACAATCAACCCGTGGCACTACCGGCGACTTCAATGGCGGATTGCTGGTGATGATAGTGAGTGGATGGCGGCCGTTAACGATGCTAGGTGGCGGACCATTGCATATGGCCTTATATAAATTATAAGTTGTGAATTTTCATTATCTAGCTTGGTCTGTGGGTCCCAATGGCACTGAAATATATTGATTTACTAATTAACTATGTAATTTTCTTCAAATATCTTCTCTTACTAAAATGATCATAAATCATAAATCCACATTTTGCCTTACGACACTACACGCAATAAATATCGTCTTCATCATCATAACGGAGAAGGGAACGTGAAAATACCTGGAGACATCGAATCAATTGATTAACTAAAATTAAAATTAAAATAGAATTAATTATGTGTGAAATAAGCGTGTTAGATTGTCAGTATAGATAAACGCTTCTTTGGGATGGTTCCTTGTACGTATTTGGGGGCGTGTATTACAGTTTGAGGGATTTTGACTTTGACCATTGCTTGATCATATAATCCCTTATACATTCTCTGTTTTGTATTAGCACCATAAAGTTTTGAAGTTTTGTCATATAACCCCTTGTACTTATAGAGGTTTTGTCACAAAACACTTTTGTTTGTTTTTGTAGCATTTAAGCTGTGATAAACTCATCTTTAGGTTTTCGGTAGCTTTTTAGCTGTTGCAACTAATTGATTAACAAATTAGTTATGCAATTAACTCATCATTAAACTTAAACATATGTTAAAATTTAAAGTACCTTTTTCTGTAGTCTTGTGGTATTAAACAACTACTACTTGAATTGCAAAATGTGAGAGGAACCAATTAGGTATCGATACGTATGGACACTGGCAAATATGCTAGCTGAACTAAATGATATTGAAGAAGATATGAGCATTTGTGATACGAAATGAGACGGGTATATATAGATAAACGACTTGGTTTTACACTGTAGTTTCCATATTATTATTTTATTATTTTAATTATTAGTCTCTTGGTCTTAAAAATAAGTGTCTATATATCCATTTAGGTTGTCTCTAAATAGGTATCTACTTCAACTAATAGATCATTAATTTTACACTTTTACCTTTACTTATATTTATGTTAAAAATTTATGTCTAAAGTAAATGACAAAATTGATATTATAGTACCCTATTGTGTAACTTAATTTCCTATCCAATATAAAGAGATTCTATTTTTGATTTTATTTGCATGTACTCTTTTAATCGGATAAAAAGTAACCGGACTGATTGGATGATAAACCTTGCAATCGTTATTTCTCCCTAGCTTCTTTTGTCAGTTCTATAAAATTTAGATGTTAAAGAAAAAGTTTCTATGTGTTTTCAAATGATATGTCTAGTTGGCTAGGCTTTTTAATTTTTTATTTTTTTATATATGTAGAATAGTTTTGTCTGGTAGTTCTTCATTAGTCAAACAAGTCCTTAGTTTGTTTGATATGCATGGTTAAGAACTTTAACTCTTTCACAAAAGATGTCATGTTAATTATATCGCGCCAACGTTAGCTGTACGTCTTGTGGTGAATTAAGAAAGTTATTATAAAACCCATCTTCAATTCTAGGCTCAGTAAATGCTTGAATTATATATAATGCGATTCTTCTAATTATAAACTTCTAAGGTGTTCAAATTTTTGACCCCCATTATTGACTGTTTAATTTCCAATTGTAGATTTTTACACCACTTCACATTTAGGAATGAATTGCATTGAATATTTATACAACGAAATAGTTTCCATCTCTTCTTATGCATGCATGGTTAATTAATCGGTTTGACCGAGCTAAGTCTCATCATGTAAAGTCATTTGTAGCTAGTTTAGTTGAACGTACTATGCAATTGATACTTGTCAACTTTCCATTGGAATTTGAATAGTTATGGCAACAAAGTTTATTTTAGCAACAAAGTTTTGGTTTCGTGTACGTGGGATGCACGCTTGTGAAACACAAAGTAGAATAAATCATATACAGATGTCCATAAACTTAATTAACATTGTTTTCATCAATGATTACGTGAAACATTTAATAAGATATGACATAATCATTTTGCGTAAGTTATACTTTTAAGAATCGCAATTTCAGGCATAATTTCATACCCACATATATATATTAGCTAGGAAACAGCCAACAGGCACCCTTGTTTCACAACCACTGATTTTGTACTATGAACATGCAATTTTCGTGTTCTTAACGTCGTAATTTAGTCACAATTTCCATATGATGTTACTCGACAGAATCTTAATTTATCGGTATTGTCGAAGTAATTACTTAATTTCTTAGTCTTGTACAGATTAGTTGAACCACACAACAACTAGCGCGAATACACTCCTTATCGATCCACACGCATAAAGAACGAGTCTCCCTAACAAGTCTGTTTGTTATTAAGACGAACTTACTTCATAACTTACAATAAAATATTAGTTTGAAACGTAGAGAATCACCAATAAAATATTATTTTGAAACGTAGAGAATACGTACTACAAGCCAATATGAACCGGTCAATATGTCTTCCAGATAAGTAATAAGATATATGATGATCCAGATTTGCAAGGGACAAACTAAATTTCTTTAGTTGGAAATGATAATATGTAATGACTAACTAGCTAGTATGTAAGTCGTCTTGAACTTTGGCTTCATTTTTATTTTATTGAAAAACCAAAAAGTTTTATTAAATATATTTTTTAAGTACGTCTTCATAGACTTTGGATGAACAGAATTGTGTATACTTTTACCTCAAATACTAGTATATTTTTTATGGTGAATTTTGCCGAAATTGTGAAACAGTCACAAGAGATAACGATGAAACTGATTAATTTGGAACATTGTCATTCACAGTCTGTATGTACTGATTAGAGTACAAATTTTAATTTTTTTATGCATAATAAATACGGTACGTGTATCATATGCCAACTTCTAGAGGTAGTAGAGATGAGGCGTAAGGTCCCTCAAACACGAAAACTCCAACTTCTTTGCACTCATGCTGAATTATATTAACCTGAGAATTTTGGCTTGATAATTAAGGGAAGTATGCATGTTTTCCATCTTAGTTTAACACTTAAAAGTTTGTGTATTTTGTGAAAACATATACGGAATAACTGCTTTGGGTAATTTCTAAGAATTTGTATCTGTTAAACTTACATCTAACATATATAGTGTACTCTAGACACTTGCCATATATAGTATACTTTAAACACGTGCGTTGTAGCATTCACCAGTCCACATGGAGAGTAATTGCTCTCACGTCCTTGGTACTATCTTTTTATCTTTACAATAATACATACATCATGTATATAACTTGAAAAGATTTTAAACCTACGAATATGTATTACCTTTTACAAGATCTAATTGTATCAAATATATGACAAAGTCAAAAAGTCAAACAAACAACCATAGTATCGATTATCATCTTTAGCCTTTTGTGATTCGAAAAATATAAGAAGTTCCTGTTAGAATTAATGTGCACGTCATAACACAAATCTATACTACCGGTTATATACAGGCCTATGGGGTCACACACTTTAGCATTTAGACACCAATCATTATATATTGTTGATATATAATTATAACCTATAGTTTGAAAAGTATAGTTTAATTAAATAAGATTTAATTAAATATAAAATGCTCGATGATACATTAGACTACAAAACCATTGAATGGACTTATTTTAATTAGGGTTAATAAAATATATATATATATATATATATATATATGCACAAGTTGTTTTTTGGTGTATGTCGGCAAAAGAATATTAGTACACTCAAATTGAATAAAATAAGTTAGTGTTTTAGTTGGTTTTCTCCACATACTATTAAAGATACAGTATAATAATAATAGAATTATTAAAGGAGTTGGGGTCTCAATTATATAAGCATTATAAGAACCAAAAACTAATGAAATGAATGTCTTATTATTCTACATCGTCAGAAGTAATATTCTTGTTGAAATACTATGGACAATCAATTGTTGATTGGTTGTTGATAACAGAGTGTGCAAAGTTATTTAGGGTGTTTGTCAGAACTAAAATGGTAGTGAGCATGTATAAGAAAAGGAAAATAGATCAAAATGTTAGTTCCATTCTTTTTGTTACGAACGAAGAAAGGTTGACCAAAATATGTTTTGGTTCATCCTTATCTTATCAAGTAATGTTATATTGCTTTCGGGTTATATTCGGACTAGCATCTGATTGGTATTGTTCGACGTGCTGTGTGGATCAACCATAGAGATGTTCATACACTTTGAATATATGTTTCAACCTAGACGTGGACAGTTGATTCTACCGCTCTTGCATCGCTCTTTAAAGGTATATCTAAACTCCTCTTTGTGAATTTATTAGTTGACAATTATTAGTGGTGTAATTGGATCTTGTTGGGATCGTTAATCGTGTGAATGTTTTACTTGAAAGTTTATAATAAAATAAATGATGTTTATTTTAAAGTTAATAAAAGATGTTTATTTACATATTCCGCTGCGTTTATAAAATTTAAAAGTACACACGGTTTTCCATCAGTGGTATCAGAGCCGCTTTTACACCGTTTTAATTGTCGTGTGACTATTCTTTAGATTTAGTTTTGTGGTGTATTGGTGAAAGTCGAAACTTTTTTGGTTTTTAAAGTCAACGCGGTTGATTTAGACTTAACCTCATGACGCACAAATATGATTGAAAGAATATCACTACTTTAAATTGTAATTTAATTATTATGGCTTGAATAATTGTTATAATTGTTGAATGTTTATTTCTATGGTTATACACATGCATTGTAACCATGGACAAGCCATATGTAGATTTTTAATAATGTAGTTATTAAAATTGTGATTGCATACATAGCCCGTAATGCCCCGACCTATGTGTTAGATTATATGTGAATGTTATGATTGTTTGTCATGGCGATTTTAAGCCATGTTGGTTATTGATTTATTGAAAGGCCATTTTGAAGCCAAAGTTGTATTATATTTATTTTTCATTTTCATAGCATTGTATTTAAGTTTATTTTAATTTGTAAAAGTACTAGTTTAGTTGTATTTTTAAATTTAAATAAATGTAACAAGATGAAGATTGAATATAAAGATACAACATGGAGTTTGACTTAGAAGATGGCGAACAGGTCAAGTTGACAATGATGGCGTTTGTCATGTTTTCACTTGATTCTTGAATTAAGTGGGAGCTACGATATTACCCTTAGTTTGACCTCTTGATCCCATGTCGGCTCATGGGATCAAGCATAGGATTTTTGGGCTAGGCTATGTATGTGTGTATGCATGGTTGTGTTTTATTCTACGCATTTATATTTAATTGTTGATTATAATATATATGCTAAATGTTTTTGATGAAAACATCAAATAAAACTAGTAATGAGTTTCAAATATTAAAATTGATGATTTTAAAAAAAAAAAAAAAAAAAAAAAGTTAAACTCTAACGAGTTTAAAGTTAAATGTTTTTTGAAACTCAAATAATATATATGGGCGACATCTTTTAAAACTGTTTTAAAACGATACAAGTTTGTGTATTTGTTATTTTTTATACTAGAAATTAAATAACAAACTGCACGCATAATACACGATTGACATATATAATTGGTTAAATTGATTTTTAACAAAAGGTGTAACGAATATTGTGTGCATGCATTATTCGTTAACACAAATTTTTAAAATACCCGTCAAATTTAAGTCATGCCATCCAATGTGCTTGCAAACACTCCTCGTTATTTTTCTGATCTAGTGAGACTAGGCTGAATTATAGCCACGAGGTGGATTTTTCGATCTAGTGAGACTAGCGTGAATTTTCACTGTTTTCAAATTGGACGACTTAATCGTATTCACGGTGAGACCTGAGTTCGAGGCAAGGATGGGACAAACATGCAAATAGATAATAGTGGTTTGTTAGACTACACATATCTCAAGGTCCCATAAAGATCTAAGAGTTGCACTTGTAACGCAATTGGTACCCGCTACCTACCAATAGACTCCATAACTGCTAGCTGATCAACAGATGTGGCTATGGAACCTCTATGTGGATCTTAGGCTTTCGTAAATTAATTGTTTTTTTTTTAAAAAAAAACATAAAAACTTGGGTAGTTAATTTATTAAAGTTTTATATCGAAAATACTAAATTGAATCTTATATCTGTTGTAGATGTTAAATAATCTAAACGTAAACCAAAAACACAATTCTTTCTTTGTTGGAGAAGGATAAACTCAATGTTCAAACTTCCTATACTGGCACAACAACTAGGGAATTGCACTCGAGCATGAATGGAAGTTAAACAAATTAGAACCCTTATCCGATCCTCCTGTTTGCGCAGCTCCTGCTGCTAAGCAAAATGCTTATCGGAACTTGTTCGATGAGTAGGAAAAGTAGGATGAAAGGGTGAAAAAGAATAAGTCGAATACCTTGTGGAAGGGATATGGTAAATCATTTGCCAGGAAAATATTCCACCTTCCAAGAAGTAAATCCCAACAAAAGACGCCGAATGTTTCCATTGTGGAAAAGTTGGCAATTGGAGAAGGAAGTTTTCCTATCTACCAATCCGAGCTGAGAAAAGGCAATGCTAGTAAGACTAGCAAACTCAGGTATATTTCATATACAGTTATATACTTTTTCTGGTGATTCCTGGATTTTTGTTTTGTTAACCGGTTGTGGCCTTCACTCCTGTAACAATATGAAAGGAATGAGAAGAAGTAATAGACTGAAGAAAGACACACTAGATTTGCGAGTGAGCAATGGGAATCAAGCTTCGATTGAATCCATTGGTCACTATGAGCTTAATCTTCCAAGTGGTCTTATTGTTTTATTGAAACAATGTTATTATGCTTCTAGTACTAGGAGCAATATGATTTGAAAGATGCTGGTTTTGAACTTGCTACGCACTTTGATATTTTAATTTCTAAGGATAATATTTTTTTTATCTTAATGCCTATCCAAGTGATGGTATTTTTGAAATTGATATGCATGGTGTGATTTCAAATGAAAATTCTATGTATACATGTACCGCCATGCAACCTATCTACGACATTGTCATCTTGGTCATATAAACAACGCATTTCAAAACTCCATTCTTATGGACTTTTGGAATCAAATGGTTTTGAGTCATTTGATGTATGTGAGTAATGTTTATGTAAAAGGATGACAAAATCTCATTTCTCCAACTTAGGTGAAAGAGCTACATATCTTTTAGGACTAATACATATTGATGTATGTGGCCCTTTAGAACAATGTCTAGAAATGGTAAGTCTTACTTCGTTACAATAACCGATGGTTATAGTAGATATGGTTATGAAACATAAACATGAAGTTTTTGAAATGTTCAAAAGTCTTTTAAAATGAAGTAGAGAGTCAGCTTGAAAATATCATTAAATCACTTCACTCTTATGGATGAAGTGAGTATATGAGTCAAGAGTTTTTGGACCACCTGTAGAATTGTGGGATTGTCTTACAATTCACTCCACCTCACACACCATTACTCAATGGTGAGTCTGAATGGAGGAATCGAACTTTAATTGATATGGTTTGATCTATGATGAGTCTGACTATTCTACCATCGTCTTTTTGGGGTTACGCATTAGAGTCTGCTGCATGCATACTCAATATGGTTCCAACCAAGAAGGTAGAAAAGACACCATATGAAGTATGGCATGGGAAGATTCCCAAGTTGTCTTATTTGAAATTCTGGGGTTGTGAAGTGTATGTGAAGCATGACACTTCAAATAAATTAAAACCCTGAAGTATTAAATTTCACTTTTTGGGATACTCAAAGGAAACAATGAGTTACTACTTCTACTACGAAGCTGAAAACAAAGTGTTTTCTGCTCGGTCTACTGAATTCTTAAAAAGGAGATCTTCTCTTATAAGAATTTAGTGGGAGTAAAGTAGATCTTGAAGAAATTCAAGAACCACAAAGTAACATACCTTCTATAAGCACTAGTAATCCACACGTTGAATCTGAGCGCATTGTTGGTAAGTCCAAACGTGTTGTAGCTGAACTTCATAGGTCTGGTAGAACTCCTCATTGGCATAAGAGGTTTGATTATCTGATTAATTCAGATGAACCTCACCTAGAGGATTATGAACCCTCTAGCTACCGTGAGGCCATATAAGATCACGAATCTTAAAAATGGCGAGATACTATGAATGAAAATGTGCAGTCCATGAAAGATAATCAAGTATGTGACTTGATTGATCTTCTACCCAATTGTAACACAATGGGGTGTAAATGAGTCTTCAAAGAGAAGACTAGCATGGATGGAAATGTAAACACTTTTAAAGTTCGATTCGTGGCAAAAGGTTATGATGAAACTTTTCCACTAATCGCGAGCTTTATACATTAGGATACTTATTACCATGACTATCTTTCTTGATTATGAAGTACGGTAAATGGATATCATAATCGCTTTTCTACATGGCGACCTAAGCGAGGACGTATATATGGTTCAGCCAAAAGGATCTATATATCCTAAGCATCCTAATAAAGTATGAAAGCTTCTAAAATCCCTTTATGGATTAAAGCAAGCATTCAGGAGCTAAAATCTTAAGTTTGATGAGGATATCAAAGAGTTTGATTTTTCTCAAAAACAATATGAGCTCTGTGTTTACATTAAATCTAGTGGTAGCAAAGTAGTCTTCTTGATCTTGTATGTTAATGACATACTGCTTATTGGAAATAACATTTCAACTTGCAAGATGTCAAGTCTTGACTTGAAAACGTTTTTCCATAAATGATCTTGGAGAAGCTACTTATATACTTGGAATCATGATCTATAGAAATAGATTCAAATGACTTATTATTTTGAATTAATGTACATATATTATCTTGTAGAGATTTAGCATGCATTACTCCTACCTTGGAGCATTGCTGTGCAAAAGGGCATAACCTTGAGCAAGTCTCAGAGTCTTATCACACATGATGAGATAAGATGAACGAAATGTATCCCATATGTTTCGGGTATAGGATCCATTAAGTATGCCATGTTATGTACTAAAATGATGTCTCGTTATTTTTGAGTTTGACGAGTCATTATCAACAAAATCTACGTTAAGAACATTGGATTATTGTTAAGAACATTCTTAAGTATTTATAGAGTACTAAAGATATGTTCTTGGTTTACGATTGCTTGGAAAAGGAGTTAAGTATTAACCATAATACATATGCTACTTTCCAAACTGACCGAGATAATTCTCGATCTCAGTCAGGTTGTGTTTTTATCATGATGGACGAGACAGTTGATTGGAAGAGCTCTAAGAAGAGCACGGTTGAACAATCTACAACAAAAGCAGAATACATTGTTACCTGAGATGCTGCTCAGAAAGTTTTCTGGATAAGGAAGTTTATTGTTGAACTCAGAGTAGTACACAACAATAAACCTTCGATAGAGATGTATTGTGATAGTTTGGTTGTTATAACACTTCCGAAAGAATCACATGTACATAAAAGTATCCGACACATTCTTCAAAAGTTTGACTACATTCGTGAAGTCATTGTGGGGAATGAAATTAGTATTCTTAAAGGTTCATACAGATGATATCGTGGCTGACCCATTCACGAAGCCCTTTATGCACAACAAGCATGATGATCATGCTAGTAATATTGGACTTCGTTAAGCTACTAATCTTTTTCATTTGTAATTTAGTATTTGGATATCTCTGGAACATTAAACAGTTTTATCTAAATGAATTGAGATACTCGGTATGGTCGTTTTCATTTATATTACTGTGTTCTATATTAGCATGTTTAATCCATGAATAATTATTGATTATTCTAAATCTCCATAATCGGTCATGTTATGGGAGTAACATGAATTAAGATTATTATGAGATTTGGTTTTATTCACTGATGGTGAATAGTTAACTAGGTGAGGCCAAAATTCATATGTATTCATTGATGATGAATATTGGAATGACCCAATCATGAGATGTCACTACATGGATCGTCGTCAATAGTGAATCTCATAATGGTTATGTCTTTGTGTCCTTAGACCTGAGATGTATATGTTGGTTTTTGATTGTATGACATATTATACTTTGATATGGTTAAACGCTATCCTGAACAAGGTAGTTATAAAGGTCATCATTGGGTATGATGTGAAGTACATGACGAACACATATAATCAAAATGGGATTTATTCCTCTATGTGAGAGTATGATACCACTAGGCCCCTCGATGAAAGTGAATGGATATTTACACGGCCGTGTCCAAGCTATATTGATTGTAGATCAATTTTAACTTGGTGATCACATTCAAATTTTCTATATCGAGAAACATAATTGGTTGACAAATGAGAATGACTGGATCCATGTCTCATGTCAACTCGGTATCGACAATAAAGGGACAATAGACACTCAATCATTAAATCATTTTAATAATAATGATAGTTCGTTTAGCTGAAACAAACACTTGTATATTTTCGGGGGCATTGACGTGTTGCTAGACGCCAAAATATGTCTGTATAGTTTTCTAGATGTTATGTCATGCACAAGTGGGAGTTTGTTAGAATTAATGTGCACGTCATAACACAAATCTATACTACCGGTTATATACAGGCCTATGGGGTCACACACTTTAGCATTTAGACACCAATCATTATATATTGTTGATATATAATTATAACCTATAGTTTGAAAAGTATAGTTTAATTAAATAAGATTTAATTAAATATAAAATGCTCGATGATACATTAGACTACAAAACCATTGAATGGACTTATTTTAATTAGGGTTAATAAAATATATATATATATATATATATGCACAAGTTGTTTTTTGGTGTATGTCGGCAAAAGAATATTAGTACACTCAAATTGAATAAAATAAGTTAGTGTTTTAGTTGGTTTTCTCCACATACTATTAAAGATACAGTATAATAATAATAGAATTATTAAAGGAGTTGGGGTCTCAATTATATAAGCATTATAAGAACCAAAAACTAATGAAATGAATGTCTTATTATTCTACATCGTCAGAAGTAATATTCTTGTTGAAATACTATGGACAATCAATTGTTGATTGGTTGTTGATAACAGAGTGTGCAAAGTTATTTAGGGTGTTTGTCAGAACTAAAATGGTAGTGAGCATGTATAAGAAAAGGAAAATAGATCAAAATGTTAGTTCCATTCTTTTTGTTACGAACGAAGAAAGGTTGACCAAAATATGTTTTGGTTCATCCTTATCTTATCAAGTAATGTTATATTGCTTTCGGGTTATATTCGGACTAGCATCTGATTGGTATTGTTCGACGTGCTGTGTGGATCAACCATAGAGATGTTCATACACTTTGAATATATGTTTCAACCTAGACGTGGACAGTTGATTCTACCGCTCTTGCATCGCTCTTTAAAGGTATATCTAAACTCCTCTTTGTGAATTTATTAGTTGACAATTATTAGTGGTGTAATTGGATCTTGTTGGGATCGTTAATCGTGTGAATGTTTTACTTGAAAGTTTATAATAAAATAAATGATGTTTATTTTAAAGTTAATAAAAGATGTTTATTTACATATTCCGCTGCGTTTATAAAATTTAAAAGTACACACGGTTTTCCATCAGTTCCCACGTAAAATTGTTGAAAAAGCCACGAATGGAATTGGTAATATCACTTTATATAGCACTCTCCAAAAGTATTACTATTAAATCTTATGTAAATTATAAGTTGTGAATTTCCAATATCTAGCTTGCGGTTTATATTTTATAATTCCATGGGTCCCAAAGGCACTGAAATATATTGATTTACTAATTAAATATGTAATTTTGTTAGAACCTACCGTTGTAGTCTAGTGGTTGACCTCGATGCTTAGGTGTTGGAAGGGGGAAAACGTCTCGAGTTCGAGTCTCCTTTCCTTAAAAATACTCGTAGAATTTATTTCGATAAGTCGGGTTGTCCCATGGGAGGTTTTACCGACCTTAAAAGGATCCAGGTCCGACCCACTTGCCCCCGGATGGTTTAAGGTTCGGATCACTATAATATGGTTAGGGTTTCCGCACGAAATCGCGTCTGTACATGACAAATAAGAGTATTCGATGCCGACTACTACCTTAAAAAAAAAAAAAAAAAAATTCTTCAAATATCTTCCGTTACCAACATGATCATAAATGATAAATCCACACTTTGCCTTACGAAAATACACGCAATATATTGTACTATTTTTGGTCTTCATAATATTCTTGAAACTATTAAATCTTATGTAAATTATAAGTTGTGAATTTCCAATATCTAGCTTGCGGTTTATATTTTATAATTCCATGGGTCCCAAAGGCACTGAAATATATTGATTTACTAATTAAATATGTAATTTTGTTAGAACCTACCGTTGTAGTCTAGTGGTTGACCTCGATGCTTAGGTGTTGGAAGGGGGAAAACGTCTCGAGTTCGAGTCTCCTTTCCTTAAAAATACTCGTAGAATTTATTTCGATAAGTCGGGTTGTCCCATGGGAGGTTTTACCGACCTTAAAAGGATCCAGGTCCGACCCACTTGCCCCCGGATGGTTTAAGGTTCGGATCACTATAATATGGTTAGGGTTTCCGCACGAAATCGCGTCTGTACATGACAAATAAGAGTATTCGATGCCGACTACTACCTTAAAAAAAAAAAAAAAAATTCTTCAAATATCTTCCGTTACCAACATGATCATAAATGATAAATCCACACTTTGCCTTACGAAAATACACGCAATATATTGTACTATTTTTGGTCTTCATAATATTCTTGAATAACTACCAGAAAAGTTTATGTATTTTGTATTAAACTAGTTACTATTCACCATTTTTGTCTGATAATATAGTAATAGTAATTCCTAGTTGCTACACTAAACTTCTTTTTTAACATCGTCAGTCCTTGTAGTTTGAATATGTTATACAGATGAGATAGTGCATCTAACTAACACTCTTTTAATATTTTCGTTAAAGAATCAAAAATAAGAGTATGTTTTTTTTTTCTTTTCTTAAACGTTATATCTATTTGTTAATTCTCTTCTACATAGCTAATTAAATTATTTTGACTAAATTTATGAAACTTAAAAATACATTAACGGTACTTAATATTTTTCTAAAACTTACTCCGTATTAAAAGTAAATTAAATGTATATATTAACAAGAATTATTGAAAAAAATGTATATCATTCATTCTTTAACAAAATAATTAATAGATGTTAGGGAGTAGGGACTCTTTGGTCAACATGTGCAAATTATAAAAATGGCAACCTACTAAAAAAGGTAACATAAATTACACAATAAAGTCTCAATCCCATCTCTCATTCTAAAGAAGGTTAATTGAGTCCGTTAAAACTATTCATATGGACTATTCACGTAAATTTTAACTAATTAAATTATAAAGATGGATATTAATGTTGCATTACACAATCTATACCCATTTTTAATTAATTAATTGGAAATCAAATGTTGGAAACACCTCCACCACCAATTATACCTCAACTTAACACGTAGAAACATGTTAGAAAGCAAATGTTTTGTAACACAATATAGGGTACATGTCTTTAAGAAACACAACATACGCAAACTGGACTTTTTTTATTAACGGAAATTTTTGTAGCCTTTATTAGATTCAAGAAAAGAAGCAGTGGTTTCTGGGCAGGGGCGTTTTTTAGAAGGGACAAGCGGGGTCAGCCGCCCCCAGTGGATTTGCAATTTTCAGTGTAAAATTTTTGGATTTTTCGACTTTGCTCTCAGTGGATTTTTTTTTTGCCCCAAAACCTACATATTTTGTTCAAAAACCTTCAAATTTTGCCCAAAAATCTCCAAATTTTACCCTAAAACCTTCAAATTTTGCCCATAAACCTTCAAATTTTCCCCCAAAACATCCATAATTTGCCTAAAAACCTTCATTTTTTGACCCAATACCTCCATATTTTGCCCAAAAAAAATTGCTACGGTTTTTTGTTTTTGTTTTTTGCCCCCGGTGAAAAAAATTCCTGGTACTGCCACTGTTTCTGGGTTTCTGCTTCTTTATACACAGTGTATATATATATATACCTATAAGACAAACAAGTATTTATATAGCAGGCACACAAATACACGAGAAACCACACACACCAAGGCGGAGCTCTTAGTTTTTCCATCTTTCAGGCGATACTGTCCCTTCATTCTTTACCTTCAAACAATGTGCTCTTCTTTATCTATATTTAATTAACTAAATTTTATTCTTAAAATTTGAATTTATATTATTACTCCGTATTTTATTAAAAGGAAAAGAGTCGAGTTTTAATGAAAGGAAGAAGGAATTGATTTTTATAACTTATATTGAACTATCAGACATAATGAGAGGAAAATGAATTGTTTTTTTGTAATTTAATTAGTTAAAAATTACGTGGATAGTCCATGTGAATAGTTTTAACGGACTCAGTTAACCTTCGTTAGGGTGAGGAATGAAATTGGGACTTTAAAATGCTTTGAAGGATGAAGAAAATAAAAATACAGAGATGAAACGGGGAAAAAGTGAAAAATAACGAAATGGACAATTTTGTCTAACTTATATATACAGTATATATTTTGGTCGTTTGCTCCTATTTTTAAGAACAAATATATAGATCTAAAGACCCAACTAATACTTTAAGTGTAATTTAATCTACTCCATTCTTTGGGTTGTTAAGCGGAAAATGGAGAATGCTACAAGTGGTTCACACGGTAATACTATACGCGTAAACGATTAAAGTAAAAGGGAGCAACAATAAAAACACATGTCATTATCCCAGTATATATTGACCAATACTTGTCCGTTGACTAAATCAAAATTTCAACGAATTTAAATAAAAGTCAACGTCCAGATAAAACAATTGCAGTTTATATAAATCTGCAACTACGTAGCTCCTTACAACACGGATACACGCTCAGACTGCTTCTGCGTTGGTTTCTCAGGCGATTAGATTTGCTTCGATGTTTCTGAAACGTGATACCACCACACACGTGCACCCTCGATTGGATGTTAATTAATAATCTTAAATCTTATGCTTTGTTGATTAAATTAGCCTAGTACAGTTGAATTTAGGCATCGTATAATGATCAGCGCATGTTAGGAAGGAAATAACTTGTATTTACGCATCATCATCATCATAAGCATGTAAAGTAATGTAATTCAAATTCGGATTATAAAATTACAGGTGACTCTCACCGTTGAAAGATGCCATGAACCTGTTTGATGAAATGCCTTAAAGAAAATATTTAAATGCTTTATTTACCAAATGATACATTAGAATCTTTTATTATAATCCTAGACGTGTTTCACGTGATTGGTTCTTGGTGCTCTAGCTTCATCATAATGTTAAAAACGAAAAGCTAGAAAGATCATGGGTGTGTTAACTTTTAATGCAACTCAAGCTAACTTGTTTTCTCTTCATCAGTGTATACATAAAGAAGATCATAGTCCAATAATGTATGCGAGGCTGACTGGTCAAAGATGCTTCGAAACTGTTCGATGAAATGCCTGAAAGAAATGATGCTAAAATTGAACAAGTTTTTGTCAAAGTTCTAGGCCTTGAAGGTTAGAACTCGGCATTCGTTGACTCGCTCTTGAAGTTCTTGGCCGAAGTACTTCCTAATGTCAATTTCGGGTTTTCAACCGTTCTTTTCTTTTAGTTCAGATTATTTTTATAGGGTCTTTTTTAACTCCGAGTTTAATTTAATTTTAAACCACACCCTGCAAAATTGTATCCCGTGTTAGATTTCAATGTTCAACCAAACACTGAGTTTAAGACTATACACAAGGTGCAACCGTACTCTTATAGCACATGACAATTCTCAGTGTGTTTTTTTTTTTTTTTTTTTTTTTTTTTTCTAGGTCTGCAATTGTGCATCGTTTACAATGAACCCTTAGCGTTTGTCAAAGGCTCTAGTTATCCAATAGCACTCTAGCTACAATACAATGTCCAAAACACAAGCTACAAAAGTTCTTGGATGCGTACACACTAGACAACATATACGAACCAACATATTGAACACTCCGATAGCTGGATGTTATTATTTGGTACCTAAATACACTTCCAATTCTTGAACATGTTATGATACCACTTTTCTTTTAAAGACAAATATATGTTATTAGACAGCAGCACCAATCTTAGACATCCACCTTGCGTCTTCTTCAGATGTTACTCGGTTCTTGTTTGCAGTCCTCGTTAAGAGAAGTCACTGTTAACGAGATTAATTCAGAGTACATTTTCAAAGACTTAATTGTCCTAATTGTTACAATCTTTTGATATAATGATATGCACTCATGATCGAGAATGCATAAGATTAAGAAATGAATAAAGTGTGTACAATATATGAAATTGAAACCGTAGACTTCCATCATCACGCACCCATAAACTGTTATGGTTGTTAGATCTTAGACACTTAATCGCTTCTTCCTCCGCATTGTTACATCTTTCATGGAGTACGTCATCTAAATGCTTATAAGTTATAACACATTCATATATTTAGGCTATGAGAATAATTATAGCATGTTTTGATCTTTAAATAAACTTGATTTTGAAGAATACATCTTATAGAGACCATTGACATAGTTTTACTTTAAAGAATTATGCAAAGAATAGTTGAAGGGGACACACCCTAGTGGTCTAGTGAATCGGGGCGGTAGGTAATGGAGGCCGCCTTGGCCTCCCCCACCTTGTTGGACTTGTAGTGTAATTTTTCTAATTTTTCATGGGCTAATATTTTTTTTTTTTACCTTACTCGGCCTCCTTAAATTTTTTTCCTAACCGGGCCGGCTTCCCTAATCCAAAATGTCACATTCCGCCACTGCTAGTGATTAACCCCTTTACACTTGTGTATTGGGATGACGATGATGAGGTCTCAAGTTCGAGTCATTCCCCCTAAAAATATCTGTGAGATTTATTTCCAGAAAGCCGGATTGCCCAGGTCCTACCCGCCTGCCACTCGGGATGGTCTAAGGTTTGGATCCCTGTAATGCGGTTCAGGTGTCCGTCCGAAAACGCGTGCGTGCGTGGCATATGAGAGTATTTGTGATGACCCGGAAATTTCGACTAAATTTAAACTTAATCTTAAATGATTAATGATTTCGACACGATAAGCAAAGCCTATGAAGTTGAATCTCAAAATTTTGAACTATTCAATTACCCTTCGGTTGTTCTCAACGATTCGCGAACCATTATATGTAAATAGATACATATATATACTATAACTTGAAAACGTAACAAAGTTTTAATTGCATGATACCATACATTAAACTTATTGGTATAAATATCTATTTGAATGTATATGATAAGTTGAAATATTTATTATTAAAATTTATTTATAAATAACGTCCAATGTGTATTTAAAAACTGATTTATGTATATTAAAAAGATATATACATATATATAATAAACGATAGTAACATTCGTTTATTGATTCAATTGATATTTAGATAAGTTAACTAAAGCGTTTAAGATGAACCAGTTAAACACTAATTTGCTACAGTGTTTTCAAATTGCCACATTACTCAAAATGCTACAGTGTTTTCGAAAATCACTATTTGCTACAGTGAAATTGACTTTGCTACAGTTAATTGCTACAGTAAAATTTGACTTTGCTACAGTAACTTTGCTACAGTAAAACACTATTTTAAAATGTATTTTTAGCAAATAACGAGACGATGATTTATAGAAGTAAATGACCAAAATACTCGAAAGTTTAAGATATACTATGAGTGGTATAGTTTATGGATAACTTAAGGCTATATTTTGACAAAGGTACGTGTCACGAAACGTAAAATGCAAGTTTTCTCAGCGTACGAAAGGACGTCTGAAAATCCGAAACCGGGACCCGAGTCAAGAAGAAATGCCCGACGCAACGGACCAAAAATATCTAGTCTACTATGCACTGTAGCGACCCGACCAAATCGTTATTGACGGCGCCGTCTACTTAGGTCCCGTTACGTGGTCATAAGTCTTTAAAACAACGTTTGACCAAAAGATATGTCGCATTCATTTCAAATGTAAAGGTTGTTCAAGTTTTACAAGAATAGTTCCACCACAAGTTACGATACCAAGTTTTAAGTACAAATGAAACTTATGCGACACAATTTAAAAGTATCCAAAAGACGCTCCATGTATGCATGTATACTCGATATCCAATGCAAGTATCAAAATAATGAGCGGAAGCATGTATCATGTATCGTTCAAGGACCTGAGAAAAACATAGAAATCTGTCAACGAAAACGTTGGTGAAATCATAGGTTTAAGTAAGTAAGTACAAGTGAACCACAAGATTTGCATCAATGAAATAATAGTAATACATTCCAAAAGTTTGTTTCACGAGCACCCAATTATCAATGCTTAACATTTCCTTCCATTGAACCCCATCACTTAGTGCTAGAACATACACTGTTTCTCGAAAATATATTTCATTCGTAAACGGTAGCGAACCGTTTGAATGAGGGTTTGTCAAACCCATATGGATCCATACAACATAAGTTCTCGCTTACACCCGGCAAGTGTAACTAATGATAATCGAATTGAGGATTTTTGTTCTAAACTCGTATGTAGAATGTTTGTTTTCCTGTACTTGTGTTCACTTAGTAAAGAAATGTTTATGTTTTCTCATCCCAAATGTAAGTTCAAAAAGAGTAAAAGTGGGACTATGATCTCACCTTGAATGCACGAGTAGTAAAGTACTTCAACAAGTAAATGTGTGCAAAGAACAATGCTAGTCTTGACCTAAACAAATAGGTTGTATCAATAACGATAGTCACGATTGGTCAAAGATGTTCAATTAGTCCTATGGCTCGTTACGACTCGATTTATATAGCATGTGAATCAATTTGTCAAGTTTCATGCACAATACAAGTAGTTAAGTATGTTAGAACGATTGTATAATCGTTTGGTTAAGTTTGACTAAAAGTCAAACTTGGTCAAAGTCAAGGTCAACGGGGTCGGGTCGGGTATCCGACAATTTTCCCATGATGAGAAATCATTTATGAGCAGAATGGCCAAGTTTCATGTTAATCGGAGTTACGGTTAAGCGGGAAACATTTTGTGAAAGGAAAAATAAAAACTAAAATGAGCTGGGCATATGCGCGGCGCGCAAAGGGTTGCGCGGCGCGCACCCAAGTGTAAATCTTGGTCAGAACTTAACCACGAAGGCAAACATCTGGGATTTCTAATTTTGCGCGGCGCGCGGGTATATGCGCGGCGCGCAATACCTGGGAAACATGCAGTTTGCAGAAAAAGACCAAGTCACGAACCAAAACTCAAATTAACATATTTTATGAACCGAAAACATCCAAAATGCATACTATATATCGTTGGAAAGGTAATTTGACAAGGAAAACAACTAAACACATTTCATCAAGCAATTCATCACTAACAACAACCAAAACCGCATCTAATGCTTAACATTAACCGCATACAAGTTCATAAATGCAATTCAATGATTCGGGCAACCAATTTACATGAATGATATGCCGTTTCGAAGGTAATCAAGCATACAATCCAACTAGACACTTACCAATACTAATCCATGGTATTCAATGCATCAAAAGTCCATTTCAAGTTCATCAAACCCTAACCCAAATTCACCAAAATCAATAATCAAGTTCATGAAGTTTTCTAAGGCAACCTACACATCAAATTGAAGCTAGTGATGCTAGTAACACAATTAAAACATCAACTTTTAACATCTAACAACATATGATCATCCAAAATTCAAGAACAATACACCAAAATTCAAGTTCATGCTAGTTACACTAAAACAACGAGATCGAGCATATAAATCATATATTCATGTTAGACTTGAGCCATAGACACTAATTAACACTTTCATAAGTTAAAAACATCAAGAACACAAAATCTAGTGATTTTAGAAAGTTACCCAAATGAGATGAAGTTGGTACCAAAACGAAGAGGATGAAGAGAGGATCACAAATATGTAGTTTATTTTGTTGTAAGCCTCCTAGATCGAATTTAGATGATGATTGAATGAATATGGTTTTTGGGTGTGTTCTTGCTAGAGAGAAAGAGAGAGAGAGTGAGAGATGGTTGAATGGTGGTGATTGGGGTAGACTAGGTGACCTAGTCAACTAGTTTGCCCCGTGTCAATTTTAGTCCCTCGAGTTTGTAGTCGGGTGCGGAAAATACCTAAACGGAATATTTTAAAACGCGTATTAACGGGAGATGTTATAAACATATAACGGAGTTTAAATTAGTATAACGGAAAAGAAAACGGAAAAAGGTGGGATGTTACATTACCTACTCCTTAAAAGAAATTTCGTCCCGAAATTTAAGTAGGCGTAGTAGTCGTTGTTTCTTCCTCGAGATCTTGCGTTTCTGAATTCACAAATAGATGAGGATACTTCCTTCGCATTTGATCTTGTCTTTCCCAAGTAAACTCGGGTCCCCTTTTGGCGTTCCAACGGACTTTAACAATCGGGATTCGGCTTTGTTTCAATGTCTTGACGGAGGTGTCCACAATTTCAACCGGTTCCTCCACAAAATGAAGTTTGTCATCAATAGTAAGTTCTTCGAGAGGGATGACGATATCGGGTTCGGCAAGACACTTTTTCAAGTTAGATACATGGAAGGTAGGATGAACGGAGTTCAATTGAGGCGGAAGATCTAAACGATAAGCAACGGTTCCAATACGCTCCAAGATTTCGAAAGGACCAATATACCGCGGATTTAGCTTCCCGCGTTTCCCAAAACGGATTACACCCTTCCAAGGTGCGACTTTTAACATTACTCGATCACCGACTTGAAATTCAAGATCGTTGCGTCGTTTGTCGGTATAGCTCTTTTGACGACTTCGGGCCGTCCTAAGCCTATCTCGGATTTGAACGATTTTCTCGGTGGTTTCGTGAATGAGTTCGGGTCCGGTGATTTGCACGTCGCCTACCTCGGCCCAACAAAGAGGTGAACGACATTTGCGGCCATATAGCGCTTCAAAAGGTGCGGCTTTAATACTCGCGTGATAACTATTGTTGTAAGAGAACTCGGCGAGAGGTAAGTGCTTGTCCCAAGCTTTTCCGAAATCAACCACGCAAGCTCGTAACATGTCCTCTAAGGTTTGAATTGTACGTTCGCTTTGTCCATCGGTTTGAGGATGATATGCGGTGCTCATGTCTAAACGTGTTCCCAACGCTTCTTGCAATGTACGCCAAAATCTAGAAACGAAACGGCCATCTCGGTCGGAGATAATCGATAAAGGTACACCGTGTCGGGCTACGATCTCCTTAATGTAAAGTTGTGCAAGTTTCTCCATTTTGTCCGTTTCTTTCATGGCAAGGAAGTGTGCGGATTTGGTGAGACGGTCAACAATAACCCAAATGGTATCATAACCGCCCGTCGTTTTTGGTAGTTTAGTGATAAAATCCATCGTTATCCTTTCCCACTTCCATTGCGGGATCTCGGGTTGTCGAAGTAGTCCGGACGGTCTTTGGTGTTCGGCTTTGACTTTGGAACATGTCAAACACTTGGAAACATAAGTAGCTACGTCCCTTTTGATGTTCGGCCACCAATATAGTTGTTTAAGGTCGTGGTACATCTTATTGGCACCGGGGTGAATCGAGTATCGTGACTTATGGGCTTCGTCTAAGATAAGGCTTCGTAGATCCCCATAACTAGGCACCCAAATTCTTTCGGCGAAATATCGGAGTCCGGTTTCTTTGACTTCGAATCGAGAGGTGAGGACGTTCAAGTGTTCGAGAGAGATGTTTTCATCCTTGAGAGCCTCATCTTGGGCTACCCGAATTTGGCTATTAAGGTTTGTGTGGATGGTGATGTTTAAGGCTCGGACACGAAGAGGCACCGCTCTTTCTTTTCGACTTAAGGCATCGGCTACTACATTTGCCTTCCCGGGATGGTAACGAAGCTCGCAATCGTAATCGTTTAAGGTTTCAATCCACCTTCGTTGTCTCATGTTTAGTTGCTTTTGATCGAAAATGTGTTGGAGACTTTTGTGATCGGTAAAGATAGTACTCTTGGTTCCATAAAGATAGTGTCTCCACATTTTAAGTGCAAAGACAACGGCTCCGAGTTCGAGATCATGTGTCGTATAGTTTCGTTCATGAATTTTGAGTTGTCGAGAAGCATAAGCAATGACTTTCGTTCGTTGCATCAATACACACCCAAAACCATGTTTTGAGGCATCGCAATATACAACAAAGTCATCATTGCCTTCGGGAAGTGACAAGATAGGAGCGGTGGTTAGCTTCGTTTTCAAGATTTGGAATGCGGATTCATGTTCGGTCGCCCAAATGAATTTCTTTCCCTTGTGAGTCAATGCGGTTAGAGGACGTGCAACCAAAGAGAAATTTTCGATGAATCTACGATAGTACCCGGCGAGACCCAAAAATTGACGAATGTGAGTAGGAGTAGTAGGAGTCTCCCATTTGCTAATGGCTTCGATTTTCGTTGGATCGACTTTAATACCTTGGTCACTTACAACATGACCAAGAAATTGAACTTCCTTTAACCAAAATTCACACTTGGAGAATTTGGCATAGAGTTGTTCTTGTCTTAAAAGTTCAAGCACAAGTCGGAGATGCTGTTCGTGCTCTTCTTCATTTTTAGAATAGATCAATATGTCATCGATGAACACAATAACGAATTTATCGAGATACGGTTTGCACACGCGGTTCATAAGATCCATGAACACCGCCGGTGCGTTAATGAGACCAAATGGCATGACAAGGAATTCATAACTACCATAACGAGTTCGGAAAGAGGTTTTGGAGACATCTTCCCCCTTAACCCTCAATTGATGATAACCCGAGCGGAGATCGATTTTCGAATATACACAAGACCCTTGTAGTTGATCAAAGAGGTCATCGATGCGAGGAAGAGGATATCGGTTCTTAACCGTCAATTTATTTAGTTCACGATAATCAATGCACATTCGTAGGGATCCGTCTTTCTTTTTAACAAAAAAAATCGGAGCGCCCCAAGGTGAATGGCTAGGTTGGATAAAACCTCGATCAAGTAGTTCTTGGATTTGACTTTGCAATTCTTGCATTTCAGATGGAGCGAGTCTATATGGTGCACGTGCTACGGGTGCGGCTCCCGGAATAAGATCGATTTGGAATTCAACCGGTCGATGAGGCGGAAGACCCGGCAATTCGTCGGGAAATACATCGGAATAGTCACTAACAATTGGCACATCATCGATGTGCTTCTCATCGGACTCGACTTTCTTAACGTGGGCAAGGATCGCAAAACAACCCTTACGGAGTAGTTTTCTAACTTTAAGGCACGAAACGAGGTTGAGTCTGGTGCAACTCTTATCGCCATAAACAATCAAAGGTTCACCATTCTCGATAGGAATTCGGATTGCGTTAAGATCACAAAGAATGTGAGATTTCGTTTTGACTAACCAATTCATACCGATTATTACATCAAAGCTTCTTAGTTCCATGGGTATCAAGTCAATTTCAAATTCCTTACCCAAAATGTTCAAAGTACACCCCCGGTAATATGTGTCGGCACTTAATAGTTTTCCGTTAGCCACTTCAATGGTATAAGTGGTATCTAATGGAAGAGGTGGAGTGCTAAAAGAATGAGTCAAAGTCTTGGATACAAAGCATTTATCGGCACCCGAATCGAATAAGCAAGAGACATAAGAATTGTTGAGAAGAAACGTACCCGTGACTAGTTCAGTGTCATCCCGGGCTTCCTCGGTGTTTATGTTGAAAGCTCGGCCGCGCGTATTGGGGTTATCTTTCCTCTTCGGGCATGCATTTCTATAATGGCCCGTTTGGCCACATTCATAACAAGTGCCCGTCTTTGGTGCATTGGGCCATTTTCGAGCGACGGGAGTGGCACTTTTACAATCGTTGGCCTTATGACCAATTCCTTGGCACCGGTGGCAAATTAACTTACTACATTCGCCAAAGTGATGTTTGTTGCATTTGTTGCAAAGAGGTAGGTTCCCGGCATAACCTTTCTTGCCGTCGGAGGTGTAAGGCTTCTTAGCAAAGTTGTTGTTGCTTGATTGGGAGGGTTCCCACTTTCTTTTGTTGCCGCCCGATTTATCCTCGGCCTTAGGTGCCGGAACTACGATTTCGTCAACCGTTTCAATTAGTTGGCGAGCCATGTTCATAGCGGCTTGATGAGTAGTGGGTTTGGATGACATCACCCCTTGTTTGATGCTTTTTGGAAGACCGAGCATGTAGAGCTCAATCCTTTGAGATTCGGGGTTAACAAGATTAGGACACATCAAGGATAGTTCGGCGAAGCGTTGATTATAAGCTTTAAGATCGTTTCCGACCGCTTTCAAAGCTCTTAGTTCTTCCTCAAGCTTTCGGGTTTCTTCGCGCGGAAAATATTCAACAATCATCTTTTCCTTTAGATCGGCCCAAGAGAGGGCATGAGCTTCATCGGTACCCACCGATTGAACATAGGTGTTCCACCATGTTAGAGCAATTCCGGAGAAAGTGTGAGTGGAGTATTTGACCTTGTCTTGGTCCCGACAACCGCTTATGCTAAAGACGGCTTCCGTTTGCTCAAACCATCGGGTGAGCACGATCGGTCCCCCGGTTCCATCAAAAGTGTGAGGTTTGCACCCCATGAAAGCTTTATAGGAGCATCCCTCGTTTGAGTTTCCGGCTCCATTGTTGTTGTTGTTGTGGTTGTTATTATTATTGTTGTTGGATGAGTGACCGGCCATGGCCGCATCTACGGCGGTAGCTATCATCCGTTCGAGAGCTTGTTCGGGAGTTTCATTGCGGCGTACACGACGAGGAGCCATTGTTCCTTCAAGACACAAGAATATCATTGATTAGTATTCTCAATAATACTAACCGTGATATAGAATAAAGATAAAGAGAAGTTTTTCCTCGACTCGCCTTAAATTCTTTATGCCATAATGTCGGAACGTTCATATGAGTCACCGTAATATAATCCCGGAAATTATATTACCCTGATTCATATGTGCATTCGACATTATTCTATAAAGTCAAGGTGGCGTGTCAATCAAATTAAACAACGTGAGATTAAGATGAACTAAGAGTAGATATGAGTAGAAGCGTTCGAGTATAAATGCACAAGTAGTCAAGTAATTCCTACTTCAAGTCTATATGCCGGTTGTAGTCTAGACTCATCAATGTACCCTATGACTCGGGGTTGACACTAATGAACTCTAAATCCCTACAACCAACGCTCTGATACCATCTGTAGCGACCCGACCAAATCGTTATTGACGGCGCCGTCTACTTAGGTCCCGTTACGTGGTCATAAGTCTTTAAAACAACGTTTGACCAAAAGATATGTCGCATTCATTTCAAATGTAAAGGTTGTTCAAGTTTTACAAGAATAGTTCCACCACAAGTTACGATACCAAGTTTTAAGTACAAATGAAACTTATGCGACACAATTTAAAAGTATCCAAAAGACGCTCCATGTATGCATGTATACTCGATATCCAATGCAAGTATCAAAATAATGAGCGGAAGCATGTATCATGTATCGTTCAAGGACCTGAGAAAAACATAGAAATCTGTCAACGAAAACGTTGGTGAAATCATAGGTTTAAGTAAGTAAGTACAAGTGAACCACAAGATTTGCATCAATGAAATAATAGTAATACATTCCAAAAGTTTGTTTCACGAGCACCCAATTATCAATGCTTAACATTTCCTTCCATTGAACCCCATCACTTAGTGCTAGAACATACACTGTTTCTCGAAAATATATTTCATTCGTAAACGGTAGCGAACCGTTTGAATGAGGGTTTGTCAAACCCATATGGATCCATACAACATAAGTTCTCGCTTACACCCGGCAAGTGTAACTAATGATAATCGAATTGAGGATTTTTGTTCTAAACTCGTATGTAGAATGTTTGTTTTCCTGTACTTGTGTTCACTTAGTAAAGAAATGTTTATGTTTTCTCATCCCAAATGTAAGTTCAAAAAGAGTAAAAGTGGGACTATGATCTCACCTTGAATGCACGAGTAGTAAAGTACTTCAACAAGTAAATGTGTGCAAAGAACAATGCTAGTCTTGACCTAAACAAATAGGTTGTATCAATAACGATAGTCACGATTGGTCAAAGATGTTCAATTAGTCCTATGGCTCGTTACGACTCGATTTATATAGCATGTGAATCAATTTGTCAAGTTTCATGCACAATACAAGTAGTTAAGTATGTTAGAACGATTGTATAATCGTTTGGTTAAGTTTGACTAAAAGTCAAACTTGGTCAAAGTCAAGGTCAACGGGGTCGGGTCGGGTATCCGACAATTTTCCCATGATGAGAAATCATTTATGAGCAGAATGGCCAAGTTTCATGTTAATCGGAGTTACGGTTAAGCGGGAAACATTTTGTGAAAGGAAAAATAAAAACTAAAATGAGCTGGGCATATGCGCGGCGCGCAAAGGGTTGCGCGGCGCGCACCCAAGTGTAAATCTTGGTCAGAACTTAACCACGAAGGCAAACATCTGGGATTTCTAATTTTGCGCGGCGCGCGGGTATATGCGCGGCGCGCAATACCTGGGAAACATGCAGTTTGCAGAAAAAGACCAAGTCACGAACCAAAACTCAAATTAACATATTTTATGAACCGAAAACATCCAAAATGCATACTATATATCGTTGGAAAGGTAATTTGACAAGGAAAACAACTAAACACATTTCATCAAGCAATTCATCACTAACAACAACCAAAACCGCATCTAATGCTTAACATTAACCGCATACAAGTTCATAAATGCAATTCAATGATTCGGGCAACCAATTTACATGAATGATATGCCGTTTCGAAGGTAATCAAGCATACAATCCAACTAGACACTTACCAATAATAATCCATGGTATTCAATGCATCAAAAGTCCATTTCAAGTTCATCAAACCCTAACCCAAATTCACCAAAATCAATAATCAAGTTCATGAAGTTTTCTAAGGCAACCTACACATCAAATTGAAGCTAGTGATGCTAGTAACACAATTAAAACATCAACTTTTAACATCTAACAACATATGATCATCCAAAATTCAAGAACAATACACCAAAATTCAAGTTCATGCTAGTTACACTAAAACAACGAGATCGAGCATATAAATCATATATTCATGTTAGACTTGAGCCATAGACACTAATTAACACTTTCATAAGTTAAAAACATCAAGAACACAAAATCTAGTGATTTTAGAAAGTTACCCAAATGAGATGAAGTTGGTACCAAAACGAAGAGGATGAAGAGAGGATCACAAATATGTAGTTTATTTTGTTGTAAGCCTCCTAGATCGAATTTAGATGATGATTGAATGAATATGGTTTTTGGGTGTGTTCTTGCTAGAGAGAAAGAGAGAGAGAGTGAGAGATGGTTGAATGGTGGTGATTGGGGTAGACTAGGTGACCTAGTCAACTAGTTTGCCCCGTGTCAATTTTAGTCCCTCGAGTTTGTAGTCGGGTGCGGAAAATACCTAAACGGAATATTTTAAAACGCGTATTAACGGGAGATGTTATAAACATATAACGGAGTTTAAATTAGTATAACGGAAAAGAAAACGGAAAAAGGTGGGATGTTACATGCACAAGAATAAAATATAATATATAAATAATTATATTAATTATTTATATATTTATATTTATTTTATATTATGTCGACAAGCTAGGAGCCAAAACAATGTGAGCTGTCCCTGGTCCTCATGCGAGTCGCATGGCCAGAAGGCCATTTCCATGCGAGTCGCATGACTCCAGATTCCAGGCCAGGTACTATAAATTCAGGTGTTTTGCTCGAATGAAAAATCAAACACACATACACAAATATATATTACTCCGTATAATATTTATTATTATTATTATTATTATTATTATTATTATTATTATTATTATTAAGATTATTATTAATCTTATTAATCTTATTATTAGTATTATTATTTTTGCGATACAAAAATAATAATGTACATAAAATATTACGACGGAGTACTGTCCAAGTAATTTTCAAAACGAGTTTCCGAGCGAGCTAGAGCTAAGGAAAATATGGGTTATTGCCAAGGAGGTTATGGGTAATGTTCGGGGGTATTTTTGTGAATCAAACCTCGTGTTTATTATCTCCGATGCGTCTACGTGCTTTCCTGCAATAATGTATATCAATATTAAACAGTGAGTTCATTTGATCCCTTTTTACATTATTTTTGGGCTGAGAATACATGCAAATGCTTTATTAACTGATTTACAATATTTATATGCGTGAGTTTCATTGATCCCTTTTTAATTGCTTTTGCAATATATATTTTTGGGCTGAGAATACATGCACTTTATTTTAAACGCAATGGATACAAGTACATACTAAATTCTACACTGAGTTTGAACCGAAAATCCCTTAGCTTTGGTAACTGTTAACTGCCAGTTATAAGAACTGGTGGGCGCGAGTAGTAGTATATGGATCCATAGGGCTTGATATCCCCGTCCGAGCTAGAGCACTAGCCTTTTAACGGACGTATGCTATTTGAGAAGCGTACACGTTGGTTTGCGTGTATTATTAAGATGATTATACAAAGGGTACAAATTATATATACGTTAAAGTTTAGTTACCAGGGTGCTCAATTTCGTAGAATATTTTGATAAACGTTTCTGGATGAAACAACTGAAATCTTGTGATCCACTTTTATATAATCTATTGATAAACGTTTCTGGATGAAACAACTGAAATCTTGTGATCCACTTTTATATAATTTTGATAAACGTTTCTGGATGAAACAACTGAAATCTTGTGATCCACTTTTATATAATTTTGATAAACGTTTCTGGATGAAACAACTGAAATCTTGTGATCCACTTTTATATAATCTATTGATAAACATTTTTGGATGAAACAACTGAAATCTTGTGATCCACCTTTATGTACAGATTATATGATACATTAAAACTATGAACTCACCAACCTTTGTGTTGACACTTGTTAGCATGTTTATTCTCAGGTTCCCTAGAAGTCTTCCGCTATTTGCTTATATATTAGACAAGCTATGTGCATGGAGTCTTACATGGCATATTTTTCCAAGGAAACGTTGCATTCACCAAATCATCATCAAGTATCTTATTTTGACTGCATTGTCAACGAAAGTACTGTTGTAAACTATTATTTATGGTGATTGTCTATATGAAGAAATCATTATATGTCGAAAACCTTTGATTTAAATATTCATTTATGGTGTGTCTTTTCAAAAGAATGCAATGTTTACAAAACGTATCATATAGAGGTCAAATACCTCGCAATGAAATCGATGAATGACGTGTTCGTCCATATGGATTTGGAACGATCATCACAGTATTCAATGCCAACAACTTGTCTTTAAAAAAAAAAGTTGAAAGGGAACTGGTTAATCACATTTCATAGTAACTGAAAACCACCCAGCTCACTATTCCCAAATTCACTTATGATTAGGATATATAACCTGATCAAATTGTAAAATGTGAATTTGAGCCAACTTTATTCCATTAATACATGATGCATACAAGTATGATACATTAAGAATAGAAACATATTTTTTTTCTGGCGAAATGATAATAACTTTTATAAAACGGAAAGCGCTTTCAAAAAGAAAACGAAACAACAAGAATTACAAAAAGAGAAACCCCGGTGAGGCTCGTACCTAGAAAGCGGCTACTAACAAACTATCTATACCTAACCTCACCTAACCAAATCCAAAACCAAACCAAAACTAATAACAAGAATAGAAACATACATACATATATATATATATATATATATATATATATATATATATATATATATATATATATATATATATATATATATATATATATATATATATTTGTCAAAATAACGAAGACTTTTATAAATACGGATAACGTTTTCGAAAAGAAAACGAAATCAACAATAGAAACAAGAGAGAAACCGATGACCTCATCTGATAGTTTATATTGATAATGATAATCACGATTAATTAATAATCTTAAATCTTATGCTTTGTTGATTAAATTAGCCTAGTACAGTTGAATTTAGGCATCGTATAATGATCAGCGCATGTTAGGAAGGAAATAACTTGTATTTACGCATCATCATCATCATCATAAGCATGTAAAGTAATGTAATTCAAAATCCGATTATAAAATTACATGGGACTCTCACCGCTGAAAGATGCCATGAACCTGTTTGACGAAATGCCTAATAGAAAATATTTTAATGCCTGATTTACGAAATGATACGTTAGATAGAATCTTTTATAATAATTCTAGGCCTGTTTCGTGTGATCGGTTCTGGGTGCTCTAGCTTCATCATAATGTTAAAAACGACAAGCTAGAAAGATCATGGGTGTGCTAACTTTAATGCAACTCAAGCTAACTTGTTTTTCTCTTCAATCAGTGTATACATGAATGTAGATCATAGTCCAATAATGTATGCGAGGTTGACTGCTCAAAGATGCCTCGAAACTGTTCGATGAAATTCCTGAAAGAAATGATCCTAAAATCGAACACGGTTTTGTCAAAGTTCTTGGCCTTGAAGGTTAGAACTCGGCATGCTTTGACTCGCTCTTGAAGTTCTTGGCCGAAGTACTTACAAATGTCAATTTCAGGTTTTCATCCGTTCTTTTCTTTTGGTTCAGATTATTTTTATAGGGCCCTTTTTAACTCAGAGTTTGATTTCAAAACCCAACCTCCAAAATTTTAACTTAGAGTTTGATTTCAAAACACAACCTGCAAAATTTTAACTTAGAGTTTGATTTCAAAACCGCAACCGTGCTCTTATAAAACATGACAATTTCCGCGTTTTTTAAGGTCAACAACTGGTGCATCGTTTTACAGTGAACCCTTGGCGTTTGTCCAAGACTGTAATTATCCAATAGTACTCTAGCTACAACCAAATGTCCAAAACACAAGCTAAAAAAAATGGATGTGCAAACACTGGACAACAACATATATGAACCAACATATCGAACACTCCGATAACTAGCTGATATTATTTGGTACCTAAAACACTTCCAATTCTTGAACTTGTTATGATACAACTTTCTTTAGAGACAAAGATATGTTATTAGAAACAACTTAAACAATTACAATTCAAATGGGCATTACCCAAACAACAGCAGCACCAATCTTAGACATCCACCTTGCGGCTTCTTCAGATGCTACTTGGTTCTTGTTTAGAAAAGTCACTGTTAAAGAGACTAATTACGAGTACATTTTCAAAGACTTAATTGTCCCAATTGTTACAATCTTTTGATACAATGATATGCACTCATGATCGAGAATGCATAAGATTAAGAAATGCATAAAGTGTGTACAACGATGAAATTGAAACTGTAGACTTCCATCACCATGCACCCATAAACTGTTACGGTTATTAGTTCTCAGACACTCAAACGCTTCTTCCTCCGCATTGTACATCTTTCATGGAGTACGTCATCTAAATGCTTATAACACATTCATATATTTAGGCTATGAGTATACATATTATAGGCACCATCGCCGTAATTTTTCTATAAAGAATTATGCAAAGAATAGTTGAAAGGGATTTAATCACATTTCATGGTAACTGAAAACCACCCAGCTCATTATTGCCAAATTCACTTATAATTATTAGGATATATATATATATATATATATATATATATATATATATATATATATATATATATATATATATATATATATATATATATATATATATATATATATATATATATATATATAGTGAAAGGATGCATGGAGAAATTAGGGTTTAGATTGAGTTTTTAACAGGAACGGTTTAGAGTCTAGGGTTTTAGGGTTTTGGGTTTACGGACTAAACCTAAAACCCAAAACTCTAAATCGGGCTAAATTTAAAATAAAAAAATTCGAAACTTTTTTCCCAGAAATATTTTTTTTTTGAAAAAAGTTTTCCACGTCAGCAGGCTGACTGCCACGTCAGCAGACTGACTGCCACATCCGCACAGACCGACACGTGGCTCAGTCTGCGATGATGTGGCAGTCAGTCTGCTGACGTGGCAGTCAGACCGCTGACGCCAGCATGTTGACGTGGAAAACTTAAAAAAAAAAAATCAATAAAAAACTTTTTTTTCGAAATTTTTTTTTTTTAAATTTTTTTGTTCAACGAATAGGTGCATATAGTAGGTGCATGTACATTAATATGTGAGTTCTCTAGGTTCTCTCCCTACCTAAGTTCTCCATGGATCTTCACCTGAATCCATAGAGAACTAGAGTATGTAGAGAACTCATAGATTGAACTTCAATTTATATGGAGATTGAACTTCAAAAAAAAAAAAAACTGAAAAAAACAGTCAATCTGCACACTAAAAAAGTCAATCTGCACAAAAAAAAAGTCAATCTGAAAAAGAAAAAAAAAACTGAAAAAGACAATCTGCAAAAAAAACTGCAAAAAGTCAATATGCACGCAGATTGACTCAATCTGCACAAAAAAGAGGATCTGCACAGAAATAAAAAGTTAATCTGCAAAAAAAAAAAAAACTGCCAAAAAAAGTCAATCTGCACGCAGATTGACTCAATCTGCACAAAAAAAAAAAAAAAATCAATCTGCACAGAAAAAAAAGTCAATCTGCAAAAAAAAAAAAAAAATGTCAATCTACAGGAGATTGACTCAATCTGCACGAGTTCCATGGGTTCTCTACTACCTTTGGTTCTCCATGGATACTCACCCTATATATATATATATATATATATATATATATATATATATATATATATATATATATATATATATATATATATATATATATATATATATATATATATATATATATGTTGGTTCATCTACAAAGAGAGTTAAAATACATAAAGGGAGAATGCCATAACTTATTGACATGTGTCCTTTTAAATCATTGATAACCATTTAAATGTAAAGGGTATTTTAGTCATTAAACATTATTTATATATAACTTGGTCGTGTGCCTGTAAGTTGTAACTTCCTTCCTGAATACGTTCATGGCTGTTTTCTTCTTCATGTTCCAGGTTTACATTTTCTTTACATAATAATTTAATGAACTTTTTTTTTGTAAATATATAGCACTTCACGAATGCTTTTATAATATAATATAATTTATATTTATACATGCATCATTGTATCAAAGTTCTACGTACCGTACTAGGTATCACTTACTTAACAAATACAAGGAATTTCACTGTGTATCAAATTCTGAATATATATGTGTCACTTTCTTAACATTGAAGGATTAATTGTGCATCATCAAGTATACAAGAAATTTGATTGTGTATCATTTTTTATACATATATGTATATGTATCACTTACTTAAAATTAAAGGATTAATCGTGCATCATCAGCATACAAGAGATTTGGTTGTGTATCATTTTGTGAATATTATGTAGCGTCATTTAACTTAATTGTTAAAACCATGAGTTTAATAAATAATCATTTATGTAACTAAGAGTGATGTATCATTTTTCTAAATGTTACTGTATGCATCATCAGCATTTGATTCAATTGTAAACCATGAGTTTAATAAATACGGAGTAATCATTTTCGTAACTACGATTGATAAATCTATTAAGATAATTAACTATGTCAAAAAGGGCAGGGCAATTCATCGATTCAAAAAAAGGTACGCTAACATTTAAAATTCAAAATCTTAAAATATTTGTATGACAGTTTTGCCCTTATTTATTATTTTAATTTTGAATTAAACTATAATAAAAGATCATTTTTACTTTGTGAAATATGCCAGATCTAACGGCTTATATTGCTTCCTATTCTTTGTATCTTAAGCAACTTTGTACAATAACCTTACCCTATATATATATATATATATATATATATATATATATATATATATACATATATATATATATATATATATATATATATATATATTTTAGGATATATAACCTGATCAAATTGTAAAATGTAAATGTGACCCAACTTTGTTCCTTTAATGCCTGATGCATAAAAGTACGATACGTTAAGAACAGAAACAGAGAATCTCTTTGCGTATCGAGATTTAAAGTGTTTAATTACATGAGAAGTTTGATTATTGTCGAATTAGATTGACACTAATTGACACTAGTATAAAAAAAAAGAAAGAAGAGATATATCATGATATTCGAGATGAAGACAAAAGATAATAGAAAGTGACGATAAAAGTTCAAGTTAAAATGAGCCTAGAAATAGAGGCGGAAATCATCTTTCAATATTCTTAGTCATCTATACTTGTGATTCTATCGGATAATTAAAACTAAAGATTCTATCCGTTAATTTAAGCTAAAGAGTTAACACATTTATGTAGCGACTCACAAGATCATCACTTCAATTTACAGCTAAACATGTAAAGCGTATGGAAAGAAACAAGTTTATAAACGGGTGAGGTTTTACCATGACTAGGGCTACAAGATAGCCAATCCAACTCGACTTGATTGCTAGAAGAACTGCTTGAGTGAGTCACGATTCACCAAGTAAGTCCATCAAACCTTTGGAGTTTATAGTTCATTTCAACCTTAGGCTGAATAACCGGACAAAAGCTTTACGCCTGGTTACTGAGTTTGTAAATAGGTACCTGTGCCCGTATGCCATTGGGCCATACTAAGTGGAAGTTCCACTTGGAGAATACAAAGGTGCAGGTTCAAAAATATATTCAATTTGTAACGGTAATCTGCGACTTATGAAAGGGGACCTGTTGGGTCGTCTCATCCCACATCGGCACTACAGTTAAATATTATGCTGTTTATAACAGTTTTGGGTTAATTTATAGAGTTGAATATAGGTCTAAGTCTATTATTTCTATAATACTCTTAAAAATTATTTCTCTTCCAAATTTGAGCAACTATACTTTACATATTGAACAATTTAGATCTCTTGAAAATTTCGTTTAAGCTTTCCATAGGTGTGGTATTATATTTTTTTTCCTATTAGCAAGTTACACTTTTTTTTTAGTTAACCGGATGAAATTCGGATAAAGAATTTCAATAATCAATGAGCTAATAGCTTAGATACAAGGGAAGATCTATGTGAAGACCAAGGAGGGTCATGACCATCTTTAATTTTTGAGTTAGTAGTGTAATTTTTATGGGCAAATATGATCTTTTTGGAGATATAAAACAAGGTTATATATGTATTTTCAATTTAACTAAGTAAATAGGGATAATTTATGAGTTAGGTTTTTGTATTTGAGAGAGAAAATTTAATGACTGATATGTTCACAAAGAAGATGATATCTTCAAAATGTTTCATTCATTATCTTTGTTATTTTTTTTTGGCGAAAGAGAAGAAATTTTATTAAAAAACCACCACCCGGTAGCTTCATCAAAACAATGAAGTCGATCGGATGTTGCTTCCATTTGGATTAAAGAAATTCCTAAAAAAGTTAATATTTTTTTGTGGCGGGTCGCTTGGGATAGGTTGCCTACTCGATCGAATCTTTATAAGAGAGGAATGGAGATTGATGATATAAGATGTATTACTTGTAATTGAATTATGGAAACGGTTGATCACATTTTTTTCGAATGTCCGTTAGCTCTTGACTTATGGTCTAAGATTCGTGGTTGGGTCGATCTCAACATCCCTATTTCACCATCATGGGCTTCTTGGTTCGATTGGTATAATAATATGCGTCTCACCGCCGACGCTAAGATCAAGCTCTACGTGATTGTCGGTGCTACTTTGTGGCATATTTGGAGATTTCGCAATTCGGTGCTTTATGGTTCGCCTAGATTGAAAAAATATATTTTGTTCGATTCCATAAGAAATTTTTCTTTTAATTGGATTGTTAGTAGAAGCAAATGTAATTGTAGTTGGAACTCATGGCTTGTTAAGCCATTGTAATCGTTTTTACCCCCTTCCTAGTGTCTTACTAGGAGGGTGTGGTTGTGTTTGTTAATAATATTTCGCAGTTCCAAAAAAAACAAAGAGTACTACTCTATTGACAAAATAGAAATGGATTTTGATCCCACACGTATGCTTGCAAACCGTGCACCAACTTGAGACTTGAAGCCCAAAGAAAGACCTTCAACTTGATATTACGAACAATAATTGACCGGCAAGTGAATTTACCATTAAAAATGAAGTCGTTTCTAGCCATCCAAATGGCCCACATGGTAGCGGGTCCGATCAACTTCCAAAATTTCGAAGCCTTAATGCCCATTCCATAAAACCAATCAAAAGAAAAGTCGACTATAGACCTTGGAATAATCCACCTTATGTTCCACCATCGAAACAAATCCGATAATATACTAGAAGACCATTTACAATGAATTAAAAGGTGATCAATGGTTTCTATATCGGTCATACAAAAAACACAAAGCGTAGAGACATTGGGAGGCAGAATGCTTCTACTAGCAAGAATATCTCTAACGGGAATACATTGCTTAATAGCGAGCCAATGGAACACCATAATCTTGAAAGGAACGTTATTACCCCAAATAATTTTAGGCCACACGGGAGGGGGCAGACCACTCGATTGAACCAGAATATTTATGGCGTCGGCAACAGAGAAGGTAGCACCTGGGCTTGCTGTCCAAATAAGTTGATCCACACCCGATTCGTCCAACCAAAAACGAGACAGAAACAAATGCAGTTCTTGGGCCTTGCTTGGGTTAAAATTGGAAAGCGACAATGGAAGATGGAAATTCCATCCTAACTGATGTGCATCCAAGTTAGAAGGAAACCGAAACCGATTAACACATTGGTTCTTTTGTTCACAAATGAAGAATAAAGAAGGAAAAACATCCTTCAAAATACACCCATCCGCCCAAGAACCATACCAAAAAAAGGATGCTTGCACCATCTCCTAACTTCCACATCCAAACATTAGGACCAACAATACATTGAGCGGGATCATTCTTTTGAAGATTTATCAAATCTCGCCAAATGGGAGAGAGTTAACAATTTTGTAACGAAGCCACATTATTCATTAATTTACCACGAAAAGAAGGGCTAAAAGAAGTAACGACGATGGACTTCCATAAACTTTGATGGTTTGAGTTTAACCGAACCCACCATTTGGCTAGCATCGCGAGGTCTTTAAGCCGAAATGGAGTAATACCTAAACCACCGAGATCCTTAGGCAAGCACATCGAATCCCATTTGACTAAACAAGTTTTCTTTTTAAGACAATCACCTCCCCAAAGAAAGTTCGTACGGTATCTTTCGAGTTGCTTTATAATAGCTACCGGAGCTTTATATAAAGACATATGATGAAGAGGTAGATTGGAGATAACCACGTTAATCATAACAAGATGCCCCCCCGAAGGAGAGACATCTACCTCTCCACCTGGCTAGTTTCCTTTTGAATTTTGTTATGATCGGATCCCACATTGAAATTCTATCTCTACTAATCCCAATTGGAATACCAAGATATTCAAGGGAAAAACGCCAACTTTACAATCCAAAATAGCCTAGTAAGTGATCATGTCTTCTCGAGAAACATGAATACCGTACAATGTAGTTTTGGTGGCATTCATTTGAAGACCGGAAAGGCTAAAAAATACATGTAAAATGTGTTTGATCCGATTGAGCTCTTTAACATTCGGTTGAGCAAAGATAATGGTATCATCGGCGAATTGGGAGTGATTAATCTTCAAGTTTGTACCAATATCAAAACCTACAAGATAGCCATTTACCATATCTTTGGAAAGCAATTTACTTAGGGACCTCTACAACAATGATAAACAAAAAAGAGGAAAGTGGATCTCCTTGCCTCAATCCACGTTTCATAGTCCCCTCGTTTGAAGGAGAACCATTAATGAGAACCTAAAAGTCAATGTTTGAAATACACGTCTTGATCCATGAAATGAATCTAGAACCGAATCCTGCAACACCTCCGAAAGAAACTTATGAGAAACGCTATCATAAGCTTTAGAGAAATCGATTTTCAAAAGAACGATTGGATTCTTATTCTTTTTTGCCATGTGAATAACTTCACAAACCACCATAACCCCATCCATTAGTAACCGCGGAGGAATGAACCCATTTTGATTTTTACTAATTAAAAAGGGATTAACACGTTTTAATCTATTAACTAGAGTCTTTGCGATGATTTTGTAAGGAGCATTTATAAGACTTATGGGGCGTAAATGCTCAATACTCGTAGCCGAATTAGATTTAGGAATTAAAACAATGAAAGATGAATTAAAACCTTTTGGAAAAGCCAGATTGGCGTGAAATTCCTGAAACATCTCCATAATAACATCTTCAAGAAAAGTCCATGATTTCTTAAAAAATTCTAAAGAGAACCCATCCGGCCCTGGCGCTTTATTACCATCGAAACCTTTAACCACCGAAAAAACTTTACTAACAAGAAAGGGTCCTTCAATAATGGGATGTAAGTGAGCAGCGACCCAGCCCAAGTTCAATGAAGCCCATGGACAGGAAGCAGGAGGCTGATCAGAAATAGAAACAGAAGGTAGTGTAAATACAGCAGACCCGGGCAGGAAATTGAGACCTGCAGCTGCACCTGTGCTAACTGAAACATGAGAAAATAAGGAAATAAAGTATTGTAAGGCGTGGTCTTTGACTTTGGAAGGGTCATCCTCCCATGAATCACCAATCTTTAACCCCGCAATATACGAGGATTGTTGTTTAATACGAGCAACGACATGAAAAAACTTTGTATTCTTATCCCCAAGTTTAAGCCAAAGAAAACGAGAATGGAGTCTCCATTTTGATTCAATACAGATCGAGAGCTTCTTTTTGATTATCTTTATTGAAGCTAAAGTAGCCAATTCAAATACGTCTAAGTCCCTTAATCTAAAGCAATTTCTTAGAAAAATGATTTCATTCACACATTGTTTGAGATCATAGGCATCTTGATCCCTTTGAGAAGAAAGCCACTGTTTCAAATCACCTTTGAGTAAACGGAGTTTTTTATTCACTTTAAACGCTGCCCATCCGACTACTTGATAACCATTCTATTTAGATTCACAAAATTCTAAAAAATCCTTCTTTTGAAACCACAAGTTGTTGAAATGAAACGGTTTAGGACCCCAATTACATAACTTCTTACCCCATATGATTGGCTTGTGATCATACTTATCCGTGTGGATAGTTTCCGAAATGGCGTCGGGCCAAATAGAAACCCAACAATGTGTTGGAAGTTTTTCAAAGATTTCGTGTAGGGTAAATTAATCGATGACCGGATAAATCACTGATGTCATACCCCGTCCTAATCCATCTGGACGAAATCACCAACATCTGGTCTCATTGTGATGATCGACTCCAAATAATATCTTTAAAATGAGCAAATGCACAACGGAAGGTTTCTTTCATACCTGAGAATAAACATACTTTCAAGTGTCAACCAAAAGGTTGGTGAGTTCATAAGCTTATCATAAAATAATAAAATTCATCATTTTGATAGACCACAAGATTTAAATGCTGCATGGTACAAATGGGCCCGAATCCTATACCCACCTGTAATGTACATGCGATATCTTTTAAATACAGTACACCATTCTCGTGTACGAAATCATTTTTCATAAATCTTAGTAACCATACACATATCTCGTGCACAAAAATAACATACACATAACCTGTGTATAAAATCATTCTCTCGACACATAACATTCACTTTTCATTGCTTTCATAACTTGGCTTGGTAACCGACCTTAACATATAATGCGCATAATAATATCCCCAAAACAGAACATCTCGTCTGTATAATAATCATATAAACTTCGAAGTACTAAACACCACGCCCACTAGCCCTTCCGTCTAGTGAACATTCTGGTGGGGGTGTTAAACCCGGTAGCTACCTTTAGGATTCACGTCAATTAGGCGTGCACTAATTCTCAAAATTAGTGATGTTCCCTAATTCTTAGGTTACCAAGCAATAATAATCAGGGGAAAAATATTCATAACAATTGTGGCAATTATCACGTCCACATAATTCAATGGTGGCAATTATCACGTCCACATAATTCGTTCGAGGAATGTTTTGCTTGTGTCTATCTCGTCAAACATTTATAAGAGCATTTCATGTATTCGCAGTTCAAAATGTATTTCAAAAGCATTTAATAAAGCAGTTGTAAAAGTAGCGCATGTATTCTCAGTCCCAAAAATGTAAAGAGTAAAAGGGAATCAAACGAACTCACAATACTGTATTTTGTAGTAAAAATACATATGACGACATTGAACAATGCAGGGTTGGCCTCGGATTCACGAACCTATATCAAGTATATATATTAAAATCTACACTTGTAATTGACAAGTTTATGTATTATCATTAATTGTTATTTTAGTAATTTGTATGTTTTATTAATAACTAAATTAACTATGTTTATTTTATATACTTTATTTATTATGAAATTATTAATGTTATTATGTGATATGTACTAAATATATTCTTATATACTTATTTATTTGGTAAAATAATATAAGTAACAATTTGTATCTTTTTATGATAATATTAATAATAATAATAATAATTAGATTTTTAGTAATGATATTAATTTTAATAGTTTTGATAATAATAATAAAAGTAATCTTAGTAATAATAAAAGTAATGATAATAATAATGATAAGATAAAATGTTAGTTTTCATAAAAATAATACTTTTTGTAATAATGGTGATTTTTATAAAAAATGATGATTTTATTAAAAGTTTTGATAGTCATATTAATGATAATACTATTATTAATGTTAAATGTTAATTCTAATACTATTATTAATAAAAATGTTACTTTTAGTAACAATGGTCACCATAATCATACTGATAATAATAATATCTATAATAATATAAATTTTAATATCAATGATAATGGTTTCAATCATAATGCTATTACCAATAATAACCTAATTGATAGTACTAATAATAATACTTATACTAATAATAGTAATAAAAATCTTATTGTTAATATTAGTGATGATAATTATTACAATAATTATACTGATGTCAAAGCTAAGGGGTATAAAATACTATTAAATTTTACAAGAAAATACTATTAAATACGATACAATTTTACACAAGATATTTATTTATTTATTGAATGGATATACTTAAACCTTGCTACAACACTTATAGGCAGTGTACCTAATTGTACAGTAGTGTAGTTTTTAGTAAGTCCGGTTCGTTCCACAGGGAATCTTTTTCACAAAGCTTAACGCTATATTAGTTTAAATTTATAAAAATACAAATATATATAAGTAATATTATTATTATAAAGGGGGGTTTTTACCGTTTAATGACCGGTTTATCGATTTTAAAACTTTAGTCGCAGTTAAAACCAAATGTAAAATATTAAAAGGACTTTAATTTAAAGCGTAAAGTAAATAACGATAATGAAATTGCGAATAATAAAAGTGCGATAAAATAAACTTGCGATAATTAAAAAGTACGATAATTAAAAGTGCAATTAAATATAATAACAATAAATAAAAATGCGATAATTAGAAGTGCAATTAAATATAAAATAAAGGAAATTAAATATGAAATAAAAGAATTATGCTTATTTAAACTTCCGTAATCATGATGTTTGACGTGTTGATTTTAGTTTTATGCCCATGGGTTAATTGTCCTTTGTCCTGTATTATTTAATATGTCCATACGGATTTGTCCATAATAGTCCATCAGTCATAAATATAAAGAGCGAAAGCCTTCGTCAAATTATTCTTATTCCCGAAGTCAAATATTCCAACTAATTAGGGATTCGAATTGTAACAAGGTTTTAATACTTTGTTTAATGAATACACCAGGTTATCGACTGCGTGTAAACCAAGGTTTTACTACTTTGTTAACAATTACACCAATTGCCCTTGAATGTAATTCACCCCTATTTCAACAAGTCTATTAACTATTAATCCAGTTCCGTGTCCGGTAAAATGAATAATTATCGGTATTTATAGATATCCCGCCCACCGTACCCAGTCAAGCGTATGTGGTTATATATAAATACATCGAATTATAAGTTTGTATATTAAATTAACAAGGTATTGTTTAGTTAATATAAAACCCATTAATAACCCATAGTCTAATTTTCACAAGTGTCGTTCTTTTATCCAAACCCCAATTATGGTACAAGGCCCAATTACCCAATTTTAGTAATTAGCCCAACATCATGATTACTTCGGATTTAAATAAGTATAATAATAACTTAGCTACGAGACATTAAATTAAAAAGGTTGAACATAACTTACAATGATTAAAAATAGCGTAGCGTTACACGGACAGAATTTCGACTTACACCCTTACAACATTTGCTAACATACCCTTATTATTAGGATTAAAATTAAAATTAAAATTAAAATATAAATTATAAATATAAATATTACGTATAGATATAGAGAGATTGATATATATTATATGGTTTATGCGATCAGAATTCGTTTGCTTTTATAGGGAGTTTCAGTTTTTGGGGCTCCGCGACTTGCGGCCCTTTTCTTCTTCAAACTCCGTGAGTCGCGGAGATCGTTTTTACAGCTCACCCACATTTGGCTCTTTGTTTGCCGACGATTTTTATAAATATAATATATATATATAATTAATATAATATTATATTATATTTATATACATAATTAACTTGTAATTTTTAGTCCGTTGCGTCGAGCGTTGAGAGCTGACTCTGGTCCCGGTTTCGGATTTTCGAACGTCCTTGCGTACAATTTAATATCTTGTACTTTGCGTTTTGAATCTTGTACTCTTGTAATTTCGAGACGTTTCTTATCAATAATTGGAACCGCTTTGATTGTGTTTTGTACTTTTGAGCTTTTTGGTCGTTTGCGTCTTCAATTCGTCGAATCTGTCTTTTGTCTTCACCTTTTAATATTTAAACGAATATCACTTGTAAATAGAACATTTGCAACTAAAAGCTTGTCTTTCTTGGGGAATAATGCTATGAAATATATGTTCGTTTTTAGCATTATCAAATATTCCCACACTTGAGCGTTGATTGTCCTCAAGCAATATAGTCTTGAAATACTAGAATCACTTCTTTATTCTTCACACTTTGTAGATCAGTGATTTCTTTACGGCGGTATAAACAATGGTAGTAACGATATGGTTTACAGTCCCACATGACTATAAAAATTTAGATCCATTAAGGAAATTGGATCTTTATGAAAACATTTGATCTTTTGAAAATTAAATCTAGTTTTTACCCTAGATAAGTTTTCCGGAATAACGCTTCACCGGTGTTTGCAAATTATTTTTGTGGGTTTTGTGGGTTTCAGATTTGAAAATTTTAGCTCAAAACTTGCGGTTTTGTGTCACCCACTTGCTAACCTTGTATTAGGAAAGCAACACGTCCAGTTTACTTGTCCTGTATATTACCTTTCGGTAAACTACCGTCCGGTTGTAAAGGAAAGCGTTTGAACAAGCAACTGTTAAGGCAATGTCCCCTGACATGCTTTTAATTATGATCTATAACGTGTCGGACGCAATTACTATCCTTTGTAGGAGCAATAGTAAAGCTCACCCTTTTAATTTTTCGGTCTGGCACAAGGTCCTGTCTTTGACCATGCTATGCAACCACCATTCTTACGATTGACACCCGATTTGGTTCAGGTGACCTAATGAATTCCAGGTGAATTCATAGGATTTTACGTTCAATGGTAATGAACGCATTGAAAATGGGTTTTTAGAAAACAAATCGGTTTGTAATTTTGATCAAAATATTTTCTCGTTCAAGCTCGAGTTTAGATATCATTGAATTCCATGAGTTTGTAATTCTCAATCTTTAAGGTCAATCTCAAGGATTGAGTAATATCAGGCTTAAAAGCTGATTTTTGATCTTTAAGGAGATTATCCTTTCTGGGGATCTGATTCATTAGTCTTATCAAGCTAATTTGCATGGTGCCCCCCCATTGTACGAGATAAATCCTTCTCATGGTTAGGATAAATCTGACCACTTGGTGACCCTGTTTTATGCTGAGGTCCGTGGATTTCCTGCTGATTTTAGTGATGACTTTTCTAGATTTTTCGTCAACCTACAGCTGGTCTGGACGACAACTTCCTGACCTAAATCAAGAAGCGCGTTTCTTTTTCGGAATACTTTACTTCCTTTTAATAATGGAATTGATTCATCGTGTAGATCCATCTTTCTTACAGTAAATCAGGTAAAACTTTTTAGTTTAGTCCAAAGCAAAAGTATTTTCAGTTATTTGTACAAAAATATGTGACATATGTTTAAAATATCTTGGTAAATTTTCCCACACTTGGCTTTTATTTTCCTTTTTATTGTCATCTATTCCATTTTAAATGAATTCTAACATTTTGGTTTGTTTCTCAATTTATGTCCTTTCCGAGGTAACAATAATTTCGGTGTTAAAACCTAGTTTTATCATTCATAAATATGTATAAACATGATTTTGAGTTCATTTAATTGAAAATTTTGAAAAATTTTACTAGAATTGGGTAGTCAGTATATAAGACTAGGGCTGTTCTTTATTATCAGAGAGCACTAGATTCTAATACAACTACTGCTTTACTAGTATTTTTAATGGTAACCAAGTGTTTAAGATAAAAATTTTTAAAAATCCGAAAGAATTTAACCCCTTCCCACACTTAAGATCTTGGAATGCCCTCATTTGCAAGAAATCAGTAACAATTTAAATTATTGAGGGTGATTTGTGTGAAAATGATTAAATTTTACCAAAGTTTCCAAATATATTGGCGTTTGTTTGCTGAATGATAAATGGTGCACATCATTTGTTCATTCCGTCTTGTTGTTATTTCACATATATTTTGCATCTTGTCGTCAAAATTAGTTGCTTTTGCTGAACTTAATGCCAGTCTTTGAAAATGCGTTGTTTTACCCTGTTGTGTACATAAGATAAACTGCAAACATATATACATATTTTTGAAGTTTGGTATTTTACCCCACATTCAAAAATTATTAAAATCTAAGAATAAAAGTTAGAAAATTATAAAAACTATTACAATATTAACATAAGTATTAAACGTATCAACATTACAAATTACAAAATAAAAAAAACTAAGTAGACTAGGGATGATACTGATACTAGTAGGGGTTCCATGCATAACCATAGGTGCTATAAAATGCTTCGGCTGGGTTATACGTAGGATACGGTGGTTGGATCTCTATAGACCAGGGAGGGAATATGGGCGATGGAGTAGGAATATAGTTTCTACCTATATGTTGGCAATAAGCTATGATTTGGTTTTGATGAACTTGCCAATCTTCAAATGCTCTATGTCTAGCATTTTCATACTCTTGTGAAGCTATAAATCTTTGCATTTCTGCCATTTCATTTCCCCCTCCTACATTACCTTGCTGTTGGTTTCTCTCAACCTGTGGATGTCTACCATTATATCGTGCTGCGGCGTTATTTCGCCTCTTCAAAACTTTCGCACCATGGTATAAATTTAAACTTATTGTATCTCGGGGTTCTGGTTCTTCGATTAGTAATCCCCCCCGACTTATATCCACACCGAGATATTCAGCAATTAAAGTAATAAATATACCACCTCCAATTATGCTATGCGGTCTCATCCCCCTAACCATAGCTGATAAATAATAACCCACACAATAAGGTATACTTACAGCGCTTTGTGGGTCTCGAATACACATATGGTAAAACAAATCCTGTTCATTTACCTTTTCCTTATTCTTACCTCTTTGTGTAATCGAATTAGCTGAAAACCTATGAATTACTCTTAACTCTGCTCTATCTATATCCAAATAAGAGTAATTTCCCCCTTTAAATCGGTGATGGCTAGTCATTTGACTCCATACACCATGTGTATCAAAATTTTCATCTATCTTTCTACCATTTAGTATCAACCCTCTACAATCGGCAGATGCTAACTCCTCAGGCGTATATATACGTAAAGCCTGAGCCATGTCTAGTAAAGACATGTGGCGCATCGAACCTCCTAACAAAAATCTAATAAAAGATCGATCGGTTAAACTAGCTACCCGATCATTTAATTCTATACTACACAACAATTCTTCACACCATACTTTATATACAGGTCTACGCATGTTGAATAACCGTACCCAATCGTTAAAAGTAGAATTACCATACCTCTGTGCAAGTAATTCCCTAATTGGCCCGGCCAATTCTACAGCTTCTAATGGTCCCCATTCTATAACCCTAGGTAACTCAACAGCTTTAGAATGAAGAGTATGCAAACCCCTTTGGTATTTTGGATAATCTATCCAAAGTCTGTCAAATCTCAGGTTCGGGTGCAAATCTTCCAAGTGCATATCAGAAAATGTCATGACTGGATGAGGTATATCTTGTTTGTAGTAGTTATCCACCTCCTGTTGTTCCGCATTTTCAGCAGGAGCATTGCGAGCTTGGGATGAAGATTCACCCCTTTCAGTCTGCAAAACACATCAAACACAATTTTTGTGCATCCAAATATGCATTAGTGTCAGCAAAATCATCAATAATAATTACAATGACATGTTTAATTTATATCAAACTTAAGCTCATTTTCATATTTTCATCAAATCTACACTTTTTCAAATAAGCATATACGAAAATGTTCGCCAAGTTCATAAGCATTCAACTCAAATAACATGTCAAAATAATCATTACTAGCAATTAAACAAGTTTCAAATGGCATTATCTCTCAAAAATCAAGTTCATGAATTTTAGACTTGAAAAAGTCCACTTTAATTCTCAAAATCATGTTTAGGCTCAAAGTTTGGATCATTTAACTACCTAAACATGTTACACTACTTAATTTAGCAACAATTCATGACAAAAATCAGCCATAACCTGTTTATATCAAAAAGCCCCAAATTTGCTCAAGAACACAAACCCTAGATTACTCAAAATTTGAAGTTTAAGGCTTCTAATCATGTTAAATAGCATCAATCTAGGTTATACAAGCATAATACATAAACAATTTAAGCATAATTACACTAAAAAGCATCAAAATCAAATTGGGTATAAAATTGCTCAAGAACACTAATTTTCGGATTAAATGGTGTTTAGGTGTAGAAATTTACCGTTTTTCTTGAATAATTCCTTGATAGCATCCTTCTCAACATGATTTTAGTAAAAGATTTGATGATTAACGGTGAAAAATTGTGAATTTGGGAGGTCTTTTTCGGGTTTTTTCGGGTGTTATTTCGCAGTTTTGTGGTGTGGGGAGTGAGGATACTGATCTGATTACGTTTTTATTTTTTTCTGGGTTTTGGTCCCTCCGCGAGTCGCGGTGTTTGACCCTTCAAACTCCGCGAGTCTCGGAGTTTGTATATTTTTTTATTTTTTTAAATATCTTATACTAATTAAGACAATTAAGTAATTAATTTTAAAATTTTGTTTCCCTTGTTATTTAGGATGAGGTCGTTTCGGATCGATGTCCTAGTCCGTCCTTCGACAAAATTTTAAAATTTGTCTTTTTGTAGCGATTGTTTTAAAAGCTAAGATTTTTGGTTTTTAATGTTTTTGGCATACTTTAATTCAATAAGATTAAAAATAATGATAATAAAAGTTCTCGTCCCTCCCTTGGGTAAAGCAATTTCGGTTCAATGACCTAGTCTTCAACTTACGACGAATTTTAAAAATCATATTTTTAAATTAATGAGATAAAGTAAATTTTTGTTTTTTAAATTCACACCAACTTAAATTAAAAATACATAAAATTCAAAATTAATATTAAAAATTCACACCAAACTTACAATTTAAAATGCATAAAAATAAAATTCATATTTTAAAAATTAAAAATTCACACCAAACTTAATTTAAAAATTTATATTATAAATTCACACCAAACTTATATTTAATTTTTCAAATATTTACAATTTTAAATATATTGTATTTACAAAGTTTGCAATATTAATTTAAGATTTATATATTAATTTTAAAAACATGGTAAAAATAAAATTAAAAATCTTTTTGGCTTTTTATCCCACTTTAATCAATCAAATATTATCAAAAATATGCGCCCCTCTTTTCAGTAAAGTAATTTCGGTTCCAAGACCTAATTTAACTCATGACGAATTTTTGAAATATTTTGGGTTAATTGATTAAAGATATTTATACCTTAAGAATAAACGTTAAATTTCGCAGTGATGTAATAAATTTTTGTATGATATCAATAATTTCGGTCGCCAAACCTAATTTTATTCAATACCAATTTAATACTTTATAGCGAACAAATTAGCGTTTATTATCAAAAGGTTAAAAATAAAAATGAAAATAAAAACTGTACAGACTTACCTGTGAGATAGTATTCTTAGTTATACGATCTATCGCATTCATAAGATAGTCGGTTTAATTGGTTTTCCATAGCTACATAGGCGTAGCCTCGAGCATTCAGTATTTTTTCTTCTAAACATATGAACGGTCCGTCTCTGCATAAAGTAACAAATTCGGTGTTTGAATAGGTTTGATTATTTGAACATTTACCTCCATGTGACCATTTTCCGCATTTGTGATATCTTTCTAGGTGTCGTGCTCTTCTTTTTGCTGCGGATTTTGATTTTCCTTTACCAAATTGTAACTTATTATCTTCGCATCTGGATTCTTTTCTTACTCCGTCCAATCTTTCTCTGATTACTGATACTATTTCACTCGGTAGTGTGTCATTATTACGTTTAGTGATCAAAGCGTGTAGCATTAGACCATGGTTTAGTTCACAGACAGTCTTCATTTCGTAAAAACCTAAAAAAATAAAAATTCAGAATGGGGGGAGAAGACTAGTTCTTTAGGGTCTGCTAGGGAAAGACCATTCGAGTTCCATTTTTCGAGAACTACACGAAAACAGAAAATCTAACTCTAACAGAAATACATAAACCCCCTATACTTAGTTGAAATTGTGATTAACATTATTTTCAATTGAATCATCAACAACTTGTATATCTTTGACTTTTACTTCAATCCATTTATTGATTTCCTCCGTAACTTTCACAAATTCAACTAACATTGCCTTTTTTTTTTTACGATAAATTGGATATTAATCGGTTATATAACTTAAAGTTTCCTTTAATCTTAGCATCGTGAATCCGTTTATAAAGTTTCTTCGTTGAACTGTTAAAAATGGGTTCATCTAATTTCGTATCATCAACGGCATTCTTTGTGGTTGAATCATCATTAAGTGTTTCTTCATCTTCCCCACACTTATGCGTTTTAATTGGTCTAACAGTTTTGATTGGTGGAGATCTAAACTTTCGGTTAACAAAGGTGATCGATGTATCACCATCCCTAAGTGTCATTCTACCTTCTCTTACATCAATGAATGCCTCGGTGGTTGCTAAAAATGGGCGACCTAGAATTAGAGGAATATCAAGGTTTTCCTCCATATTAATCACTATGAAGTTTGCAACAAAGGTCAAACTTCTCACGTTAACAAGTAAATTATTTGCTATTCCAATCGGGTGTTTAATGGTTTGGTCAAATGATTGAACACCTATTTTGGTTGGTTTTAATTTACCCATGCCTAATTTTTTGTATAAGGAAAGAGGCATAATATTTGCACTTGCTCCTAAATCTGCGAGTCCATTATATACAGCACCATCATTAAGTAAGCAAGAAATGATAAATTCACCCGGGTCTCCTGCTTTAGTAAGTCGAGTTGGTTTGTAAACCTTTTTCGGGTGTTCTTTCCTTGGTTCTTTCACTTCTATTTGAATTTCTTGTTCACATTTTTCTTCGTTTCTTGGAATGGGAGGTTTGTATAAGAATTCTTCTTCATCACTCAAATTTGAATCCTCCTTATATCCTAATTTTGATTTTTCATATGTTGTTGATAAGATATTTATGTTTTCATTTTGAAGGTTTTCTTGGGTAATGAAATTATGATTAACTTCATTGTCAACTTCCATCGGACCATGTATGTAATGTTTAACTCTGTGACTATTAACTTTAAATTCAATCCCATTTGAATTTATTAATTCTATCCTTCCGTATGGGAAAACTCTTTTGACTATGAATGGTCCAGACCATCTTGATTTCAATTTTCTAGGAAATAGCTTGATTCGTGAATTGAAAAGAAGAACTCTGTCTCCTTCTTTAAATTCTTTTGAACTTCTGATTCTTTTATCATGCCATTTCTTCGTTCTTTCTTTATAGATTAACGAATTTTCGTATGCTTCATGTCTTAATTCTTCTAATTCATTTAGTTGACTTAATCGTAGACGTCCAGCTTAATGTATATCAAGATTACATGTCTTCAAAGCCCAAAATGCTTTGTGTTCAATTTCTACTGGAAGATGACATGCTTTTCCATAAACATGTCTAAAAGGTGTGGTTCCAATTGGAGTTTTGTAGGCTGTTCTAAAAGCCCAGAGTGCATCCTCCAATTTAATGGACCATTCCTTCGGATTTGATCATACGGTTTTCTCTAAAATACGTTTTAAAGCTCGGTTGGTATTTTCAACTTGTCCACTTGTTTGTGGATGATATGCGGTGGAGATTTTATGAGTTACTCCATATCTTTTAAGAACTTTCTCAAGTTGATTATTATAGAAATGAGTACCCCGATCACTTATTAAAGCTTTCGGTGTTCCAAACCTTGCAAAAAGACGTTTTAAAAAGTTGACTACAACTCGTGCATCGTTAGTTGGGAGAGCTTGTGCTTCCGCCTATTTAGATACATAATCAATGGCTACGAGAATATAGAGATTATTATGAGATTTTGGAAATGGACCCATAAAGTCAATACCCCAAATGTCAAATACTTCACATACTTGAATGATATTTTGTGGCATTTCATCACGTTGACTTATTTTTCCGGCCCTTTGACAAGCATCACAGGATTTGCAAAGAAGGTGTGCGTCTTTGTAAATTGTAGGCCAATAGAATCCAGCATCATAAACTTTTCTTGCTATTAGTTGAGGCCCATAATGCCCTCCTGTTGGTCCTGTGTGACAATGGTTTAAAATTTTACTAGCTTCATCTCTAAATACACATCGACGTATTATTCCATCGGGACAACTTTTAAACAGATGTGGATCTTCCCAAAAATAGTGTTTTATATCACTGAAGAATTTCTTTCGTTTTTGGTACGATAATCCTTTTTCAAGGAATCCACAAACTAAGTAGTTTGCATAGTATGCAAACCATGGAATTTCATTATAATCTATCTTCAATAGATATTCATCAGGAAAGTTGTCTTGTATGGCCGATTCATTTAGAACTTCTAATTCAGGATTTTCAAGACGAGAAAGATGATCAGCGGCGAGATTTTCTGCTCCTCTTTTATCTCGTATTTCAATATCGAACTCTTGTAAGAGTAAGATCCAACGGATTAATCTTGGTTTGGCATCTTGTTTCGAAAATAGGTATCTAAGAGCAGAATGGTCGGTATAGACCACCGTTTTTGCTAGAACGAGATATGAACGAAATTTGTCAAAAGCAAAGACAATAGCAAGGAGTTCTTTTTCAGTAGTTGTGTAATTTGTTTGTGCTCCTTGTAACGTCTTACTAGCATAATATATAGGTTGAAATCGTTTTTCAATCCTTTGTCCTAAAACGGCTCCCATTGCAAAATCACTTGCATCGCACATTAGTTCAAATGGTAGATTCCAATTCGGTGTTATCATGATCGGCGCATTAGTGAGTTTCTCTTTAAGAATATTAAAAGATTTGATACATTCATCTGAAAAAATGAATGGAGCATCTTTTTCTAGGAGTTTATTCTTAGGAGTAGCAATTTTAGAAAAATCTTTTATGAAACGTCGGTAAAAACCGGCATGCCCTAGAAAACTCCTAACTCCTCTAACATTGGTGGGATGTGGAAGTTTAGCAATTACATCTACTTTAGCTCTATCCACTTCAATTCCTTCTTTTGAAATTTTATGACCAAGAACGATGCCTTCTTTAACCATAAAATGGCATTTCTCCCAATTAAGTACTAGATTTAATTGTTCGCATCTAATAAGCATTCGTTCCAGATTAACTAGACATGATTCAAATGTATCACCGAAGACTGAAAAGTCATCCATGAAAACTTCCATGCATTCTTCTATCATGTCGTGAAAAATCGGCATCATACACCTTTGAAAGGTTGCAGGGGCGTTGCAAAGTCCAAATGGCATGCGTTTGTAAGCAAAAGTATCATAAGGGCACGTGAACGTAGTTTTCTCTTGATCTTCGGGTGCTATTGGAATTTGAAAATATCCGGAAAATCCATCTAGAAAACAATAGTAACTATTTCCGGCTAATCTTTCCAACATTTGATCAATGAAAGGTAAGGGAAAGTGATCTTTTCTGGTGGCGTCATTTAATTTTCTATAATCAATACACACATGCCATCCTGTTACAGTCCTAGTAGGAATAAGCTCATTTTTCTCATTTGTAATGACAGTCATGCCACCCTTCTTAGGCACGCATTGAACTGGGCTTACCCATGGACTATCAGAAATTGGATATATTAAACCTGCATCTAGTAGTTTAATAATTTCTTTTTTAACTACATCTTGCATATTAGGATTTAGTCTTCATTGGCGTTGCACATATGTTTTATGACCTTCTTCCATAAGGATTTTATGTGTGCAATACGAAGGACTTATTACTTTAATATCATGAATTTTCCATGCAATGGCTGGTTTATGAGCTTTCAACACAGAAATGAGTTGTGATTTCTCATTTTCAGTAAGAGAAGACGATATTATTACAGGTAATTTAGATTCACTATGTAAATAAGCGTATTCCAAATGGTTTGGAAGTGGCTTTAGCTCTAATTTCGGAGGTTCTTCTATCGATGATTTATATCGATATCTGTCTTCTTCTTTTAGCATTTGAATTTCTTCTGTTGTTGGTTCATATCCATTAGCTATTAGTGTAGCTAACATTTCAGCTTCATCAATTTGTTCAGTTCCTTCTCCTAAAGAACATTCTCCTGTTCCTTGTAATTCTGGAAATTCTTCTAAGAATTCTGCATGTGAATCTATAGTTTGAATATAATAACATGTATCATCTGCAGATTGCGGTTGTTGCATTGCTCTATCAACTGAAAAGGTAACACTCTCATCCTCTATTCTTAGGGTCAATTTCTTACCGAACACGTCTATCATTGCTTTAGCCGTGTTTAAGAATGGTCTTCCTAATATAAGAGGAACTTGAGAATCTTCTTCCATGTCCAGAACAACAAAATCTACTGGAAATACTAAAGTACCAACTTTAACTAGCATGTTCTCCATTATCCCTCTAGGATATTTTATTGATCGATCGGCTAGTTGTATGCTTATTCTTGTTGGTTTCAATTCTCCAAGGTCTAGTTTAGCGTATAGTGAATACGGCATTAGATTTATACTAGCACCTAAGTCTGCCAATGCTTCTATTGAACTAAAACTACCCAGAAAACATGGAATTGTGAAACTTCCTGGATCAGATAGTTTTTCTGGTATCTTATTCAACAACACTGCTGAACAATTAGCATTCATAGTAACAGCCGAAAGTTCTTCCATTTTCTTTCTATTTGAGATTAGATCTTTCAAGAATTTAGCATATCTAGGCATTCCTGAAATCACATCAATGAAAGGAAGATTTACATTTATTTGTTTAAACATATTCAAGAATTTAGATTGCTATTTTACTCGGATAAGGAAGTGGTAGTTGGTATGGTTTAACATAAGGTTTAGCCTTAACTGTGTTATCTTCATTAACCTTTTCAACTACCGGTTCTTTTTTCTTATCTTGATCAGGTTGTGGTTCTTGTGGAGTAGGAATAGTTTCATCAGAAGTTACAGGTATTTCAGGTGATTTTAGTGTTGTACCACTTCTTGTGGTAATGGCTTTAGCTGTTTCATTCCGGGGGTTAGCATTTGTATCACTAGGTAAACTTCCCGGTTTTCTTTCACCTATTAACCTTGCTAGGTTACTTACTTCTTGTTCCAAGTTTTGAATAGAAGCTTGTTGATTTCTAAATGCTTGAGCATTTTGTTCATTGGTTTGTTTTTGAGATGTGAAAAACTGCGTTTGAGTTTCAACTAGCTTCGTCATCATATCTTCTAAATTCGTCTTTTTATCATCGGTTTGTTGTGGTTTGTTTTGAAAATTAGGTCTTTGCTGATTGTAAGTATTGTTGGATACTTGTTGATTGCTAGGACCTTGTTGGTTGTTGTATGGAATATTTCGGTTATAGTTCTGATTTTGATTGTAAATAGGTCTTGGCGGTTGATAATTATTCTGATAATTATTTCCAGGTCTTTGGTTTATGTATGAAATATTCTCTCTTTGTTCCATTGTTAATTCAATACCGAGAAAATCTTTTGTCAAATGTGGTCCTCCACACTGCTCACAACTAATTCGTATTGAGTGAATATCTTTAGTCATCTTTTTCATTCGTCTCTCAACAGCATCTATCTTTGCGGAAATGGAATCTAAGTCATGGCTAGAATCGGCTCTAGCTGCTTTAGATGATCTAACGATATCTTTTTCTTGGTGCCACTCATGTGAGTGGGAAGCAGTGTTATCAATAATTTTGTAAGCATCAGTTTCGGTTTTCTTCATAATAGAACCACCAGCTGCTATATCTATGTCTCTCCTTGTAGTGATGTCGCATCCTTGGTAGAATATTTGTACTATTTGACAGGTGTCTAAACCATGTTGCGGACATCCTCTTAATAACTTTCCAAATCTTGTCCACGCCTCATATAGAGTTTCATTTGGCTTCTGTGTAAACGTAACAATTTCTCCTTGAAGTCTTACGGCTTTAGATGCAGGAAAAAATTGTTTAAGAAATTTTTCAACTAAAACGTCCCATGTATCAATCGCCCCTTCAGGTAACGATTCCAACCAATCTTTGGCTTCTCCCTTTAAAGTCCAGGGAAATAACATGAGATATATATGTTCATCCTCCACTTCTCGGATTTTAAATAGTGTGCAGATCCTATTAAAGGTACGAAGATGTTCATTTAGATCTTCCTTCGGTGCACCACTAAATTGGCATTGATTAGTCACCATGTATAGAATTTGTCCTTTGATTTCATAATCTGGTGCATTAATGTCAGGATGAGTAATTGCGTGACCTTGGCCAGTGCGTTTAGCTCTCATTCGGTCTTCCATACTTAAAGGTTCCAGATTCTCCATAATTGAATTTGTTGAATTGGAATCACTAGAGGATTCTGATTTAATGGTTCGTTCCTCAACAATCTCTGTTTGAATGATTGGTGGTTCCGGAGAAAAATTTAATGGTTCAGGATCTATGAATCGTCCCTGAATATTCTCCGGATTCTCAATTGTGAGGTCGGGTTCAAAAAATGGATTATCGGAAATTTGAACTGGAGTACTTGGTCGACTGGATGACGATTCTAAAGAAAAATCAACGGCGGTAATATTTGCTAAATGTCTTGATCTAGTTACAGGTGGTGAACGTACAAAAGGTGGTGAACGTCTTGCTCGGTGCATTCACTGAATATCCTATTAGATTTTAAAAGGAAAGAAAAATTATATAAGTTATCCAATTAATAGACTTTTCTGATTTTGCCCACGTTTCGAATAGCCAAAAGATGCAGCAGAGGGGCAGGATTCGTTTAGTCTCAATATAATTGAGGACTGTTTGGCTCCAATAACCCGGTCCACCTACAAATCCAACTATTGCTACGAACCAGAAAATTTTGATGTCTATCAATTTAACCACTTAAAATAAATTTTCGTAATTTTAAGAAATTTAGATAAGAAGTAGAAAAAATTCTAAGTCCTAAAAACTAGAATAGCGAGAAATAAGAAAGAAAAAGAGCGTGTCGGAAAAAGATCGAAAAATAAAAATAAGAAAGAAAAAGAGTGACTTATAGAACTTAAAAACACTAGACTAACCCAACCTTATTACTATCACTAACTTAAACTTATAATCGCAAATTGAGATTACTAATTGGAATGATAATTGATACATAGGTAAAAGGTGTCTAAAAATATTAAAGCTTATAAGAAAAACTATATCCCAAATGGCAATAACTTAAAAAGAAATTAAAACTTAAAAAGGCATCGCAAAATTCTAAAGTACCTAAATCTTAGTCTAAAGAAAAAGCACTTAAGGGATTTTACGGCAAAGCATAAAAATCTAGAAGTAAAAAAAATAACCATGGCAAAAACTATGTATTAAATACGAGCGAAAAATACAAATATTACGCTAAAACAATTAAAAAGGGACAAAATATAAAAATATACTAAAAGTTGTAAAAAGTACAATTTTTATAAAAATATTATTTTTATATTATTTATTTTATAAAACTATTAATTTTATATATATTAAACTAATTAAAACTAAATAAAATAAGAAAATTAAAACTAAATATTATACTAATAATACCCTAATTAGGGTTTAAATAATAATAATTAATTAATTACTCCGTATTAAATGCGAGATTAGGGTTCTGGTCTGGCCTGTCAGGGCGGCTCCGCGAGTTGCGGTGCCCGAAGCAGCAAACTCCGCGAGTCGCGGGGTTCCAAAATTCAAATGACAGGTTGATTAAAATTCGACGCGTTTTTTATATATATATTCTGTTTAAATAAAATTATTTATATAATAAAAACTTATATTTAAAAACTAAAATAAAAATAGAACTACTTTATAATTTTAAAAATATCTTAAAAATGATTTATATATATATTAATTTTTTTTTCGGTTTTTTTATGTTCTAAATAAACACAAAATATTTAAATAAAACTTATATTTTTATAAAATACAAATAAAGAAACTTTACAAAACTTAAATATTTAATAAATTCTTAAAAATATTTATATTTATATTTTTGTTTTCTTTTTATGTTTTCGAATAATTAAAAACGTATTTTTACAAAAGTGAATTTTAATAAAAGTAAACTAAAAATAAAAATCCTTTTTTTTTTATAATTATTAGCGTTGCGCTTCCGGATTTTAAGCTAGATTATCCCCGGCAGCGGCGCCAAAAATACTTGATGTCAAAGCTAAGGGGTATAAAATACTATTAAATTTTACAAGAAAATACTATTAAATACGATACAATTTTACACAAGATATTTATTTATTTATTGAATGGATATACTTAAACCTTGCTACAACACTTATAGGCAGTGTACCTAATCGTACAGTAGTGTAGTTTTTAGTAAGTCCGGTTCGTTCCACAGGGAATCTTTTTCACAAAGCTTAACGCTATATTAGTTTAAATTTATAAAAATACAAATATATATATAAGTAATATTATTATTATAAAGGGGGGTTTTTACCGTTTAATGACCGGTTTGTCGATTTTAAAACTTTAGTCGCAGTTAAAACCAAATGTAAAATATTAAAAGGACTTTAATTTAAAGCGTAAAGTAAATAACGATAATGAAATTGCGAATAATAAAAGTGCTATAAAATAAACTTGCGATAATTAAAAAGTACGATAATTAAAAGTGCAATTAAATATAATAACAATAAATAAAAATGCGATAATTAGAAGTGCAATTAAATATAAAATAAAGGAAATTAAATATGAAATAAAAGAATTATGCTTATTTAAACTTCCGTAATCATGATGTTTGACGTGTTGATTTTAGTTTTATGCCCATGGGTTAATTGTCCTTTGTCCTGGATTATTTAATATGTCCATACGGATTTGTCCATAATAGTCCATCAGTCATAAATATAAAGAGCGAAAGCCTTCGTCAAATTATTCTTATTCCCGAAGTCAAATATTCCAACTAATTGGGGATTCGAATTGTAACAAGGTTTTAATACTTTGTTTAATGAATACACCAGGTTATCGACTGCGTGTAAACCAAGGTTTTACTACTTTGTTAACAATTACACCAATTACCCTTGAATGTAATTCACCCCTGTTTCAATAAGTCTATTAACTATTAATCCAGTTCCGTGTCCGGTAAAATGAATAATTATTGGTATTTATAGATATCCCACCCACCGTACCCAGTCAAGCGTATGTGGTTATATATAAATACGTCGAATTATAAGTTTGTATATTAAATTAACAAGGTATTATTTAGTTAATATAAAACCCATTAATAACCCATAGTCTAATTTCCACAAGTGTCGTCCTTTTATCCAAACCCCAATTATGGTACAAGGCCCAATTACCCAATTTTAGTAATTAGCCCAACATCATGATTACTTCGGATTTAAATAAGCATAATAATAACTTAGCTACGAGACATTAAATTAAAAAGGTTGAACATAACTTACAATGATTAAAAATAGCGTAGCGTTACACGGACAGAATTTCGACTTACACCCTTACAACATTTGCTAACATACCCTTATTATTAGGATTAAAATTAAAATTAAAATTAAAATATAAATTATAAATATAAATATTACGTATAGTGATGTGGTAGCGGGGTGTATACAAAATAGCTTATATTTTTACAGGAAATACTATTAAATATGATACAATTTTACACAAGATATTTATTTATTTATTGAATGGATATACTTAAACCTTGCTACAACACTTATAGGCAGTGTACCTAATCGTACAGTAGTGTAGTTTTTAGTAAGTCCGGTTCATTCCACAGGGAAATCTTTAAACAAAGCTTAACGCTATATTAGTTTACTTTTATAAAAATACAAATATATATATAAGTAATATTATTATTATAAAGGGGGGTTTTTACCGTTTAATGACCGGTTTGTCGATTTTAAAACTTTAGTCGCAGTTAAAACCAAATGTAAAATATTAAAAATAAATACAAGACTTAAATTAAAGCGTAAAGTAAATAACGATAATGAAATTGCGAATAATAAAAGTGCGATAAAATAAACTTGCGATAATTAAAAAGTACGATAATTAAAAGTGCAATTAAATATAATAACAATAAAAATGCAATAATTAGAAGTGCAATTAAATATAAAATAAAGAAAATTAAATATGAAATAAAAGAATTCTGCTTATTTAAACTTCCGTAATCATGATGTTCGACGTGTTGATTTTAGTTTTATGCCCATGGGTTAATTGTCCTTTGTCCTGGATTATTTAATATGTCCGTCTGGTTTTTGTCCATAACAGTCCATCAGTCATAAATATAAAGTGCGAGTGTCCTCGTCAAATTATCCTTATACCCGAAGTTAAATATTCCAACTAATTGGGGACTTAAACTGTAACAAGATTTTAATACTTTGTTTAATAATTACACCAGGATGTCGACTGAGTGTAACTCAAAGTTTTAATATTTTGTTATCAATTATACCAAGTGTCCTTGTACATAATTTCACCCCTGTTTTAATTATTCTAGTGGCTATTAATCCATTCCCGTGTCCGGTTAAATGAACGATTATTCGTACATATAAATACCCCGCCCATCGTGTCCGATTGAGTGTATATGGTAATTTATAGGGACGCCCAATTGTAAATCTTTATATTAACATTAACAAACTATCATTTAGTTAAACAAATATAAATCCCATTAATAGCTCATAGTCTAATTTCCACAAGTGTCGTTCTTTTATCCAAACCCCAATTATGGTACAATGCCCAATTACCCAATTTTAGTAATTAGTCCAACATCATGATTACTTCGGATTAAATAAGCATAATAATAACTTAGCTATGAGACATTAATGTAAAAAGGTTGAACATAACTTACAATGATTAAAAATAGCGTAGCGTTACACGGACAGAATTTTAACTTACACCCTTACAACATTCGCTAACATACCCTTATTATTAGAATTATAATTAAAATTAAAATTAAAATATAAATTATATATATATATATATATATTTTACGTATATAGATAGAGAGAATGATATATGATGATTAAAAATGCTCAGAATTCGGTTGCTTTTATAGGGACTTTCAAAACTTGGGGCTCCGCGACTCGCGGCACATTTTGCCTTCAAACTCCTCGAGTCGCGGAGTTTGTAAATACAGCTCAGTCCCTTTTGGAGTCTTTCTTGTCGACGATTTATTTATAAATATAATATATATATAATTAATATAATTAATTATATATTATATTATATTTATATACATAGTTAACTTGTAATTTTTAGTCCGTTGCGTCGAGCGTTGAGAGTTGACTCATGTCCCGGTTCCGGATTTTCGAACGTCCTTGCGTACAATTTAATATCTTGTACTTTGCGTTTTGAATCTTGTACTCTTGTAATTTCGAGACGTTTCTTATCAATAATTGGAACCTCTTTGATTGTCTTTTGTACTTTTGAGCTTTTTGGTCGTTTGCGTCTTCAATTCGTTGAATCTATCTTTTGTCTTCACCTTTTATTATTTAAACGAATATCACTTGTAAATAGAACAATTGCAACTAAAAGCTTGTCTTTCTTGAGGAATAATGCTATGAAATATATGTTCGTTTTTAGCATTATCAAATATTCCCACACTTGAGCGTTGCTTGTCCTCAAGCAATATCGTCTTGAAATACTAGAATCACTTCTTTATTCTTCACACTTTGTACATCAGTGATTTCTATACGGAGGTATAAACAATGGTAGTAACGATATGGTTTACAATCCCACATGACTATAAAAATTTAGATCCATTAAGGAAATTGGATCTTTATGAAAACATTTGATCTTTTGAAAATTAAATCTAGTTTTTACCCTAGATAAGTTTTCCGGAATAACGCTTCACCGGTGTTTGCAAAATATTTTTGTGGGTTTGGTGGGTTTCAGATTTGAAAATTTTAGCTCAAAACTTGCGGTTTTGTGTCACCCACTTGCTAACCTTGTATTTGGAAAGCAACACGTCCAGTTTACTTGTCCCGTATATTACCTTTCGGTAAACTACCGTCCGGTTGTAAAGGAAAGCGTTGAACAAGCAACTGTTAAGGCAATGTCTAATGACATGCATTTGATTATGGTCTATAACGTGTCGGACGTAATTACTATCCTTGGTAGGAGCAATAGTAAAGCTCACCCTTATAATTTTTCGGTCTGGCACAAGGTCCTGTCTTTGACCATGCTATGCAACCACCGTTCTTACGGTTGACACCCGATTTGGTTCAGGTGACCTAATGAATTCCAGGTGAATTCCTAGGATTTTACGTTCAATGGTAATGAACGCATTGAAAATAGGGTTTTCAGAAAACAAATCGGTTTGTAATTTTGATCAAAATATTTTCTCGTTCAAGCTCGAGTTTAGATATCATTGAATTCCATGAGTTTGTAATTCTCAATCTTTAAGGTCAATCTCTAGGATTGAGTAATATCAGGCTTAAAAGCTGATTTTTGATCTTTTAAGGAGATTATCCTTTCTGGGGATCTGATTCATTAGTCTTATCCAGCTAATTTGCATGGTGCCCCCCATTGTACGAGATAAATCCTTCTCATGGTTAGGATAAATCTGACCACTTGGCGACCCTGTTTAATGCTGAGGTCCGTGGATTTTCTGCTGATTTTAGTGATGACTTTTCTAGATTTTTCGTCAACCTACAGCTGGTCTGGACGACAACTTCATGACCTAAATCAAGAAACGCGTGTCTTTTTCGGAAGACTTTACTTCCTTTTAATGATGGAATTGATTCATCGTGTAGATCCATCTCTTCTTTTCTTTCATCGGGTAAAACAGTTTAGTTTAGTCCAAAGCAAAAGTATTTTCAGTTATTTGTTACAGATATATGTGACATATGTTTAAGATAACTTGGTAAATTTTCCCACACTTGGCTTTTATTTTCCTTTTTATCGTCCTCTATTCCATTTTAAATGAATTTTAACATTTTGGTTTGTTTCTCAATTTATGTCCTTTCTGAGGTAACAATAATTTCGGTGTTAAAACCTAGTTTTATCGTTCATAAATATGTATAAACATGATTTTGAGTTCATTTAATTGAAAATTTTGAAAAATTTTACTAGATTTGGGTAGTCAGTATATAAGACTAGGGCTGTTCTTTATTATCAGAGAGCACTAGATTCTAATACAACTACTGCTTTACTAGTATTTTTAATGGTAACCAAGTGTATAAAGATAAAAGTTTTAAAAATCCGCAAGAATTTAACCCCTTCCCACACTTAAGATCTTGCAATGCCCTCATTTGCAAGAAATCAGTACAATTTAAATTATTGAGGGTGATTTGTGTGAAAATGATTAAATTTTTACCAAAGTTTCCAAATATATTGGCGTTTGTTTGCTGAATGATAAATGGTGCACATCATTTGTTCATTCCGTCTTGTTGTTATTTCACATATATTTTGCATCTTGTCGTCAAAATTAGTTGCTTTTGCTGAACTTAATGCCAGTCTTTGAAAATGCGTTGTTTTACCCTGTTGTGTACATAAGATAAACTGCAAACATATATACATATTTTTGAAGTTTGGTATATTACCCCACATTCAAAAATTATTAAAATCTAAGAATAAAAGTTAGAAAATTATAAAAACTATTACAATATTAACATAAGTATTAAACATATCAACATTACAAATTACAAAATAAATAAGACTAAGTAGACTAGGGATGATACTGGTACCAATAGGGGTTCCAAGCATAACCATTGGTGCTATAGAATGCTTCGGCAGGGTTATACGTAGGATACGGTGGTTGCATCTCTATAGACCAGGGAGGGAAGATGGGTTTCGGTGTAGGAATATAGTTTCTACCTATATGTTGGCAATGAGCTATGATTTGGTTCTGATGAACTTGCCAATCTTCAAATGCTCTCTGTCTAGCATTTTCGTACTCCTGTGAAGCTATAAACCTTTGCATTTCTTGCATCTCATTTCCCCCTCCTACATTACCTTGCTGTTGGTTTCTCTCAACCTGTGGATGTCTACCATGGTATTGTACTGCGGTGTTATTTCGCCTCTTCAAAACTTTCGCACCATGGTATACATTTAAACCTATAGTATCGCGGGGTTCTGGTTCTTCCACTAATAATCCCCCCCGACTTATATCCACACCGAGATATTCAGCAATCAAAGTAATAAAAATACCACCTCCTATTATGCTATGCGGTCTCATCCCCCTAACCATAGCTGATAAATAATAACCCACATAATACGGTATACTTACAGCGCTTTGTGGGTCTCGAATACACATATGGTAAAACAAATCCTGTTCATTTACCTTTTCCTTGTTCTTACCCCTTTGTGTAATCGAATTAGCTAAAAACCTATGAATTACTCTTAATTCAGCTCTATCTATATCCAAATAAGAGTAATTTCCCCCTTTGAAACGGTGATGGCTTGTCATTTGACTCCACACACCGTGTGTATCAAAATTTTCATCTATCTTTCTACCATTTAGTATCAACCCTCTACAATCGGCAGATGCTAACTCCTCAGGCGTATATATACGTAAAGCCTGAGCCATGTGTAGTAAAGACATGTGACGCATCGAACCTCCTAACAAAAATCTAATAAAAGATCGATCGGTTAAACTAGCTACCCGATCATTCAACTCTATACTACACAACAATTCTTCACACCATACTTTATATACAGGTCTACGCATGGTGAATAAACGTACCCAGTCATTAAAAGTAGAATTACCATACCTCTGTACAAGTAATTCCCTAATTGGCCCAGCCAATTCTACAGCTTCTAAGGGTCCCCATTCTATGACCCTAGGTACCTCAACAACTTTGGAATGAAGAGTATGCAAACCCCTTTGATATTTTGGATAATCTATCCAAAGTCTGTCAAATCTCAGGTTCGGGTGCAAATCTTCCAAGTGCATATCAGAAAAGGTCATGACTGGATGAGGTATATCTTGCTTGTAGTAGTTATCCACCTCCTGTTGTTCCGCATTCTCAGCAGGAGCATTGCGAGCTTGGGATGAAGATTCACCCCTTTCAGTCTGCAAAACACATCAAACACAATTTTTGTGCATCCAAATATGCATTAGTGTCAGCAAAATCATCAATCAAAATAATTACAATGACATGATCAATTTATATCAAACTTAAGCTTATTTTCATATTTTCATCAAATCTACACTTTTTCAAATAAGCATATACGAAAATGTTCGCCAAGTTCATAAGCATTCAACTCAAATAACATGTCAAAATAATCATTACTAGCAATTAAACAAGTTTCAAATGACATTATCTCTCAAAAATCAAGTTCATGAATTTTAGACTTGAAAAAGTCCACTTTAATTCTCAAAATCATGTTTAGGCTCAAAGTTTGGATCATTTAACTATCTAAACATGTTACACTGCTTAATTTAGCAACAATTCATGACAAAAATTGGCCATAACCTGTTTATATCAAAAAGCTCCAAATTTGCTCAAGAACACAAACCCTAGATTACTCAAAATTTGAAGTTTAAGGCTTCTAATCAATGTTAAATAGCATCAATCTAGGTTATACAAGCATAATACAATAACAATTTAAGCATAATTACACTAAAAAGCATCAAAATCAAATTGGGGAAAAAATTGCTCAAGAACACTAATTTTCGGATTAAATGGTGTTTAGGTGTAGAAATTTACCGTTTTTCTTGAGTAATTCCTTGATAGCATCCTTCTCAACATGATTTTAGTAAAAGATTTGATGATTAACGGTTAAAAATTGTGATTTTGGGGGTTTTTTTCGATTTTTTTCGGGTTTTTCGCAGTGTTTTTTCAGTATTTTTGGTGTGGTGTGTTGGGACTGATCAGTTCGGCTGTTTTATTTTTTTTCTGTAATTTCATCCCTCCGCGAGTCGCGGTGTTTAAGGCTTCAAACTCCGCGAGTCGCGGAGTTTCTTTTTCTTTTTTTTTTTTTTTAACATCTTATATTAATTAAAACAATTAAGTAATTAATTTTAAAATTTTGTTTCCCTTGTTATTTATTACGAGGTCGTTTCAGATCGATGTCCTAGTCCGTCCTTCGACAAAATTTTAAAATTTGTCTTTTTGTAGCGATTGTTTTAAAAGCTAAGATTTTTGAGTTTTTTAATGTTTTTGGCATACTTTAATTTAATAAGATTAAAAATAATGATAATAAAAGTTCTCGTCCCTCCCTCGGGTAAAGCAATTTCGCTTCAAAGACCTAGTCTTCAACTTACGAAGAATTTTAAAAATCATATTTTTAACTTAATGAGATAAAGTAAATTTTTGTTTTTAAATTCACACAACTTAAATATAAAATTCAAAATTAATATTAAAAATTCACACCAAACTTACAATTTAAAATGCATAAAAATAAAATTCATATTTTAAAAATTAAAAATTCACACCAAACTTAATTTAAAAATTCATATTATAAATTCACACCAAACTTATATTAATTTTTTCAAATATTTACAATTTTAAATATATTGTTTTTACAAAGTTTACAATATTAATTTAAGATTTAAATATTAATTTTAAAAAAAACATGGTAAAAATAAAATTAAAAATCTTTTTGGCTTTTTATCCCACTTTAATCAATCAAATATTATCAAAAATATGCGCCCCTCTTTTCGGTTAAGTAATTTCGGTTCCAAGACCTAATTTAACTCATGACGAATTTTTGAAATATTTTGGGTTGATTGATTAAAGATATTTATACCTTAAGAATAAACGTTAAATTTCGCAGTGATGTAATAAATTTTTGAATGATATCAATAATTTCGGTCGCCAAACCTAATTTTATTCAATACCAATTTAATACTTTTTAGCGAACAAATTAGCGTTTATTATCAAAAGGTTAAAAAAAAAATAAAAAAATAAAAACTGTACAGACTTACCTGTGAAATAGATTTCTTAGTTATATGATCTATCCCATTCATAAGATAGTCGGTTTAATTGGTTTTCCATAGCTACATAGGCGTAACCTCGAGCATTCAGTGTCTTTTCTTCTAAACATATGAACGGTCCGTCTCTGCATAAAGTAACAAATTCGGTGTTTGAATAGGTTTGATTATTTGAACATTTACCTCCATGGGACCATTTTCCGCATTTGTGACATCTTTCTAGGTGTCGTGCTCTTCTTTTTGCTGCGGATTTTGATTTTCCTTTACCAAATTGTAACTTATTATCTTCGCATCTAGATTCTTTTCTAACTCCATCCATTCTTTCTCTGATTACTGATACTATTTCACTCGGTAGTATGTCATTATTACGTTTAGTGATCAAAGCGTGTAGCATTAGACCATGGTTTAGTTCACAGGCAGTCTTCATTTCCTAAAAAAAATAAAAATTCAGAATGGGGGGAGAAGACTAGTTCTTTAGGGTCTGCTAGGGAAAGACCATTCGGGTTCCATTTTCGAGAACTACAAGAAAACAGACAATCTAACTCTAACAGAAATACATATTATCCTTTAAAGACTTGATTCTCCCCACACTTAGTTAGTTGTGGTGTCGAAATTGTGATTAACTTCGTTGTCAACTTCCATCGGACCATGTATGTAATGTTTAATTCCGTGACCATTAACTTTAAATTCAATTCCATTTGAATTTATTAATTCTACTGTTCCGTATGGAAAAACTCTTTTAACTATGAATGGTCCAGACCATCTTGATTTCAATTTTGAAGGAAATAGCTTGAATCGTGAATTGAAAAGAAGAACTCTGTCTCCTTCTTTAAATTCTTTTGAACTTCTGATTCTTTTATCATGCCATTTCTTCGTTCTTTCTTTATAGATTAACCAATTATCGTATGCTTCATGTCTTAATTCTTCTAATTCGTTTTGTTGACTTAACCGTAGACGTCCAGCTTCATGTAAATCAAGATTACATGTCTTCAAAGCCCAAAATGCTTTGTGTTCAATTTCTACTGGAAGATGACATGCTTTTCCATAAACAAGTCTAAAAGGTGTGGTTCCAATTGGAGTTTTGTAGGCTGTTCTAAAAGCCCAGAGTGCATCCTCCAATTTATTGGACCATTCCTTCGGATTTGATCCTACGGTTTTTTCTAGAATACGTTTTAAAGCTCGGTTGGTATTTTCAACTTGTCCACTTGTTTGTGGATGATATGTGGTGGATATTTTATGAGTTACTCCATATCTTTTAAGAACTTTCTCAAGTTGATTATTACAGAAATGAGTACCCCGATCACTTATTAAAGCTTTCGGTGTTCCAAACCTTGCAAAAAGACGTTTTAAAAAGTTGACTACAACTCGTGCATCGTTAGTTAGGAGAGCTTGTGCTTCCGCCCATTTAGATACATAATCAATGGCTATGAGTATATATAGATTATTATGAGATTTTGGAAATGGACCCATAAAGTCAATACCCCAAATGTCAAATACTTCACATACTTGGATGACATTTTGTGGCATTTCATCACGTTGACTTATTTTTCCGGCCCTTTGACATGCATCACAGGATTTGCAAAGAAGGTGTGCGTCTTTGTAAATTGTAGGCCAATAGAATCCAGCATCATAAACTTTTCTTGCTGTTAGTTGAGGCCCATAATGCCCTCCTGTTGGTCCTGTGTGACAATGTTTTAATATTTTACTGGCTTCATTTCCAAATACACATCGGTGTATTATTCCATCGGGACAACTTTTAAACAGATGTGGATCTTCCCAAAAATAGTGTTTTATATCACTGAAGAATTTCTTTCGTCTTTGGTACGATAATCCTTTTTCAAGGAATCCACAAACTAAGTAGTTTGCATAGTCTGCAAACCATGGAATTTCTTTATAATCTATCTTCAATAGATATTCATCAGGAAAGTTGTCTTGTATGGCCGATTCATTTAGAACTTCTAATTCGGGATTTTCAAGACGAGAAAGATGATCAGCGGTGAGATTTTCTGCTCCTCTTTTATCTCGGATTTCAATATCAAACTCTTGTAAGAGTAAGATCCAATGGATTAATCTTGGTTTAGCATCTTGTTTTGAAAATAGGTATATAAGAGCAGAATGGTCGGTATAGACCACCGTTTTTGCTAGAACGAGATATGATCGAAATTTGTCAAAAGCAAAGACAATAGAAAGGAGTTCTTTTTCAGTAGTTGTATAGTTCGTTTGTGCTCCTTGTAACGTCTTACTAGCATAATATATAGGTTGAAATCTTTTTTCAATCCTTTGTCCTAAAACGGCTCCCATTGCAAAATCACTTGCATCGCACATTAGTTCAAACGGTAGATTCCAATTTGGTGTTATCATGATCGGCGCATTAGTGAGTTTCTCTTTAAGAATATTAAAAGATTTGATACACTCATCTGAAAAGATGAATGGAGCATCCTTTTCTAGGAGTTTATTCATAGGAGTGGCATTTTTTGAAAAATCTTTTATGAAACGTCGGTAAAAAACGGCATGCCCTAGAAAACTCCTAACTCCTCTAACATTGGTGGGATGTGGAAGTTTAGCAATAACATCTACTTTAGCTCTATCCACTTCAATTCCTTCTTTTGAAATTTTATGTCCAAGAACGATGCCTTCTTTAACCATGAAATGGCATTTCTCCCAATTAAGAACTAGATTTGATTGTTCGCATCTAATAAGCATTCGTTCCAGATTAACTAGACATGATTCAAATGTATCACCGAAGACTGAAAAGTCATCCATGAAAACTTCCATGCATTCTTCTATCATGTCATGAAAAATCGCCATCATACACCTTTGAAAGGTTGCAGGGGCGTTGCAAAGTCCAAATGGCATGCGTTTGTAAGCAAAAGTACCATAAGGGCACGTGAATGTGGTTTTCTCTTGATCTTCGGGTGCAATTGGAATTTGAAAATATCCGGAAAATCCATCTAGAAAACAATAGTAACTATTTCCGGCTAATCTTTCCAACATTTGATCTATGAAAGGTAAGGGAAAGTGATCTTTTCTGGTGGCGTCATTTAATTTTCTATAATCAATACATACACGCCATCCTGTTACAGTCCTAGTAGGAATAAGCTCATTTTTCTCATTTGTAATGACAGTCAAGCCACCCTTCTTAGGTACGCATTGAACTGGGCTTACCCATGGACTATCAGAGATTGGATATATCAAACCTGCATCTAGCAGTTTAATAATCTCTTTCTTAACTACATCTTGCATATTAGGATTTAGTCTTCGTTGGCGTTGCACATACGTTTTATGACCTTCTTCCATAAGGATTTTATGTGTGCAATACGAAGGACTTATTCCTTTAATATCATGAATCTTCCATGCAATGGCTGGTTTATGAGCTTTCAACACAGAAATGAGTTGTGATTTCTCATTTTTAGTAAGAGAAGACGATATTTTTACAGGTAATTCAGATTCACCATGTAAATAAGCGTATTCCAAATGGTTTGGAAGTGGCTTTAACTCTAATTTCGGAGGTTCTTCTATCGATGATTTGTATCGATATCTGTCTTCTTCTTTTAGCATTTGAATTTCTTCTGTTGTTGGTTCATATCCATTAGCTATAAGTGTAGCTAACATTTCAGCTTCATCAATTGGTTCATTACCTTCTCCTAAAGAACATTCTCCTGTTCCTTGTAATTCTGGAAATTCTTCTAACAATTCTGCATGTGCATCTATAGTTTGAATATAATAACATGTATCATCTGCAGATTGCGGTTGTTGCATTGCTCTATCAACTGAAAAGGTAACACTCTCATCCTCTATACTTAGGGTCAATTTCTTACCGAACACGTCTATCATTGCTTTAGTCTTGTTTAAGAATGGTCTTCCTAATATGAGAGGAACTTGAGAATCTTCTTCCATGTCCAGAACAACAAAATCTACTGGAAATACTAAAGTACCAACTTTAACTAGCATGTTCTCCATTATCCCTCTAGGATATTTTATTGATCTATCGGCTAGTTGTATGCTTATTCTGGTTGGTTTCAATTCTCCAAGGTCTAGTTTAGCGTATAGTGAATATGGCATTAGATTTATACTAGCACCTAAGTCTGCCAATGCTTCTATTGAACTAAGACTACCCAGAAAATATGGAATTGTGAAATTTCCTGGATCAGATAATTTTTCTGGTATCTTATTCAACAGCACTGCTGAACAATTAGCATTCATAGTAACAGCCGAGAGTTCTTCCATTTTCTTTCTATTTGAAATTAGATCTTTCAAGAATTTAGGATATCTAGGCATTCCTGAAATCACATCAATGAAAGGAAGATTTACATTTATATGTTTAAACATATCCAAGAATTTGGATTGCTCGGCTTCAAGTTTCTCTTTCTTCATTTTACTCGGGTAAGGAAGTGGTGGTTGGTATGGTTTAACATAAGGTTTATCCTTAACTGTGTTATCTTCATTAACCTTTTCAACTACCGGTTCTTTTTCCTTATCTTGATCAGGTTGTGGTTCTTGTGGAGTAGGAATAGTTTCATCAGAAGTTACAGGTATTTCAGGTGGTTTAAGTGTTGTACCACTTCTTGTGGTAATGGCTTTAGCTGTTTCATTCCGGGGGTTAGTATTTGTATCACTAGGTAGACTTTCCGGTTTTCTTTCACCTATTAACCTTGCTAGGTTACTTACTTCTTGTTCCAAGTTTTGAATAGAAGCTTGTTGATTTCTAAATGCTTGAGCATTTTGTTCATTGGTTTGTTTTTGAGATGTGAAAAACTGCGTTTGAGTTTCAACTAGCTTCGTCATCATATCTTCTAAATTCGGCTTTTTATCATCGGTTTGTTGTGGTGGTTTGTTTTGAAAATTAGGTCTTTGCTGATTGTAAGTATTATTGGATACTTGTTGATTACTAGGACCTTGTTGGTTGTTGTATGGAATATTTCAGTTATAATTCTGGTTTTGATTGTAAATCGGTCTTGGCGGTTGATAATTATTCTGATAATTATTTCCAGGCCTTTGGTTTATGTATGAAATATTCTCTCTTTGTTCCATTGTTAATTCAATACTAAGACAATATTTTGTCAAATGTGGTCCTCCACACTGCTCACAACTAATTCGTATTGAGTGAATATCTTTAGTCATCTTTTCCATTCGTCTCTCGACAGCATCTATCTTTGCGGAAATGAAATCTAAGTCATGGCTAGAATCGGCTCTAGCTGCTTTAGATGACCTAACGATATCTTTTTCTTGGTGCCACTCATGTGAGTGGGAAGCAGTGTTATCAATAATTTTGTAAGCATCAGTTTCGGTTTTCTTCATAATAGAACCACCAGCTGCTATATCTATGTCTCTCCTTGTAGTGATGTCGCATCCTTGGTAGAATATTTGTACTATTTGACAGGTGTCTAAACCATGTTGCGGACATCCTCTTAATAACTTTCCATATCTAGTCCATGCCTCATATAGAGTTTCATTCGGCTTTTGTGTAAACGTAACAATTTCTGCTTGAAGTCTTACGGCTTTAGATGCAGGAAAGAATTGTTTAAGAAATTTTTCAACTAAAACATCCCATGTATCAATCGCCCCTTCAGGTAACGATTCCAACCAATCTTTGGCTTCTCCCTTTAAAGTCCAGGGAAATAACATGAGATATATCTGTTCATCTTCCACTTCTCGGATTTTAAATAGTGTGCAGATCCTATTAAAGGTACGTAGATGTTCATTTGGATCTTCCTTCGGCGCACCACTAAATTGGCATTGATTAGTCACCATGTGTAGAATTTGTCCTTTGATTTCATAATCTGGCGCACTAATGTCTGGATGAGTAATTGCGTGACCTTGGCCAGTGCGTTTAGCTCTCATTCGGTCTTCCATACTTAAAGGTTCCAGATTCTCCATAATTGAACTTGTTGAATCGGAATCACTAGAGGATTCTGATTTAATGGTTCGTTCCTCAACAATCTCTGTTTGAATGATTGGTGGTTCCGGAGGAAAGTTTAGTGGTTCAGGATCTGCGAATCGTTCCTGAATATTCTCCGGATTCTCAATTGTGAGGCCGGGTTCAAAAAATGGATTATCGAAAATTTGAACTGAAGTACTTGGTCGACTGGATGGCGATTTTAAAGAAAAATCAACGGCGGTAATATTTGCTAAATGTCTTGATCTAGTTACAGGTGGTGAACGTACAAAAGGTGGTGAACGTCTTGCTCGGTGCATTCACTGAATATCCTATTAGTTTTTAAAAGGAAAGAAAAATTATAATAAGTTATCCAATCAATAGACTTTTCTGATTTTGCCCACGTTTCGAATAGCCAAAAGATGCAGCAGAGGGGCAGGATTCGTTTGGTCTCAATATAATTGAGGACTGTTTGGCTCCAATAACCCGGTCCACGTACAAATCCAACTATTACTACGAACCAGAAAATTTTGATGTCTATCAATTTAACCACTTAAAATAAATTTTCGTAATTTTAAGAAATTTAGATAAGAAGTAGAATAAAAATCTATGTCCTAAAAACTAGAATAGCGAGAAATAAGAAAGAAAAAGAGTTCGTCGAAAAAAGATCGAAAAAGAAAAATGGTTGAAAAATAAAAGGTGACGGAAAAATAAAAGAAACTTATAAAACTTAAAAAACACTTGACTAACCTAACCTTATTACTACAACTAACTTAAAATTATAATCGCAAATTGAGATTACTAATTGGAATGATAATTGATACATAGGTAAAAGTCGTCTAAAAATATTAAAGCTTACAGGAAAAACTAAATCCCAAATGAAAATATCTTAAAAAGAAACTAAAACTTAAAAGGGCGTCGCAAAATTCTAAAGCACCTAAATCTTAGTCTAAAGAAAAAGCACTTAAGGAATTCTACGGCAAAGCCTAAAAATCTAGAAGTAAAAATAACTATGGCAAAAACTAAGTTTAAAACTAAATATGAGCTAAAAATACAAATATTACGCTAAAACAATTAAAAAGGGACAAAATATAAAAATATACAAAAAGTTGTAAAAAGTACAATTTTTTATAAAAATATTATTTTTATATTATTTTATAAAAGTATTAATTTAAATATATAAATAAAACTAATTAAAACTTAATATAACTAAATGATTAAAATTAAATATTAATTTAATTAAAACCTAAATCTTAATTAATTAATAATAATAATTATTACTCCGTATTAATTGCAGTTAGGGTTTCTGGCAGGCGTGTCAGAAAAAGCTCCGCGAGTCGCGGTATTTAAAGCAGCAAACCCCGCGAGTCGCGGGGTTTCAAAATTCAAACCTGGAACAGTTTAAAACTGACGCGTTTTTTTTTTTATTTTTTGTTTTAAATTTTTCTGTTTTATAATCTAAAATTTATATATAATAAAAACTTATATTTAAAAACTAAAATAAAAATAGAATTACTTTATAATTTTATAAATAAAAATCGTAAAACTAGATTTATATATATATATATATTTTTTTTTTTAGGTTTTTATATTTATAAAATATATTTATAAAATAAATTAAATAAAACTTATATTTTTACAAACTAAAGAAACTTTATAAAACTTAAATATTTATCAAACTCCTAAAAATATTTATATTTTTGTTTTTCTTTTTATATTTTTGAATATTTAAAACATATTTTTATAAAAACGAATTTTAATAAAAGTAAACTAAAAATCTTTTTTTTATTAGCGTTGCGCTTCCGGCTTTTAAGAGATTCCCCGGCAGCGGCGCCAAAAATACTTGATGTGGTAGCGGGGTGTATACAAAATAGCTTAAATTTTACAGGAAATACTATTAAATACGATACAATTTTACACAAGATATTTATTTATTTATTGAATGGATATACTTAAACCTTGCTACAACACTTATAGGCAGTGTACCTAATCGTACAGTAGTGTAGTTTTTAGTAAGTCCGGTTCGTTCCACAGGGAAATCTTTAAACAAAGCTTAACGCTATATTAGTTTACTTTTATAAAAATACAAATATATATAAGTAATATTATTATTATAAAGGGGGGTTTTTACCGTTTAATGACCGGTTCGTCGATTTTAAAACTTTAGTCGCAGTTAAAACCAAATGTAAAATATTAAAAATAAATACAAGACTTAAATTAAAGCGTAAAGTAAATAACGATAATGAAATTGCGAATAATAAAAGTGCGATAAAATAAACTTGCGATAATTAAAAAGTACGATAATTAAAAGTACAATTAAATATAATAACAATAAAAATGCAATAATTAGATGTGCAATTAAATATAAAATAAAGAAAATTAAATATGAAATAAAAGAATTATGCTTATTTAAACTTCCGTAATCATGATGTTCGACGTGTTGATTTTAGTTTTATGCCCATAGGTTAATTGTCCTTTATCCTGGATTATTTAATATGTCCGTCTGGTTTTTGTCCATAACAGTCCATCAGTCATAAATATAAAGTGCGAGTGTCCTCGTCAAATTATCCTTATACCCGAAGTTAAATATTCCAACTAATTGGGGACTTAAACTGTAACAAGATTTTAATACTTTGTTTAATAATTACACCAGGATGTCGACTGAGTGTAACCCAAAGTTTTAATATTTTGTTATCAATTATACCAAGTGTCCTTGTACATAATTTCACCCCTGTTTTAATTATTCTAGTGGCTATTAATCCATTCCCGTGTTCGGTTAAATGAACGATTATTCGTACATATAAATACCCCGCCCATCGTGTCCGATTGAGTGTATATGGTAATTTATAGGGACGCCCAATTGTAAATCTTTATATTAACATTAACAAACTATCATTTAGTTAAACAAATATAAAGCCCATTAATAGCTCATAGTCTAATTTCCACAAGTGTCGTTCTTTTATCCAAACCCCAATTATGGTACAAAGCCCAATTACCCAATTTTAGTAATTAGTCCAACATCATGATTTCTTCGGATTAAATAAGCATAATAATAACTTAGCTACGAGACATTAATGTAAAAAGGTTGAACATAACTTACAATGATTAAAAATAGCATAGCGTTACACGGACAGAATTTCGACTTACACCCTTACAACATTCGCTAACATACCCTTATTATTAGAATTATAATTAAAATTAAAATTAAAATATAAATTATATATATATATATTTTACGTATATAGATAGAGAGAATGATATATGATGATTAAAAATGCTCAGAATTCGGTTGCTTTTATAGGGACTTTCAAAACTTGGGGCTCCGCGACTCGCGGCACATTTTGCCTTCAAACTCCGCGAGTCACGGAGTTTGTAAATACAGCTCAGTCCCTTTTGGAGTCTTTCTTGCCGACGATTTATTTATAAATATAATATATATATAATTAATATAATTAATTATATATTATATTATATTTATATACATAGTTAACTTGTAATTTTTAGTCCGTTGCGTCGAGCGTTGAGAGTTGACTCATGTCCCGGTTCCGGATTTTCGAACGTCCTTGCGTACAATTTAATATCTTGTACTTTGCGTTTTGAATCTTGTACTCTTGTAATTTCGAGACGTTTCTTATCAATAATTGGAACCTCTTTGATTGTCTTTTGTACTTTTGAGCTTTTTGGTCGTTTGCGTCTTTAATTCGTCGAATCTGTCTTTTGTCTTCACCTTTTATTATTTAAACGAATATCACTTGTAAATAGAACAATTGCAACTAAAAGCTTGTCTTTCTTGAGGAATAATGCTACGAAATATATGTTCGTTTTTAGCATTATCATATAGATATAGAGAGATTGATATATATTATATGGTTTTTGCGATCAGAATTCGTTTGCTTTTATAGGGAGTTTCAGTTTTTGGGGCTCCGCGACTTGCGGCCCTTTTCTTCTTCAAACTTCGCGAGTCGCGAAGATCGTTTTTACAGCTCACCCACATTTGGCTCTTTGTTTGCTGACGATTTTTATAAATATAATATATATATAATTAATATAATTAATTATATATTATATTATATTTATATACATAATTAACTTGTAATTTTTAGTCCGTTGCGTCGAGCGTTGAGAGTTGACTCTGGTCCCGGTTCTGGATTTTCGAACGTCCTTGCGTACAATTTAATATCTTGTACTTTGCGTTTTGAATCTTGTACTCTTGTAATTTCGAGACGTTTCTTATCAATAATTGGAACCTCTTTGATTGTATTTTGTACTTTTGAGCTTTTTGGTCGTTTGCGTCTTCAATTCGTCGAATCTGTCTTTTGTCTTCACCTTTTAATATTTAAACGAATATCACTTGTAAATAGAACATTTGCAACTAAAAGCTTGTCTTTCTTGGGGAATAATGCTATGAAATATATGTTCGTTTTTAGCATTATCATATACTTATAATATTAATGATAATCATAATACTTATTTTAATGATAATAATCTAAACTATATTAATGATAATATTAAAATCATGATAATACTAACTAACATAACAATAATAATAATAATAATGATATAAAAATACAACCTTTGAAGAAAAGCTAAAAACACCATTGCCCGGACTCGAACCCGCGACCTCTCACACACTAACATCTCCCCTAAACCGTTGAACCACTCATTGATTTCTTGATTTATGTTGCACTGTCATTTATTTAACATGGGTTCGTGATAGGTTTCAGCCCAACACAACTTTGTAAAATGGCCCAACATGATAAGTAGTCACGGCCCAAGAAGAGATCACTTATCCCGTTATGGTTTATGCAAATTGTCGGTTGAAAATAAATAACAAAAAAAGAAAAAGAAAAAAAGAAAACGAATTAAAGAAGGAAGGAAAAGAGCTGTCCACCATTAAGCAGCAGACACAGCAACCTCACGCTTTTTGTTATCAACAAAATCATCAATCATCGGGCACATCATCATCTTACAACAGAAGTCGTGAGCAGGAACTGCAGCAGTTTCTCGGTTCCATTAAAACTGTAACAAATCGTCGAAAAAAAAACAAAAAATATACAGCGATTACAGTGGTGTTTTTAGATTATGTTTGATGATGATGGTGGGGATAATATTCGAGAATAATAATCAGATTATTTGATGGATTCAACAATGGTTCTCGGTTGATAATCAAACCAATAGCAGGGATTGGGTTGTGGGTTACTCGATGTTAATAGAAAACAGAAACCGTAGTACGTTCATCAGTTTTTTTGTAGGTAATTGTTGTTGGTGTTTTCGATGGTGGTTACAGTTGGTGAAGGTGATTGAGGGTGGTGATGGAGTGGGTTTCGGTTGATAAGGGTGATGGGTTTGAAAGGGGTTTCGATGGTGTTGGTTATTGGTTTCATCGTGTTGTAGCTTACAATTGTGTATTGATGTCGACGTGGAAACAGAAATAGAAGGGAAATAGAAATAACAGTAGTAGTTATAAGTGATAGTTGTGATCGTAGAAAGAACAGGCAGTAGTGAATTATGTAGTTGATGGTGATTCAACAAGAAGAAAGGGAGAGAAAAAGGAAGAGTGAGAGAGTTATCCAGGTGATGGAAGTCTCGATTTAGGGGTGTTTTTCTATGGTGTTTCATGACGACCATAGTGGTGGTTTTTGGTGATTTCACAGTGACGGCTGAGTGATGATTTGTGATGGCTGGAACAGGAACACAAACAGCAAAACAACTGGATTATATGAGCTGTAAATATGTAGTTTGTGCATGTGGTGTTGTTTAGATCAAGTTAAAACAACAGACAACAAAGTGACGTGTATGTGGTAATGGTGTTTGTGCTGGTAAACAAAAATTTGAAACATAAAAAGGAGATGGTGGGTTGTGAGGTTAATGAGGGTGGTGGTTGGTTATAGCTTTAATCTAACAAAGGTGATTGACGGGTTTGAAACAAAAAATGGAAAAATAACAACACAATCTATTATGATTTGAAACAATAGCAACTTGGTTGTTCGAATGGTGGGGTTTTGTTGTAATGGTTCTAACGATCGAAGAAGAAGAAAATCACAGGTTTTTGTAAGTGATGATTGAATAAAAGAGTTGATGAAGGTGGTGATTGATGATGAAGTAGTCGGTGATTGATGATGAAGTTAGTCGAATGAAATAGAAACGTAAAGCAACCGGTTCCAAGTTTATGTGGTGGTTTTGGTTCTTGGGTTAATTATCAAACGAAACATAGAAACAGAAAGAAAGATGATGGTAATGGGTTTGTTGATTGAGTAAACAAGATACAGAGATATAGATATGTGATATATTACTCTGTACTTATAATTGGGAATAAAGAAACAAAAATGCACAATAATACAATAATATCCCAGCTCATAAATTAACTTCTTCCTTTTGCCGACATGAGTAATTAATTAATAATAATAATAGGGTAATTAATAAAAATGTGTGATAATGAGTTAGCAGCCCCTAATATGTTTTCCAATCCCCGACGTTTTTAACATGGAGAGTATATCATTATCTGTTGTTCATAAATGGTGGATAAAAGTATTTAGAAAAATCTCATATTTTTATATTTAATTATATAGATCATTAATTGTTGAAAATCATTCCTAAAAGTTGATCATTAATTTATTAAATAAAAATTACATTAACTGTCCTTCTCATTTATGGGTGAAATATAAAAAGTGTTAAAACTTAACAAATAGTTCTTAAATACATTTTTAATAAGCCTAAAATTTATAGAACTCATTTTCGTATCACCGTTTATTTTAAAATTACATAAGTTGGAATTTAACTTACTTAATATCAATAGAAACATCAAACGAGTATTACAATCATTTAATATTTATTTTTAATAAACTTTTATTTATATATAGATATGTTTTTAAATACTAAATATTATAATATCATATTTCATAACAACAACATTTAATATTTCAAGTTATACCTCCAATTATTATTTATACATATACACACATATCTATTTACAAATAGTTGTTCGTGAATCGTCGAGCATAGTCAAAGGGTAAATGAATCCATATAAATAGTTCAAAAATTTTGAGCCTCGGTTTAATAGACTTTGCTTATCGTGTCAAAGTTATGAAATCGCATCGTGAGTTTGGTTCAAAATTAGTCGAAATTTTCTGGGTCACTACAACTGAATCGTGGTATCACTTTCCGAAAGTAATTATTCGACCCTTATTGTCTGAGTTACACGAATATCACTTTGGGATATGACATAGATTTAGTTCTTGTTTTGACAAAAGACAAGAACCCTTTGCAAAAGAGTATTTATATGTTGTGTATTATTTTCTCATGAATATCAATTGAGTTGTACAAGCCTTGCACTTATCTCCTCAAAACTTTCGTATCTTAACATAGAGAAGTTAGAAGTATATAAGCATATTGATAATACTAAAAACGAACATATATTTCATAGCATTATCCCTCAAGAAAGACAAGCTTTTAGTTGCAATTGTTCTATTTACAAGTGATATTCGTTTAAATAATAAAAGGTGAAGACAAAAGACAGATTTGAAGACGCAAATGATCAAAAAGCTAAAAAGTACAAAGTACAATCAAAGTGGTTCCAATTGTTGATAAGAAACATCTAGAAATTACAAGAGTACGAGCCGAGAAACGCAAAGTACAAGATATTAAATAGTACGAAAGGACGTTCGAAAATCCGGAACCGGGACCAGAGTTAACTCTCAACGCTAAACACAACAGACTAAAAATTACAAGTCAACTATGCACATGAATATAATATAATATATAATTAATTCTTAAAATTATATATATATATATATTATATTATATATTAAAACCGTCGGCAACAAGAAAACAAGCAAATGTGAGCTGTCACAGGGGGCCATGCGATCGCATGGCCTGGCAGTTATAAACCCATGCGATCGCATGGCAGAAACAGTGAGGCCAGGTCCTATAAAGTTCGCGTGTTTTGGCCGAATTTTTTACACAATTTTTCAATCTCTCTCTCTCTCTCTCTCACGATATATATATAAATATAATTTATAATTTTAATTTTAATTTAAGATTAATAATAATACGGGTATGTTAGCGAATGTTGTAAGTGTGTAAGTCAAAATTCTATCCGTGTAAAGCTACGCTATTATTAATCATTGTAAGTTATGTTCAACCTTTTTAAATTAATGTTTCGTAGCTAAGTTATTATTATGCTTATTTAAATCGAAGTAATCGTGATGTTGGGCTAAATATTAAAGACGGGGTAATTGGGCTTTGGACCATAATTGGGGTTTGGATAAAAGAACGACACTTGTGGAAATTAGACTATGGGCTATTAATGGGCTTTATATTAACTAAATGATACCTCGTTAATTTAATATATAGACTTATAATTTGACGTATTTATATATAACAACATACGCTTGACTGGGTACGGTGGGCGGGATATCTATAAATACCAATAATTGTTCATTTTACCGGACACGGGGATGGATTAATAGTCAATGGACTCGTTGAAACAGGGGTGGATTACATTCAAGGGTAATTGGTGTAATTGTTAACAAAGTAGTAAAACCTTGGATTACACGTAGTCGATAACCTGGTGTATTCATTAAATAAAGTATTAAGACCTTGTTACAATTCGAATCTCCAATTAGTTGGATTATTTGACTTCGAGTATAAGGATAATTTGACGAAGACTCTCGCACTTTATATTTATGACTGATGGACTATTATGGACAAAACCGTATGGACATATCGAACATTCCAGGACAAAGGACAATTAACCCATGATAATAAATTAAAATCAACACGCCAAACATCATGATTACGGAAGTTTAAATAAGCATAATTCCTTAATTTCATATTTCATCGCACTTTTATTTACTGTCATTTTATTTAATTGCACTTTTAATTATCGTACTTTTTAATTATCGCAATTTTATTTAATGTAATTTTATTTATCGTCATTTTATTTATCGCACTTTAATTATTGTCATTTACTTTACGCTTTAAATTAAGTTATTTTTATTTTTAATATTTTACATTAGGTTTTAACTGCGACTTAAGACATAAAATCGACAAACCGGTCATTAAACGGTAAAAACCCCCTTTTATAATAATAATATTACTTATATATATATATATATATATATATATATATATATATATATATATATATATATATATATATATATACATACAAATATAGTTTTGAAAATATAGCGTTAAACTTGGCTAGTTCCCTGTGGACGAACCGGATTTACTAAAAACTACACTACTGAACGATTAGGTACACTGCCTATAAGTATTGTAGCAAGGTTTAGGTATATCCACTCTATAAATAAATAAATAACTTGTGTAAAATTGTATCATATTTAATAGTATTTCGCAATAAAAATATAACTATTTCGTACTACACCTCGCACACATCACATATAATTCAATGCCATAATCATGCAAATGCTTTCTTTTAATATATATTAATATATCTATCATCACTCACCAACCAATTGCACATAATAATATCCATTCAATCAAAGAATTGTAATCATTATATATATATATATATATATATATATATATATATATATATATTAAAATGGCTATCAGTGTTTTATGAATCATCCATTCATTTATTCATATATAAAAGTATACAAAAATGACTAGTTGCTTTTCAAGTTGTCTCCCATATTCAATTTTATATTTAACTAGTGTCAAGTTAGGTTGTCAACTTTTCATATTATAATCAATGAATCATTTATACTAGCACCTTTACATCAAAGCATATACTCACATATCACTAGCATCATATATTATATATTCATATGTGTATATGACGATCAATTGAACTATTACATCAAGTCCCATATTCACACTCATATGTATATATATTATATACACATAACATTAATTAGATACTAAATCATATGAGCACATCAAATTAATAACTATAATACATAAGTGCATATAAACACATACGTACAACTCAATTATATAGACAACCAAAATAATTTTTTGGGTCAGGGAAGTCTTTTACTTAATGGATGTACACTCCGTACCTCCTGATCCATTACCAAGTGTTAAACAATATCCCTCAATTACACTAAATTAATAACAATCCTCCCCAATTTAGTGCAATTCCTTTCATGAGAAAATAATCAAAACAAAAAACTCATGCATAAATGAAAATATCTTGAAGATTGAATTTTCACCTTAGTATATTACACATTCCAAATATTCGAGAATCGGGGTGTTCTAAGAATTAAACCCTTTAACCCATTTGAATAACTAAAGATAATATACACACAAGTTTTCAAATACTCTTAAGCTATCCTGACATGTTACAAGCCATGTGTCTATATCCATTCATGCATCCAAAGCTAAAAGTCCAAAGCTTTCTTGAAGCGACAAAACTTCACATTCACATAGGTAGTTCCCTTTATTCATGAACCTGCTCCTGCATTTTTTCAAAGGTACTATTAAGAAGCTATACTTCAACCTAATCATCAGCAGGTCCGAGCACATACCTTGAGATGATATGTAAAATCATGTGCTCCAATTTCTAAGTATAAGCTTTTCACATTGAATTCAGCTTCTGATTCATATCAGAAGGGAATTGGGTATCTTATAATCAGAAATTTAGATGGACTTTAAACCCATTCCTTTAGCAGACTTATTAACCAAGTCTCTAGCTAATCCCTTCATCAAGTGATCAGCTAAGTTCTGTTGTGACCTCACAAACTCTATAGAAATCACCCCATTCATGATGAGTTCACGAATCATGCTATGTTTGACACCCAAGTGTGATGACCCGTCCAAATCCATTTGGATGAATACATCATTCATTGATTTCATAGTGAGGTTTTGACCTCTATATGATACGTTTTGTAAACATTGCATTCTTTTAAAAAGGCACACCATAAATGAATATCTAATTCCAAGGTCTTTGACATCTGATGATTTCTACATATAGACAATCAACGTAAATAATAGTTTACAATACTACATCCGTTGACAATGCAGTCAAAATAAGATACACGGTGATGATTTTGTGAATGCAAAGTTTTCTCGAATAAAGCATGTATGACTCCATGCACATAGCTTGTATAACGTATAAGCAAACAGCGAAAGTCTTCTAGGAACCTGAGAATCAACATGCTTAAAAGTGTCAATACAAAGGTTGGTGAGTTCATAGTTTTAATGTTGCGCATAATCTGTATATAAAGGTGGATCACAAGATTTCAGTTGTTTCATCCGAAACGTTTATCAAAATATTCTACAAAATTAAGCACCCTGGTAACTAAACTTTAACATCTATATAATAAGTACCCGTGTTTTAACATACATGCAACCAACATGTACAATACACGCAAACCAACGTGTACTAAACTCAAATAGCATACGTCTGTTTTATAGTTCAGGCTAGGGTTTCTATACCTGGAACAGATGGGGATGTCAAGCCCTATGGATCCATATATAACTACTCGCTCCCACCAGTTCTTATAACCGGCAGTTACTAGTTACCAAAGCTAAGGGATTTTTGGTTCAAACTCGGTGTAGAATTAATTATGTACTTGTATCCATTGCGTTTAAAATAAAGTGCATGTATTCTCAGCCCAAAAATATATATTGCAAAAGCAATTAAAAGGGAGCAAATGAAACTCACCTTAGCAGCACATAAGGTCATTCACCGAAATGTGACCGAAACTCGAAAAGCAAAATTGTTGGTTAATGATCCAATGATAATATTCAAATGTTAATCACTTTGTTTTGATGATGACATAAAAAGATAAGTGCTTAATCATATGTAAGACGACATGAGTTCATAAACCTACACTATCTCTAGCAAAAGACCAATACATAAATAATTAAACTTGGTAAATTTGCTATGCGGCTGCTCCACGGTCAACCGTGGGTCTGACCGTGGATGCCCTGTACCAACGGCTGCAATCTTTTTCAAATTTATGTTATGCGGTCAAGTACAAGGTCAACCGCAGCTCGACCGCAGTTTTCTCTGTTACTAAAATCATCCACTTTAAGTTAGACTACTTTGAGGCATCTATAATTTACAAAACTTTTTTAAACATACTTATAATAGTTGCCCTTTTTGATCTCAAAAGAGTTTTGAACCAAAAGAGGTTAAGTTTTACTAATCACACCTAATGTCGTCTTAATGACATTTTGAGCCAAATTTAGATTAAACACACAAGTGTTATATCTTTTTATCTTATTTCATAATGTCATTTAAACATACTAATAATGGTCATTAAAATCCCAATTAAAGAGGTGCTCTCCCATACCTTTTAAGTACCATTTGTATGTATGTAAGTGTAATTAATCCAAGCTAGTCAAGGTTGTAACAAGAATCAATTAAGTTTTAACTAGATTCAAACTAGTTCAATTAAGGTGCAACAAGGTTCTAAAAGCTAGATACTTCCATCAAAGAAAAGACAAATGGTTAAAGTCATGGGTTATGAAGTTTGGATGGTTTCTAATTATCATGGAGCAAAATTCAACATTTACCTCTTTTAGAATCAATGACAAAAGTCTTAAGAGAAGATGCTTTCCTCATTTGCAAACAACCAATGAAGCTTGATACTTCCATCCATGTATTGACAAATTATTGAAGTCTTGGGATATGAAGTTTGGAGTATTATGGTTTGTCACAAGATTAGATGTTGACACATGCATATAAGTCTTACAAGGAGAATTTGGAAGGTTACTACTTGTCAAGTACTTACTTGAATATCACATGCATGCTTACAAGAAGTATTTTGGAAGGTTTCTATTTGACAAGTATCATATGCATGCTTCCAAGATCAAATGTTGACACATGCATTGAAGGGTTATAATCAATGAATACTTCCAAATCAAAGAGAATCTTTGTGTAAGTAACATTATGAAGAAACAAGACAAAAGAGATGGAGAAGGTGTGCCCAATACTTTTCATTTCAATTGCCTATATAAACAAGGTTTGAAGACACTTGAAGACCACCTCTTTCAACATACTTTCAAAGTCATATCAATTAATCTCCCAAGCCTCAAGCACACATCTATGGAGAGATTATAAGAGAGAAAGAGAGATTCTACTTACACTATGTAGAATTGAAATGTAAATTTTATGCTTATCATTTGTATCTTTAAGTTTACTTTGTAAGATACTTCCTTAGGGGGTCAAGGAAGTTAGATAGTTCTTATGGTAGAAAACACCAGCTTGCTTAATGATTCAACTTCCTTAAAGAGATCTAGGAAGTTGATCAATTCCATTGGGAATTAAGTTGGTGTGACCTATTGAAGAACTATGAGTGATTGTAAGCTTAGCTATAAGTTTACTTGTAAGCTATCTTCTTAAAGGGATCTAGAAGGCAGTTGTGATTTCACTAGGCTAGAGCATTAGGATCTTATGGTAAGAGCATATGGTGTTTGTGAATTCTTCAAAGGGACGTAAGGGTTCATAAGTAGCGGCTTTTCGAGGAGCTAGTGTTGTATTCGGACACTCCACCGGGTTTGGGGTATCATAGTGAAGAAAACTCTCAATTTGTAGAATTGAGGAGTGGATTAAGGTGGATTAGTTAACATCCACCTGAACCACTATAAATCCTTGTGTTTGTGCATTTTACTTCATTTCATATATAGTCTAACAAACACAAGCATACTATTTTGTTAAAACTAGTTCCTTGAACTTGAAAACAACATCATTGTTGAACACAACATCCACGGTCGCATCTACGGTCGACCGTAGGATATCCTAAATCAGAAAAGTTTTAACAAATCGATTTTTGGAACTATTCACCCCCTCTAGTTCCTACAAAAATAATCGTAGATCTCAACCTAGAGAACATATGTTGGTCAATACATGTTTAACAAGCTAGGTCAGGTCATAGTGTATCACAATCCTAATGCTCGAGACCGACATGCAAAAGTTAACAAAAGTCATCTCAAAAAGTTAACTTTGACAATTGTTTAACAAAACGAGACGTGTCTTATATAAGAATTCATTTACTCGACTAGTAGTATCAAAAAATCCAATTTATTAATCTTATAAATAAGTTGTTTAAATATTAATTGTAGTTTCAAACACAATTTCAATTAACGTCAAACATAATTTAGTTGACCATATCTTTTAATCCGTTCATCGAAATCTCGCGATTTCTAAATGAAAAGTTATTAATTTTTCGATAGCTTTCCAACGACATGCATATCATATACTTTATATCAGTGGCATATGTATCAAACTCGTGTTTCATCATAAACTATCTAACGATAAAATTAAAATATACAAGCATGCATAAATATATATACTCGAGCACTAGACATGGATACACTATTAATATTTTAAAAGACAAGATATGAATGCTCACGTATTAATATTGTGATTCAATATTGCAGGAGAGTACGTAGACGCAACGGAACGGATAGATATTAGGTTGACCTCACGAACAATACCCATGAATATTACCCATAACTTCCATCTCCATAACCCATAATTTCCTTAGCTCTGTCCCGCTCGAAAACCCATTTTGAAAAATAAGAATAAAATTGATGTGGAGTAAATTATAGATAAAATGATACGGAGTAATATTTTTGTTTATATGTTTGTGCGAACTCCTCATTCATATTTATATACATAATTTAATAATATAATAAAATAATATAATAGTATAATAATTATGATAAGATAATATAATAATATAATAATAATAAACGTGTTAAATTAAAAGCCGCCATTACTTTTTATGTCGACAAACATTACGCGTTTCTCGTAGATGGGTACGCGATCCGCGTACGGTGTCTTTTTGAAAGTTGTAGATTTTTGAGTTACGGAAGTCTGGACACCGAAATCACCCTTTTTCGAGTCAGTATGATTTAGTTATGATTTTTCTCGTGCAAGTGCGCAGGTTTAGTGATTTCCATCATTTTAACTTGAAATCTTGAGATGAAATGTTGTAGTCTTTTGGTGCTCATTAGAAATCTTTATTATCTTTATTTTTATTTTCATATCATTGAAAATCCATAAAAACATTTCATAATCAAATTCTATTATATCGAAAAACGTGTTCGTACTAAATCGAATAAATATAATTTAGTTTTCCAGAATTAGTTATATTCATAATCATTCTTTAAAAGGTTTAAATAATAGAAATTGTTATATCATAAAACATTTTCATTTAATAAAGTAAAATCATATAATATATATATGTCATAATGGTTTTCAGTTTTTACTTAGAGTTTATTCGTGAATCGTAGGGTTAAGTCCAATGGACAATTAAACGTATGAAATTGTTTTAAATCAACATATCTATTTGCTTATCTTGTCGACATCCATTAAAATTTCATGTTCTTACTATTGGTTTTATGAAAGTTAAATAATTAACTTATCAAGAGTCACGAGGAAGTTATTGTAAAGCATGCATTGAAAATTTAACAGAAATCTCCACTAACTTTTGTCTAGTTCCCGTTAATTGACACATTTGTTCTTACTTGTAAATCACATTATCATTTTCAGAATATATTTAAAAAGAACAGATTTCTTAAATCACAGTGGACCTCACAACAGAGATTCGTAATCATATCACGATGTATCCGATAATTCAATCGTTTGATATTATCATTTAATTCCGTCGATAAATATATTAAACATATATTGAAACAATTATGTTTATGTAAAGTATTATACCTCTAATACTTTGTTAACGTTTTCAATTAATGTAACTATATATTATATATACATATCTACATACACATAAATGTTCGTGAATCGTCGAGTACAGTAAAAAGGGTAATTGGTTAGATGAATATAGTTCCAAAGTTTTTAAGACTCAACATTACAGACTTTTCTTATCATGTCGAAATCATACAAAGATTAAGTTTAAATTTGATCAGAAATTTCCGGGTCGTCACAGTACCTACCCATTAAAGAAATTTCGTCCCGAAATTTGATAGAAATTGTCATGGCTAACAATAAAAAAGTTTTCATGACGAATATGAGTTGATAAATAGAGTTTCATCATTATTGACTAATATAGATAAAATAATTCGATTATGTGAAGCGTACGAGTGAAGTTATCGCAAAAGAGTGAATATGAGTAAATACGTGTTCGCCTTAACTGGTGACGTAGTCACGGTTGATTTCCGAAATTCAAGGGATTTAGAGAAAATCTTCGTAATAAGAGTTGGTTCTTCGGTAATTAAGGAAATTAGGATCTTCTTTGGTTAAATGCAATAATCTATTTTAATTGCTCTGTCGTATATTTCACTATAAATCCACTCCCTTCATTTCCTTATTTCCACAGCTTACACCTTCTATTCTTTCTTCCTCAATTCATACATTAAAGCATTCATTAATATGCTCCATCCAGTTCTGATTCTTGATATACTCCTAACTTTTGTATCTGTCATTCTTCTTTTCCATCTTCCACCGGAGGAATTTATTTTCTTCTATTATTACCTTGGGGTTATAGTGTTTTTAATTTTCCCGTGTCTTTACGTTGCAATACGTATTGTTATACACGGTTTGTAATTGTTGTCAGACTTTATATCTTTCCTTATTTTTTGGAGTCCCTACTTTTGTCTTTCTATAATCATTAACATCCACAGTTAATGCTCTCTCTTATTTGCTGCGATTTATACTCCCATTTCTATTTCAGAGCTTCATGCTTTTGTTTTCTTCTTCCCGACTTCAAGTCAAGCGAATAATGATTCAGAATTCGTAGGTATGGAGTTTCGAATGATCATAATATACAAAGCAGAAAGGAAAGGTAATAGAACGATTTGATTTGTCAAATTACCAGAATATCCGGAAAAGACCGAATCATCAAGAAAATATTTTCTTGATATGTTTAGAGGTTAAATAGAATGAAAGAGTTATGTAACATGGTTCATGATGAGGGTATGATCTGTGAACCTTTATCACGTTCCATTAGAAACTCAGCATGTCTTACTGTAATATAATCATGTTGATCAAATGTCATTATATTATACTAACTCATGCTTCAATTCCCAACACTTTTTCAAAACATTCATAATTTAAACTCAAAGGTTTACAGAATATAGAAACTAAACAGTTTCCTTTATGATGTAATACAGATAACGCGAGGAGATAAATGATTTCAGATAAGGATAGTTATGAAAATATCTTAAGAAATATCGAGGATATTTATAATGAAAGACACGATGATATCTTAGAATTTCTAATATCGATGGATGATGAAGAAGATTTATCCGTAAAGGTTTAGAGTCAGGAGCAAGGTATTCGTTAATGACTTCAGCAGATACTGAATCATTTTGATTCTTTGAAGGCAAGTTTAGTCTTTGTGATTTGTCCACAGCTGAAGCATCCCGACCTAATCCATCCGGACGAAGTCCATATCGATTATAAACGGTTCATAATAGTTGATTTCATCGCGAGGTACTTGACCTCTAAATGATACATTTTACAAACATTGCATTCGTTTTTAAAAGACAAACTTTTATTTCATCGAAAATTGACAGGTATGCATACCATTTCATAATATCTAACTATAAATGACCTAATTCGTCATTTACTTAATAATCTCTAATGAACTTCAATGACTCGAATGCAACGTCTTTTGAAATATGTCATGAATGACTCCAAGTAATATCCTTAAAATGAGCTAATGCACAGCGGAAGATTTCTTTCGTACCTGAGAATAAACATGCTTTAAAATGTCAACCAAAAGGTTGGTGAGTTCATTAGTTTAACATAAATAATCATTTCCATCAATTTAATAGACCACAAGATTTCATATTTCTCATAAACATACGTCCCATACATAGAGACAAAAGTATCATTCATATGGATTGAACACCTGGTAACCGACATTCACAATATGCATATAAGAATATCCCCATCATTCCGGGATCCTCCTTCGGACATGATATAAATTTCAAAGTACTAAAGCATCCGGTACTTTGGATGGGGCTTGTTGGGCCCGATAGATCTATCTTTAGGATTCGGGACAATTAGGGTGTCTGTTCCCTAATTCTTAGATTACCAGACTTAATAAAAAGGGGCATATTCGATTAGATAATCCAACCATAGAATGTAATTTCGATTACTTGTGTCTATTTCGTAAATCATTTATAAAAGCAGCGCATGTATTCTCAGTCCCAAAAATATATATTGCAAAAGCATTTAAAAAAGGGAGCAAATGAAACTCATGCATATAAATATTGTAAAACAGTTAATAAAGCATTTGCATGTATTCTCAGCCCAAAAATATAATGAGTAAAAAGGGAGCAAATGAAACTCACGCATATAAATATTGTAAAACAGTTAATAAAGCATTTGCATGTATTCTCAGCCAAAAAATGTAATGAGTAAAAAAAAGGGCAAATGAAACTCACGCATATAAATATTGTAAAACAGTTAATAAAGTATTTGCATGTATTCTCAGCCCAAAAACGTAAAGAGTAAAAAGGGCAAATGAAACTCACGCATATAAATATTGTAAAACAGTTAATAAAGCATTTGCATGTATTCTCAGCCCAAAAATGTAATGAGTAAAAAAAAGGGCAAATGAAACTCACGCATATAAATATTGTAAAACAGTTAATAAAGTATTTGCATGTATTCTCAGCCCAAAAATATAAAGAGTAAAAAGGGCAAATGAAACTCACCATACTGTATTTTGTAGTAAAAATACATATGACTAAATTGAACAATGCAGTGTTGGCCTCGAATTCACGAACCTATATCATTTGTATAATTATTAATATACATAGTTGTACGTATAGTAATAAGGTTAATATTAATAAAAGAGTCATATTTTATAACGATAATGATGATAATAATACTTATAGTAATAATGATAATAGTTAATTATAATCTTAATAATAATAATAATAAAAAAATGGTAAAAGTAGTAATGATAATAATATTAATAGTTTTTAATAATAATAAAAAATAATAATTAGTAATAATGATTATTTTTTAATAATTTTAATAATGATAATAATAATAATAATAACTATAATAATAAAAGTTTACTAATGATAATAAAAATGATAATAATATCAATATTAATAATGTTAATGATAAAAATATTAATATGATGATATTTACAAAAATCATAATATTTATAATAATCTTAATAATAATAATGTTAATTAGGAAAAAATAATAATAATAATAATGATAAAAACAATAATAATGATAATTACTACTACTTTAATATTAACAATAATAATCATACTTATATATTAATTATTCATCTTATATAATTAATCTTAAACTCAATAACAATAAATTAATAACAACATTAATAATAATAATAAAGATAGTAATAATAATAATAATATCAAATAATACCTTAGAAGCAAAAAGAAAGAAACTGCCCAGGACGGGACTCGAACCCGCAACCTCTCGATAACCCAACAACACTCCTCACCATCCCTCTGTAACTACCTTTCTGTTTTATTTCCCACATATAAATATGTAACCCGCATTATTTCAGTTTCCTGCTCCCATGTTTTTTTTATTTTCGGCCCAACTAACTATCTAAGTCCAATAGATAAAAACCGGCCCAACTGATCAAGCCCAACCCTCGTTTCAATTTAATTCGAATAAGGATCAGTGGCCGTCCTTCATCATCATTCCATTATTGTACCAGACAACAAAATAAATAAATAAATAACTAAATAAATAGAAATAGAGATCTACGGCGGACATCATTTTCCTCATTCGCCATCATCATAATCGTCTATCAATCATCGTAGGATTTGATTCTGGGAATCAATAGATTTATATAAATCAAGGATATGTGTAGGTATTTCGATTTCCATTTAATGAAATTCGTATGCTAGGGATCTTATTAAAGCAATTGAATTGTCTATGCTGAATTTATATACATAGATACAATTTTGTTGTTCATGTTGGATAATGAAATTGATTGTATGTTATGGATTTGGTTTGTTTTGTGATTGTGGTGATAATTTACAGATGCCACAGCAGCTTAAAGCAAGTGGTTGGGTGGTTTTATCGAATAGAAATAGAAAGACAGATTAAAAAAAATAAGTTGGTGGTTCTCGGTTTTGGGCTGCAGAAAGAAAAAAAAAGTATAATGATGGTGCATATGGTGGTTTCACGAAGAAGTAGAAGAAGAAGAAGAAGAGAAAAGGAAGATAGTAGCGAGTGGTGATTGTACTCGAACATAACCAGAAACAGATAATAAAACGCGAGTTTGTAGGTTTGTTCGATGGTTTTGGGTGGGAGTACGGTTGAAACAGAAATATACAGAAATAGTAGTAGTAGTGGAAGTTCTTTGAGTGTTAATGAAAGGAAATAAACAGAAACTGAATAATACCGGATGTGGGTGTTTATTTTGGTGGTTGTCTCAAATCAGGAAACACATAACAAAGTGATAGTAGTAAAGTATTGATCGTGGGTGGTGGTCTTGGACATATGAACAACTATAGTAGCATTAGAAAGCCAAGGAATTTGCAGGTTGTATAGTGGTGGTTTGCAATGGTTTCACAGAAATAGAAAACAACATCTGCAGGAGGTAGGTCGACCATCCAAAGGTCAAACCTGACCCGTTTAGCAGCAAAGGTGTTTGTGGCTGTCGTGGTGATTGATTGCAAAGCGAAAATAGCGAGTGGCAGTGATTATGTTTATGGTGAAGTGGTGGAGTTCGGTGTTTGGATAAAAACAGCAATCATAGTAGTTGCAGTAGGGGTTGAAGGTGGTTCCATGGTGGTGATATGGTGGTCGTTGAGGCGATGGCTGTGGTGGTGTTAAAAGAAGAAGAAAGAAGCAAAATATAGTGAAGGTGGCGGGTTTGTTCATGCTCAATGGTGGTGGTTGCCGTGGTGATAGTTGTGGTTATCTTACTCGTTTCCCATAGACAGAAAACGAAAGAGGGAAATATAAGTGATGATGGTGATGATTGATTTGAAAAGAAAAGTGGTGAAGTGTTGTGTTTGTTAAAGGTTGATCAAGTTAATATACCTATATCTATATTATATATATCTTAATGTACTAATGAAAAGAATCGATAGCATAAAGCAAGCAATCAATATGCATATATAATAGAGGGAAGACAACAAGGACAATTTAACATAGTAATTTAATTAATCACTCTATCAGTATTCAATTGAAGCAGTGGATGATTTGTCTTGCTTGTTGACACTATATCACAGGAAACAGAAAACATAACAAATTGATTTGATGCGTAACAATATATTTCTTTTATTAATTTTTTTATTAATTAACATATTAATAGTAAAACTATTAATACTATTAATAATAATTACCATAATAGTGATATTAATAACAATGGTAATAATATTTATTAATAACAATATTAATAATTAATAATGTTAATATAATGAATTAATACATAATTATTTACAAAAATGAAACATTTATAAATTTATATCTTTTGATCTTAATCTTAGTAAAACTATTTAAATAAAGTTTTGTAACTTATTTGATTTTAGTCCCAACTAAGATATACACAGTATTAAATTCAAATTAACAAAGTGAATGTATAAACTTATAATTTACGTAATCTATCTACAAACTAATGATCACAATCGTTTTATTCGAAACCATTTATATTCAATATACTTCATTTACGTATATAGGTATGTTTTAAATAATAAGTATTATATATTATTTTATTTTACATTACTAATTCTAACAAATACATCAGATAATATTTCAAAATATATATATTTGTATTTAAATATTTAAACATCTATTTACAATTAATTGTTCGTGAATCGTCGAGAGCAGTCGAAAGTCAATTGAATATATGAACATCGTTTTCAAAATTTTCTAAATTCAACATTACATACCTTGCTTATCATATCGAAATCATATAAAGATTAAATTTAAATTTGGTCGGAAATTTTCGGGTCATCACAACAGCCTCCTTCATGGTTTGCTCAATCCGTTTTCCAGTTCCAACTTTTCTGAGCTTTGCCAACACACTATTCTTTATCATCAAACTTTCGACTGTTAAAGTCGTTTACCGTTTTTGCTGCTTCATCAGCTTTTTCAACATTCAATTCATAGACTGGTTGCTTTTCAGAATTTCAGAATGAAAGCTCATAATTCTAAGAGATGAATGGTATATGTATACATATGATGTTCTCGTACAGTTTTGAATTCAAAGTATGACATTTGAACGATGTAAGAATCTAAGAGTGATGTTTTCTAGTTAAATCTTGGCTTGGATTCTGATTTTTCAAAATCAGAATATGTAATCAAATTTGGATGCGAATAGTTGTTTTGATTTCTATGAAAGAATGTATATCATTGTGAAAGTAGTGAGTATAGTTGATGATTTTCTAAATCAGAATCGAAGAATGTAACATATTAATTGTGAATTTATATATCTCTCGGGTATTACCTACCCGTTAAAAGTTTCACAAGTAATATTTTGTACCAGAGAATTTTACTACAGTCTTTAGAAAATATATGTATGTATATTTTCTTTAGATGTAATACAGATTTAATGAGTTAATATCATATTAAGCTCATTTGATTTTCGGCTGGATTAGAAATGAATAATCTCTAAAACATTAAAGATTTAATAATCTTCCCGGAGTATTTTACTAATGTAATCAATACTTCGTTATTCAGTTTTATTGATATTTCCTCAGTGAATCATGTTGGTGCTCATGGAACTCTTGCTAACTTCGCAAGGTACGAATGATGTTTTCTAGAAAGTTTCGAATACATCGAAGATGAAAGTATAAAATCAAACATATAATTGAATAATATAATAAGTTTATTATGAAATGGAATTCATTGAGTTGAAACTGAGATTGTGGTTAACGAAGGATGTACATCATAGCATATCAGTAACATGAACTAACCGAGTAGTACCTACTAGTTAAGATTCACACGTAATAGCTTAGTACGAAAAGATTTATTTTGATCTCAAAATTCATATATATATATATATATATATATATATATATATATATATATATATATATATATATATATATATATAAATATACATTTAATTTCTTCAGAGGGAATGAGTTAATACTTCATAACCCGTTGATACGATATACACGTTGTTGATTAGTGATGATGTTTGCGGTGATTATGGATCTGACGGAGCTTGTGATGTTGTAGATGCTGCTGATGCTGATGATGCTGACAGTACTGACGGTGCTGGTGATGCTGCTGGTACTGTTGATGTTGCTGGTAAAACAGATCTATCTTGTAAATCGTGTACCATTCCGATCAGGATTTTATTTCATCATTTCTATTCGCTCACTCATCTGGTTTACAATTAGAACTAGAATAAGTAATCTCTAAAACTTTTAGAAACTACATATTCTCTGCAAAATATTTCTTCGATGAAGTTATGAATCAATACTTCATCGTTTATTGTTGTTGGTATTCCTTAGTATCTATAGTGCGTATGACGTTGATGTTCGAGGTACAGATTGTGATGTTGAGGTATGGGATACGGATGTTGTTGTTGGTGGTGGTAATGGTACTTTTGATGTTGCCGATGGTGGTACTGTTGATGCCGGTGATGCTGCTTGTGCTTGTAACCTTTGCACCATATCCTCCAAAGCCACCACCTGAGCTCGAAGCTCGTTGACTTTCTCTATTATTCCGGAGTGCTTGTCGGTTCGGACGAGCGGATGAATAAGATCTAGAACTTGAGATAGTATATAATCATGAAGAGATACTCTGGAAATGAGAGAGAAAATGGTATTATGAATATGTTCGCCGGTAAGTGCTTCAGATTCTTCGCCAAGAGGGAAATGTGGTAGATGGAAGGGATCACCTTATTCTTGTCTCCAATGATTAAGTAGGCTATGAACCCATCCCCAATTCATCCAGAATAGATGATGGCTAATTGGTTGATCCATTCCGGTCACACTGCTTTCGGAGCTCAAGTGAATATCCATATCGGAATAGCTGTCGGAGTTTAAGGAATTTGAACTACATACGGGATCCATCTTGTATAATTAGGGAGATGATTTTTGATATGAAATAGATTATAGAATTTAGATTGGTACTCTTTAATACATAATTTACATATGTATATATAATACCAAAATTCCATAAATCACGGAGGAATTTTCGGAAGATGTCAAGCAAAGTTTACAGTAATAGATATGCTAAGATATGAATTCGTCTATACACTATGTATGCAATAAATGCAGGAAACGTGTCTAGACTTAAGAATGATAAGCATGTAATTTTCGACAAGAAATGATAAGTAAAACTTAGTAAAAACAGATACGGTCAGAGTCCAGACTCACTAATGCATCCTAACAATTACCAGCTAAACACACTAATGCAAATTCTGGTTCCCTATGACCTCAAGCTCTAATGCCAACTGTGATGACCCGTCCAAATCCATTTGGACGAATACATCATTCATTGATTTCATAGTGAGGTTTTGACCTCTATATGATACGTTTTGTAAACATTGCATTCTTTTGAAAAGTCACACCATAAATGAATATCAAATTCCAAGGTCTTTGACATTTGATGATTTCTACATATAGACAATCACCGTAAATAATAGTTTACAATACTACATCCGTTGACAATGCAGTCAAAATAAGATACATGGTGATGATTTTGTGAATGCAAAGTTTTCTCGAATAAAGCATGTATGACTCCATGCACATAGCATGTATAACGTATAAGCAAACAGCTGAAGTCTTCTAGGAACATGAGAATCAACATGCTTAAAAGTGTCAACACAAAGGTTGGTGAGTTCATAGTTTTAATGTTGCGCATAATCTGCATATAAAGGTGGATCACAAGATTTCAGTTGTTTCATCCGAAACGTTTATCAAAATATTCTACAAGATTGAGCACCCTGGTAACTAAACTTTAACATCTATATATTAAGTACCCATGTTTTAATATACATGCAACCAACATGTACAATACATGCAAACCAACGTGTACTAAAATCAAATAGCATACGTCTGTTTTATAGTTCAGGCTAGGGTTTCTATACCTGGAACAGACGGGGATGTCAAGCCCTATGGATCCATATATAACTACTCGCGCCCACCAGTTCTTATAACCGGCAGTTACTAGTTACCAAAGCTAAGGGATTTTCGGTTCAAACTCGGTGTAGAATTAAGTATGTACTTGTATCCATTGCGTTTAAAATAAAGTGCATGTATTCTCAGCCCAAAAATATATATTGCAAAAGCAATTAAAAAGGGAGCAAATGAAACTCACCTTAGCAGCACATAAGGTCATTCACCGAAATGTGATCGAAACTCGAAAAGCAAAATAATCGTAGATCTCAACCTAGAGAACATATGTTGGTCAATACATGTCTAACAAGCTAGGTCAGGTCATAGTGTATCACAATCCTAATGCTCGAGACCGACATGCAAAAGTTAATAAAAGTCATCTCAAAAAGTTAACTTTGACAATTGTTTAACAAAACGAGACTTGTCTTATATAAGAATTCATTTACTCGACTAGTATTATCCAAAAATCTAATTTATTAATCTTATAAATAAGTTGTTTAAATGTTAATTGTAGTTTCAAACACAATTTTATTTAACGTTAAACATAATTTAGTTGACCATATCTTTTAATCCGTTCATCGAAATCTCGCGATTTCTAAATGTAAAGTTATTAATTTTTCGATAGCTTTCCAACGACATGCATATCATATACTTTATATCAGTGGCGTATGTATCAAATTCGTATTTTATCATAAACTATCTAACAAAATTAAAATATACAAGCATTCATAAATATATATACTCGAGCACTATACATGGATACACTATTAATATTTTAAAAGACAAGATATGAATGCTCACGTATCAATATTGTGATTCAATATTGCAGGAGAGTACGTAGACGCAACGGAACGGATAGATATTAGGTTGACCTCACGAACAATACCCATAAATATTACCCATAACCTCCATCTCCATAACCCATAATTTTCTTAGCTCTGTCCCGCTCGAAAACCCATTTTGAAAAATAAAAATAAAATTGATACGGAGTAAATTATAGATAAAATGATACGGAGTAATATTTCTGTTTATATGTTTGTGCGAACTCCTCATTCATATTTATATACATAATTTAATAATATAATAATATAATATAATAGTATAATAATTATGATAAGATAATATAATAATATAATAATAATAAAAGTGTTAAATTAAAAGCCATCATTAATTTTTATGTCGACAAACATTACGCGTTTCGTGTAGATGGGTACGCGATCTGCATATGGTGTCTCCTTGAAAGTTGTAGATTTTTGAGTTACGGACGTCTGGACACTGGAATTACCCTTTTTCTAGTCAGTATGATTTAGTTATGATTTTTCTCGTGCAAGTGCGCAGGTTTAGTGATTTTCATCATTTTAACTTGAAATCTTGAGATGAAATGTTGTAGTCTTTTGGTGCTCATTAGAAATCTTTATTTTATCTTTATTTTTATTTTCATATCATTGAAAATCCATAAAAACATTTCATAATCAAATTCTATTATATCGAAAAACGTGTTCGTACTAAATCGAATAAATATAATTTAGTTTTCCAGAATTAGTTATATTCAAAATCATTCTTTAAAAGGTTTAAATAATAGAAATTGTTATATCATAAAACATTTTCATTTAATAAAGTAAAATCATATAATATATATGTCATAATGGTTTTCAGTTTTTACTTACAGTTTATTCGTGAATCGTAGGGTTAAGTCCAATGGACAATTAAACGTATGAAATTGTTTTAAATCAACATATCCATTTGCTTATCTTGTCGACATCCATTTACATTTCATGTTCTTACTATTAATTTTATGAAAGTTAAATAATTAACTTATCAAGAGTCACGAGGAAGTTATTGTAAAGAATGCATTGAAAATTTAACAGAAATCTCCACTAACTTTTGTCTAGTTCCCGTTAATTGACACATTTGTTTTTACTTGTAAATCACATTATCATTTTCAAAATATTGTTAAAAAGAACAGATTTCTTAAATCACAGTGGACCTCACAACAGAGATCCATAATCATATCACGATGTATCTGATAATTCAATCGTTTGATATTATCATTTAATTCCGTCGATAAATATATTAAACATATATTGAAACAATTATGTTCAGGTAAAGTATTATACCTCTATTACTATGTTAACGTTTTCAATTAATGTAACTATATATTATATACACATATCTACATACACATAAATATTCTTGAATCGTCGAGCACAGTAAAAAGGGTAATTGGTTACATGAATATAGTTCCAAAGTTTTTAAGACTCAACATTACAGACTTTTCTTATCATGTCAAAATAATACAAAGATTAAGTTTAAATTTGATCAAAAATTTCCGGGTCATCACACCAAGTGTCTAGACTTCCCATTGTACATCTGGCTATAAGCCTTTGCCAATGTAGCAGCACTATCACAGTGGATAAACATAGGTGCTATAGGTTTAGGCCACAATGGTATCTTATGGATTAAGTTTCTAAGCCATTCTGCCTCTTTACCAGCAGCGGCTAAAGCAACAAACTCATATTCTATCATTGAGTTGGTAATACAAGTTTGCTTCTTAGAAGCCCAAGAAATAGCACCTCCCCCAAGCAAGAACACCCAACCACTTGTTGAAGAATGATCTTCAATATTGGTTATCCAACTTGCATCAGAATATCCTTCTATTACTAAAGGAAACCTATTATAAGATAAACTATAGTCCATAGTTTTCTTTAAATGCTTCAGTACCCACCTAATTGCTTGCTAGTGATGAGTACTAGGATTACTAGTATATCTACTCAGTTTTCCCACAGCAAAAGCAATATCCAGCCTTGTACATGTCATGGCATACATCAAACAGCCAATCACCTGAGAATACTCAAGTTGTGATACAGCTTTACCTTGGTTAGGCATAAGCTTCTCACTTGGATCAACGGGTGTACTCACAGGAGTACAATCAAAGCAATTGAACTTTCTCAACACCTTCTCAATATAATGAGATTGAGAAATTGAAATTCCTTTGCTTTCACGTTTGATCCTAATACCAAGGATAACGTCAGCCTCCCCCATATCTTTCATGGAGAACTTTGATGACAAAAATTCTTTTGTTAAATCAACTTGACTTTGGTCAGTCCCAAAGATTAACATTGTGATGACCCGGGAATTTCCAACTAAATTTAAACTTAATCTTTATATGATTTCGACACGATAAGCAAAGTCTGTTATGTTGAGTCTAGAAAAATATTTTTAACTGTTTCATGAAATCATTTGACCATGACTATTTCCGACGATTCACGAACCATTGCTTGTAAATATATGTACATGTATATATATAATAACTTGAATTAAATTAATAAACTATTATTATATATATAAATATATATTATATATATATATATATATATATATAAATATATGAATGATACTTGTATACATATATTGTTATAATAAAATTAATTACTTAACATATATAATTAATATATTCATTTGTGTAATAAAACTTGCTATTTAAAACTCTTTATATATAGAAAGAGAATATATTAAAAATAATTGATTTCGAGCTTAATTAATAAACATCAGTAATACTCGGTTGATGTTTTGTTAGTTTTAATATAGATATAGTACATGTTCATGAAGGATTGAAATAAAAGTTGAACTGTAAATTGATTACGAAGATCTTAGATTTGTTAAATATATTTTTACCTTTTTAAGTTTGAATATTAGTACTCCGTACATATAAATTGGAACAGAAAATAAACAATTATCAAACTTTTTAGATCAAGTTTCAAACAGTTAATGAGTGAAATAATTAAATATATTTAATCTAAAAATTTGGGATTTTTATGAACACTTTTATACGTTAACTGTTTAGCAATGGACACACTCCGTGAAAACTGTCGGCATAAGAATTTATAATCACCCGGCTGCTTTACTATTCTATTTTCAATTCACACGTTTTTCTTTTCTCTTAGATATTTATCAAAATTATTGTACCTGACATCTTTTTATATATTAAACTTATTATCAAACTTTCATTCAGTTAGATAATTGATATATATATATATATATATATATATATATATATATATATATATATATATATATGTCTCTATTACCTTGACTAGCAAAACCAAAAGCACTCACTCACTTCTTTCATGGAACACAGCACATTATATCTGTATATATGTGCATCTAAATTTGATGAACTCATCAACACTACCATAAATCGATCACCACTTTGAAACATTAAAACCTTCGAGCATCACCTTCTTAATCGAGCACTGCTATCTACTTCCTTCGTCTTCTCTTGACCGAGGCATGAACCACCACTTACAACCGTGAGCACCACCCTTGAACCACCATCAAACTAATACTTCTGTGTACTCCGATTTCTATTCGGGGTGCAACAAAAACCCAAACCATTTTGCTCGATCACGATCACAACCGAACACACCAACATGGTTTTGTTGCTCGAAAAATTCTCATTATCCACCACTCACGACTACCACCTCAGCTCACCATAAACCGCCGGCCACCACCTCCATAATCACCTCCTTCTTTCATTCTCTCTGTCCTTCCTCTCTCTATTTTCTTTCTTCCTTCTTCATTTTTTTTTTCTGTTTCGATTATGGTTTCTGTTTGGATTCACGAAAGCCATCACCCCACCATCATTATCACCACCATTTCAACTCCTAACTTCTGTCCCCGTTACTGTTTCAGACCGAGAACATCAACAACCCAAAATAAACTACAAACCAACATGAAATCACATCACCATTTTTTTCTCTCACTTTCTCTCTTCGCCTTCGTGATCATTTTGCTCAATATCTGTTCCTGGTTCAATCATATACGATACTACAGAAAAATCATAATGGAATAAAGGTGACGACAAGGATTTTATGATGATGAATTAATTTATAAGTGGTGGGCCGAAATAAACCCATATTCCGCTTACTGATTACGAATATTATGATTTTACTATGTTAAATGATTAAAGAATATTATATGAGCTGTAAAGAAGATGTTACTGTATTATTTATGTGAATATGGCCACCATTCCACTTGACTTTACAAACACTCAAGTACCACTATGTCATAATAATTGCAAACCGATTTTTTTTATTGAGAATACAACTTGGACCGTGTTGCTTGATTGTATTGATGGGCCGAGAGTTTAAAAATGATGATCACGATATGATAGAAATCGTGATCAAGTGAAACATGTCGAGAAACAAAATAAGATGATGATGAGTATGAAACGCGAGTAATCATGAGGTTATGAAGATGTTGATACGATTTCCTTAATGACGAACGATTATGATTAGATTATGATTAGGTTAAAATGATGATTAATGGATAATGATAAGATAAATAAATGATTATGATAAAGAAGAATAGTTGAAGAAAAAGGAAACGAAAATATGAGTTAAATGGAAATTAGGATCGTATAAAATCTGAAAAGCCGAGATAGAGGAATGGTTTAGGCTGTTATCGGGTTAGCGGGATGTTGCGGGTTCAAACCCGGACTTGGGCATTATTAAGGGATACTTCTTTGAGGTAGTTACTTATTTATTTATTTAATTATTATTATTATTATTATTATTATTATTATTATTATTATTATTATTATTATTATTATTATTATTAGTATTAATTATTATTAATATTATTATTAGTATCATTTTTATAAATAAATAAAAAACTATCATTTATATCAAAAGTATCATTTTTAATTTTATTATCATTATTATTAGTAAAATCATTACTTTTAGAATTATTATTATTAGTATACATGATTATTAAAATTAACATTTTTTATAAAGTTATCATTTTATCATTAATATTAAAAGTATCATTTTTAACTCTATTATCATTATTATTATTTTTATCATTTCTAATATTATTTTAGTATTAATACAAAATTTAACAAATAAAAGATATATATATATATATATATATATATATATATATATATATATATATATATATATATATATATATATATATATATATATATACAAAAATGTATTAAATACATATAACATAACAAAATTAATATTTCTATTTTTTTAATATATAAAATAAATATATGAAAAATATAGGTTATTAATATAAAAATGATATAACTTATAAATTATTATTATTATTATTATTATTATTATTATTATTATATATATATATATATATATATATATATATATATATATATATATATATATATATATAAATAAATTTGTTTGATTACAATTATGTGTGTTAATATATATATAAATGATATAGGTTCGTGAATCCGAGGCCAACCCTGCATTGTTCAATATAGTCATATGTATTTTTACTACAAAATACATTAGGTGAGTTTCATTTGTTTCCTTTTTACTCATTACATTTTTGGGCTGAGAATACATGCAAATGCTTTATTAACTGTTTTACAATATTTATATGCGTGAGTTTCATTTGCCTTTTTACCCTTTATATTTTTGGGCTGAGAATACATGCGCAGTTTTTATAATTGTTTTACGAAATGGACACAAGTAATTGAAATTACATTATATGGATGAATGATCGAAATCGAATATGCCCCTTTTTATTAAGTCTGGTAATCTAAGAATTAGGGAACAGACACCCTAATTGACGCGAACTATAAAGATAGATCTATCGGGCCCAACAAGCCCCATCCAAAGTACCGGATGCTTTAGTACTTCGAAATTTATATCATGTCCGAAGGAGGATCCTGGAATGATGGGGATATTCTTATGCATATTGTGAATGTCGGTTACCAGGTGTTCAATCCATATGAATGATATTTTTGTCTCTATGCATGGGACGTATGTTTATGAGAAATGAAATATGAAATCTTGTGGTCTATTAAAATGATGAAAATGATTATTTATGTTAAACTAATGAACTCACCAACCTTTTGGTTGACACTTGAAAGCATGTTTATTCTCAGGTATGAAAGAAATATTCCGCTGTGCATTAGCTCATATTAGAGACATTACTTGGAGTCATTCATGGCATATTTTAAAAGACGTTGCATTCGAGTCGTTGAGTTCATCAAGATTATTATTAAGTCAATTATAGTTAGATGTATGATGAAATGGTATGCATGCCGTTAACTTTCAATGTAATGAAAGATTGTCTTTTCAAAAACGAATGCAATGTTTGTAAAATGTATCATATAGAGGTCAAGTACCTCGCGATGTAATCAACTGTTGTGAATCATGTATAATCGATATGGACTTCGTCCGGATGGATTAGGACGGGTCTTCACAGTTGGTATCAGAGCGGTGGCCTTAGCGAACCATGTCTGCATTAGTGTGTCTAACTGATAAGTCGTTAGGATGCATTAGTGAGTCTGGACTTCGACCGTGTCTGCATGTCAAAAGTTTTGCTTATCATTTTGTGTCAAAAATTACCTGCTTATCATTCTTAGAGAATCACTTGCTTATCATTCTTAGTCTAGACACGTTTTACTGCATTGACTGCATGAATAGTGTATAGACAAAATTCATATCTTAGCGTATCTGCTACTTCATATCTTAGCGTATCTATTACTGTAACTTTGCCTGACAACTTCTGTAGATTCGTCCGTAACTTATGGGATTTTAGTATTATATATGCATTTGTAAATTATGTATTGCAGGGTACTAATCTACATCATATAATCTATTTCTTATCGAAAATCCTTCATCTGATCGTACGAAATGAATCCTGCAACCAGTTCGAGTCCCTCATATTCCGATAGCTATTCCGATAGTTATTCCGACAGCTATTCTGACATAGATGTTCACCTAAGCTCCGAAAACAGCGTCATCGACAGGAATCGACCAATCAGCCATTATCAATTCATTTGATGGGTTCGTAGTCGACTTAATTAATGGAAACGCGCAGAAGGCAATCCCTTCCACCAATCGAATTCACCTCTTAACAATGAACTTGAAGCGTTTACCGGCGAACCTATTTGAGACACCATTTTCAGTCTCATTTCCAGGGTAACTCGACAAGATTATATTCTATCCACAATTCTGAACCTTGTTCATCCACTCATTCCGATCGACAATCATCCTGGAGTAATAAGTCAATGAACTTCGCGCTAGAATAATCAATTCGGAGAATATGGTGCAAAATGTACCAGCTTCAGCAACATCACCAGCACCAACAGTACCATCAATAACAGCACCAGTACCATCAACAATCCATGCTTCAATATCATCATCTGTACTTTGAGTATGATTTTCGTTCTACGTATCGTTCTACCTCATTTATCTTCATTCGTCATGGCGAATATGTAATCTATAAAGTTTTAGAGATTATTTAATCTAGTTCCAACCGAAAAGCAAATGAGTTTAATATCATATTAACTCATTAAATCCATGAATACATCTGAAGAAAATATATATGTATATATGTTTTCATAAATATTGTAATTAAAAATTCTCTTGTACAAACTGTTAATGGTGAAAATATTTTAACGGGTAGGTAATACCCGAGTAATATTTAAATTTCACATTAACAAGTTACATTGTACGTTCTTCGAATCTGTTTCAATAGTCATATACTATCCTACTTACATCCACCGATATACAAATCCGTTCACCACAGAATAACCATATTCATCCAATTTCATATTTGGAATTTGATTTATCAGAATCCAACAAGTGGCATAATGAAGAAAATATTTGACAAAATAAAATTTCTTAGAAACAAACAAATTAACTATGAGTAATTTTGTTAAGAGTCCACGCTAACTGTTCCTAGTTAATTATTCCCAGCTAACTGATTACATTTTATTTATCGCAATTTAATTATCGCAATTTACATTCTCTCAATTTTATTTATCGTCATTTAAATTATGTTATTTACTTTACGCACATTATTTATCGTCATTTAATTTCTGTTATTTATTTTTACGCACTTTAAATACCAGGACACGTATACAAGGTTTTGACATATCATATTGACACATCTATATATATTATTTGGAATCACTATAAACACTCTATATGCAGTAATGATCGAGTTCTCTATACAGGGTTGAGGTTGATTCTCAAATAATATATATACTTTGAGTTGTGATCGAGTCTGAGACATGTACACGGGTCACGATACATATTAATTAATTTGAATATTATATATTAAACTGTATATGAATTATTGGACTGTCAATGTAGACTATCGACTGTGGACTAATAATATTGGACAATTAAAATGAATTAAAATATTGATTATAACATATGAAACTAAACATTTCTTCAAGTTGCCACTTGATTTTGTCTTAAACATCATTTGTATCTCGACGATTACAATCTGCGTTCAAACCTTTCATAATTCTTGGAAACACCTCAATCGAGAGGATGAAACAACTGCATCTCATCTACGGAAGAAAAGATTGATGCATATAGTTATGCACCTGAAAAACACTCGGAACCTGAGTAAAACATTTAACCCGTATCTGTGTTAGCTCCTTTAGCATTATTATTACCCAAAATAACTTAGTAATCCCTTTCAAAGTAGCAAATTTTATCACAGCTCCAGCAAGTCAACTTCAACTTTTCATTCAAAACAACCTTATTATAACCTTGATATATATGTGTACTCTTTTATTGTTACCGGGGAACCTTTTATATTACACCATATTACCGTCAGCGTTTAATCATCTAAAAACACAATTCTCTTGAAATCACCTCGGATCGATAACCAATGATTCAGATATGGTAGCAGTAAATATAGAGGAATCGGCAATCAGTACTTTGAAAAATCACAGCATATCTACATCAACAGTTATATGTATAACATTTATCTCTTAGAATAATGACCTTCCATTCTGAAATTTTGAAAAGCACCCAGCCTACGAATTAATATATTAAACTTTGAAAAAGCTGAATGAAGTAGCAGAAACTGTAGATAACCGTAAACGACCTTAATTGTCAGAAGTTTGATGATAGAGAATAGTACGTTGGAAAAGCTCAGAAAAATTGGAACTGGAAAACGAATTGAGATAACCACGAATGAGACCAAGGACAAATACAAGGAGCAAACCCTATATTCAAAGAATCCAGGTAATTCTGGATCCAATGAAACCTTCAACGAATATCTTGCTCCGTACTCATGTTAAAATCTTGCGGAAAATCTTTATCCATCAACCATCGAACTTAGAAATTCCAAAATATCATCATCAATATCTTCGATATTTCTGAGGATATTTTCATAAATATTCTCGTCCGAAATTATATACCTCTTCGTGCTTCCTGTGTATCATTATATTGGAAACATTCAATAGAAATTTTAGTACCGAAAAGCAGATTATGCGAAACTATGAAGAAAGCTGTGGACAAATCACAAAGAATAAGTTTGACTTCAAAGAATTCAAATGATTCAATGACTGCTAAAGTCTTTAGCGAATATCTTGCTCTTTACTCTAAACCCTTGCGGACAATAGTTCCTATCATCCTTCGATATTAGAAATTCCAAGATATCATCGTATCTTTCATTATAAATATCCTCCATAATTCTGAAGATATTTTCATAACTATTCTTATCTGAAAACAATAATCTCTTCGTGCTATTAGTTTTACATCATATAGAAACTATTAGTTTCTATATTCTGTTAACTTTCGAGTTTAAAATATGAATGTTTTTGAAGTAGTGTTAGGAACTGATGCATGAGTTAGTATAATATAATGACACTTGATCAACGTAATTATATTATAGTAAGTCATGCTGAGTTTCTAATGGGACGTGATGATTCACAGATCATAACGTCATCATGTGCCATGTCACATAACTCTTTCATTCTACTTAACTCCTGAACAAATCAAGAAAATGTATTCTTGATGGTTCTATCTTCCGTGATGTTGATAAATTTGAAAATCAAATCGTGCTATCACGTTCCTTCCTGCTTTGATCATTATAATCATTCGAAACTCTATATCTACAAATTCTGGACCATTATTCGCTTGACTTGAAGTCGGGAAGAGAAAACAAAAGCATAGAGCTTTGAAATATAAGGGAGAATATAAAGCCCGATAACAACACACAAATTACAAACCGTGTATATCAATGTTTATCGCAACATAAAGACACGAGAGAATTAAAAACATTATAATCCCGAGGGTAAAGTAGAAGAAAGCAGACTCCTCTGGTGGAAGTTGGAAAAGAAGAACGATCATTGCGATAGTTAGGATAAGAACAAGGATCAGAACAGGGTTAAGCATTTTCATAAATCTTTTAAATTTGGGAATTGAGTATAGAAGTCGTGAAAACAAATAGAACGGAAAAGGTAAATTTATAAAGGGAAAGTCGGACGTAGTAATCGGGGCAGATCACCGTATTTAATTAAAGAGATCTTAATTTCCATAAATCCCGAAGAATCATATCTTATAGATCTTCAAGATTTTCTTTTAAATCCCTTGAATTCCAGAATTCAACCAAAACAACATCAAAAGTTAAGACGCAAATTATTTTCTAAATTCAATCGTGACTACGTCACCGGTTAAGTTGAATCTTCATTCTCTCATTTCACTCTTTTCCGATAGCTTCATTCGTGCACTCCGAATAACCGAATTATTTTATCTGTATTATACAATAATGATAAAACTCTATTTATCAGCTCATATTCGTCAGAAAAACATATTTATTGTTAGCCATGATGACCTCACTCAAATTTCGGGACGAAATTTATTTAACGGGTAGGTACTGTGATGACCCAGGAATTTCCAACTAAATTTAAACTTAATCTTTATATGATTTCGACACGATAAGCAAAGTCTGTTATGTTGAGTCTAGAAAAATATTTTGAACTGTTTCATGAAATCATTTGACCATGACTATTTCCGACGATTCACGAACCATTGCTTGTAAATATATGTACATGTATATATATAATAACTTGAATTAAATTAATAAACTATTATTATATATATAAATATATATATATATATATATATATATATATATATATATATATATATATATATATATATATAAATATATGAATGATACTTGTATACATATATTGTTATAATAAAATTAATTACTTAACATATATAATTAATATATTCATTTGTGTAATAAAACTTGCTATTTAAAACTCTTTATATATAGAAAGAGAATATATTAAAAATAATTGATTTCGAGCTTAATTAATAAACATCAGTAATACTCGGTTGATGTTTTGTTAGTTTTAATATAGATATAGTACATGTTCATGAAGGATTGAAATAAAAGTTGAACTGTAAATTGATTATGAAGATCTTAGATTTGTTAAATATATTTTTACCTTTTTAAGTTTGAATATTAGTACTCCGTACATATAAATTGGAACAGAAAATAAACAATTATCAAACCTTTTTGATCAAGTTTCAAACAGTTAATGAGTGAAATAATTAAATATATTTAATCTAAAAATTTGGAATTTTTATGAACACTTTTATACGTTAACTGTTTAGCAATGGACACACTCCGTGAAAACTGTCGGCATAAGAATTTAAAATCACCCGGCTGCTTTACTATTCTATTTTCAATTCACACGTTTTTCTTTTCTCTTAGATATTTATCAAAATTATTGTACCTGACATCTTTTTATATATTAAACTTATTATCAAACTTTCATTCAGTTAGATAATTGATATATATATATATATATATATATATATATATATATATATATATATATATATATATATATATATATATATATATATATATATATATATATATATATATATATATATATATATATGTCTCTATTACCTTGACTAGCAAAACCAAAAGCACTCACTCACTTCTTTCATGGAACACAGCACATTATATCTGTATATATGTGCATCTAAATTTGATGAACTCATCAACACTACCATAAACAGATCACCACTTTGAAACATTAAAACCTTCGAGCATCACCTTCTTAATCGAGCACTACTATCTACTTCCTTCGTCTTCTCTTGACCGAGGCATGAACCACCACTTACAACCGTGAGCACCACCCTTGAACCACCATCAAACTAATACTTTTGTGTACTCCAATTTCTATTCGGGTTGCAACCAAAACCCAAACCATTTTGCTCGATCACGATCACAACCGAACACACCAACATGGTTTTGTTGCTCGAAAAATTCTCATCATCCACCACTCACGACTACCACCTCAGCTCACCATAAACCGCCGGCCACCACCTCCATAATCACCTCCTTCTTTCATTCTCTCTCTCCTTCCTCTCTCTATTTTCTTTCTTCCTTCTTCATTTTTTTTTTCTGTTTCGATTATGGTTTCTGTTTGGATTCACGAAAGCCATCACCCCACCATGAACCATCATTATCACCACCATTTCAACTCCTAACTTCTGTCCCCGTTACTGTTTCAGACCGAGAACATCAACAACCCAAAATAAACTACAAACCAACATGAAATCACATCACCATTTTTTTCTCTCACTTTCTCTCTTCGCCTTCGTGATCATTTTGCTCAATATCTGTTCCTGGTTCAATCATATACGATACTACAGCAAAATCATAATGGAATAAAGGTGACGACAAGGATTTTATGATGATGAATTAATTTATAAGTGGTGGGCCGAAATAAACCCATATTCCGCTTACTGATTACGAATATTATGATTTTACTATGTTAAATGATTAAAGAATATTATATGAGCTGTAAAGAAGATGTTACTGTATTATTTATGTGAATATGGCCACCATTCCACTTGACTTTACAAACACTCAAGTACCACTATGTCATAATAATTGCAAACCGATTTTTTATTTATTGAGAATACAACTTGGACCGTGTTGCTTGATTGTATTGATGGGCCGAGAGTTTAAAAATGATGATCACGATATGATAGAAATCGTGATCAAGTGAAACATGTCGAGAAACAAAATAAGATGATGATGAGTATGAAACGCGAGTAATCATGAGGTTATGAAGATGTTGATACGATTTCCTTAATGACGAACGATTATGATTAGATTATGATTAGGTTAAAATGATGATTAATAGATAATGATAAGATAAATAAATGATTATGATAAAGAAGAATAGTTGAAGAAAAAGGAAACGAAAATATGAGTTAAATGGAAATTAGGATCGCATAAAATCTGAAAAGCCAAGATAGAGGAATGGTTTAGGCTGTTATCGGGTTAGCGGGATGTTACGGGTTCAAACCCGGACTTGGGCATTATTAAGGGATACTTCTTTGAGGTAGTTACTTATTTATTTAATTATTATTATTATTATTATTATTATTATTATTATTATTATTATTATTATTATTATTATTATTATTATTATTATTATTATTATTATTATTATTATTATTATTATTATTATTATTATTATTATTATTAGTATTAATTATTATTAATATTATTATTAGTATCATTTTTATAAATAAAAAAAAATATCATTTATATCAAAAGTATCATTTTTAATTTTATTATCATTATTATTAGTAAAATCATTACTTTTAGAATTATTATTATTAGTATACATTATTATTAAAATTAACATTTTTTATAAAGTTATCATTTTATCATTAATATTAAAAGTATCATTTTTAACTCTATTATCATTATTATTATTTTTATCATTTCTAATATTATTTTAGTATTAATACAAAATTTAACAAATAAAAGATATATATATATATATATATATATATATATACAAAAATGTATTAAATACATATAACATAAAAAAATTAATATTTCTATTTTTTTAATATATAAAATAAATATATGAAAAATATAGGTTATTAATATAAAAATGATATAACTTATAAATTATTATATATATATATATATATATATATATATATATATATATATATATATATATATATATATATATATATATATATATATATATATATATATATATATATATATATATATATATATATTTGTTTGATTACAATTATGTGTGTTAATATATATATAAATGATATAGGTTCGTGAATCCGAGGCCAACCCTGCATTGTTCAATTGTTCAATATAGTCATATGTATTTTTACTACAAAATACATTAGGTGAGTTTCATTTGTTCCCTTTTTACTCATTACATTTTTGGGCTGAGAATACATGCAAATGCTTTATTAACTGTTTTACAATATTTATATGCGTGAGTTTCATTTGCCTTTTTACCCTTTATATTTTTGGGCTGAGAATACATGCGCAGTTTTTATAATTGTTTTACGAAATGGACACAAGTAATTGAAATTACATTATATGGATGAATGATCGAAATCGAATATGCCCCTTTTTATTAAGTCTGGTAATCTAAGAATTAGGAAACAGACACCCTAATTGACGCGAACTCTAAAGATAGATCTATCGGGCCCAACAAGCCCCATCCAAAGTACCGGATGCTTTAGTACTTCGAAATTTATATCATGTCCGAAGGAGGATCCTGGAATGATGGGGATATTCTTATGCATATTGTGAATGTCGGTTACCAGGTGTTCAATCCATATGAATGATATTTTTGTCTCTATGCATGGGACGTATGTTTATGAGAAATGAAATATGAAATCTTGTGGTCTATTAAAATGATGAAAATGATTATTTATGTTAAACTAATGAACTCACCAACCTTTTGGTTGACACTTGAAAGCATGTTTATTCTCAGGTATGAAAGAAATATTTCGCTGTGCATTAGCTCATATTAGAGACATTACTTGGAGTCATTCATGGCATATTTTAAAAGACGTTGCATTCGAGTCGTTGAGTTCATCAAGATTATTATTAAGTCAATTATAGTTAGATGTATGATGAAATGGTATGCATGCCGTTAACTTTCGATGTAATGAAAGATTGTCTTTTCAAAAACGAATGCAATGTTTGTAAAATATATCATATAGAGGTCAAGTACCTCGCGATGTAATCAACTGTTGTGAATCATGTATAATCGATATGGACTTCGTCTGGATGGATTAGGACGGGTCTTCACAAACATGTCATCAACATATAGACAAATTATAACTCCTTCACCAGAATCATCAAATTTGCTATATACACATTTATCTGCTTGATTTAATTTAAAACCACTAGATAAAACCACTTCATCAAACTTCTGATGTCATTGTTTATGTAGTGACCCGAACTTTTCCATGTTTATATATATTAATTGAGATTGATATTTACATGACTAAATGTTTCCAACGTGTTAAGCAATCAAACTTGTTAAAACTTGATTAAATGAAATAAGTTTCATATAGACAATTGATCACCCAAGTTGATCGGCGATTCACGAATGTTACAAATTTGTAAAAACTACATGTTGTGGTATATATAGACATATATATATGGTTGACATGAGATTATGATGAGTAAGTATCTCACTAAGTATATTAACAATGTGTGATATACATAAGAAATGAGATTACTAAGTTAAGAAACTCGAAATGATATATATAACGATTATCGTTATGATAACGTCTACTAAATACATATGTATCATATTAAGATATTGATACACTATATTTAACATGATAAAATGATATTTAAATATATCATTAAGTGTGTTAACAAAGAACTACATATGTAAAAATAAGACTACTAACTCAAGAATTACGAAACGAGACTTATATGTAACGATTATCGTTGTAACGATATTTTAATGTATATATCATATTAAGAGATATTCATACATCATAATATCATGATAACCTAATAATTTAACATCTCATTTGATATAATAAACATTGGGTTAACAACATTAATTGAGATCGTTAACTTAAAGGTTTCAAAACAACACTTACATGTAACGACTAACGAAGACTTAACGACTCCATTAGAATGTATATACATGTTGTGTTTTGATATGTATTCTTACACTTTTGAAAGACTTAAAGACAAATATCAAAGTACTTCTACTTAACAAAAATGCTTACAATTACATCCTCGTTCAGTTTCATCAACAATTCTACTCGTATGCACCCGTATTCGTACTCGTACAATACACAGCTTTTAGATGTATGTACTGTTGGTATATACACTCCAATGATCAGCTCTTAGCAGCCTATGTGAGTCACCTAACATATGTGGGAACCATCATTTGGCAACTGGCATGAAATATCTCATAAAATTACAAAAATATTAGTAATCATTCATGACTTATTTACATGAAAACAAAATTACATATCCTTTATATCTAATCCATATACCAACGACCAAAAATAACTACAAACACTTTCATTCTTCAATTTTCTTCATCTAATTGATCTGTCTCAAGCTCCATCTTCAAGTTCTAAGTGTTCTTCATAAATTCCATAAGTATAGTTTCATAAAAATCAAGAATACTTTCAAGTTTGCAAGTCTACTTCCAAGCTTTCTAATCCATTCCAAGTAATCATATAAGATCAAGGAACCTTTGTTATTTACAGTAGGTTATCTTTCTAATTCAAGGTAATATTCATATTCAAACTTTGATTCAATTTCTACAACTATAACAATCTTATTTCGAGTGAAAATCTTACTTGAACTGTTTTCGTGTCATGATTCTGCTTCAAGAACTTTCAAGCCATCCAAGGATCCCTTGAAGCTAGATCCATTTTTCTCATTTCCAGTAGTTTTATCCAGAAAACTTGAGGTAGTAATGATGTTCATAACATCATTCGATTCATACATATAAAGCTATCTTATTCGAAGGTTTAAACTTGTAATCACTAGAACATAGTTTAGTTAATTCTAAACTTGTTCGCAAAAAAAAGTTAATCCTTCTAACTTGACTTTTAAAATCAACTAAAAACATGTTCTATATCTATATGATATGCTAACTTAATGATTTAAAACCTGGAAACACGATGAACACCATAAAATCGGATATACGCCGTCGTAGTGAAACCGGGGGCTGTTTTGGTTTGGATAATTAAAAACTATGATAAACTTTGATTTAAAAGTTGTTCTTCTGGGAAAATGATTTTTCATATAAACATGAAACTATATCCAAAAATCTTGGTTAAACTCAAAGTGAAAGTATGTTTTTCAAAATGGTCATCAAGATGTCGTTCTTTCGACGGAAATGACTACCTCTTTAGTAATTGACATGTAACTTAAATTTCTGACTAAAAACCTATACTTTTTCTGTTTGGATTCTTAAATTAGAGTTCAATATGAAACCATATCAATTTGATTCACTCAAAACGGATTTAAAATGAAGAAGTTATGGGTAAAACAAGATTGGATATTTTTGATCTTTTTAGCTACGGGAAATGTTTAACAAATCTATACAAATCATATCCTAGCTAACTTATATTGTATTATACATGTATTCTAATATATTATGTAATCTTGGGATACCATAGACACGTATGCAAATGTTTTGACATATCATATCGACCCATGTATATATATTATTTGGAACAACCATAGACACTCTATATGCAGTAATGTTGGAGTTAGCTATACAGGGTTGAGGTTGATTCCAAAAACATATATACTTTGAGTTGTGATCTAGCCTGAGATGTGTATACACTGGGTCGTGGATTGATTCAAGATAATATATATCGATTTATTTCTGTACATCTAACTGTGGACAACTAGTTGTAGGTTATTAAAGAGGACAGCTGACTTAATACACTCAAATCTTTAAAACATAATAAAAATGGTTGTAATTATATTTTGATCATACTTTGATATATATGTACATATTTGTATAGGTTCGTGAATCGATCCGTGGCCAAGTCTTATTTCCGAGGAAGGAAATATCTGTGAAAGTGAGTTATAGTCTCACTTTTAAAATCTAATATTTTTGGGATGAGAATACATGCAGGTTTTATAAATGATTTACAAAATAGACACAAGTACGTGAAACTATATTCTATGGTTGAATTATCAAAATCGAATATGCCCCTTTTTATTAAGTCTGGTAATCTAAGAATTAGGGAACAGACACCCTAATTGGCGAGAATCCTAAAGATAGATCTATTGGGCCTAACAAACCCCATCCAAAGTACCGGATGCTTTAGTACTTCAAAATTTATATCATATCCGAAGGGTGTCCCGGAATGATGGGGATATTCTTATATATGCATCTTGTTAATGTTGGTTACCAGGTGTTCACCATATGAATGATTTTTATCTCTATGTATGGGATGTGTATTGAAATATGAAATCTTGTGGTCTATTGTTACGATTTGATATATATAGGTTAAACCTATAACTCACCAACATTTTTGTTGACGTTTAAAGCATGTTTATTCTCAGGTGAATACTAAGAGTTTCCGCTGTTGCATACTAAAATAAGGACAAGATTTGGAGTCCATGTGTGTATGATTTGGAGTCCATGTGTGTATGATATTGTGTAAAAACTGCATTCAAGAAACATATGTCGATGTAATATATTTCTATTGTAAACCATTATGTAATGGTCATGTGTAAACAGTATATTTTAGATTATCATTATTTGATAATCTACTTAATGCTTTTAAAACCTTTATTGATAAAATAAAGGTTATGGTTGTTTTAAAAATGAATACAGTCTTTGAAAAACGTCTCATATAGAGGTCAAAACCTCGCAACGAAATCAATTAATATGGAACGTTTTTAATCAACAAGAACGGGACATTTCAGTTGGTATCCGAGCGTTGGTCTTAGAGAACCAGAAAATTTGCATTAGTGTGTCTTATCGAGTTTGTTAGGATGCATTAGTGAGTCTGGACTTCGACCGTGTTTTCTTTAAAAATGATTGCTTAACATTTTTGTTGGAAACTATATATTATTAACATGTAAATATTATGTGATATATTAATCTCTTAACATGTTTGATATTGTGTGATAGATGTCTACCTCTAGCACAAATCCCATTGACTCACCTAATAATAACGAAGAGTCGAATATATATTGGCAAGATTCACAAGTTCCCGAAGAACCGGAAGAAGAGAAAACGGAACCGGAAGAAGAGGAACCGGAAGAAGAGGAACCAGAAGAAGAGGAACCAGAAGAAGAAGAGGTTCCGGAGGGGGGAATAGTAGGAACCACAGAAAACTGGTCAAATAAAAGAAAATCCTCAACCAATGGACCAAAGTTAATAATGGTCAATGGTGTCTCCGCTAGGGAAGCAAAATATTGGGAAAATTACCAATTTTCCGATGAATCGGATCCTGATGAGGATTCCGATGATGTTATAGAAATTACCCCGACCCAATTTAATGAGGCAAAAGAAAATAATAAGGGAAAAGGCATCAAAATAGAGAAATCTGATTCCGACCCCGATGAACTTTATATGTACCGTCAACACCTGTATTTTCAATATCGTGACAATAACCCGGGAACCTCTAAACCACCAGGTTTTTCTAAACTAATGTGGAAAACGACGGCTCGTATTAGAGGAACATCATATATCCCTAGAAAATTAGGAAAAAGAACCAAGTCCGAAGAAGAAGAAACCAGTGATTCAGATTAGAGGGGTGTGAGCATGTTGTGTAATAAATGTATTGTAGTGTGCTTGTACTTTTATGTTCTATGTAAAAATTGCTTGTATTGTTTGTTATTACGAATCTAATCCTTGTCTATTTTACAGTATAAAAACAAAATGGACGTTAAGGGTAGACAACCGAATATTTTAGAAGACCTACCAGAGGATAAGATTGAGGAAATCTTGTCTAGAGTCGGTCAGAATTCATCAGCACATTTAGTTATGGCGAAATTAACTTGTCAAACATTTGAAAGACTTTCCAGAAATGCCTTAGTTTATAAAAGGCTTTCCTTTGATAGGTGGGGTATATCACATTGGGGAGACTTTAAGTTACGCCGTGTTTTCTTTAAAGCGTTAAATGCGGGGAACCCAAATGCAATTTTACGCTACGGGTTAAGAACCTATTTTGACTCAACATATCCCAACATAGGATTTCGTGAATTAGAAAGAGCTTCTAACATGCAACATAAAGAAGCATGTTATGCTTACGGGTTAGTGATGTTTGCTTCTTACCAAAGTGAGAAAAAGAACATCGAATTGCAGCTTTTAAATAAAACTTTCCCACAAGTGACAGATTCAGTAGTTGGGGTGAGAAACAAGGTTTTTAGATTATTACGGGGCTGTTGGACATTACGAAACCCTCGTCCTTTTGACGACATTACAACATACTGCCTAGCCAATAGTCATAAAGGTTATTTTCCACAAGACCAAGGATGGGAAGTCGTCATAGTAAAACCAGAATGCATGACTTGTTTCTGGACTTATGAATTACGTGTCTTTATTTCCTTTGCTGAACAACTTGCGTATTAACTAGATTTATCTTCAAAACTGTCCTGTATCATAGTGTACTATATTTCATGTTATATGTAATATAGCGAAGTTGTAAGTTTGAAGAATATTTGTATGTGATATATTATTATAATCAGTTTTTCATATGGAATTGTAATAGTTGAATTGTATATTAGCTACTAAGTATGAACTTAACGGGTAGGTAGTACCCGAATTTAAACTTATAAAACGCTAATATGAAGAAAAAGCTTTTATAAATGAGTTCATATTATGCTACGAGATACTATTTACTACTCTTAATATTCTGTATGATTAACTTGTTTCATTTGACTATTTTGAAGGAAATGGCACCGACTACTCGACACACCTTGAATATGAGCGAAGAGGAATTTCGTGACTTTCTTGCTTCAAACATAGCCGCAGTACAGGCCGCGCTACATACCAACAATAACTCTGAATCTAGCAATACAGCTAACGGCGCAAGAAATCGTGTAGGATGTTCCTACAAGGAATTCACTGCCTGCAAACCTTCAGAATTTGATGGGACCGAAGGACCAATCGGATTGAAACGGTGGACCGAGAAAGTTGAATCAGTGTTTGCCATAAGTAAGTGTGCTGAAGGAGACAAACTGAAGTACGCTACGCATACCTTCACAGGTATTGCGTTAACATGGTGTAATACCTATCTAGAGCAAGTGGGACAAGATGCTGCTTACGCGCTACCGTGGTCAGCATTCAAGCACTTGATGAACGAGAAGTACCGTCCCAGAACCGAGGTCAATAAGCTCAAGTCAGAACTTAGAGGGTTACGAACACAGGGATTCGATATTACTTCGTACGAAAGACGATTCACAGAATTGTGCCTATTGTGTTCGAGAGCGTTCGAAGATAAGGAAGAGAAGATCGACGCGTTTGTGAAAGGGTGATAATGCTAAAAATGAACATATATTTCATAGCATTATCCCTCAAGAAAGACAAGCTTTTAGTTGCAACTGTTCTATTTACAAGTGATATTCGTTTAAATAATAAAAGGTAAAGGCAAAAGACAGATTCGACGAATTGAAGACGCAAACGACCAAAAAGCTCAAAAGTACAAAATACAATCAAAGTGGTTCCAATTATTGATAAGAAACGTCTCAAAATTACAAGAGTACAAGATTCAAAACGCAAAGTACAAGATATTAAATTGTACACAAGGACGTTCGAAAATCCGGAACCGGGACCAGAGTCAACTCTCAACGCTCGACGCAACGGACTAAAAATTACAAGTCAACGGAGTACAAGAATATAATATAATATATATATATATATATAATTAAATTCAATTATATATATTATATTATATAATAAATAAATAAGCAGCCCACGTTTTTAAAGACTTTTGAGCCTCCCCAGCTGGCCATGCGATCGCATGGCCTTGAAGGGCAAAGCTCATGCGATCGCATGAGGCCCTTTTTCTGGCCACAGCCCTATAAATTCGCGTGTTTGGTTCATCATAATCATCATATATCAATCTCTCTATCTAAACGTATATATATATATATATATATATATATATATATATATATATATATATATATATATATATATATATATATATATATATATATATATATATATATATATATATATATATTTAAATTTTAATTTTAATTTTAATTCTAATAATAAGGGTATGTTAGCGCATATTGTAAGGGTGTAAGTCGAAATTCTGTCCGTGTAACGCTACGCTATTTTTAATCATTGTAAGTTATGTTCAACCTTTTTACATTAATGTCTCGTAACTAAGTTATTATTATGCTTATTTAATGCCGAAGTAATCGTGATGTTTGACTAAATATTAAATTTGGGTAATTGGGCTTTGTACCATAATTGGGGTTTGGACAAAAGAACGACAATTGTGCAAATTAGACTATGGGCTATTAATGGGCTTTATATTTGTTTAACTAAATGATAATTTGTTAATTTTAATATAAAGATTTACAATTGGACATCCCTATAAATAACCATATACACTCGATCGGACACGATGGGCGGGATATTTATATGTATGAATAATCGTTCATTTAACCGGACACGGGAATGGATTAATAGTCACTAGAATTATTAAAACAGGGGTGAAATTATGTACAAGGACACTTGGCATAATTGATAACAAAGTATTAAAACCTTGGGTTACACGCAGTCGATATCCTGGTGTAATTATTAAACAAAGTATTAAGATCTTGTTACAGTTTAAGTCCCCAATTAGTTGGAATATTTAACTTCGGATATAAGGATAATTTGACGAGGATACTCGCACTTTATATTTATGACTGATGGACTGTTATGGACAAAAACCAGACGGACATATTAAATAATCCAGGACAAAGGACAATTAACCCATGGGCATAAAACTAAAATCAACACGTCAAACATCATGATTATGGAAGTTTAAATAAGCATAATTTCTTTATTTTCATATTTAATTGCACTTCTAATTATTGCACTTTTATTTATTGTTATTGTATTTAATTGCACTTTTAATTATCGTACTCTTTCATTATCGCAAGTTTATTTTATCGCACTTTTATTTATCGCAATTTCATTATCGTTATTTATTTTACGCTTTAAATTAAGTCTTTTATTTATTTAATATTTTACATTAGGTTTTAACTGCGACTAAGTTTTAAAATCGACAAACCGGTCATTAAACGGTAAAAACCCCCCTTTATAATAATAATATTACTTATATATATTTGTATTTTTATAAATTAAAACTAATATAGCGTTAAGCTTTGTTTAAAGATTTCCCTGTGGAACGAACCGGACTTACTAAAAACTACACTACTGTACGATTAGGTACACTGCCTATAAGTGTTGTAGCAAGGTTTAAGTATATCCATTCTATAAATAAATAAATATCTTGTGTAAAATTGTATCGTATTTAATAGTATTTCCTTGTAAAAATAAAGCTATTTCATATACACCTCGCAGAACATCAAGTATTTTTGGTGCCGCTGCCGGGGAACAAATCTAGCTTAAAAGCCGGAAGCGCAACGCTATAAAAAAATAAAAATAAAAAAAGATTTTTATTTTTAAGTTTACTTTTATAAAAAATACGCTTTTGTAAAAATACGTTTTAAATATTCTAAAATATAAAAAGAAAAAGAAAAATATAAATATTTTTAAGAGTTTGTTAAATATTTAAGTTCTATAAAAATTTCTTTATCTTTATTTTATAAAAATATAAGTTTTATTTAAATTATAAATATATATTATAAATATATAATTCAGCAAAACAGAAAAAAAATATAAATAAATTCGAGTCCAATACTGTAGCAGCCCAGTCACTGGCCCGAAACCCTAGCCCATGCGATCGCATGGCCGGGTAACTTAGGACTCATGCGATCGCATGAGCCCTGCTGACACGCCACAGTTGACATCGTACTGCATTAATTACGGGGTATTATTTATTATTATTATACTTTAACCCTAATTAGGGTTATACTTTTAATATTAATTAATTTTAGTTTTTAATTTGTTTTATTTTAGTTTAATTAGTTTTAAAATTAATAGTTTTATAAAATAAATAATATAAAAATAATATTTTTATAAAAATTGTACTTTTTACAAATTTTAGTATATTTTTATATTTTGTCTCTTTTTATTTGTTTTTAGCATAATATTTGTATTTTTCACTCGTATTTAGTTTTAAGTCATAGTTTTTGCCATAGTTATTTTGTGTTTACTTATAGATTTTTAAGATTTGCCGTAAAATCCCTTAAGCGCTTTTTCTTTAGATTAAGATTTAGGTGCTCTAGAATTTTGCGACGCCGTTCTAAGTTTTCGTACCTTTTTAAGTTATTGCCATTTGGGATATAGTTTTACTTGTAAGCTTTAATATTTTTAGACGCAACTTTTAATTCTTAGTTTGTAGTTCCTTTTTAAGTTTCAACGCGCTACTTTCTTATTTATTTTTCGACGCCTTTTACCTATGTATCAATTATCACTTCAATTAGTAATCTCAATTTACAATTTTAATTTTAAGTTAGTGATAATAATAAGGTTGGGTTAGTCGAGTGTTTTAAAGTTTTATAAGTCACTCTTTTTCTTTCTTATTTCTCCAATTTTAATACCGACGCGCTCTTTTTCTTTCTTATTTCTCGCCATTCTAGTTTTTAGGACATAGAATTTTCTACTTCTTCTCTAAATTTCTTTAAATTACGAAAAATTATTTTAAGCGGTTAAATTGATAGACATCAAAATTTTCTGGTTCGTAGTAATAGTTGGATTTGTACGTGGACCGGGTTATTGGAGCCAAACAGTACTCAATTATATTGAGACCAAACGAATCCTGCCCCTCTGCTGCATCTTTTGGCTATTCGAAACGTGGGAAAAATCAGAAAAGTCTATTAATTGGATAACTTATATAATTTTTCTTTCTTTTTAAAAACTAATAGGATATTCAGTGAATGCACCGAGCAAAACATTCACCACCTTTTGTACGTTCACCACCTGTAACTCGATCAAGACATCTAGCTAATATTACCGCCGTTGATTTTTCTTCAGAATCGTCATCCAGTCGACCAAGTACTCCAATTCAAATTTTCGATAATCCATTTTTTGAACCCGACCTCACAATTGAGAATCCGGAGAATATTCAGGGACGATTCATAGATCCTGAACCACTAATCTTTCCTCCGGAACCACCAATCATTCAAACAGAGATTGTTGAGGAATGAACCATTAAATCAGAATCCTCTAGTGATTCAGATTCAACAAATTCAATCATGGAGAATCTGGAACCTTTAACTATGGAAGACCGAATGAGAGCTAAACACACTGGCCAAGGTCACGCAATTACTCATCCAGACATTAATGCGCCAGATTATGAAATCAAAGGACAAATCCTACACATGGTGACTAATCAATGCCAATTTAGTGGTGCGCCGAAGGAAGATCCAAATGAACATCTTCGTACCTTTAATAGGATCTGCACTCTATTTAAAATAAGAGAAGTTGAGGATGAACTGATATATCTCATGTTATTTCCCTGGACTTTAAAGGGAGAAGCCAAAGATTGGTTGGAATCGTTACCTGAAAGGGCGATTGATACATGGGATGTTTTAGTTGAAAAATTTCTTAAACAATTCTTTCCGTCATCTAAAGCCGTAAGACTTCAAGGAGAAATTGTTACATTCACACAAAAGCCAAATGAAACTCTATATGAGGCATGGACAAGATATGGAAAGTTATTAAGAGGATGTCTGCAACATGGTTTAGACACCTGTCAAATAGTACAAATATTCTACCAAGGATGCGACATCACTACAAGGAAAGACATAGATATAGCAGCTGGTGGTTCTATTATGAAGAAAACCGAAACTGACGCTTATAAGATTATTGATAACACTGCTTCCCACTCACATGAGTGGCACCAAGAATAAGATATCGTTAGATCATCTAAAGCAGCTAGAGCCAATTCTAGCCATGACTTAGATTCCATTTCTGCAAAGATACATGCTGTCGAGAGACGAATGGAAAAGATGACTAAAGATATCCACTCAATACGAATTAGTTGTGAGTAGTGTGGAGGACCACATTTAACAAAAGATTGTCTCAGTATTGAACTGACAATGGAACAAAGAGAGAATGTTTCATATCTAAACCAAAGGCCTGGAAATAATTATCAGAATAATTATCAACCGCCAAGATCGATTTACAATCAAAACCAGAATTATAATCGAAATGTTCCATACAACAACCAACAAGGTACTAGTAATCAACAAGTATCCAATAATACTTACAATCAGCAAAGACCTAATTTTCAAAACAAACCACCACAAACCGATGATAAAAAGCCAAATTTAGAAGATATGATGACGAAGCTAGTTGAATCTCAAACACATTTTTTCACATCTCAGAAACAAACCAATGAACAAAATGCTCAAGCATTTAGAAATTAACAAGCTTCTATTCAAAATTTGGAATAAGAAGTAAGTAACCTAGCAAGGTTAATAGGTGAAAGAAAACCGGGAAGTCTACCTAGTGATACAAATGCTAACCCCTGGAATGAAACAGCTAAAGCTATTACCACAAGAAGTGGTATTACACTTAAACCACCTGAAATACCTGTAATTTCTGAGGAAACTATTCCTACTCCACAAGAACCACAACCTGAACAAGATAAGGAAAAAGAACCGGTAGTTGAAAAGGTTAATGAAGATAACACAGTTAAGGCAAAACCTTATGTTAAACCATACCAACCACCACTTCCTTACCCGAGTAAAATGAGAAAAGAGATACTCGAAGCCGAGCAATCCAAATTCTTGGATATGTTTAAACAGATAAATGTAAATCTTCCTTTCATTGATGTGATTTCAGGAATACCTAGATATGCTAAATTTCTGAAAGATCTAATCTCAAATAGAAAGAAAATGGAAGAATTCTCTGCTGTTACTATGAATGCTAATTGTTCAGCAGTGCTGTTGAATAAGATACCAGAAAAACTATCTGATCCAGGAAGTTTCACAATTCCATGTTTTATGGGTAGTCTAAGTTCAATAGAAGCATTGGCAGATTTAGGTGCTAGTATAAATTTAATGCCGTATTCACTATACACTAAACTAGACCTTGGAGAATTGAAACCAACAAGAATAAGCATACAACTAGCCGATAGATCAATAAAATATCCTAGAGGGATAATGGAGAACATGCTAGTTAAAGTTGGTAATTTAGTATTTCCAGTAGATTTTGTTGTTCTGGACATGGAAGAAGATTCTCAAGTTCCTCTCATATTAGGAAGACCATTCTTAAACACGGCTAAAGCAATGATAGACGTGTTTGGTAAGAAATTGACCCTAAGTATAGAGGATGAGAGTGTTACCTTTTCAGTTGATAGAGCTATGCAACAACCGCAATCTGTAGATGATACATGTTACTATATTCAAACTATAGAATCACATGCAGAATTGTTAGAAGAATTTCCAGAATTACAAGGAACAGGAGAATGTTCTTTAGGAGAAGGTACTGAACCAATTGATGAAACTGAAATGTTAGCTACACTTATGGATAATGGATATGAACCAACAACAGAAGAAATTTAAATGCTAAAAGAAGAAGACAGATATCGATATAAATTATCGATAGAAGAACCACCAAAATTAGAGTTAAAGCCACTTCCAAACCATTTGGAATATGCTTATTTACATGGTGAATTTGAATTACATGTAATAATATCGTCTTCTCTTACTGAAAATGAGAAATCACAACTCATTTCTGTGTTGAAAGCTCATAAACCAGCTATTGCATGGAAGATTCATGATATTAAAGGAATAAGTCCTTCGTATTGCACACATAAAATCCTTATGGAAGAAGGTCATAAAACATATGTGCAACGCCAACGAAGACTAAATCCTAATATGCAAGATGTTGTTAAAAAGGAAATTATTAAACTGCTAGATGCAGGTTTAATTTATCCAATTTCTGATAGTCCATGGGTAAGCCCAGTTCAATGCGTGCCTAAGAAGGGTGGCATGACTGTCATCACAAATGAGAAAAATGAGCTTATTCCTACTAGGACTGTAACAGGATGGCGTGTATGTATTGATTATAGAAAATTAAATGACGCCACCAGAAAAGATCACTTTCCCTTACCTTTCATTGATCAAATGTTGGAAAGATTAGCCGGAAACAGCTACTATTGTTTTCTTGATGGTTTTTCCGGATACTTTCAAATTCCAATAGCACCCGAAGACCAAGAAAAAACCACATTCACGTGCCCTTATGGTACTTTTGCTTACAAACGCATGCCATTTGGACTTTGCAACGCCCCTGCAACCTTTCAAAGGTGCATGATGGCGATTTTTCACGACATGATAGAAGAATGCATGGAAGTTTTCATGGATGACTTTTCAGTCTTCGGTGATACATTTGAATCATGTCTAGTTAATCTTGAACGAATTCTTATTAGATGCGAACAATCAAATCTAGTTCTTAATTAGGAGAAATGCCATTTCATGGTTAAAGAAGGCATCGTTCTTGGACATAAAATTTCAAAGGAAGGAATTGAAGTGGATAGAGCTAAAGTAGATGTAATTGCTAAACTTCCACATCCTACCAATGTTAGAGGAGTTAGGAGTTTTCTAGGGCATGCCGGTTTTTACCGACGTTTCATAAAAGATTTTTCTAAAATTGCCACTCCTATGAATAAACTCCTAGAAAAGGATGCTCCATTCATCTTTTCAGATGAATGTATCAAATCTTTTAATATTCTTAAAGAAAAACTCACTAATGCACCGATCATGATAACACCAAATTGGAATCTACCGTTTGAACTTATGTGCGATGCAAGTGATTTTTCAATGGGAGCCGTTTTAGGACAAAGGATTAAAAAATGATTTCAACCTATTTATTATGCTAGTAAGACGTTACAAGGAGCAAAAATGAATTACATAACTACTGAAAAAGAACTCCTTGCTATTGTCTTTGCTTTTGACAAATTTCGTTCATATATCGTTCTAGCTAAAACGGTGGTCTATACCGACCATTCTGCTCTTAGATACCTATTTTCGAAACAAGATGCTAAACCAAGATTAATCCGTTTGATCTTACTCTTTCAAGAGTTCGATATTGAAATCCGAGATAAAAAGGGAGCAGAAAATCTCGCCGCTGATCATCTTTCTCGTCTTGAAAATCCCGAATTAGAAGTTCTAAATGAATCGGCCATACAAGACAACTTTCCTGATGAATATCTATTGAAGATAGATTATAATGAAATTCCATGGTTTGCAGACTATGCAAACTACTTAGTATGTGGATTCCTTGAAAAAGAATTATCGTACCAAAAACGAAAGAAATTCTTTAGTGATATAAAACACTATTTCTGGGAAGATCCACATTTGTGTTAAAGTTGTCCCGTTGGAATAATACGCCAATGTGTATTCGGAGATGAAGCTAGTAAAATTTTTAACCATTGTCACACAGGACCAACAGGAGGGCATTATGGGCCTCAGCTCACAGTAAGAAAAGTTTATGATGCTGGATTCTACTGGCCTACAATTTTCAAAGACGCACACCTTCTTTGCAAATCCTGTGATGCATGTCAAAGGGCCGGAAAAATAAGTCAACGTGATGAAATGCCACAAAATGTCATTCAAGTATGTGAAGTATTTGACATTTGGGGTATTGACTTTATGGGTCCATTTCCAAAATCTCATAATAATCTATACATTCTCGTTGCCATTGATTATGTATCTAAATGGGTGGAAGCACAAGCTCTCCCAACTAACGATGCACGAGTTGTAGTCAACTTTTTAAAATGTCTTTTTGCAAGGTTTGGAACACCGAAAGCTTTAATAAGTGATCGGGGGACTCATTTCTGTAATAATCAACTTGAGAAAGTTCTTAAAAGATATGTAGTAACTCATAAAATCTCCACTGCTTATCATCCACAAACAAGTGGACAAGTTGAAAATACCAACCGAGCTTTAAAACGTATTTTAGAGAAAACCGTAGGATCAAATCCGAAGGAATGGTCCATTAAATTGGAGGATGCACTCTGGGCTTTTAGAACAGCCTACAAAACTCCAATTGGTACCATACCTTTTAGACTCGTTTACGGAAAAGCATGTCATCTTTCAGTAAAAATTGAACACAAAGCATTTTGGGCTTTGAAGACATGTAATCTTGATTTACATGAAGCCAGACGTCTACGGTTAAGTCAACTAAACGAATTAGAAGAATTAAGACATGAAGCATATGAAAATTCTTTAATCTATAAAGAAAGAACGAAGAAATGGCATGATAAAAGAATCAGAAGTTCAAAAGAATTTAAAGAAGGAGACATAGTTCTTCTTTTCAATTCACGATTCAAGCTATTTCCTGGAAAATTGAAATCAAGATGGTCTGGACCATTCATAGTCAAAAGAGTTTTCCCGTACGGAACAATAGAATTAATAAAATTCAAATGGAATTGAATTTAAGGTTAATGGTCACAGAGTTAAACATTACATAGATAGTCCAATGGAAGTTGACAACGAAGTTAATCACAATTTCGACACCACAGCTAACTAAGTGTGGGGAGAATCAAGTCTTTTAAAGGATAATATGTATTTTTGTTAGAGTTAGATTTTATGTTTTCATGTAGTTCTCGAAAATGGAACCTGAATGGTCTTTCCCTAGCAGACCCTAAAGAACTAGTCTTCTCCCCCCATTCTGAATTTTTATTTTTTTTAAGGTTTTTCGAAATGAAGACTTCCTGTGAATTAAACCATGGTCTAATGCTACACGCTTTGATCACTAAACGTAATAATGACACCCTTCCAAGTGAAATAGTATCATTAATCAGAGGTAAATTGGACGGAGTAAGAAAAGAATCCAGATGTGAAAATAATAAGTTACAATTTGGTAAAGGAAAATCAAAATCCGCAGCGAAAAGAAGAGCACGACACCTTGAAAGATGTCACAAATGCGGAAAATGGTCACACGAAGGTAAATGTTCAAATAATCAAACCTATTCAAACACCGAATTTGTTACTTTATGCAGAGACGGACCGTTCATATGTTTAGAAGAAAAAACGTTAAATGCTCGAGGTTACGCCTATGTAGCCATGGAAAACCAATTAGTCCGACTATCTTATGAATGGGCTAGAGCATATCCCTAAGAAATATATTTCACAGGTAAGTTTGTACAGTTTTTATTTTTATTTTTATTTTTAACCTTTTGATAATAAACGCTAATTTGTTCGCTATAAAGTATTAAATTGATATTCGATAAAATTAGGTCTTGCGACCGAAATTATTGTTATCATTCAAAAATTTATTACATCACTGCGAAATTTAACGTTTATTCTTAAGGTATAAATATCTTTAATCAATCAACCCAAAATATTTCAAAAATTCGTCATGAGTTAAATTAGGTCATGGAACCGAAATTACTTTACCGAAAAGAGGGGCGTATGTTTTTGATAATATTTGATTGATTAAAGTGGGATAAAAGCCAAAAAGATTTTTAATTTTATTTTTTCTTTGTTTTTAAAATTAATATTAAAATAATATTGTAAACTTGTTAAAATTTATATATATTTAAAATTGTAAATATTTGAAAAATTAGTATTTGTTATAATATATATATATATATATATATATATATATATATATATATATATATATATATATATATATATATATATATATATATATATATATATATATATAAATGTATAGTCAATTATTGATACACAAAAGTAATATTATTGTATTACCTAAACTTGTGATATGTTTGCTATAAATAGCCATGAATGCAAGCATTAAACTTGCACCATTTCTCACACTTACAAAGTGTTTCTTTCTTTCTCTCCATTATCATCTTTGTTCTTACACTTCATTATTAGTATTCTTAATCAAGAATCAAATCACTAAAGGTAGTTATAAGCCTACTGAATTATAACATCAAGAATCAAACCACTAAAGGTAGTTATAAGCCTACTGAATTATAACACGTTATCAGCACGATAATCTTAATACTAATTATGGTTGGCTCTGCCACCTAAATGATATATGGTCGGTTATACCACCTGAATAATATATGGTCGACACTGTCGTCTAATTATCATTTATGTTACTAACATTTATATTTCAATTATCTAACATTTATATGGCCGACACTATCGCCTAATTATCATTTATGTTACTAACATTTATATTTCTATTATCTAACATTTATATGGCCGACACTGTCGCCTAATTATCATTTATGTTTACTAATATTTATATTTATGTTATATAACATTTATTAATGATTGCTTACATATGGTCGACACTGTCACCTACTTATCATTTATGTTATATTAAATTTATGTTTAATGTTTATATACTTATGAATATAAAGTGACTATAATTTATCATGTTGTTTGTTTTAATAGAAAATGTCGAATTTGGAAAAGCTTAAATTTACTCCTTTAGAATCAACTGGAAACAACTACATGCCATGGGTTATAAAAGTAAAAATGCATCTTAAATCAATGGGCATTCTTGAAGCCATAAATGAAAACAACACTTGTTCTGAAAAAGAACAAGCAACGACATGTTGCTTTATTCATCAACATATTGATGAATGCTTACAAAATAATTATGTGACTGTAGAAGATCCCCATGTTTTATGGGAAGGTCTCAAAAGCAGATTCAATAATCAAAGAGAAATTTTACTTCCAGCTGCTATGGAACAATGGAGAACATTAAGGTTCCAAGACTTTAAGAAAGTAAATGAATATAGCTCAGCTCTGTATAATACATGTTCACAACTTAAATTCTGTGGACATGAAATAAGTGATGCAGACATGATGGAGAAAACTTTCTCCACAATGAATGCTGCAAACATCACAATGCAAAGAAATTTGAGAATGCTAAAGTTCAAAACATATCCTGAACTTAATTCATATCTCTTAGTTGCAGAGCAAAATAATGAGCTATTAATGAAAAATCAGCAATCCCGTCCTACTGGTACACTTGCAATCCCTGAAGCAAATACTGCAAATAATTATAAACAGGGACAAGGACGCGGGCAAGGTCGTGGTTATAATAACCATCACCATCATCATGCCAAAAGCCATAACTATGGTAGAAACCATCCTTATGGTAATGGTAATGGGCGAGGACGTGGTCGTGGTCGTGGCCGTGGTGGTCAAAGAAATAATAATCCACGAAAATATAAATATCAACCACAAAACAAGCCCACTAAACAAGATTTTGAAGAAAATTCTTCTAAAAATTCTGAAGAATCTTGCTACAGATGTGGTAGAATGGGCCACTGGGCTAATACTTGCCGAACATCTAAACATCTTGTTAAGATGTATCAGGATTCGCTGGAAGATAAAGAAAAGGAAGTAAACTTTGTAGATAACGTCGATCCAACAGTCACTGAGAAACCATCTGATTTATATGAAGATTTCTTGAATGTTTAAGTTGTGTGTCTTTCGAAAAATAAACGATTTCATATCGTCTGTCTTTGTCATTATGTTTGCTAAATGTTTCAGTACTATCTATTTGCGTTTAAAATATTGTGTAATATTAATGTACTCACTATTTATTTCTTATATATGAAGTTCAATATGAATTTTGCTGGAATACAACATCAATCAAGTGGTGGAGATCTCTGTATAGCAGACAGTGGAACTACACACACTATACTTAAATCCGAGAAATATTTTATTGATCTAAAACCAACGGAAGGAACTATACATACAATATCAGGACCTACTAACTTGATAAAAGGGATAGGAAAGGAAAATTTCATATTACCAAATGGTACAAAATTTTTAATAAATGATGCCTTATTTTCTCCCAAGTCAAGCAGAAATTTATTGAGTTTCTCCGACATATACCTTAACGGGTATGATTATCAGTCAGTGACAACAGAAAATGAGAAATATTTAAGTATCACTGACAAGAGTCATGTGGTTGAAAAACTGCCCAGACTTAGTTCTGGATTACATTATACACATATAAATGTACCAGAAATACATATGGTAGTTAACGAAAAATATATTGATCCTGGTGTATTCAGTTTATGGCATAACAGATTAGGCCATCCAGGATCAACAATGATGAAAAGGATTATTGAATGTACTCATGGACATCCACTAAAGGATAGAAAAATCCATCATGATACAATGGTTCCATGTACATCTTGCTCTCTTGGAAAATTGATAACTAGACCCTCACCACTTAAGGTTGAGAAAGAATCACCAATGTTTCTTGAAAGAATTCAAGGTGATATATGTGGACCAATTCATCCACCATGTGGACCATTTAGATATTTCATGGTTCTAATAGACGCATCTAGCAGATGGTCTCATGTTTGTCTGTTATCAAGCCGTAATGTGGCATTTGCAAAATTTCTTGCCCAAATTATTAAATTGAGAGCTCATTTTCCTGATTACACCATTAAAAGGGTGAGACTTGATAATGCTGGTGAATTTACATCTCAAGCATTTAATGACTATTGCATGTCTATAGGAATTGTTGTTGAACATTCTGTTGCTCATGTGCATACACAAAATGGTTTAGCCGAGTCATTGATTAAACGTTTACAGTTAATCGCTAGACCATTGATAATGAGAACAAAACTCCATGTATCTATATGGGGTTATGCAATTTTACATGCTGCTGCATTGATTCGCATCAGACCAAGTGCAAGTCATAAATATTCCCCCCTACAACTTGCTTTTGGTCAAGAGCCAAATATTTCCCACCTTAGAACATTTGGATGTGCAGTATATGTTCCAATTGCGCCACCACAACGTACAAAAATGGGTCCTCAAAGGAGGTTGGGAATATATGTTGGATATGAAACATCTTCAATCATAAGGTATATTGAACCTATGACAGGTGATGTTTTTACAGCATGTTTTGCTGATTGTCATTTTAATGAAACATTGTTTCCTAGATTAGGGGGAGAAATAAAAAATAAAGAAAATGATGTTTCATGGTGTGAACCTCAATTAAAGTATCTTGATCCTCGCACAAAAGAATGCGAGATAGAAGTTCAAAAGATAATGCATATACAAGAACTTGCAAATCAATTGCCTGATACATTCACAGATACAAAAACGGTGACAAAATCATATATACCAGCAGTAAATACTCCAGCTCGAATTGAAATTCCAAAAGCTGGCAATAACATCACTCATGAATCTTTGCCACATCAGAAACGTGGAAGACCAATTGGTTCAAAGGATAAAAATCCTCGAAAAAGAAAATCAGCTGATAATGAAGTAAAAGAAAGTGTTCAAGAAGAACCACAAATCAGTACTCCTACTGCAGAGGAGATTGATGATGTCAATACAGAAATTGCAATCAATTATTCATATTCAAAAATATTATGGAACCGAAATGAAATGAAAAATCTTGATGAGAAATTTTCATTTAATGTTGCATATGACATCATGAATAATGATGATGATCCAGAACCAACATCTATGGTTGAATGTCAAAATAGACATGATTGGGCTCAATGGAAAGAAGCAATACGAGCTGAATTAGAATCACTCAATAAAAGAAAAGTTTTCGGATCCATCATTCTCACTCCTAAAGATGTGAAACCTGTAGGATACAGATGGATTTTTGTCCGAAAAAGAAATGAGAAAAATGAAGTTACAAGGTATAAAGCTAGACTTGTAGCTCAAGGTTTTTCTCAAAGACCGGGAATTGATTGTGAAGAAACTTATTCCCCTGTTATGGATGCAATTACTTTTAGGTACTTAATCAGCCTGGCAGTTTCTAAAAATTTAGAAATGCATCTCATGGATGTTGTGACTGCTTATCTATATGGATCACTTGATAGTGATATATATATGAAGATACCTGAAGGATTTAAGGTACCAGAAGCATCAAATGCAAAACCCAAAGAAATGTATTCGATTAAATTACAAAGATCTTTATATGGGTTAAAACAATCGGGACGTATGTGGTATAACCGATTAAGTGATTACTTGATAAGCAAAGGGTATACAAATAACCTTACTTGTCCTTGTGTTTTCATTAAGAAAACAACATCCGGATATGTGATCATAGCTGTTTATGTTGATGATCTTAACATCATAGGTACAAATAAAGAGATCCATGAAGCCATTCAACTTCTAAAGAAAGAATTTGAAATGAAAGATCTCGGAAAAACCAAGTATTGCCTTGGTTTACAAATTGAGCATATGCCTAATGGTTTACTTGTACATCAAACAACATATATTGAAAAGATTCTGAAACGTTTCAATATGGACAAGGCAAAACCATTAAGTACTCCTATGGTTGTTAGATCACTCAATGTTGAAATTGATCCATTTCGTCCATGTGAAGATCATGAAGATATTCTTGGACCAGAAGTACCATATCTTAGTGCAATTGGAGCTCTTATGTATCTTACAAATTGTACAAGACCTGACATTTCTTTTTCAATTAATTTGTTGGCAAGGTTCAGCTCTGCTCCTACCAAAAGACACTGGAATAGGATCAAACACATATTTCGATACCTTCGAAGAACTACTGATTTAGGATTATTTTATTCTAACGAATCAAAACAAGATTTGGTTGGTTATGCTTATGAAGGTTATTTATCTGATCCACATAAAGCTAAATCTCAAACTGGATATGTATTCCTAAATGGAGGTACTGCAATATCATGGCGTTCTCAAAAACAAACACTTGTTGCTACATCATCAAATCATGCCGAAGTGATTGCATTACATGAAGCTACTTGGGAATGTTTTTGGTTGAGATCAATGACACAAATCATTACTAATTCTTGTGGACTAGAACGCGATAAAAGTCCAACAATTATCTATGAAGATAATGCTGCTTGCATAGCACAGATGAAAGAAGGGTATATCAAAAGTGACCGAACCAAACACATACCTCCTAGATTCTTCTCATACACTCAAAATCTCATTAAGGACAACGAGATTGAAATGAGATATGTTCAATCCAGCAAAAACTCTGCTGATCTTTTCACGAAAGCACTTCCAACTGCTATTTTCAGAACACACGTTCATAATATTGGCATGAGACATGTTCAAAAGATGTAACAACCGAAGCGATGTCTACTTGAGGGGGAGTCAACTCCATGCTGCACTCTTTTTCCCTTAGCTAAAGTTTTTCCCACTGGGTTTTCTTTAGCAAGGTTTTTAACGAGGCAGTAACTTACAGTTGATCTTCAACAAACAAAATTGCTATCCAAGGGGGAGTGTTATAATATATAAATATATATATATAAATGGATAGTCAATTATTGATACACAAAAGTAATATTATTGTATTACCTAAAATTGTGATATTTTTGCTATAAATAGCCATGAATGCAAGCATTAAACTTGCACCATTTCTCACACTTACAAAGTGTTTCTTTCTTTCTCTCCATTATCATCTTTGTTCTTACACTTCATTATTAGTATTCTTAATCAAGAATCAAATCACTAAAGGTAGTTATAAGCCTACTGAATTATAACATCAAGAATCAAAGCACTAAAGGTAGTTATAAGCCTACTGAATTATAACAGTATTTTTAATATAAGTTTGTATGTATAAAAACAAAAATATAATTTAAGTTTGGTGTGAATTTTTAATATGAATTTTTAATTTTATGCATTTTAAATTTAAGTTTGGTGTGAATTTAAAAACAAAAATTTACTTTATTTCGATAAGTTAAAAATATGATTTTTAAAATTCGTCGTGAGTTGAAGACTAGGTCTTTGAACCGAAATTGCTCTACCCAAGGGAGGGACGAGAACTTTTATTATCATTATTTTTAATTTTATTGAATTAAAGTATGCCAAAAACATTAAAAAAACCCAAAAATCTTTACTTTTTAAACCGCGCTTTGAATTGACGAAATTTTAAAATTTTGTCGAGGGACGGAATAGGACAACGATCCGAAACGCCCTCATCCTAAAAATAAACAAATTTTTAAAATTTTATTAATAATATGTTTTTTAAAGTTTAAGGTTATCTAAAAAAAACTGAAAGTACTGTACCCGGGACTCCATGCGATCGCATGGAGTTTGCCCTTTGCATCCATGTGATCGCATGTGGAGAGAAATCTGGCCAGGATCAAAAACTTCCAGCGAGCTGTTCTTCACACAAATACACACACATATACACGAAAAACACTCAAAATTCTCTCAAATTTCATCATTTTTTCACCGTAATTCGTCATTTTTCTTGCTCTAATCATGCCTAGATTCTCATTCTTCAGAAAAAATTTAAAAATTACACCCCTAAACTCATAAATTTTCTAGTTTTTGTGATAATTACCAATATTTTACCTAATGCAATTTTCTTAATTTCTAGTGTAATTAGTGTTAAATTGTTAGTATTTTATGCATGTATAACCTAGATTGATGCTATTTAACATGATTTGAAGCCAAAAACTTCAAAATTTTTAGAAATATAGGGTTTGTGTTCTTGAGCAATTTGGGGCTTTTTGATATAAACAGGTTATGGTCGATTTTTGTCATGAATTATTGCTAAATTGAGTAGTGTAACATGTTTAGGTAGTTAAATGATCCAAACATTGATCCTAAACATGATTTTTAAAGATTAAAGTGGACTTTTTAGGCGAAAATTAATGAACTTAATTAATTTGATATAATTGCCAATTGAGACTTGTTTAATTATTAGTAATGACTATTTTGACATGTTATTTGAGTTAAATGCTTATGAAATTTGTCTACATTTTCATATGTGCTTATTTGGAAAAGTATAGAATTGTAAAAATTGTGAAAATGTGTATAAGTTTAATTTTGATTTAACATGTTATTGTTAATGTTTTAATTTGTTATTTTGCTAACACTAATGCATATTTGGATGCACAAATTTTGTGTTTAATGTGTTTTGCAGAAAGCCGATACTGGAGGTTCAGGAGCATCATCATCTAGACAGCCTGCTCCAGCACCAGAACCAGAACCAGAAATGCAACACGAGCCAGAACAACAAGAACCACAACAGGAACCACAACAACAGCCTGATCAACACGTACCTTATTATGATCCGGTACAGTTTGTTAATGAATTCATAGTATTCCCGATGAGGCCGCCAGTAGAATACCCAACGATTCCTGAGCACACTTTGCATCCTAATCTGAGATTTGATAGAAGATGGAGGGATTACGAGACATATCAAAGGAACAAATTCAGATTGGTAACTAAAAATGTAGAGGTGCCAAGGGTAATCGATTGGGATCCTTTGGAAAGAGTTCAGCTAGCTAATAGAGTCAGACTGCTACTGATTCAGAGGTATGGGAACTCTTCTTTTACAGATTGGGTACGTCTTTTCACCATTCGTAGACCTGTATATAAAGAATGGTGTGTTGAGCTCATGAGTACTGTATCACTTGATACAAATATAGTTAGAATAGATGATAGAAGATTTCTTAGGTTTATCCTTGGCGGTAGGATGTACAGAATGTCCATGCTGGACATGGCCAGGGCCTTATAGATATATACTCCTGGTGAGTTGCTACTACCCGATTGTACAAATTTGATTCATTATGGTGAAAGGGAAGATAACAACTTTGACGTTGACGCTATTTGGAGGCGTATGTCACATTTTGATGTTTTTACACGAGCGGGAGGACACTCCTATACACATATTGACAGAGCCGAGCTTCGTATCATTCATAGATTTTTGGCTAACTCGATTACACAAAGAGGTAACAATAAAGAAAAAATAACCTTACATGATTTATTCTACCTAAAGTGTATTCGGGATCCTAGAAGCTTTGTCAATATCCCTTACTGTGTTGGTTTTTATTTATCTAAAATGGTAGAAGGAATGCAGGACGGGAGTATAATAGGAGGAGGTATTTTTTTTACTCTCATTGGAGAGTATTTAGGTGTTGATAGGAACCAACGGGGTCCATTACAGCTTTGTAGAGAACAGGTTGAGCCTTTAGGATTGAAAGTTTATGTGGGTGCTAAGGTATTGAAAAGTAGACGCAACCAGGCAGTACCCTATGAGGGCCCTCATCTACAGGTAGAAAGGGGCTCAAACGAGGAAATGGAGGAAGCGGAAGACATTAGGGATGTCTTTCGAGATGCTATTCTTGACGTCCACGTTCGTATAGATGAAGAATCAATGACGAACGCGGCCAGACATAGTATGTACGAGTAGTGGAACTCTGAGCGAGTATACAAGGATTATAGGCGACGCCAACATGATAGCTGGTTAGTTCATCAGCACCAAATCATGAGCCAGCTATCATATCAGGTACCAAATAATTACGTGCCTACTCGACCTGCTTATTTTCCGCCACACAGCCCCGACATCCGACCACCCTTTAACCAGTATGACTATAACCAAGCCTATCAGAACACCTATAACCAACAATGGAACCCACCTGACGAGATGAACTGGAACCCCTATCCAGACTGATTTAGTTCCATTGGTTATTTTTATGATTTTTATGTTTTTATCTTTTTACTTTTTCATGTTTAAATTTATGTTATTGGATATATTTATGTAATTTTTATCATTTTTATTATTATTGTGTACTAATAGTTCACATTTAGGATTTGAAAGTGGGATATTAAGTCACATTTCAAATTGACATGCATGTTTATATTTGTATTGTATGTATATTGTCGATTGTACAAAACAGGGTAAAACAGCGCATTTTCAAAGACTGGCATTAAGTTCAGCAAAAGCTAGTACTTTTGACGACAAAATGAAAAACAAATGTGATGTAACAACAAGACGGAATGTACAAATGATGTGCACCATTTATCATTCAGCAAACAAACGCCAATATGTTTGGAAACTTTGGTAAAATTTAATCATTTTTCTACGCTAATCACCCTCAATAATTTAAATTGTTACTGATATCTTGCAAATGAGGGCATTGCAAGATCTGAAGTGTGGGAAGGGGTTAAATTCTTTCGGATTTTTAAAATTTTTAACTTAAACACTTGGTTATCATTAAAAATACTAGTAACGTAGTAGTTGTATTAGAATCTCGTGATCTCTGATAATAAAGAACAGCCCTAGTCTTATATACTGACTACCCACTTCCAGTAAAATTTTTCAAAATTTTCAATTAAATGAACTCAAAATCATGTTTATACATATTTATGAACGATAAAACTAGGTGTTAACACCGAAATTATTGTTACCTCGAAAAGGACATAAATTGAGAAACAAACCAAAATGTTAGAATTCATTTAAAATGGAATAGAGGACAATAAAAAGGCAAACAAAAGAAAATAAAAGCCAAGTGTGGGAAAATTTACCAAGTTATTTTAAAACATATGTCACATATTTCTGTAACAAATAACTGAAGATACTTTTGCCTTGGACTAAACTAAACAGTTTTACCCGATTTACTGTAAAATATTTGAAAGAAAAATGGATCTACACGATGAATCAATTCCATCATTATAAGGAAGTAAAGTCTTCCAAAAAAGAAACGCGCTTCTTGATTTAGGTCATTAAGTTGTCGTCCAGACCAGCTGTAGGTTGACGAAAAATCTAGAAAAGTCATCACTAAAATCAGCAGGAAATCCACGGACCTCAGTATCAAACAGGGTCATCAAGAGGTCAGACTTATCCTAACCATGAGAGGACCTGTCTTGTAAAATGGGGAGGACGCCGTGCAAATTAGCTGGATAAGACTAATGAATCAGATCCCCAGAAAGGATAATCTTCTTAAAAGATCAAAAATCAGCTTTTAAGACTGATATTACTCAATCCTAGAGATTGACCTTAAAGATTGAGAATTACAAACTCATGGAATTCAATGATATCTAAACTCGAGCTTGAACGAGAAAATATTTTGATCAAAATTACAAACCGATTTGTTTTCTAAAAACCCGTTTTCAATGCGTTCATTACCATTGAACGTAAAATCTTAGGAATTCACCTAGAATTCATTAGGTCACCTGAACCAAATCGGGTGTCAACCGTAAGAACGGTGGTTGCATAGCATGGTCAAAGACAGGAACTTGTGCCAGACCGGAAAATTATAAGGGTGAGCTTTACTATTGCTCCTACAAAGGATAGTAATTGCGTCCGACACGTTATAGACCATAATTAAAAGCATGTCAGGGGACATTGCCTTAACAGTTGCTTGTTCAACATTTTCCTTTACAACCGGACGGTAGTTTACCGAAAAGGTAATATACGGAGCAAGTATACTGGACGTGTTACTTTCCCAATACAAGGTTAGCAAGTGGGTGACACAAAACCATAAGTTTTGAGCTAAAAATTTCAAATATGAAACCCACCAAACCCACAAAAAGAATTTGCAAACACCGGTGAAGGGTTATTCCGGAAAACTTATCTAGGGTAAAAGCTAGATTTAATTTTCAAAAAGATCAAATGTTTTCATAAAGATCCAATTTCCTTAAAGGATCTAAATTTTTATAGTCATGTGGGACTGTAAACCACATCGTTACTACCATTGTTCATACCGCCGTAATGAATTCACTGATGCACAAAGTGTGAAGAATAAAGAAGTGATTCTAGTATATTTCAAGACTATATTGCTTGAGGACAAGCAACACTCAAGTGTGGGAATATTTGATAATGCTAAAAACGAACATATATTTCATAGCATTATCCCTCAAGAAAGACAAGCTTTTAGTTGCAACTGTTCTATTTACAAGTGATATTCGTTTAAATAATAAAAGGTGAAGGCAAAAGACAGATTCGACGAATTGAAGACGCAAACGACCAAAAAGCTCAAAAGTACAAAATACAATCAAAGTGGTTCCCATTATTGATAAGAAACGTCTCAAAATTACAAGAGTACAAGATTCAAAACGCAAAGTACAAGATATTAAACTGTACACAAGGACGTTCGAAAATCCGAAACCGGGACCAGAGTCAACTCTCAACGCTCGACGCAACGGACTAAAAATTACAAGTCAACGGAGTACAAGAATATAATATATATATATATATATATATATATATATATATATATATATATATATATATATATATATATATATATATATATATATATATATATATATATATATATAATTAAATTTAATTATATATATTATATTATATAATAAATAAATAACAGCCCACGTTTTTAAAGACTTTTGAGCCTCCCCAGCTGGCCATGCGATCGCATGGCCTTGAAGGGCAAAGCTCATGCGATCGCATGAGGCCTTTTTTATGGCCACAGCCCTATAAATTCGCGTGTTTGGTTCATCATAATCATCATATATCAATCTCTATATCTACACGTGTATATATATATATATATATATATATATATATATATATATATATATATATATATATATATATATTTTAATTTTAATTTTAATTTTAATTCTAATAATAAGGGTATGTTAGCGCATATTGTAAGGGTGTAAGTCGAAATTCTGTCCGTGTAACGCTACGCTATTTTTAATCATTGTAAGTTATGTTCAACCTTTTTACATTAATGTCTCGTAACTAAGTTATTATTATGCTTATTTAATGCTGAAGTAATCGTGATGTTTGACTAAATATTAAATTTGGGTAATTGGGCTTTGTACCACAATTGGGGTTTGGACAAAAGAACGACACTTGTAGAAATTAGACTATGGGCTATTAATGGGCTTTATATTTGTTTAACTAAATGATAATTTGTTAATTTTAATATAAAAATTTACAATTGAACGTCCCTATAAATAACCATATACACTCGATCGGACACGATGGGCAGGATATTTATATGTATGAATAATCGTTCATTTAACCGGAGACGGGATTGGATTAATAGTCACTAGAATTATTAAAACAGGGGTGAAATTATGTACAAGGACACTTGGCATAATTGATAACAAAGTATTAAAACCTTGGGTTACACGCAGTCGATATCCTGGTGTAATTATTAAACAAAGTATTAAGATCTTGTTACAGTTTAAGTCCCCAATTAGTTGGAATATTTAACTTCAGATATAAGGATAATTTGACGAGGATACTCGCATTTTATATTTATGACTGATGGACTGTTATGGACAAAAACCAGACAGACATATTAAATAATCCAGGACAAAGGACAATTAACCCATGGGCATAAAACTAAAATCAACACGTCAAACATCATGATTACGGAAGTTTAAATAAGCATAATTTCTTTATTTTCATATTTAATTGCACTTCTAATTATTGCACTTTTATTTATTGTTATTATATTTAATTGCACTTTTAATTATCGTACTCTTTCATTATCACAAGTTTATTTTATTGCACTTTTATTTATCGCAATTTCATTATCGTTATTTATTTTACGCTTTAAATTAAGTCTTTTATTTATTTAATATTTTACATTAGGTTTTAACTGCGACTAAGTTTTAAAATCGACAAACCGGTCATTAAACGGTAAAAACCCCCTTTATAATAATAATATTACTTATATATATATTTGTATTTTTATAAATTAAAACTAATATAGCGTTAAGCTTTGTTTAAAGAATTCCATGTGGAACGAACCGGACTTACTAAAAACTACACTACTGTACGATTAGGTACACTGCCTATAAGTGTTGTAGCAAGGTTTAAGTATATCTATTCTATAAATAAATAAATATCTTGTGTAAAATTGTATCGTATTTAATAGTATTTCCTTGTAAAAATAAAGCTATTTCATATACACCTCGCAGAACATCAAAGGGTTACCGGAGAGAATCCAAGAAGATATAAGTTCACACGAGCCTGCCTCCATACAAAAGGCATGTAGAATGGCTCACAAACTAGTGAACCAGATTGAGGGAAGAATTAAAGAACAGGCGGCCGAAAAGGCCAACGTGAAGCTAGTCAAAATAAAGTGGGAGGAAAACGGTGATAAGAGTCACCAATACAACAACAACTATCCCAACAATCGCAACATCAATCGCAACTACAACAAACAGCACAACAACTACAACAATCATCCCAACAACAATAACAACCGCAACAACAACAACAACAATCAGAAGCAGCTATGCCAAAGGTGTGAAAAGTATCACTCGGGGTTCTGCACCAAATTTTGCAACAAGTGTAAAAGAAATGGTCATAGCGGGGTGAAGTGTGAGGTCTACGGACCAGGGGTTAACATAACGAAAGGAACAAATAGTGTCGGAATGAGTAATGACGGAGTAAGTAGTGTCGGAGCAAGTTATGCCAATGTAGTTTGTTATAAATGTGGAAAATCGGGCCACATTATTAGAAATTTCCTGAACCAGGAGAACACGAATGGACAAGGCCGTGGAAGAGTTTTCAATATTAATGCGGCAGAGGCACAGGAAGACCCGGAACTTGTTACGGGTACATTTTTTATTGACAATAAATCTGCTTACGTTTTATTTGATTTGGGTGTGGATAGAAGCTATATGAGTAGAGATTTTTGTGCTAAATTAAGTTGTCCATTGACGCCGTTGGATAGTAAATTTTTACTCGAATTAGCAAACGGTAAATTAATTTCAGCAGATTATATATGCCGGAATCGAGAAATTAAACTGGGTAGCGAAATATTTAAGATTGATTTGATACCAGTAGAGTTAGGGAGTTTTGATGTAATAGTTGGCATGGACTGGCTGAAGGAGATGAAAGCAGAGATCGTATGTTACAAAAATGCAATTCGCATTGTACGAGAAGAAGGAGAACCCTTAATGGTGTATGGAGAAATGGGCAACACGAAGCTACATCTTATTAGTAATTTAAAGGCACAAAAACTAATAAGAAAAGGTTGCTATGCTGTTCTAGCACACGTCGAGAAAGTACAAACTGAAGAAAAGAGCATCAATGATGTTCCCGTCGCAAAAGAATTTCCCGATGTATTTCTGAAAGAATTACCGGGACTACCTCCATATCGATCTGTTGAATTTCAAATATATCTTGTACCAGGAGCTGCACCAATAGCTCGTGCTCCTTACAGACTCGCACCCAGCGAGATGAAAGAACTGCAAAGCCAACTGCAAGAACTATTAGAACGTGGTTTCATTCGACCAAGCACATCACCATGGGGAGCTCCTGTTTTGTTTGTCAAGAAGAAGGATGGTACATTTAGGTTGTGTATTGACTACAGAGAGTTGAATAAACTTACCATAAAAAACCGTTATCCACTGCCAAGAATTGACGACTTATTTGATCAACTACAAGGCTCGTCGGTTTATTCGAAAATCGATTTACGTTCTGGATATCATCAAATGCGAGTAAAGGAGGATGATATTCCAAAAACTGCTTTTAGGACGCGTTATGGTCATTACGAGTTTATGGTTATGCCGTTTGGATTGACTAACGCACCAGCTGTGTTCATAGACCTTATGAACCGAGTGTGTAGGCCATATCTTGACAAGTTTGTCATTGTTTTCATCGATGACATACTTATTTACTCAAAGAATGATCAAGAGCATGAAGAACATTTGAGAAAAGTGCTAGAAGTATTGAGGAAAGAAAAACTGTACGCTAAGTTTTCAAAGTGTGCATTTTGGTTGGAAGAAGTTCAATTCCTCGGTCACATAGTGAACAAAGAAGGTATCCAGGTTGACCCGGCAAAGATCGAAACCGTTGAAAAGTGGGAAACCCCAAAAACTCCTAAGCATAGACGTCAATTTTTAGGATTGGCTGGTTACCACAGAAGATTCATCCAAGATTTCTCCAAAATAGCAAAACCCTTGACTGCATTAACGCATAAAGGGAAGAAATTTGAATGGAAGGATGAACAAGAGAAGCCGTTTCAGTTATTGAAGAAAAAGCTAACTACGGCACCTATATTGTCATTGCCTAAAGGGAATGATGATTTTGTGATTTATTGTGACGCATCAAAGCAAGGTCTCGGTTGTATATTAATGCAACGAACGAAGGTGATTGCTTATGCGTCTAGACAATTGAAGATTCACGAGCAAAATTATACGACTCACGATTTGGAATTGGGTTCTGTTGTTTTTACATTAAAGACTTGGAGGCGTTATTTATATGGGGTCAAAAGTATTATATATACCGACCACAAAAGTCTCCAACATATATTTAATCAGAAGCAACTGAATATGAGACAACGCAGGTGGATTGAACTGTTGAATGATTATGATTTTGAGATTCGATACCACCCGGGGAAGGCGAATGTGGTAGCTGACGCTATGAGTAGAAAGGACAGAGAACCTATACGGGTAAAAGCTATGAATATAATTATTCGTACTAACCTTACTACTCAAATAAAGGAGGCGCAACAGGGGGTTGTAAAAGAAGGAAAGTTGAAGAATGAGATACCCAAAGGATCAGAGAAACATCTTAATATTCGGGAAGACGGAACCCAATATAGGGCTGATAGAATTTGGGTACCAAGGTTTGGAGATGTGAGAGAAATGGTACTTAAGGAAGCACATAAAACCAGATATTCAATACATCCCAGAGCGGGGAAGATGTATAAAGATCTCAAGAAACACTTTTGGTGGCCGGGTATGAAAGCCGATATTGCTAAATATGTAGGAGAATGTTTGACGTGTTCTAAGGTCAAAGCGGAACATCAGAAACCATCAGGTCTACTACAACAACCTGAAATCCTGGAATGGAAATGGGAAAACATTACCATGGATTTCATTACTAAATTGCCAAGGACTGCAAGTGGTTATGATACTATTTGGGTAATAGTTGATCGTCTCACCAAGTCAGCACACTTCCTGCCAATGAGAGAAGATGACAAAATGGAGAAGTTGGCGTGATTGTATTTGAAGGAGGTTGTCTCCAGACATGGAATACCCGTCTCTATTATCTCTGATAGGGATGGTAGATTTGTTTCAAGGTTCTGGCAGACGTTGCAACAAGCATTGGGGACTCGTCTAGACATGAGTACTGCCTATCATCCACAAACTGATGGGTAGAGCGAAAGGACGATAGAAACACTTGAAGACATGCTACGAGCATGTGTTATTGATTTCGAAAACAGTTGGGATCGACACCTACCGTTAGCAGAATTTTCCTACAACAACAGTTATCATTATAGTATTGAGATGGCGCCGTTTGAGGCACTTTATTGTAGAAAGGGCAGGTCTCTGATTTGTTGGAATGAAGTGGGGGATAGACAGATTACGGGTCCGGAGATAATACAAGAAACTACCGAGAAAATCATCCAAATTCAACAACGATTGAAAACCGCCCAGAGTCGACAAAAGAACTACGCGGACAGTAAAAGAAAAGATATAGAGTTTGAAATTGGAGAAATGGTCATGCTTAAGGTTTCACCTTGGAAAGACGTTGTTCGATTTGGTAAACGGGGGAAACTAAATCCAAGGTACATTGGACCATTCAAGATTATAGATCGTGTCGGACCAGTAGCTTACCAACTGGAGCTACCTCAACAACTCACGGCTGTACATAACAATTTCCACGTCTCGAATTTGAAGAAATGTTTTGCTAAAGAAGATCTCACTATTCCATTAGACGAACTCCAAATCAATGAAAAACTTCAATTCATTGAAGAACCCGTTGAAATAATGGATCGTGAGATTAAGAGACTTAAACAAAACAAGATACCGATTGTTAAGGTTTGATGGAATGTTCGTAGAGGACCTGAGTTCACCTGGGAGCGTGAAGATCAGATGAAGAAGAAATACCCGCATCTATTTCCAGAAGATTCGTCAACACCTTCAACAGCTTAAAATTTAGGGACGAAATTTATTTAACGGGTAGGTACTGTAGTGACCCGAACTTTTCCATGTTTATATATATTAATTGAGATTGATATTTACATGACTAAATGTTTCCAATGTGTTAAGCAATCAAACTTGTTAAAACTTGATTAAATGAAATAAGTTTCATATAGACAATTGATCACCCAAGTTGACCGGCGATTCACGAACGTTACAAATTTGTAAAAACTACATGTTGTGGTATATATAGACATATATATATGGTTGACATGAGATTATGATGAGTAAGTATCTCAATAAGTATATTAACAATGTGTGATATACATAAGAAATGAGATTACTAAGTTAAGAAACTCGAAATGATATATATAACGATTATCGTTATGATAACGTCTACTAAATACATATGTATCATATTAAGATATTGATACACTATATTTAACATGATAAAATGATATTTAAATATATCATTAAGTGTGTTAACAATGAAATACATATGTAAAAACAAGACTACTAACTCAAGAATTACGAAACGAGACTTATATGTAACGATTATCGTTGTAACGATATTTTAATGTATATATCATATTAAGAGATATTCATACATCATAATATCATGATAACATAATAATTTAACATCTCATTTGATATAATAAACATTGGGTTAACAACATTAATTGAGATCGTTAACTTAAAGGTTTCAAAACAACACTTACATGTAACGACTAACGAAGACTAAACGACTCCATTAGAATGTATATACATGTTGTGTTTTGATATGTATTCTTACACTTTTGAGAGACTTCAAGACACATATCAAAGTACTTCTACTTAACAAAAATTCTTACAATTACATCCTCGTTCAGTTTCATCAACAATTCTACTCGTATGCACCCGTATTCGTACTCGTACAATACACAGCTTTTAGATGTATGTACTGTTGGTATATACACTCCAATGATCAGCTCTTAGCAGCCCATGTGAGTCACCTAACATATGTGGGAACCATCATTTGGCAACTAGCATGAAAATATCTCGTAAAATTACAAAAATATTAGTAATCATTCATGACTTATTTACATGAAAACAAAATTACATATCCTTTATATCTAATCCATATACCAACGTCCAAAAACACCTACAAACACTTTCATTCTTCAATTTTCTTCATCTAATTGATCTCTCTCAAGTTTCATCTTCAAGTTCTAAGTGTTCTTCATAAATTCCATAAGTATAGTTTCATAAAAATCAAGAATACTTCCAAGTTTGCAAGTCTACTTCCAAGCTTTCTAATCCATTCCAAGTAATCATCTAAGATCAAGGAACCTTTGTTATTTACAGTAGGTTATCTTTCTAATTCAAGGTAATATTCATATTCAAACTTTGATTCAATTTCTACAACGATAACAATCTTATTTCGAGTGAAAATCTTACTTGAACTGTTTTCGTGTCATGATTCTGCTTCAAGAACTTTCAAGCCATCCAAGGATCCTTTGAAGCTGGATCCATTTTTCTCATTTCCAGTGGTTTTATCCATAAAACTTGAGGTAGTAATGATATTCATAACATCATTCGATTCATACATATAAAGCTATCTTATTCGAAGGTTTAAACTTGTAATCACTAGAACATAGTTTAGTTAATTCTAAACTTGTTCGCAAACAAAAGTTAATCCTTCTAACTTGACTTTAAAAATCAACTAAACACATGTTCTATATCTATATTATATGCTAACTTAATGATTGAAAACCTGGAAACAAGATGAACACCATAAAATCGGATATACGCCGTCGTAGTGAAACCGGGGGCTGTTTTGGTTTGGATAATTAAAAACTATGATAAACTTTGATTTAAAAGTTGTTCTTCTGGGAAAATGATTTTTCATATGAACATGAAACTATATCCAAAAATCTTGGTTAAACTCAAAGTGAAAGTATGTTTTTCAAAATGGTCATCAAGATGTCGTTCTTTCGACGGAAATGACTACCTCTTTAGTAATTGACATGTAACTTAAACTTCCGACTATAAACCTATACTTTTTCTGTTTGGATTCTTAAATTAGAATTCAATATGAAACCATATCAATTTGATTCACTCAAAACAGATTTGAAATGAAGAAGTTATGGGTAAAACAAGATTGGATATTTTTGATCTTTTTAGCTACGGGAAATGTTTAACAAATCTATACAAATCATATCCTAGCTAACTTATATTGTATTATACATGTATTCTAATATATTATGTAATCTTGGGATACCATAGACACGTATGCAAATGTTTTGACATATCATATCGACCCATGTATATATATTATTTGGAACAACCATAGACACTCTATATGCAGTAATGTTGGAGTTAGCTATACAGGGTTGAGGTTGATTCCAAAAATATATATACTTTGAGTTGTGATCTAGCCTGAGACATGTATACACTGGGTCGTGGATTGATTCAAGATAATATATATCGATTTATTTCTGTACATCTAACTGTGGACAACTAGTTGTAGGTTATTAACGAGGACAGCTGACTTAATACACTCAAATCTTTAAAACATAATAAAAATAGTTGTAATTATATTTTGATCATACTTTGATATATATGTACATATTTGTATAGTTTCGTGAATCGATCCGTGACCAAGTCTTATTTTCGAGGAAGGAAATATCTGTGAAAGTGAGTTATAGTCCCACTTTTAAAATCTAATATTTTTGGGATGAGAATACATGCAGGTTTTATAAATGATTTACAAAATAGACACGAGTACATGAAACTACATTCTATGGTTGAATTATCGAAATCGAATATTCCCCTTTTTATTAAGTCTGGTAATCTAAGAATTAGGGAACAGACACCCTAATTGACGCGAATCCTAAAGATAGATCTATTGGGCCTAACAAACCCCGTCCAAAGTACCGGATGCTTTAGTACTTCGAAATTTATATCATATCTGAAGGGTGTCCCAGAATGATGGGGATATTCTTATATATGCATCTTGTTAATGTCGGTTAACAGGTGTTCACCATATGAATGATTTTTATCTCTATGTATGGGATGTGTATTGAAATATGAAATCTTGTGGTCTATTGTTACGATTTGATATATATAGGTTAAACCTATAACTCACCAACATTTTTGTTGACGTTTAAAGCATGTTTATTCTCAGGTGAATACTAAGAGCTTCCGCTGTTGCATACTAAAATAAGGACAAGATTTGGAGTCCATGTTTGTATGATATTGTGTAAAAACTGCATTCAAGAAACATATGTCGATGTAATATATTTCTATTGTAAACCATTATGTAATGGTCATGTGTAAACAGTATATTTTAGATTATCATTATTTGATAATCTACATAATGCTTTTAAAACCTTTATTGATAAAATAAAGGTTATGGTTATTTTAAAAATGAATGCAGTCTTTGAAAAACGTCTCATATAGAGGTCAAAACCTCGCAACAAAATCAATTAATATGGAATGTTTATAATCAATATGAACGGGACATTTCAGTTTAGGTGCCTGCTTCAATCCGTATAAAGACTTCACAAGTTTGCACACCTTGCTTTCATTACCTGACATGACAAAGCCCTGAGGTTGGTTCATATAAACCTCCTCATCCAAATCACCATTCAAGAATGATGTTTTCACATCCATCTGGTGAATAACCAGATTGCAAATTGCAGATAGTGCAATCAGTAGTCTAATGGTAGTGATACGAGCCACTGGTGCATAAGTTTCAAAATAGTCTATTCAGACTTTTGTCTAAAGCCTTGAATGACTAATCTTGCTTTGAACTTTTCAATAGTTCCATCTACTTTCATCTTTCTTTTGAAGATCCACTTGCAACCCAATGGTTTGCAACCAGGAGGAAGATCAGCTAACACCCAAGTGTTATTGCCCATGATGGAATCCATCTCATCATTAATTACTTCTTTCCAGAATGCAACATCCTGAGACCTCATTGCTTCTTCATATATTTTAGGATCATCCTCAACATTGAAGCAATAAGAATATCGGGTAGAAACTTTATCCCTGGAACCTTCAACTAAGTATAGTTGAAAATCTGGTCCAAATGATTTAGGTTTTCTTTCTCTTTTGCTTTTTCCGAAGCTCAAGTGACTGATCAACAGTTTTTTCAGAGATTTCATCATTACAATCCTTATTGATTACATTGTTACTTGAAATCATATCCTTTGGTCTAGGTATAGATGAAAATTGATTTTCATCAAAGATTGCATCCCTTGAATCAATCATAGAATTGATTGAGACAAATTCATTAGGCTCTATTACATAGAACCTATGGGTGTTCAGGGTCCGGTTTGGTCCGGGTTGGACAAAATCTCAAACCAAACCGGCATTCACGGTTTCAACATATATCAAACCAAACCAAACCAAGAAAATCATCTTTCTGGATGGTTTGGTCAGGTTTGGCCCGGTCTGATTTGGCCGGTTTAACGGTTTTGACTTCTTTTTTTCTTTCTTTCATTTCCCTATAATAGAATATAAGGGTGCATATCTTTTGGATCGAGCAGACATAGTCGCAAGAATTTGTGTCAAATTGTAATCGCAAGAGCTATTAAATGAGGCTGATATCCATCAGCTTATGTTATTAGTTTCCTCACATTTTCCATTACAATTTTTTTGTCAAATTGTAACAGTTTCAATGAAGCAGGTAGTTGATTATCGAATACGCTGTACCCTTTGTCACCACCTTGTCGTCTGTTAACCCAAAATATGAAAAAAGGTAATAAATAGTTACCAGCTGCTGCTACAATAATAATAACATCATATCAAATATGCTTAGATAGAGAGAATACATACATGCCATAAAGATGTTCTTTAAATGTTTGATCAAAAGCACGACATATTTCAATTCCATAATCATATAAAACTTTCCCTACAATAAGAAAGCAAAGACAAATACATAATGAAGTTAACATGGTGTGCACGGTCCGGTCCGGTTTAACCGGCCGATAGCCTAATGAAACCGCAAACCGGACCGAGTTTCGCGGTTTGAAGATATTAAAAATGGGGACCGAACCGCTAATATCCAAAACTGGACCGAACCAATAAATCGGTCTGGTCCGACCGATTTTCGCGGTTTGACGGTTTTGTGAACACCCCTAATAGAACCTATATGCCTTGGAATATTATACATATCCAATAAATATGCAATCTATACCTCTTTCACCTAAACTTTTCTTCTTGGCATCATGCAGTCTTACAACTGCCCTACAACCCCATACCCGAAGATAATTCAAGTTAGGTTTTCTTTTATTCCAAAGTTCATAGGGTGTAATCTTGTTTCTTTTGTTAGGAACTCTATCAAGCAAATAACAAGCTGTTAACATAGCTTCCCCCCAAAATCCTTCACTTAAACCTGAATAGGATAACATGAAATTAACCATTTCCTTAAGGACCCTATTCTTCCTTTCAGATATATCATTTTGTTGTGGAGTATAATGAGCTGTGGTCTCATGGATAATACCAATGGATTGGAAATACGATTGGTCAATGTATTCGCCTCCCCTATCCGTTCTAAGTATTTTAATCAAACCCTTTTATTGTAATTCTACTTCAGTTTTAAATATTTTAAATTTATCTAATGCTTCATCCTTAGTATGTAACAAATAAACATAGCAAAACCTAGAAGCATCATCAATAAAAGTCACAAAATATTTCTTGTTTCCTAAAGTAGGAGTGGCATGCAAATCACATAAATCACTATGTATTAATTCCAAAATTTCAGTATCACGATGTACATTTTGAAATGGTTTCTTAGTGATCTTTGTTAACATACATGTTTTACACTTGTCATTGTTCATGTCAAAGGTCGGTATTAATCCATTTTTAGACATATCTTGCATTCTTTTAAAGTGTACATGTCCTAGTCTACCATGCCAAAGTGTAGAATTATTTATGCTAGAAGTTGATATAAAAGCAAAATTAACATTTAAATGATTAATGTTAAATCTAAACATTCTATTGCATAAATAACCAAAACCAACAAACATATCATGTTTTGACAAAATAAACTTATCAGATTCAATCACTTGTTTATAACCACAATAATTTAACACACTACTGGAAACTAATTTTTTCCTTATTTGTGGTACATGCAAAATATCAAACAAACAAACAGTTTTTCCAGAACTAAAACATAAATTCACACTTCCACGTCCATGAACAGGGGTTGTTGACTCATTTCCGATATGAAGAATTGATCCATCAGTCACCGACTCGTAAGTCTTGAACCAACATCTATCCTTGCATACATGGGTGGTAGCTCCCGAGTCAACCCACCACGTAAAATCATCATCCAGCAAAAAATAAGCTTCAGATATATATGAAACATAATTCTTATTTGAATTATTAAATATATGCTGACCTTTCAAGCTTTGGTTGTTCAAACCATTTCTCGAACCGCTTGTGCTAGATCCTTTAGCATTATTATTACTACCATTGTTAACCTTGCAATCCCTTTTCAAGTGTTCAAATTTACCACACTTCCAACAAGTCAATTTAGACTTCTTGTTCGGATTAGTCTTGTTATAACCTTGATGTTTACATTTGCCCTTTTTGTCATTATTATTAGTGAACTTTTTATGTTCTACCATATTGACAACAGACGTACCAGCAACTTCGTTGCTCTTTGGCTTGTCATTATCCTGCAACCTGAGGGATTCCTCAATATGCAGATGACTACCCAACTCAACAAGAGTTAACTCCTCCTTCTTATGTTTCAAAGAATGTTTAAATTCTTTCCAAGATGGAGGTAGTTTATCAATTATGCTTGAGACTTTAATAGACTCATCCATATTCATTTTATGTTGTGTTAATTGACCAAATATACGAATGAGCTCATTGTATTGTTCCAAGACCAGTCAAGAATTGATCATCTTGTAATTATTAAAATTACTCACAAGAAACTTTTTACTAGAAGCATCCTCAGACATATACTTGGTTTCTAAACAGTCCCATAATTCTTTAGCAGATTCAAAATTTTGGTAAATATCAAAAAGGGAATCAGCCATACCATTGAGGATTAAACCTCTAGCGATGTAGTCATCGTTCTCCCACTTGCACCTTTTCTGAATTTGGTCAACAGTGGCATCATCACCATGATCTTCAAGAATTGGTGTGATGAGTACGTATACCACACTCATGCAGCTCAAAAAGTAGTGCACCTTTTTTTGTCATCTCCTAAAATCAATTCCCTCAAACTTATCAAGTTTGGAGAAATTCACCGTCATGTGTTTCATCGTAGCCTCCATTGATTATAACAAATAATTACTTTCGATTGTTGGAAGTTTTTCAAAGATTTCGCGTAGGGTAAAATAATCGATGACAGGATAAATCACTGAATCGTGGTATCACTTTCCGAAAGTAATTATTCGACCCTTATTATCTGGGTTACACGAATATCAGTTTGGGATAAGACAGAGATTTAGTTCTTGTTTTGACAAAAGACAAGAACCCTTTGCAAAAGAGTATTTATATGTTGTGTATTATTTTCTCATGAATATCAATTGAGTTGTACAAGCCTTGCACTTATCTCCTCAAAACTTCCGTATCTTAACATGGAGAAGTTAGAAGTATATAAGCATATAATTCAATGCCATAATCATGCAAATACTTTCTTTTAATATATATTAATATATCTATCATGACTCACCAACCAATAGCACATAATAATATCCATTCAATCAAAGAATTGTAATCATTAACATATATATATATATATATATATATATATATATATATATATATATATATATATATATATATATATATATATATTAAAATGGCTATCAGTGTTTTATGAATCATCCATTTATTTATTCATATATAAAAGTATACAAAAATGACTAGTTGCTTTTCAAGTTGTCTCCCATATTCTATTTTATATTTAACTGATGTCAAGTTAGGTTGTCAACTTTTCTTATTATAATCAATGAATCATTTATACTAGCACCTTTACATTAAAGCATATAGTCACATATCACTAGCATCATATATTATATATTCATATGAGTATATGACGATCAATTGAATTATTACATCAATTCCCATATTCACACTCATATGTATATATATTATATACACATCAAGGTTGGAGAATTCGGATCTCGGGGAGATCTCGTTTGGACTTTTCTAGGGAGATCTTGGCAACTCGGAATAATCGATCTCGGACGTTGACTTACGTTGACTTTATAGTTTTTTAATAAAAATATACATAAAAACATAAATATATGTATTTTTATATACGTTTTTACGAGATTTTACAAAAAATATCCTAGAAATGAGCGAGAAAATCTTAGAAATTGCGAATTTTACAAGAAAACCTTACAAATTAGCAAGAAAATCCGAGAAATTGTGTCTTTGACTAAGTATGACCCCGTTGAACGAGAAATCTCGTTGCCTTCTAAAAACGAGATCTCAGAGGAGATCTCGGGGAGATCTCGGGAGATTTACAACATTGATACACATAACATTAATTAGATACTAAATCATATGAGCACATCAAATTAATAACTATAATACATAAGTGCATATAAACACATACGTACAACTCAATTATATAGACAACCAAAATGATTTTTTGGGTCAGGGAAGTCTTTTACTTAATGGATGTACACTCTGTACCTCCTGATCCATTACTAAGTGTTAAACAATATCCCTCAATTACACTAAATTAACAATACAATGATTGACAAACATTCTATCTATTCGAAAAAATTTACCAAGAGGTCCCTCCCAAGTGAAATTATCATTGACTAATGGTTGGTCAATAATAGAAGCATTAGCTATGAAATCATTAAACTTTGCAATACTATGAGATCGATTGCTTCTCTTAATCTTTCACTCGGGCTACAAACCGAATTAAAATCCCCCCATAAAACACATAGGACCCGGCCACTTATGAGCAATACTTATTAATTGTGACCAAATGATTCCCTTTTTGCATTCTTGAAGAGGGGAATTTACATTGACAATTAGAATGATTTTGTTGTTAGGAATATACCTCAAGACCGTGGCGATCCAATGCCTTCTTTGCCTTGACATTAAAAGAGTAAAAACATCCGATCTCCAAATTGATAAAAGACCGCCGGATCTTCCATTTGCTTGTACTTGAATAGAATTGAATGCAAAATGCTTCCATATTTCATTTAACACAATTTGGATAACTTCTTTCACCATGGTTTCCTGAATAGCAAAAAATTAGATTTGGAACTTATTAACAATCGTACCCGCCATACGGTCTCTTGCCTTGTTACCGAGGCCGCGAATGTTCCATGAGGCAAACCTCATGCTTAGAAGTTTTTTCGGGCGTGTAGTCGTCCGCCATATTTTCTATTAAAACTCCAAAATTGTGTAACTCCTTCGTATATGAAATTTCTTTGTTTGTAGGACCTTCATTGAAATTTTTATTACTTATAGAGGGACGACCACTGGACACTTTAATTTCATTAGTCTTGTCGAACATGTTTGACAAATTAGGGATGTCGTTGACCCAATTAGAAGCTTTATCCTTACCTTGCTTTTGGGACAGAACAACATGTTTGTTTATCTCGGCGTTATTACCAGAAGATGGAGGAACACAACGTACTTTAATTTCGGCACATGATTGTTTGCAATCCTTGCCAATACAAAGATTATCGGAATCTAAAATGGGGGATGAGCCTTTACTTACCGTAGCAGCAAACGAAGCCTGATTGCCAAATAGAGGACTTATTTTGAAACGTGATTTAGTAGGGGCACTACCATTGGCTGGACAATTAGGAGAGATGTGTTGGAGGGTAGGATAATCATTTTGTGATAGGGTAAAAGGAGAAGGTTGGGAACAGGAAAGGTCAACTGCAAAAGGAGGTTTGTTTGTGTTACCCATGTTGCCCATATCCTGATCACAAAATTTGAACAGGGATTTTTTGATCTCATCAGCAACTAACTTAGTACTACTTCTCTCTACTTTTTGAGACAATAAAGCAGAATTGACCTTTTCCATTGAGTTATGTACTTCAGTTGTTTTCTTGGACTTTTTAGGGGTTTTGAAATTGGAATTAGTAACGGTAACCTTAATTTCACCGCCCTCGAGAATGTTAACTGGTGACTCATGAATCTCCGACACTGAAGATTCCATATTCTGTTCGGATTTTTGAACGTTCGCAGCATCGATAGTTAATTGAAGTAAGGAATTATACTCAACTATGGTTTCGTCAGAAACAATTTCGATCTCGTCACTATAATTAACCTCTTCTACCCACAGATTATAGATGGACTGATTAGCACCATTTGCAGAAACCATTTTTTCGATAGGACTCGGATTAAAAACTTCATTTAAAGCAAAAACAACATTCGTTCTTTTAAGGTTATGTGAATTACTGTTTATATGTAAAACTCTGCCGCAATTCTTAGCAACTTCAATAGAACAGTTCGGTGAATAGCAATCGAATGGAATACCTGAAATTGCTACCTTAGCTAACCTTGAGAATGTGTTTCTTCTTTGTGATATTGGGATAACTTCAAGAAATTCATCGACGTTTAAGGTTGGTCCCATTGTCATTTTTCTAAAGCTCTCTCGACAATATACCCGAACAGACCCACGCTGAGATTGAGTTAATGGCTATAAAATGACTCTTGAGCCATCTAATTAATTTCAAAGCCTTGATTGGAGATTTATCAATGATTAGAGCTGTTAGCTGTAAACGTTATACAGTTTCTTCGTTATACGATAGGTTAATAACTGGTTCAGGTTGACATGGTTTAGAGGGAACAAGTATTGAATTTACAAAATCAGGTATTGGGGATTGATTTGATAGGATATCAAGATTCAACTCTTTTTTGGCATAGCCTACCGTAATTCTCATGTTGTTAATGATTTTGCCATTTAAAGAGTTTAAAGCTTTAGAAGCTTGGTTAACTATTTTCAATTTTACAAAAGCATAAGAGCGATTTTTGATCCAAGAAAGACCCATGATAGTACCATATTCTTTAAGAATATTTCGAATTACATACGGATTGGTAAATCTTGACAAATTGCCCAAAAATATGGTCGATTTCTGTGAGAATCCAGGGCGAGATTTGGGGAGATTGTGAGAATCGTTCTGGAAATTTAAGTGATTCAATTTGATTGGAATGGAGTTGGGGAAGGTGAGTATGAAGGTTTGGGGGTGTTTGAAGGTTTGGGGATGATTGAGATTTGGGGATATTTTCTAGAGAGAGAAAAATTAATTCATTATCTTTGATATTATAATATAGTCAAGCTAGGTATATGATTCTCAAGTTCGTTACTTAACACATTAGTCATAGTCCTTATAACTGCTTCTATTGAGGACTCCGTACTATTCTGTAGTCTTGAATTAATCTTTTTCAACTTATTATTTTAAATGTTAAATTACTTTAAAAAATAATTTATACATACAAGCCCAATTTGAAAAAGTTACATAATTGTAATAATATGATGGTGTAAATTAATTAATCAGTAATGTACATTAATATATTGTTAACTTGGATTGTGAAGTTAACTGAAATAAAAAAAATAATTGAACACTCATTTTTGTCCGTGTAAAAAAAATTGAATGTTCAATTTTGCCCTCCCAATAAGAAACTTGAAGCTTCGCCACCGCTTAGAAACTCACTGCCTTAGAAGCTAGGGTACGAAGTCTTTGTCAAAATCAATGCAGGTTCGAGTCTCATTTGTAGCAAGAAATTTACAACTCCTGACAAATCGTTCATGTCACATGAGGGTATTTTATAGTGTATTTTATAGTAATCTGATTTTTATAAAATGAGTTTGATGGGAGGTGTCAATTGTGTCACTGGTGGTAGCAATAGGGTGAAAAATCCAAGGGGTTCTTCTGTACCGAAATCAACTGCAAAGGGTAAATCATATTCCTCCTCACGCAATAGCAAGAATGAAGAGTTGAAGCAATTAATTTCGGAGAGTAGCATTGGGGTTGAGGAATTCAGCACGAATCTTGGTCTAAAATGGACCAAGAACATCCTGTAAGTATTCTTCTTTTCTATTTCTTTTTAGCGGTTCCAAATGAAGATTATCTCGCTAAATATTCGTGGGTTCGGGTCTGGGAAAGAAAGCAAGTTCGGGGATGTTAGAAAATTACGTATTTTGGAGAAGCCTTCTATTTTTGTTCTTCAAGAAACCAAATGCCATAATAAGGGTGATAATTGGGTTTTCGGTCTTTGGGGCTCTAAAGACTGTGGGTACGTTCAAAAAGAGATGGTTGGTAAGTCGGGAGGACAACTAATTATTTGGGACAAAAATATTTTTGAAGTCAGCGGAGAGCAAATAAGCGATTACTTTGTTGCTATTTGGGGTACTTGGAAGGATTCGGGTAGCGAAACAATTATTGTTAATGTCTATGGGCCAGATGATGATGTTAGCAAACGTAAGATGTGGGATTCGCTTAACAATATCTTAAGTATTAGTGGGGTTTCGTGGGTAATTTGTGGGGATTTCAACGAGGTTAGAGATTGTTCAGAGAGATTAAACTGCGAATTCTTTGAGAAGCAGGCAAAGATGTTTAATGAGTTCATTAATCAAAACATGTTTGTGGACATTCCGATAGGTGGGAGGAAATTTACTAGGGTTAGTGACGACAGTGTTAAGATGAGTAAGTTCGATAGAATTCTTGTTTCCGGTGATTTTCTTGATTTGTGGTCGGATTTAAAAGTGAATTCTCTAGATAGAATGGTGTCGGATCATTGTCCCATTATGCTTTCGGATGGGGAAGTTAACTTTGGTCCCAAACCATTTAAAGTCTTCGATGATTGGTTTTCGGTGGAAGGTGTTGATCAAGTTATCGCCGATTCTTGGTGGGCCCCTTTGGAAGGGAACCGGAAAGATTGTGGTTTTCATAATAAATTAAAGAGACTAAAAGAGGCTCTCAAAGATTAGATCCACTCGTAGTTCGGTAATCTGGATGTTGAAATTGAAAAGGCAAAACGAGGGGCTATGGATCTCGAACTTAAGGCAGAGCGTGGTTGTTTAGATACTGTCGAACATAGGAACTGGATGACGTCGAGGAAGTCATGGTTAGATTAGGAGAAAATAAAAGCCGCGATGTTAAAACAAAAAGCTCGGGTGCGTTGGATGAATGAGTGTGATGAAAATTCAAAGTACTTCCATAACTCGTTGTGTAGAAATTACAATAAAAACAATATTTGAGGCGTAACGGTTAATGGAGCATGGTGTGTGGATCCCGTTATAATCAAAGAGGTAGCAGCTAATCATTTTGAAAGAAATTTCAGCGAAGTGAATCGTGATCGTCCAAGCCTCGATGGTCTATCCTACATGTCGATCACTGACCAGGAAGCTGCTGATCTTGAATTACCATTCTCCGAGGCTGAAATTTGGGATTCGATTAAATGTTGTGGTAGCTTTAAAGCCCCCGGGCCAGATGGGTATAATTTGGGATTTTTTTTAAAAAATATTGGAACATCGTTAAAGGTGAGCTCATTGAGCCAGTTAATTGGTTTTGGGTAAATGGGGAATTTTCTAAAGGGTGCAACGCTTCATTCGTGTCGCTTATCCCCAAAAAATCTGACCCACTCTCCTTTGGTGACTACCGACCGATTAGTCTCATTGGTAGTTATTACAAGATCATTGCGAAAATGCTATCCCTTAGACTTAGACGGGTGGTTCCACGGCTTATTGGACCGGAACAAAGTGCGTTTCTCGAGGGCAGATATATTCTAGATAGTGTTCTTGTAGCGAATGAAGTAGTGGATGACCTCAAACGTAACAAAAAGCATGGATTAATTTTTAAAGTAGATTTCGAAAAGGCGTTTGATTCCCTTAATTGGAAATATCTCATGGAGGTCATGAATTGTATGGGTTCGGGTTTAAATGGCGAAAATGGATTTTATCGTGTTTAGAATCGGCATCCATATCCATTCTAATCAACGGTTCCCCATCTCGTGAATTTCGTTTACAAAGAGGGGTTAGGCAAGGCGACCCGCTTTCTCCATTCTTATTTATTATAGTAGCAGAATGGCTTAATATTCTAGCTAAAAGTGCGATGGATAAAGCTTTGTATAAGGGTGTGGAGGTGGGTGCAGATAAGGTTGTTGTTTCTAATTTGCAATATGCCGACGATACTATCTTTTTTGAAGAAAGTAGTAGGCGTAACGCTCAGAATCTAATGTATTTGTTGGAATGTTTCGAAAGGGCCTCGAGTCTTAAGGTTAACTACAACAAAAGTCTTCTTTATGGGGTTGGTATTAGTAACAATTTTATGGAATATATGGCATCTTGGTGTTCTTGTCAAGCGAGCAAATTACCGTTCTTGTACTTGGGTCTCCCCATGGGTTATAAGATGAAGAAGATGGATGATTGGTCCCCGATTGTGATGCCCCATACAAAACCATCGTGTACGAATCATCAACAACAGGATCATTACAAGGTTAAGTACTATATGCTGTAATAAAAGAAGTTGCATTCACGATAGAAAGATGACGTCATAATCGACATCAAATGTTTTACACCAACAGTATGCTTCTACGAATAGCAAGCATGAATAAATGTATGTGACCCTTGGTCCATTACAAAACATAGTTTCAAAAGTATTAAAGTTATGAATGCAAGATAAACAGTTCATGCAGTGACATCTCAAAAGCAGCGGGTGTCTACAGCAAGACTAGTACACAGCTGAAGCAACCTTAAGCACCTGAGAAAAACATGCTTAAAAATGTCAACACAAAGGTTGTTGAGCTATAGTTTAAGTATAACAGTAATGTAAGGTAGGCCACGAGATTTCAGTGCTACAAAGAGCGTTTCAAAACAGTATGATAAAGTATATGTTAACCGTGGGCACTTGGTAACTAACTTAACGTTTATACCCCCTGAAAGTACACTTGGCAAGTGCGTATGTTTACGAAGTATTAAACATTCGTTAAATGCTAGCGCGACTAGCCCGAGTGGGGATGTCAAACACTATGGATCCATATCTAAGATTCGCGTTCACCGGTTCAAAAACCAATGACTAAACGTTACCGAGCAAAAGGGAATGTTTATGCCATTGTATAACCCACACATATATAAAGTTTAAGTACTCGTGCCTAGTATGTAAAACATAAAATGCGCATGTATTCTCAGTTCCCAAAATAGTTAAAGTAAAAAGGGATGCTATAACTCACAATGATAAAGTAGCGGTAAAGTATGACTCGGAAAGTAAGCAAGTCATGAAGGTTGTCCAAACGGGTCCTCAACCTAAGTTAAATAGTACTAAGTCATTAAATCGTCCGAATAGGTTTAAATGTATGTAAATAAGGTCTTAAGGGTCATCATCATTCATCATTAAACAAAAGGTGTAAATTAAGTTTCGTTCATGAAAAGAGTTTAAAACAAAGGCTGAGTTCGGTCAGTCACCACGGCCTCTATACCTACTGAAATAAGGTGAGACCAGTGGCCATGGATCCAATATGAGTCCTTTAGTTGTGGTAAAAATTACAGAAGCAAACTCATCTTCGTTTGACCGTGGCGACGGTCTAAGTGCGAGTAGGTCAGAATTTTCAGCACAACGTTAAAAGACATAGTGACGATCGGAGGGCCATAAATCCTAAACCGTAACTCGGATTAAGACGAGTCCTATATGAAAAGTTATCTACTCAAACATAGATATCTGAAAATCATAATTACAGTAGCCCAGGTAATACAGGTCAGACACAGAAATAGTAGAACAGTAGGGTCAGTAGGTTTCGGTGGTTCTTGGTGCTCGATGCTTAGCATGGTTCTCATCCTTGATGCATATAGCTTCAAGTGTACAACTTGTTGATGTGTTTGCATCATGTTCACCAAGGTTTGACCATCATAACCCAAGTGTAAGTCTAAGACATGAAGCACAACTCACTTAAGTGTTGCAAGTGTTTTGATGAACCAAAGTTACATCAAAGTCTTAGATCTAACACATACATGAACTTTAAAACTAATAATAAGTTACAAACTTGAAAGTGAACTTATGAAATCAAGATCTTAAGTTGTAGAACATAGTTCTTAGTTAGATCTTGAAGATCCTAGACCCAAAAGTCTAGATCTAACATAAGTGTACAAAGTTATAGTTAAAGAAGCTTACTTACATGTTCTTGAACTTTTAAAGTTAACTTTTAGTTCAAGATTAATGAGATCAAAGTTAACTAGTAACACTTGACCAATCTTAACCAACAACATGAATTTAAAGTGCATAATATAAGGAAATAAACTAAGTAAACTAGTAACTAGTTCATGGGTTGTTCATACTTTAAAGATTCAAACCAAAGTTTGATCTTTAAGAAAGTAAACTTTAAATTTACTAACATGAATTACAAGTATGCTTTCACAACACATGAACTTAAATCTTTTTAAAACAACAAGTGTAGAACATAACTAGAAAGCTTATGTTCTTGTTTGTTCTTGTAAATACAAGATAAAAGAAGAATGAAACTAGGTAGTTTGATTCTTGAAAACTAGTAAGGAACAACAACTATGAACAAGTAAGTAAGTAGACATTAACAAAGAACAAGTAACAACAAGTAAATGATGATGATTAAAGGGGTGTTTGGCTTCGGTTTGGTCAAAGAAAAGAAGAAGAGAAAAGAAGTTCAAGTTGCTTACAAGTTTAGAGAGAATATGAGAGAAATGTTACAAGTATTTTGTGTGTGTAAATGAGAGAGTATAAGTGATTGAAGTAATGAAAAAAAAAAGATTTGAATCCCCTTGTAGACCCCCTTGGCCGACGGTTTGAATGAGGGGAGGAAGGAGGAGAAAAACCACTAGTTTCATGCATGTAAAAGCTTAAAAAGATAGATATAAGGTGTTAGTTCATGGGAATGATGTGTAACTAGATTCCAATTTCTCTTAAACTAACTAGTTACAATTAAATGGATTACTTACATGAATGAATGGGCTAAATAGTCCATTAAAGAAGTAGGGTGGGCTTCTAAAGTCCACTAATACTAATAAAGCCCAAGTTTCAAGTAGTTAACAAGTTAATCCAACTAAAGCCCAAGTAATTAACTAATAACCATAGTTAATTAAAATGATTAATAAAACTTAATCATGAATGTAATTAATATTCAAAAATATTATTCGTGTAATGTACGTATGTCACAGAGACGTTTTGGGCATTTAAATTCAAGTATGGTTAATCATGGCAACAAGTAAATGTAATAACATACATTCGTTTTATCACAAGTATTAATAATAATAATTATTAATAAATAAACGTTGGAAAACCCAGGGTCGTTACATTACCCACCTGTTAAAGAAAATTTCATCCCGAAATTTTAAGCTGAGGTAGATGGAGGAGTCGGGAAAAGGTGAGGATACTTTCGCATCATTTGATCCTGTCGCACCCAGGAAAACTCAGTTCCTCGTTTGGCATTCCATCGTACTCGTATAATCGGAATCTTGTTGCGTTTCAAAGTTTTGATCTCACAATCCATAATTTCAACAGGTTCCTCCACAAAGTGGTGTTTGTCATCAATTGTAAGTTCTTCCAGTGGTATGATAAGTTTCAGTGTCCAAGACACTTCTTCAAGTTTGACACGTGGAAGGTAGGATGTACTGAGCTCAATTGTGTCGGAAGGTCTAGACGGTAAGCAACGGGTCCAACACGTTCCAAGATCTCAAAAGGACTAATGTATCGTGGGTTTAACTTTCCATGTTTTCCAAAACGAATCACACCTTTCCAAGGTGCCACCTTCAACATAACACGATCACCAATGTTGAATTCAAAGTCTTTACGTTTACGGTCTGCATAACTCTTTTGGCGATCGCGGGCAGTCTTAAGTCTAGCTTGAATCTGAGCAATCTTCTCCATGGTTTCATGAACTACCTCGGGTTCGGTGATTTGCTTTTTGCCTACTTCAGCCCAACAAATAGGAGATCGGCACTTGTGGCCATACAATGCTTCAAAAGGTGCGGTATTAATGCTCGAGTGATAACTGTTGTTGTAAGAAAATTCGGCGAGTGGCAAATGTCTTTCCCAGGCCTTTCCGAAATCAATGACACATGCACGCAACATGTCTTCCAAGGTCTGAATCGTACGTTCACTTTGCCCGTCGGTCTGTGGATGATAAGCAGTACTCATGTCGAGACGGGTTCCCATGGCTTCTTGTAAAGAACGCCAAAATCTAGAAGCAAAACGGGGTTCGCGATCAGAGATGGCCGATAAAGGTACATCATGATGAGATACAAACTCATTGATGTATAGTTGAGCAAGTCTCTCCATTGTATCTGTTTCCCTCATCGCTAGAAAGTGTGCAGATTTGGTAAGACGGTCAACGATTACCCAGATGGTATCGTATCCGCCCACCATCTTTGGTAGCTTGGTGATAAAATCCATTGTGATCCTTTCCCACTTCCATTGCGGGATTTACGGCTGTTGAAGTAACCCAGAAGGTCTCTGATGCTCGGCTTTAACCTTCGAGCAAGTCAAACACTAACCAACATAAGTCGCAACGTCCTTCTTAAGATTCGGCCACCAATACTGTTCTTTAAGGTCGTGGTACATTTTGCCCGCTCCAGGATGAATCGAATATCTCGATTTGTGTGCTTCATCAAGTATAAGGTTCTGTAGATCTCCATAAAGAGGTACCCAAATTCTTTCGGCATAACATCGGAGTCCAGACTCCCTAACCTCGAATCGAGAGACAAGTATGTTTAAATGTTCATGAGATATATTCTCCTCCTTGAGAGTCTCATCTTGGGTTACTCGGATCTGACTCTTGAGGTTCGAATGGATGGTGATATTCAGAGCCCTAACACAAAGAGGTGTCATCCTCTCCTTTCGGCTTAAAGCGTTAGCTACAACATTGGCCTTGCCAGGGTGATAACGAAGTTCACAATCATAGTTGTTTAGCATCTCAATCCATCGACGCTGTCTCATATTCAGTTGCTTCTGATCGAAGATGTGCTGGAGACTCTTGTGATCAGTGAAAATAGTGCTCTTAGTTCCATACAAATAGTGTCTCCACAATTTGAGCGCAAAGACAACGGCTCCAAGTTCAAGATCGTGAGTAGTGTAGTTTCGTTCGTGAATCTTCAGTTGACGAGAAGCATAGGCAATAACCTTTGATCGTTGCATCAACACGCAACCAAAACCACTTTTGGAAGCATCACAATAAACAACAAAATCATCACTGCCCTCAGGAAGTGATAAGATAGGTGCGGAGGTTAACTTCTTCTTCAAGGTTTGAAATGCTGATTCGTGTGCGGGTTCCCAAATGAACTTCTTGCCTTTGTGAGTCAGCGCGGTCAAAGGACGTGCAATCAGAGAAAATCCTTCAATAAACCTTCGGTAGTAACCGGCGAGACCTAGGAATTGGCGAATGTGAGTTGGAGTTGTGGGGGTCTCCCACTTACTGATAGCTTCAATCTTGGCGGGATCAACTTTGATACCCTGGTCGCTCACAACATGACCCAGAAATTGGACTTCCTTCAACCAAAATTCACACTTGGAAAATTTCGCATACAGTTGCTCTTGCCTCAAGAGTTCAAGTACTAGTCGGAGGTGTTGCTCATGTTCTTCTTCGCTCTTAGAGTAGATGAGGATATCATCTATGAAGACGATAACAAACTTATCCAAGTATGGCTTGCAGACACGATTCATGAGGTCCATGAACACAGCAGGTGCATTGGTTAATCTGAATGGCATCACGAGAAACTCATAATGACCATAACGAGTTCTAAATGCAGTCTTCATTACATCGCTTTCTTTCACCCTCAACTGGTGATAGCCAGATCTCAAATCGATCTTGGAGTAAACGTTCGATCCTTGTAGTTGGTCAAAAAGATCGTCAATTCGTGGAAGAGGATACCGATTCTTGATTGTCAATTTGTTGAGTTCACAGTAGTCGATACACATACGGAAGGATCCATCCTTCTTCTTCACAAACAGAACAGGTGCGCCCCAAGGCGAGAAACTTGGTTAGATAAATCCTCGGTCAAGTAGTTCTTGTAGTTGACTCTGTAATTCTTGCATCTCGGAAGGTGCGAGTCTATAAGGTGCGCGAGCTACAGGTGCAGCTCCTGGTACTAAATCGATCTGAAACTCTACTGCTCTTGGCGGCGGTAATCCAGGAAATTCTTCAGGGAAGACATCGGGAAATTCGTTAACAATTCGAACATCGTTCACGCTCTTCACCTCAGTTTCTACCGTTTTCACATGTGCTAGGACAGCAAGACGTCCCTTCTTCATAATCTTTTGCGCTTTCACACAACTAATGAGGTTCAGCTTCGAGGTACATCTCTCTCCGTAGATGATCAGTGGCTCACCTTCTCCTTGTGGTATACGAAGAGCTTTATCTCCACAGATAATATCGGCCCTTATCTTGCTCAACCAATCCATACCAACTATCACGTCAAAACTTCCCAGTTTGATAGGTATCAGGTCAATCTTGAAATCTGCACCAGCTATGTTGATGATAGCTCCTCGAATAATATGGTCAACTTTCTCAAGTTTTCCATTGGCGACCTCAACAAGCATACTCTCTTTTAACGGGACTAATGACCAATTAATCTTATCGCAAAAGTGTCTACATACATAACTTCTATCCGCACCAGTATCAAACAAGACAGAAGCTAAAAGATTGTTGATAGTGAATATACCTGTCACCAAGTCGGGATTCTCGCGTGCATCCCTTGCATTAACGTTGAAAGCTCTATCACGGGGTGGTCCGCCGTCTTTTCGCTTGTTGGGGCATGCATTTCTGAAATGGCCCATCTGTCCGTATTCGTAGCACTTTTTCGATCCATTGGTATTTGGCTTCCCATTCAAAGTGGTGACCTTGCAGTCCTTCCCGATATGCCCAGTCCGTTGGCACTTTTCGCAAACAACATTACAATACCCAGTATGGTGCTTGTAGCACCGTTTGCATTATGGTAAGGTTCCCTTGTAGTTCGGGTTGGAGTTGGTGTTGTAGTTGGGGTTGGGGTTTCCACCGTTGTTGTTTTGCCTCTTGGCGGAGGTTTGATCGTAGGTTCTCCCCCTGTTGTTGTTGTTGTTGTCCCACTTTCTATTTTCACTACTACCAGCTTCAAACATAGCCTTCTCTGTCTCATCAATGGTGATTTGATTCATTAAAGTATGCGCCATGCGCATCGCTTCTGGGACATTTGGTGGCTTGGACGAGGTGACGTTTCCCTTAATGCTCTTAGGAAGTCCCCAGAAGTACCTTTCCATTCGTTTGAACTCCGGTGTAACCATTGTCGGACACATCAGGGCTAGTTCCAAAAATCTCCTGTTGTAACCATCAAGGTCGTTCCCAACGGCCTTTAACTGCATGAATTCCATTTCCATCTTTTGTATCTCGGTTCTCGGACAATACTCCTTAATCATGGCACACTTAAATTCTTCCCATGGCGTAGCATACGCCTCATCAATGCCTTGTGCCTGTGCCATTGTGTTCCACCACGTGAGCGCGCCGTCAGACAGCGTGCAAGAAGCAAATTTGGTTTTACTGTCCTCCGAACAGTTGCTAACTCGGAATACTGATTCAAGTTTCTCGAACCATCTAGTGAGACCAACCGGTCCCTCTGTTCCACTGAAGTTATGTGGTTTACAGCTCTGGAATTCTTTGTACGTACACCCATTACGAATGGATTGAATAACCGGTGGTGGTGGCAGTAGTGGCGATGGAGCTTGGGGTTGCATTTCTGCAATGGCTGCGGCTACCCTTTCGGCAATCATCTCCTCGATTTGGGTGGTGGTAGGTGTTGATTGTCCGTTGGCCATGGTGTTATAAACAAAAATTTTGACTCAAGTCAAAATCCAGTATTCAAATAGTAATAATATAGTATATAGTAACCAACATGGAATCATAACATCACATGTTATTAAATAACGCATCTAGGTACAAATACCACAGAATCATCGTACAGTAATGTAAATAGAACATCGTGCAAGAATTAAATAACGCAAAGTTCCATTCATTAATAATAATAAGTTGCATACATCTGAATAAGTTCGTACAATACATAAGTGAAACATAAAACTACAACTATATTACATAATGAAATCTAAATACAAAAGCCTTACGGTGAAGGTGGGTGAAGGATGTCCATAACATGGGCCATCTGGTCCTCTAGCTCAGCAACTCGAGCTCGGAGGATCTCTACCTCCCTTGTCAATTCCTCGACAGTGGGAGATGGTGGGGTAGGCGGTGTCGGTGGTGCGGGTGGTGCCGGTGGTGCAGACATTACATAACGGGGTGCAGATGTTCCGGCTCCAGAAATAGTTAGTACGTAACGGGGTGCCTTACGCACTTGTAGGTCGGCAGGGTACGGCACAAGCCGCTTACGAGCAGTAACCCTACGACGCCGACCAAATGCGTCAGTGAAAGCACGACCTCCATTCACCCCTGGAATGACGGTGCCATCAAAATGGTACCGCTTCTTCGGCGGGGTGGAGGGTGCCTGTATAGGTACATCAGCAGGGTCCTCATCATCACTGGAGTCGTCTGAGGAGGGATGAAGCATCAGTGGATGACGGGTCGTCCGAATCATGTGGTGGCTGTACATGTGGCTGAACTGGCCGTCCTTGAGCGGCCATCATCTGTCTGTACCTAGTGGGTCCGATCGGAATGAGATATCCATCAGGGGCGCGTCGGCACCAATGGTAATACCGGTTACGGAACGGACCTACCCCGAACTCCGCGGGAATCACAATCTCACCGGAGCGGGGCTGTGATCCTGAGGGTCCGGGGGCAGATGGAGCTGGAATCTCCGAAGGGTCCTGGGCTCCGCTAGAAGTAACCACTGGGGCAGGCACCTGGCTACTAGCCCCGGAAGATGAAGCATCGGGGTCACTCGTGGGTAGCGGGATCGGTGTGTCGGCAGCAGCAGCAGGTGGGGTGGCTGACGAGTCTGAACTGCCCAAAATGATAGCAGGTGGAGTATCCGACATCTGAACAAGGAAAAATAAAATTTTCCATGTCAGTAAGTCATAAAGCAAGTACGTATTAGGCCAACAGTTTAAATTATGTATAACAATAAGTAGCATGGCAATAACGACAAGTATCATGCAATCGAAAGCAAATAATAGCATGCAGTAGTGAAATTATGTAATAGCATATGGCATATAGCAGTAAAAGTAAGCAGCAGCATGCAGTAAGTTCAGCGGAAACAAGTAAACTAGCAAGTTGTAGATTAGTCCTATTAGTGAATCCTGCTCAGTCGGTCTTAGACTCACTAATGCAACCTAATTCCCTACAACCAATGCTCTGATACCAAATGTGATACCCCGTACAAAACCATCGTGTACGAATCATCAACAATAGGATCATTACAAGGTTAAGTACTATATGCCGTAATAAAAGAAGTTGCATTCACGATAGAAAGATGACGTCATAATCGACATTAAATGTTTTACACCAACAGTATGCTTCTACGAATAGCAAGCATGAATAAATGTATGTGACCCTTAGGCCATTATAAAACATAGTTTCAAAAATATTAAAGTTATGAATGCAAGATAAACAGTTCATGCAGTGACATCTCTAAAGCAGCGGGTGTCTACAGCAAGACTAGTACACAGTGGAAGCAACCTTAAGCACCTGAGAAAAACATGCTTAAAAACGTCAACACAAAGGTTGGTGAGCTATAGTTTAAGTATAACATTAATGTAAGGTAGGCCACGAGATTTCAATGCTACAAAGAGCGTTTCAAAACAGTATGATAAAGTATATGTTAACCGTGGGCACTTGGTAACTAACTTAACGTTTATACCCCCTGAAAGTACACTTGGCAAGTGCGTATGTTTACGAAGTATTAAACATTCGTTAAATTCTAGCGCGACTAGCCCGAGTGGGGATGTCAAACCCTATGGATCCATATCTAAGATTCGCGTTCACCGGTTCAAAAACCAATGACTAAACGTTACCGAGCTAAAGGGAATGTTTATGCCGTTGTATAACCCACACATATATAAAGTTTAAGTACTCGTGCCTAGTATGTAAAATGTAAAATGCGCATGTATTCTCAGTTCCCAAAATAGTTAAAGTAAAAAGGGATGCTATAACTCACAATGATAAAGTAGCGGTAAAGTATGACTTGAAAAGTAAGCAAGTAATGAAGGTTGTCCAAACGGGTCCTCAACCTAAGTCAAATAGTACTAAGTCAGTAAATCGTCCGAATAGGTTTAAATGTATGTAAATAAGGTCTTAAGGGTCCCATCATTCATCATTAAACAAAAGGTGTAAAGTAAGTTTCGTTCATGAAAAGAGTTTAAAACAAAGGATGAGTTCGGTCAGTCACCACGGCCTCTATACATACTGAAATAAGGTGAGACCAGTGACCATGGCTCCGTATATGAGTCCTTTAGTTGTGGTAAAAATTACAGAAGCAAACTCGTCTTTGTTTGACCGTGGCGACGGTCTAAGTGCGAGTAGGTCAGAATTTTCAGCACAACGTTAAAAGACATAGTGACGATCGGAGGGCCATAAATCCTAAACCGTAACTCGGATTAAGATGAGTCCTATATGAAAAGTTATCTACTCGAACAGAGCTATCTGAAAATCATAATTAAAGTAGCCCAGGTCGTACAGGTCAGATACAGAAACAGTAGAACAGTAGGGTCAGTAGGTTCCGGTGGTTCTTGGTGCTTGATGCTTATCATGGTTCTCATCCTTGATGCATATAGCTTCAAGTGTACAACTCGTTGATGTGTTTGCATCATTTTCACCAAGGTTTGACCATCATAACCCAAGTGTAAGTATAAGACATGAAGCACAACTCACTTAAGTGTTGCAAGTGTTTTGATGAACCAAAGTTACATCAAAGTCTTAGATCTAACACATACATGAACTTTAAAACTAATAATAAGTTACAAACTTGAAAGTGAACTTATGAAATCAAGATCTTAAGTTGTAGAACATAGTTCTTAGTTAGATCTTGAAGATTCTAGACCCAAAAGTCTAGATCTAACATAAGTGTACAAAGTTATAGTTAAAGAAGCTTACTTACATGTTCTTGAACTTTTAAAGTTAACTTTTAGTTCAAGATTAATGAGATCAAAGTTAACTAGTAACACTTGATCAATCTTAACCAACAACATGAATTTAAAGTGCATAATATAAGGAAATAAACTAAGTAAACTAGTAACTAGTTCATGGGTTGTTCATACTTTAAAGATTCAAACCAAAGTTTGATCTTTAAGAAAGTAAACTTTAAAGTTTACTAACATGAATTACAAGTATGCTTTCACAACACATGAACTTAAATCTTTTTAAAACAACAAGTGTAGAACATAACTAGAAAGCTTATGTTCTTGTTTGTTCTTGTAAATACAAGATAAAAGAAGAATGAAACTAGGTAGTTTGATTCTTGAAAACTAGTAAGGAACAACAACTATGAACAAGTAAGTAAGTAGACATTAACAAAGAACAAGTAACAACAAGTAAATGATGATGATTAAAGGGGTGTTTGGTTTTGGTTTGGTCAAAGAAAAGAAGAAGAGAAAAGAAGTTCAAGTTGCTTACAAGTTTAGAGAGAATATGAGAGAAATGTTACAAGTATTTTGTGTGTGTAAATGAGAGAGTATAAGTGATTGAAGTAATGATAAAAAAAAGATTTGAATCCCCTTGTAGACCCCCTTGGCCGACGGTTTGAATGAGGGGAGGGAGGAGGAGAAAAACCACTAGTTTCATGCATGTAAAAGCTTAAAAAGATGGATATAAGGTGTTAGTTCATGGGAATGATGTGTAACTAGATTCCAATTGTTCTTAAACTAACTAGTTACAATTAAATGGATTACTTACATGAATGAATGGGCTAAATAGTCCATTAAAGAAGTAGGGTGGGCTTCTAAAGTCCACTAATACTAATAAAGCCCAAGTTTCAAGTAGTTAACAAGTTAATCCTACTAAAGCCCAAGTAATTAACTAATAACCATAGTTAATTAAAATGATTAATAAAATTTAATCATGAATGTACGTAATATTCAAAAATGTTATGCGTGTAATGTACGTGTGTCACAGAGATGTTTTGGGCATTTAAAGTCAAGTATGGTTAATCATGGCAACAAGTAAATGTAATAACATACATTCGTTTTATCACAAGTATTAATAATAATAATTATTAATAAATAAACGTTGGAAAATCCAGGGTCGTTACACCGGTTATTGAGAAATTCAATAATCGGTTAGCGGAATGGAGGGCTAAAACGGTGTCATTCGGTGGTCGATTAACTCTTGTTAAATCGGTTCTCTCTAGTTTGCCTCTTTACTATTTCTCGCTCTTTCGGGCCCCGCCTTGTGCGCTTAAACATTTAGAGAGTGTGAGACGAAATTGTTTTCGGGCGGGTCGGGCAATAATTCTAAAATGGCTTGGGTTAAATGGGAAACAATCCTTCTTCCTCACGAAGAAGAAGGGTTAAACATAATGTCACTTAAATGTAAAAATCTTTCTCTTCTTTGTAAGTGGTGGTGGAGGTTCAAAACCGAAACCAACACTTTGTAGTCTACTGTGATTCGTAGCATCTATGGTTCTAACGGAGGACTTGTGTTTGGTGACGGGCTTGCTCGTTTTTCAAACGCTAGTCTTTGGTCTTCTATTTGTATTGCAGGGAAAAGTGTGGATGATCTAGGGATTCCTTTCTCTAGTTCGTTCTCTCGTTCAATCGAGGATGGGGCCAATACCTCATTTTGGGATGACATTTGGAATGGTAATCTCTACTTCAAAAATAGGTTCAACAGATTATATAGGCTGGAGATTAATAAAGACCCAAGTGTGAAAGATAAATTGGTTGGAAATCTCGACGGGTCAGGGACTTGCTGGACGTGGGTTCGTTATCCTTCGGGTCGAACAGCTGCTGAATTCAATGAGCTGCGTGGGCTGCTGCAGTCCACTTCTTTAGATCGTGACAAATCAGATGGGTGGCAGTGGACGCTTGACTCGATTAAGGGGTATTCGCTAAAAAAAATGTCTACATTGATTGATGACAGTATTTTAGCCAGGGAGAACACCATCATCGAGACTCTACGGAATCGTTTGGCTCCTAAAAAAATCAAGATCTTTATATGGCATGCTAGAATGGGTCGAATTCCGGTACGGTTGGAATTAGATAAAAGTGGTATAGATTTGCATAGTTTGAGGTGCCCGGTTTGTGACGGGGGGATTGAGTCGGTGGAACACATCCTTTTCTCTTGTCAATTCGCAAAGGAGATTTGGCTTAAAGTTCTTAATTGGTGGGGATATGATTCGGCTATCTTTGGGTTCGAAGATATTTTTTTAGGTACGTTCGGGTCGTCGACTAGTGATAGTAAGCGTGCGGTGTGGCAAGCGATTTGTTGGATTGTATGCTACTTGATTTCGAGGAGTCGGAATGCAAAACTATTCAAGAATAAGAGCTCGACGGTTCCATCTTTATTTCTGGAAGTTCAAACTCTCTCATTTGATTGGATCTCGCGAAGGCATAAAATCTTGTGTATTGATTGGCATACTTAGTTTACAAATCCGTAGTTTTTGTTATTGCTTCCTTTGCAATTTTCGTGTTTCTTAGCATTTTTAGCTTGTTAGTTTCGTGTTGTATTGTGTTGTTAAATTGACAACCATTGTACTCTTTGTGTGTTGAATATAATTGTTTTTGCTTAAAAAAAAGAAAATAAGTTTTCAGAGAAAATACACAATGATACAATCTTAGACGATTAGACGAACGTAGATTACCGGCTATCTTTCGTTCCGTTTGAAATAAAAAAAAATATTTTACACTAAATGCGTATAGTTATTTTCAAATGTAATATAGGAAAAGTTATATGAATTTATTGAGACAGGCAAAGTCAAACGTGTGGGCGCTCCTCATCGGGCTCATGGGCTGTGCATGGTTTGCATCTAGGGATGGCAATGGCCACCCGATCCGGTGGATATTCACCCGATCCATCCACTTCATGATGGATATGGATGAACCTAAATGGATATGGATAGAGATATGGATGAACATAAATAGATATGGATATGAACATGGATGAAAAGTTTCATCCATGGATATATCCATTACAACCCGAAATACGTATGCAAATACAAAAATATAGATATATGCTTATATATTTACTATTACAAACTCATTTATGGTTAGATTTACATTTTGTTTTTAACGCTATAATGAAATGATTAAAATATATTACAATAAAACATGTATACCTAACAAAATAAACTTACAAATTTCATAATTAATTTTTTATAATCTGTGTCTTAATTATAATAAAGTTAACAAATTTTGTTATATCTTCGACAAAGGTTACACATTTTTATAGATAGAATTTAATAATGTCATGTTATATTTATTTTTGCTATACTACATTTTCGTTTTAATCGCAGATTAGAAAATATTATAACATTTTTTTAATATTCATTGGATATCCATTAACCCGGTTAATCCACTGGATATGGATATGGACAATTGACCTGAAACTAAATGGATATGGATATAGATATGGATGAACGAAAACTAAATGGATATGGATATAGATACGGAGCCACCCGATCCATATCCGGTCCATTGTCATCCCTATTTGCACCTCACCAACCTCACATGGCGTTGTTACATTATTAACCTTTTTATTATTTATTACTTTTTTAAATAATTGTCATTATTATTATTATTATTATTATTATTATTATTATTATTATTATTATTATTATTATTATTATTATTATTATTATTATTATAATAATAATAATAATAATAATAATAATAATAATAATAATAATAAACTTAAAAGTATTAAAACTTACAAAAAATTAGTGGGAAGCCTAGAGACAATCTGGGCCCCAACACCTCTAGCAATAGCAAAACCTATCCTAGTAAAAATATGAGCAGCAGCACCGGCACCAATATCTTGCGCCATCGAACTCTTCTGAACCCGCTTTAGCAAAGAAACAGCATCCTTTTCTAATTCCCCAATGGAAGAAAATGAGAAAGGAATGAAACCATAACCAATCGCCTGACAGCTAGATTCGTACTTGACCCGCTTCCGACGAGTCGCATCAACCACAGCACGTCTAGGGACAAAGTCAGAAAGCCCAGACTATGTCAAAGGAGAAGACCCTGTCAAGTCAACACAAACATCGCGACCACAATCCCAGGAATAAAGTAACACATCTGCAGGTCTGAGGGCCCTGTCGTTCCCTCCAGACAACCCAATGTCAACCTCCTTTCTCGCTGAAATCCCAGATCGATAACAAACATCAAGAAGGGAATCCCGAACAACATTATGTCGATGCTTAATACCCACCATACCAGCACAAGATACCGCGTGATCCCCGAAAATATCCCCAGTAAAAACCCTTGAACAGGCAGAGCATGCCGTCGAGATAGAGAACAATGGAACACCCAACCGGTAGCACAACACACATCAGTAAGTCTTTGCATTCATCGTCTGACCCAACCCCAATAATTGTCATTATTATTATTATTATTATTATTATTATTATTATTATTATTATTATTATTATTATTATTATTATTATTATTATAATAATAATAATAATAATAATAATAATAATAATAATAATTATTATTATTATTATTATTATTATTATTATTAATTTATTATTATTATTCCTCTAACCACCACTTGGATTATCAAGATTCCAGACCACCATACTCATTAAAGGGCCCGCTTAAGGATCGCATTTTTGCTAAAATATAAAACAGATGGATTGCAAAAGTTGAAAATTTATCATTATACCATTTCACCCATATTTTTTGGATTAGTGATTCACAATTTCTATAAATTTAACAGAAATTTTAATTAATACATCATCGCCCGATCATAATTTCGAATTTAAATTTCAAAAAAATAAGTTAAAAAAAACTTACCCTAATTAATTCAGCAAACCAAACACACTTTCCTAGCTTCTCTTCGTTTATGAAACCGAAGTCTATTGATAGAGCTTTCACGTCTGTGTAGCCGTTCACGCCAGGAATCAAGATTGTTGATGTGTCTTCAGCAGCTGCGCATGGGGGATAAAGGAACACCACGATTACAACATTGCACAAGATTAATTATAATGCGAGAGCGCGGTGCATTTAAAAGATAGAGGGTGCGAGAGCAGAATACTTAATAAAGAAAACAACTACAGTGAAGAGAATGAATAAAAGAAAAGTGAGATTATTTTCATGAAAAAAGAGAGAGATTAGAAGAAAAAAAAAATTACACTAAATTTATTAGTTTATTTCTTTTCCTTTCTTTCCCATCAAAATTCGGGTGCACAAGAAAAGTTAATTTCTTAACGCTTCTCATCAATTCTCTTCAAAAAACAAAATTGGTACAATAAAGTGTAAACGTCAATATACTATGAATACTAAAATGGAGATATTAGTAAACATTTAAATCTTTTCTTTAATACTCGTTACATTCACAATTAATAGTCTAAAGATAAAATGACACACATTTTTATAAATGTCATTATCACCCTATATTATTATTTCACTTACAATTTTATCATATATTTTTTACCTATCTTTTTATTTTTAAAGCATAAAGTAAGTGTATAAAAAAAATTTACATCATTATTCTTATCTAATTATGTATGTAAGCTATTAATTTGGGACATTCTAAACTAGACAAACATGACTTTTAAATTGAAACTGAGGGAGTATAAAACTTTGGTGTATGCTATAAAACTGTAATTAACGCATGCGTGATGGTGGGTTTTTGGAGCATCACCCACCCATCACGCCACAATGGAGCGGCATTCAACAAACAAAGATGTTGGCGTGAGACTTGGCACCACAAGAAACTTTTTATGTGTGATAAATACTTCAACCAATCACAAATTAGATAAATTTATTTAGAATTTAATTAATAAAATAATTAAAATGGGTGGGACCCACTCTCTATCACACTCCATCACTCAAACCCAATTAGATCACTCCTTATCGTTCACCTCTTTCACAAAACTTCTTTCATCCATATCAGTGTCACATCAGCACAAACATCTTTAACATTTCTTTCACTAATTCTTATGTATCATAAACTCCACTATCTAACCTTACCCATTAAAATTATAACTAAAAAGGGTGGGACCGACTCTCTATCACACTCCATCACTCAAACCCATTAGATCACTCCCTATCGTTCACCTCTTTCATATAACTTCTCTCCTCCATATCAGCGTCACATCAGCACAAACAATTTTAACATTCGTTTCATTAATCTCTCTCTATCATAAACTTCACCATCCAACTTTACCCATTAAAATTATTATTTAAATACAATATAAAAATATAACTAACATACTAAATATTACATTAAATAAAAGACACTATATAAATAAAAATAAACATTACATTAATTAATTAAAAATAAACATTACATTAAATAAAAAACACTACATAAATAAAAATAAACATTACATTAAATAAAAAAACTACATTAATAAAAAATAAATTTATAAGACGACATTATTTTAACAAAAAAGTTTGTCTTCCTCTTCCTTTTTTCTTGTCTGGTGCCAATACTGATATCATACTCTCACGGTCTTTTTGAAGTATTTTTTCTCGTGTAGGCAACAATGGGTTGATGGTTGTGTTAAGAATTTTAAGACCATATTTAACCCTAAGGGACGTGTTGGCGTATTGATGGGTGGGGGTGGGGTGGTTGATGAGCGTGCTGCCAGACTGATGTGTAATGGGTGGCGTGCTGAGTGGCGTGTTGCTGGGTAGGGGTGGGGTATTTTTTATTTCTTTTTCATTTTTCTTCTATTTAATTTATTTTGTTTAATTAGTTATATTATTATTTTGTAATTATAATAAAAAATAAATTTAATAAAACACACTAAAATTATTATTATATACGATTACAATCCTAAAAATAGAAAATTACAATAAATAAAAAGACGGCCTAAAGTTACTTTATTTTAAAAAAAAGTCCTAAAAATTTAAACTTCTACTCGTCGTCTTCATCCGACAACTGAATTAAGTCGTCGTACTCTTGGAGCAAGTTCTTCTTCATCTTCATGTAACGTTTTCTCTCTTTCGGATTTGGGATGTTATTAATGTCCAAGTTCGACAGAAATTTTGTGGCTTCGAGTGCGTCTTTCATACGTTCCGCTTTGGTGATTGCGTCCATTTGTTAAAGCTTTTTCTGTGAAACTTCGGACTTATACCCGTTAACTTGTTCACATAACTCTTCAAACTTTGAAGAGTTTGTTGAACGAGGGCTTTGCGTTGCGTCGGAAGATGCGGAAGTCCTAGTCGCCTTCTTTGCTCGATTCCTTCTCATGGGCCATTCAATCAGATCATCACCTAAAAGCACGTTCACGTTATCAGTACGATCATCCGCAATATCTGTCGTGTGTACCGCGACCTCCTCGTCATCCTCATCACGCAAACCTCCATAAATCGTTCCACCAACCGCAGCAGGCACAAGCCACCTTGGTTTGTCCTTTAAAAATTCCCAAGCATCTTTAAATGTCCATGCCTTCATCTCATTAGTACAATACGCCTTTACCGCACCCTCGTAAAAGCACTGTTCGGTTTTCCCACTACGCCTTGGATTGCGTTTTTCCACCTCATAATAACCTTGAAAAACTTTACACCCCCTGTCCACATAACGATATTTCCCCGATAACGCATCTTCATTTCGATGTCATTCGTGCTCGTTATTGTGGATTTTGTTCATTACAGTGTGCCACAAAGATTGATATTTTTGAAAGTTTTCGACGATCGGATTTTAGGACGCATCAAGCCAACATCTCGCCAACCAAACTATAGTGACCCGAACTTTTTCATTTTTATATATATATTAAATGAAATTGTTATTTACATGATTAAGTATTTCCAACATGTTAAGCAATCAAACTTGTTAAGACTTGATTAATTGAAATAGGTTTCATATAGACAATTGACCACCCAAGTTGACCGGTGATTCACGAACGTTAAAACTTGTAAAAACTATACGATGACATATATATGGTTATATATATAGTTAACATGATTTTATTATAAGTATGTATCTCATTAGGTATTTTAACAATGAGTTATATGCATAAAAATGAGACTATTAATTTAAGAAACTCGAAAACGATATATATATAATGATTATCGTTATAACAACGTCTTACTAGGTACATATGAATCATATTAAGATATTGATACACTTGGTTAATTATGTTAAATGATAAGTAAATATATTATTAAGTGTATTAACAATGAAATACATATGTAAAAATAAGACTACTAACTTAATGATTTCGAAACGAGACATATATGTAACGATTATCGTTGTAACGACATTTAACTGTATATACATCATACTAAGATATATTATATATCATAATATCATGATAATATAACAATTTAACATCTCATTTGTTATAATAAACAATGGGTTAACAACATTCAACAAGATCGTTAACCTAAAGGTTTCAAAACAACATTTACATGTAACGACTAACGATGACTTAACGACTCACTTAAAATGTATATACATGTAGTGTTTTAATATGTATTCATACACATTTGAAAGACTTCAAGACACTTATCAAAATACTTCTACTTAACAAAAATGCTTACAATTACATCCTCGTTCAGTTTCATCAACAATTCTACTCGTATGCACCCGTATTCGTACTCGTACAATACACAGCTTTTAGATGTATGTACTATTAGTATATACACTCCAATGATCAGCTCTTAGCAGCCCATGTGAGTCACCTAACACATGTGGGAACCATCATTTGGCAACTAGCATGAAATATCTCATAAAATTACAAAAATATGAGTAATCATTCATGACTTATTTACATGAAAACAAAATTACATATCCTTTATATCTAATCCATACACCAACGACCAAAAACACCTACAAACACTTTCATTCTTCAATTTTCTTCATCTAATTGATCTCTCTCAAGTTCTATCTTCAAGTTCTAAGTGTTCTTCATAAATTCCAAAAGTTCTAGTTTCATAAAATCAAGAATACTTCCAAGATTGCAAGTTTACTTCCAAGTTTTCTAAATCCATTCCAAGTAATCATCCAAGATCAAGAAACCTTTGTTACTTACAGTAGGTTATCTTTCTAATACAAGGTAATAATTATATTCAAACTTTAATTCAATTTCTATAACTATAACAATCTTATTTCGAGTGGAAATCTTACTTGAAATTGTTTTCGTGTCATGATTCTGCTTCAAGAACTTTCAAGCCATCCAAGGATCCTTTGAAGCTAGATCTATTTTTCTCATTTCCAGTAGGTTTATCCAAGGAACTTGAGGTAGTAATGATGTTCATAACATCATTCGATTCATACATATAAAGCTATCTTATTCGAAGGTTTAAACTTGTAATCACTAGAACATAGTTTAGTTAATTCTAAACTTGTTCGCAAATAAAAGTTAATCCTTCTAACTTGACTTTTAAAATCAACTAAACACATGTTCTATATCTATATGATATTCTAACTTAATGATTTAAAACCTGGAAACACGAAAAATACCGTAAAACCGGATTTACGCCGTCGTAGTAACACCGCGGGCTGTTTTGGGTTAGTTAATTAAAAACTATGATAAACTTTGATTTAAAAGTTTTTATTCTGAGAAAATGATTTTTATTATGAACATGAAACTATATCCAAAAATTATGGTTAAACTCAAAGTGGAAGTATGTTTTCTAAAATGGTCATCTAGACGTCGTTCTTTCGACTGAAATGACTATCTTTACAAAAACGACTTGTAACTTATTTTTCTGACTATAAACCTATAATTTTTCTGTTTAGATCCATAAAATAGAGTTCAATATGAAACCATAGCAATTTGATTCACTCAAAACGGATTTAAAATGAAGAAGTTATGGGTAAAACAAGATTGGATAATTTTTCTCATTTTAGCTACGTGAAAATTGGTAACAAATCTATTCCAACCATAACTTAATCAACTTGTATTGTATATTATGTAATCTTGATATACCATAGACACGTATACAATGTTTCGACCTATCATGTCGACACATCTATATATATTTCGGAACAACCATAGACACTCTATATGTGAATGTTGGAGTTAGCTATACAGGGTTGAGGTTGATTCCAAAATATATATAGTTTGAGTTGTGATAAATACTGAGATACGTATACACTGGGTCGTGGATTGAATCAAGATAATATTTATCGATTTATTTCTGTACATCTAACTGTGGACAACTAGTTGTAGGTTACTAACGAGGACAGCTGACTTAATAAACTTAAAACATCAAAATATATTAAAAGTGTTGTAAATATATTTTGAACATACTTTGATATATATGTATATATTGTTATAGGTTCGTGAATCAACCAGTGGCTAAGTCTTACTTCCCGACGAAGTAAAAATCTGTGAAAGTGAGTTATAGTCCCACTTTTAAAATCTAATATTTTTGGGATGAGAATACATGCAGGTTTTATAATGATTTACAAAATAGACACAAGTACGTGAAACTACATTCTATGGTTGAATTATCGAAATCGAATATGCCCCTTTTTATTAAGTCTGGTAATCTAAGAATTAGGGAACAGACACCCTAATTGACGCGAATCCTAAAGATAGATCTATTGGGCCTAACAAACCCCATCCAAAGTACCGGATGCTTTAGTACTTCGAAATTTATATCATATCCGAAGGGTGTCCCGGAATGATGGGGATATTCTTATATATGCATCTTGTTAATGTTGATTACCAGGTGTTCACCATATGAATGATTTTTATCTCTATGTATGGGATGTGTATTGAAATATGAAATCTTGTGGTCTATTGTTACGATTTGATATATATAGGTTAAACCTATAACTCACCAACATTTTTGTTGACGTTTAAAGCATGTTTATTCTCAGGTGAATACTAAGAGCTTCCGCTGTTGCATACTAAAATAAGGACAAGATTTGGAGTCCATGTTTGTATGATATTGTGTAAAAACTGCATTCAAGAAATTGATTTCGATGTAACATATTTGTATTGTAAACCATTATGTAATGGTCGTGTGTAAACAGGATATTTTAGATTATCATTATTTGATAATCTACGTAAAGTTTTTTAAACCTTTATTTATGAAATAAAGGTTATGGTTTGTTTTAAAAAATGAATACAGTCTTTGAAAAACGTCTCATATAGAGGTCAAAACCTCGCAACGAAATCAATTAATATGGAACGTTTTTAATCAATAAGAACGGGACATTTCAGTTGGTATCCGAGCGTTGGTCTTAGAGAACCAGAAAATTTGCATTAGTGTGTCTTATTGAGTTTGTTAGGATGCATTAGTGAGTCTGGACTTCGACCGTGTTTTCTGTAACATCCCGCGTTTTTCCGTTAAATTTAATTTTAACACCGTCTTTTTTTTTTTAACATAATCTTTCGTATTTAAATTAATAGTTTCCGTGAGTAACGTTCATTATATTTCTGCTATTTAATTTAGACATCACCCGTTTACTCGAGCGTTTTAAAAATATTCGATCGGTTAAATCCCGCACCCGCTTTGAAACTCGAGGGACCGGAGTTGCCAAATGGGCAAACTAGTTGACTAGGTCAACTAGTCAACCCATTTTTCATTCATTCCATCATCTCCCTCCTCTCTTTTCTCTCCATCTCAAGAACACACACACAAACCCATTCCATTCATTCATCATCTAAATTCAATCTTGGAAGCTCACAACAAATCCGACTACATATTCTTGATCCTCTCATCATCCTCTACGATTTGATACTAACTTCATCTCGTTTGGGTAACATTTCTAAAACTCTAGATTTCTCTAAATTCGTGTTTTTGATTTGAAATGGTGTTAGTTAGTGTCTATGGCTCAAGTCTAACATGAATATATGTTTGGTTTGCTCGATTTGTTGTTTTTGGAGTAACTAGCATGAACTTGAAATGGGTGTGCTTAATCCTTGATTTTGGATGAGTTAATGTTGTTAGATTGTTAAAGTGCATGTTTTAATTGTGTTACTAGTATCACTAGCTTCGTTTTGATGCGTAGGTTGATTAAGAAAACTTCAAAAACATGAATATTGATTTTGTAATGTTTGACTAGGGTTTGATAGTTCTTGACATGAACTTTTGATGCTTGAATGCCATGGAATGTTAATTGTTAGTGATTAGTTGTAATGTATGCTTAATTACCTTCGAAACGGCTTATCGTATGTGTAAATTGGATTCCCGAATCATAAAATACGTTTTACGAACTTGAAACTTTGAAAATAAACCTTTCTTGATCAATTGACGAGTTTTCGGTTATTGTAAATGATGTTTTTGATTGATGATATGTGGTTAGTTGTATTCCTCGTCAAAATACCTTTCCAACGATGTATGATAGGCGTTATAAGTGTTTGCGGGTCAAGTGTTGTGTTGGAAAATGTTTTGGTTCGTGCATACTTTGAAAAACAGAAAAGTCTCTGCCCAGATGGTGGCGCGGCGCGCCCCATCCCCGCGCGGCGCGCGGATTGGCCTGGCCAGATTCTGCTCACTTTGTCACATTTCACGCGAAATGTTTGACTAGCTACCGACCTCCGATTCACATGAAACTTGTTTTAATATACTTGTATATGAATATTTAGCATAGAAAAATAGTCCGGGGCCCGACCCGAACGCGTTGACTTTTTTGTTGACTTTGACCAAGTTTGACTTTTAGTCAAACTTAACCAAACTTTTATACAATCATTCTAACATGCTTTTATACTTGTTTCTTGTATGAAACTTGACAACGTGATTCACATGCTATACTTAATCGAGTCGTAACGAGCCATAGGACTAATTGAACACATTTCACCCGACTTTGTGTCGTAACCGGTTAATTGATATAACTTACTTGTTTAGGTCAAGGCTAAGCAACTTTCATGCACACGTTTACTTGTTGAAGTACCTTTATACTCGTACACTCGAGGTGAGATCATAGTCCCACCTTTTCAACAACTTTTATACTTTTAAATCGTGGGCTGAGAAAACATATACCTTGTTACATTTTGTACTACTTACTTTTATACTTTGAACACAAGTACAAGGAAAACAAACATTCCACAGCGAGTTAGAACAAAAATCCTCAATTCGATTATCATTAGTTACACTTGCAGGGTGTAAGCGAGAACTTATATTGTGTGGCCATACGGGTTTGACAAACCCTCATTACGGACGGTTCGCTACCGTCTACGGATGAAATATATTTTCGAGAAACAGTGTATGTTCTAACACTATTGTGATGGGGTTCTATGGAAGGAAACGTTAAGTCTTGATAATTGGGTGCTCGCGAACCAACTTTTGGAATGCAACTTTTGGATGATCAATCTATGGAAATACTAAATCTTGTGGTTCAAAATATAACTTTTATTAATACACCTATGATTTCACCAACGTTTTTCGTTGACAGTTTTCTATATGTTTTCTCAGGTTCATACTTGGCTATTTGATACATGCTTCCGCGTACATTCATACTTGCTTGGGGTCGAGCATACATGCATACACTCTGATTACTTGCTTGGAGTCAAGCATGCATACATACTTGCGCTATTTATAGCAACTGTGATTTTTCAACTTATATTATGTCGCAAGTTATTTCATTTATACTTTACAATTTTTGTAATCTTAAACTTGTTGTCGAATTGTTTGTAAACTAAACTTTGCAAGTCTTGTACGTTTCAAATGAATGCGACATAATTTTGGTCAAACGAGTCTCATATAGGGACTATGACCACGCAACGGGACCTAAGTAGTCGGCGCCGTCAATGACGATTTGGTTGGGTCGCTACAGATGGTATCAGAGCGTTGGTTGTAGGGAACTAGGACGTGCATTAGTGTGTCTAACAGAGTCGTTAGGACGCATTAGTGAGTCTAGACTACAACCGGATAGTTAGCATTTGCATTCTGACATACATTTGCTATAGATAGCACTTACTTGACTACTTGTGCATTATACTTGAATCATTCTTAGGCAAACTTTTTAATGGTACCCAACCTTCATCATACGAACTCGTATTCCGCCACTTTTTGGTAACACACGTAAATTCATGATTCATACACGTATGGATGACGACGACTTCATTAGTCACACTTGTTCGGGAACTCTGTCTCCTGGATTGTTATTTGCCACCGTTTCAACTTACTCTCGGTTTCCCACTGGTGTTTCTTACTATCTACTTTTTGGTGTTACTACCATCACTACTCTAGGTGAGTATCATCATCAACATTTATCACTACGGTTGCGTGCTACTCGTTATCATGACTCGTTACTCTTTTCATACCTGAATACCTTATTGTCTGACTCGAACCACATTGACGTGAACAATCATTTATACACTTCCCTCGGGGAACGCTTTCTTAGAGTTGCAGAAATTCTTTCGATTTAATACGAGTCACGTTTGAGACGTCGTTACATTTTGTTCATTTTAGGTCTTCACGATGACACGAACTTGATGTTATGGAGTGATGTGGGAATGGAAGTATGAGTTAGCGTAATATAACGACACTCGATCAACGTGGTTATATTACGGTAAGACATACCAAAGTTCTAGTGACGCGTGATGGTGGTTAGACTCGATCAACCTAAACACCACCATGTGCCATGTACATGACTTCATCCTTTCATGTTTGGACATCCGAAAACTCCGAGAATATTGATAACAACCATACCGGGGACACCCCTTCGACTTTTGTCGAACTATACTTATGCTTCCGAATGAATTACCGATTCCTCTTGACTTCAACCGTATGTTACACGTGTATACTATCTCGTCCTCGCACAGTCTTATTGACTAATTACGATTTACTCGTTATGCTCGCACCGAGGCGGAAACTTCTCTTGCATCACCCTCGTACTTCCGGTTCAGGAGGTCCTTATTCTAAATTCACAATGGAGAGCGACTCTTCACGTCATACAAGTATTCGCCGCGAGGGTGGATAGTCCTAACAATCGTTTTCAAAACCCGATAAGAACTTGCCCCGACGAACGTTTTTGGAAACCGATAAATCTTCCGCGACGCGAATTTTCTTGAGAAACTTGTCCTAGCTAACGTTTTCAATTCCTAGCAAACTTGTTCAATATGCCTTAGGGAAATATACCCCGTTTCGGACCGAGATCCTCGTTTCACTTCTAGATTTTGGAGTGCCTCACAAAAAGTCTCGGGACCACGTTTAGACATGAGTACCGCACATCATCCACAACCCGACGGACCGAACAAACATACGATTTAAGTCTTGAAAACCATAATACGAATTTGTATTACCAACTTCAAATTTTCTTGAGAAACGTCTTTGCCTTTAATCAAACTCTCTTACTACAAAATTTTCGTTCGAGTATTGACGCCACGCCTTCGAAACCTTATATGACCGGAAACGTCATTCTCCTTTTGTCGAACTAAGTAAACGATGACCAATTCACCGGGACCGGGATTATGCATGAGCGACCGAGAAAACTTATCCATATCCAAGAAAGACCCAACACGACTCGTTGTCGCCAAATGAGCTACGCCGATTTAGACGTAAACATTTCAAATTCCACGTGGGAAACCGCGTCACGTTAAGAGTCGCACCTTGGAAAGGTGCAATCCGTTTCGGGAAACGTAGGAAGCTAAATCCGCGATATTTTGATCCTTTAAGTTCTTGGGGTGTTTTGGACCCGTCGCTAGCCGTTTAGACTTTTCCGACTCATTTTGGGTCTCCGTTTATCCTACATTCGATGCATCAACTCAAAGACGTGTTTTGCGAAACGAGAACTTGTTATCTCCTTTGATGAACTCACTATCGACGATAACCCTCACTTCCTAGGAGGACCGGATGAAACCATGAATCATGGAAGCCAAACCTTAAAACAACATATGATCCCGACCGTCAAAATTCGTGGAAATACTCAAGGACGTACCTTCACTTATTCGTAGAATTTACAACGCAAGATCTCGAGTAAGATTCAACAACTACTACTTCCAACTAAATTTCGGGACGAAATTTCTTTTGAGGCGTGGATAATGTAACATCCCGCGTTTTTCCGTTAAATTTAATTTTAACACCGTCTTTTTTTTTTTAACATAATCTTTCGTATTTAAATTAATAGTTTCCGTGAGTAACGTTCATTATATTTCCGCTATTTAATTTAGACATCACCCGTTTACTCGAGCGTTTTAAAAATATTCGATCGGTTAAATCCCGCACCCTCTTTGAAACTCGAGGGACCGGAGTTGCCAAATGGGCAAACTAGTTGACTAGGTCAACTAGTCAACCCATTTTTCATTCATTCCATCATCTCCCTCCTCTCTTTTCTCTCCATCTCAAGAACACACACACAAACCCATTCCATTCATTCATCATCTAAATTCAATCTTGGAAGCTCACAACAAATCCGACTACATATTCTTGATCCTCTCATCATCCTCTACGATTTGATACTAACTTCATCTCGTTTGGGTAACATTTCTAAAACTCTAGATTTCTCTAAATTTGTGTTTTTGATTTGAAATGGTGTTAGTTAGTGTCTATGGCTCAAGTCTAACATGAATATATGTTTGGTTTGCTCGATTTGTTGTTTTTGGAGTAACTAGCATGAACTTGAAATGGGTGTGCTTAATCCTTGATTTTGGATGAGTTAATGTTGTTAGATTGTTAAAGTGCATGTTTTAATTGTGTTACTAGTATCACTAGCTTCGTTTTGATGCGTAGGTTGATTAAGAAAACTTCAAAAACATGAATATTGATTTTGTAATGTTTGACTAGGGTTTGATAGTTCTTGACATGAACTTTTGATGCTTGAATGCCATGGAATGTTAATTGTTAGTGATTAGTTGTAATGTATGCTTAATTACCTTCGAAACGGCTTATCGTATGTGTAAATTGGATTCCCGAATCATAAAATACGTTTTACGAACTTGAAACTTTGAAAATAAACCTTTCTTGATCAATTGACGAGTTTTCGGTTATTGTAAATGATGTTTTTGATTGATGATATGTGGTTAGTTGTATTCCTCGTCAAAATACCTTTCCAACGATGTATGATAGGCGTTATAAGTGTTTGCGGGTCAAGTGTTGTGTTGGAAAATGTTTTGGTTCGTGCATACTTTGAAAAACAGAAAAGTCTCTGCCCAGATGGTGGCGCGGCGCGCCCCATCCCCGCGCGGCGCGCGGATTGGCCTGGCCAGATTCTGCTCACTTTGTCACATTTCACGCGAAATGTTTGACTAGCTACCGACCTCCGATTCACATGAAACTTGTTTTAATATACTTGTATATGAATATTTAGCATAGAAAAATAGTCCGGGGCCCGACCCGAACGCGTTGACTTTTTCGTTGACTTTGACCAAGTTTGACTTTTAGTCAAACTTAACCAAACTTTTATACAATCATTCTAACATGCTTTTATACTTGTTTCTTGTATGAAACTTGACAACGTGATTCACATGCTATACTTAATCGAGTCGTAACGAGCCATAGGACTAATTGAACACATTTCACCCGACTTTGTGTCGTAACCGGTTAATTGATATAACTTACTTGTTTAGGTCAAGGCTAAGCAACTTTCATGCACACGTTTACTTGTTGAAGTACCTTTATACTCGTACACTCGAGGTGAGATCATAGTCCCACCTTTTCAACAACTTTTATACTTTTAAATCGTGGGCTGAGAAAACATATACCTTGTTACATTTTGTACTACTTACTTTTATACTTTGAACACAAGTACAAGGAAAACAAACATTCCACAGCGAGTTAGAACAAAAATCCTCAATTCGATTATCATTAGTTACACTTGCAGGGTGTAAGCGAGAACTTATATTGTGTGGCCATACGGGTTTGACAAACCCTCATTACGGACGGTTCGCTACCGTCTACGGATGAAATATATTTTCGAGAAACAGTGTATGTTCTAACACTATTGTGATGGGGTTCTATGGAAGGAAACGTTAAGTCTTGATAATTGGGTGCTCGCGAACCAACTTTTGGAATGCAACTTTTGGATGATCAATCTATGGAAATACTAAATCTTGTGGTTCAAAATATAACTTTTATTAATACACCTATGATTTCACCAACGTTTTTCGTTGACAGTTTTCTATATGTTTTCTCAGGTTCATACTTGGCTATTTGATACATGCTTCCGCGTACATTCATACTTGCTTGGGGTCGAGCATACATGCATACACTCTGATTACTTGCTTGGAGTCAAGCATGCATACATACTTGCGCTATTTATAGCAACTGTGATTTTTCAACTTATATTATGTCGCAAGTTATTTCATTTATACTTTACAATTTTTGTAATCTTAAACTTGTTGTCGAATTGTTTGTAAACTAAACTTTGCAAGTCTTGTACGTTTCAAATGAATGCGACATAATTTTGGTCAAACGAGTCTCATATAGGGACTATGACCACGCAACGGGACCCAAGTAGTCGGCGCCGTCAATGACGATTTGGTCGGGTCGCTACATTTTCTTTAAAAATGATTGCTTAACATTTTTGTTGGAAACTATATATTATTAACATGTATATATTATGTGATATATTAATCTCTTAACATGTTTGATATTGTGTGATAGATGTCTACCTCTAGCACAAATTCCATTGACTCACCTAATAATAACGAAGAGTTTTATATATATTGGACTGATTCACAAGTTCCCGAAGAAGAACCGGAAGAAGAATCAGAACCGGAAGAGGAGGAACCGGAGGAGGAAATAGAACCGGTGGGGGAAATAATAAAACGGTTAAGTAAAAGAAAATCCTCAACCAACCGACCAAGGTTAATTATGGTCAATGGTGTTTCCGCCAAGGAAGCAAAATATTGGGAGGATTACCAATTCTCCGATGAATCGGATTCCGACGAGAATTTCGATGATGTTATAGAAATTACCCCAACTGAATTTAAAAAGACAAAAGAAAATAATAAGGGAAAGGGCATAAAAATAGAGAAATCTAATCCCAACCCCGATGAACTTTATATGTATCGTCAACCCCCGAAGCCCTTAAGTTGTAACAATGACCCGGGAACCTCTAAACCACCAGGTTTTTCTAAACCGTTGTGGAAAACGACAGCTAGTATTAGGGGAACATCATATATCCCTAGAAACTTGGCAAAACGAACCAAAACCGATGAAGAAGAAACGAGCGAGTCGGAATAAGATAGTTGTATTCGTGTGGTGTAATATATGTAATATAGTGTGCTTATGCTTTATGATATATGTAAAAATTGCTTGTATTAATAAGTATTTTTTTTTATGAATCTAACTCTTGTCTATTTTACAGTATAAAAATACAAAATGGATAGACAACCCAATATTTTAAGAGACCTACCCGGAGACATGATTGATGAAATCTTGTCTAGAGTCGGTCAGAATTCTTCGGCACAACTATTTACGGCGAAATCAGTTTGTAAGACATTCGAAGAACGTTCCAAGAATGTCTTGGTTTATAAGAGACTTTCGTTTGAAAGATGGGGGATATCACATTGGGAAACCCATAAGTTACGATGTGTTTACTTTGACGCATATATTGCAGGGAACCCAAATGCTATTTTACGCAACGGGTTAAGAAATTATTTTGACTCAATGTATCCGAATATAGGACTTCATGATTTAGAAAAAGCGGCTAACATGCAACATAAAGAAGCATGCTATGCTTACGGGTTAGTAATGTTCGCTTCTCACCAAAGTGAGAAAAAGAACATCGGGCTACAGCTATTAAACAAAACGTTCCCACAAGTGACGGAGTCGGTAATTGGGGTAAGAAATGAGGTTTTTAGGTTATTACGAGACTGTTGGTCATTACGTAACCCTCGTCCCTTTGAAGACGTTACAACACGCTGTCTTATCAACGGCCATAACGGTTATGTTCCACAAGACCAAGGATGGGAAGTAGTCCTAGTAAAACCAGAATGCATGACTTGTTTCTGGACGTATGAATTACGTGTCTTTATTGCCTTTGCTGAACGACTTGTGTACTAGCTAGAATTATCTTCACAACTATTTTGTATCAAAGTTATTGTGTGCTATATTTCATGCTTTATGTAAAATAAGCGGTATTGTAAGTTTGTAAAATATTGTATAAAAGTTTGAACGCGAAATATTATTATAATCAGTTTTTCATATAGAATTGTAGTTGTTGAATTGTATATTAGCTACTAAGTATGAACTTAACGGGTAGGTACTACCCGAATTTAAACTTATAAAACGCTAATATGAAGAAAAAGCTTTTATAAATGAGTTCATATTATGCTACGAAATACTATTAACTACTCTTAATATTCTGTATGATTAACTTGTTCCATTTGACTATTTTGAAGGAAATGGCACCGACTACTCGACACACCGTGAATATGAATGAAGAGGAATTCCGTACTTTTCTAGCTTCAAACATAGCCGCAGTACAGGCTGCGCTACATACCAACAATAACCTTGGATCTAGCAGTACAGGAAATCGTGTAGGATGCACCTACAAAGAATTCACTGCCTGCAAACCTTTGGAATTTGATGGAACCGAAGGACCGATCGGATTGAAACGGTGGACCGAGAAGGTCGAATCGGTGTTTGCCATAAGTAAGTGTACTGAAGAGGACAAAGTGAAGTACGCTACGCATACATTCACAGGTTCTGCGTTAACATGGTGGAATACCTATCTAGAGCAAGTGGGACAAGATGATGCTTACGTACTACCGTGGTCAGCATTCAAGCACTTGATGAACGAGAAGTACCGTCCCAGAACCGAGGTCAATAAGCTCAAGACAGAACTTAGAGGGTTACGAACCCAAGGATTTGATATTACCACGTACGAAAGACGATTCACAGAATTGTGCCTATTGTGTCCGGGAGCGTTCGAAGATGAGGAAGAGAAGATCGACGCGTTTGTGAAAGGATTACCGGAAAGAATCCAAGAAGATATAAGTTCACACGAGCCCGCCTCCATACAACAGGCATGTAGAATGGCTCACAAACTAGTGAACCAGATTGAGAAAAGAATTAAAGAACAGACGGCTGAAGAGGCCAATGTGAAGCAAGTCAAAAGAAAGTGGGAGGAAAACGGTGATAAGAATCACCAATACAACAACAACAGCAATTACAATAATAATCGCAACAATTATCCCAACAATCGTAACATCAATCGCAATGACAACAAACGGCCCAACAACAACAACAACAACAACAACAACAACAGCAACAACAACAACAACAACAACAACAACAATAACAACAACAACAACAACAACAACAACAACAACAACAACAACAACAACAACAACAACAACAACAACAACAACAACAACAACAACAACAACAACAACAACAACAACAACAACAGCAACTACAACAATCGTCCCAACAGCAATAACAATCGCAACAACAACAACAATCAAAAGTAGCTATGCCAAAGGTGTGAAAAGTATCACTCGGGGTTCTGCACCAAATTTTGCAACAAGTGTAAAAGAAATGGTCATAGCGCGGCGAAGTGTGAGGTCTACGGACCAGGGGTTAACAGAACGAAAGGAACAAATGGTGTCGGAACGAGTAATGGCGGAGCAAGTAGTGTCGGAGCAAGTTATGCCAATGTAGTTTGTTATAAATGTGGAAAACCGGGCCACATTATTAGAAATTGCCCGAACCAGGAGAACACGAATGGACAAGGCCGCGGAAGAGTTTTCAATATTAATGCGGCAGAGGCACAGGAAGACCCGGAGCTTATTACGGGTACGTTTCTTATTGACAATAAATCTGCTTACGTTTTATTTGATTCGGGTGCGGATACAAGCTATATGAGTAGAGATTTTTGTGCTAAATTAAGTTGTCCATTGACGCCGTTGGATAGTAAATTTTTACTCGAATTGGCAAATGGTAAATTAATTTCAGCAGATAATATATGTCGGAATCGAGAAATTAAACTGGTTAGCGAAACATTTAAGATTGACTTGATACCAGTAGAGTTAGGGAGTTTTGATGTGATAATCGGTATGGACTGGTTGAAAGAAGTGAAAGCAGAGATCGTTTGTTACAAAAATGCAATTCGCATTATAAGAGAAAAAGGAAAACCCTTAATGGTGTACGGAGAAAAGGGCAACACGAAGCTACATCTTATTAGTAATTTGAAGGCACAAAAACTAATAAGAAAAGGTTGCTATGCTGTTCTAGCACACGTCGAGAAAGTACAAACTGAAGAAAAGAGCATCCATGATGTTCCCGTCGCAAAAGAATTTCCCGATGTATTTCCGAAAGAATTACCGGGATTACCCCCACATCGATCCGTTGAATTTCAAATAGATCTTGTACCAGGAGCTGCACCAATAGCTCGTGCTCCTTACAGACTCGCACCCAGCGAGATGAAAGAACTGCAAAGCCAATTACAAGAACTTTTAGAGCGTGGTTTCATTCGACCAAGCACATCACCGTGGGGAGCTCCTGTTTTGTTTGTCAAGAAGAAAGATGGTACATTCAGGTTGTGTATCGACTACCGAGAGTTGAAAAAACTTACCATCAAGAACCGCTACCCACTACCGAGAATCGATGACTTATTTGATCAACTACAAGGCTCGTATATTTATTCAAAGATTGACTTACGTTCCGGGTATCATCAAATGCGGGTGAAAGAAGATGATATTCCAAAGACTGCATTCAGAATACGTTACGGTCATTACGAGTTTATGGTCATGCCGTTTGGTTTAACTAATGCACCAGCTATGTTCATGGACCTTATGAACCGTGTGTGTGGACCATACCTTGACAAGTTTGTCATTGTTTTCATTGATGACATACTTATTTACTCAAAAGAATGACCAAGAACACGGTGAACATTTGAGAAAGGTGTTAGAAGTATTGAGGAAGGAAGAATTGTACGCTAAATTTTTAAAGTGTGCATTTTGGTTGGAAGAAGTTCAATTCCTCGGTCACATAGTGAACAAAAAAGGTATTAAGGTGGATCCGGCAAAGATAGAAACTGTTGAAAAGTGGGAAACCCCGAAAACTCCGAAACACATACGCCAGTTTTTAGGACTAGCTGGTTACTACAGAAGGTTCATCCAAGACTTTTCCAGAATAGCAAAACCCTTGACTGCATTAACGCATAAAGGGAAGAAATTTGAATGGAAGGATGAACAAGAGAAAGCGTTTCAGTTATTGAAGAAAAAGCTAACTACGGCACCTATATTGTCATTGCCTGAAGGGAATGATGATTTTGTGATTTATTGTGACGCATCAAAGCAAGGTCTCGATTGTGTATTAATGCAACGAACGAAGGTGATTGCTTATGCGTCTAGACAATTGAAGATTCACGAGCAAAATTATACGACGCATGATTTGGAATTAGGCGCGGTTGTTTTTGCATTAAAGACTTGAAGGCACTACTTATATGGGGTCAAAAGTATTATATATACCGACCACAAAAGTCTTCAACACATATTTAATCAGAAACTACTGAATATGAGGCAGCGTAGGTGGATTGAATTGTTGATTGATTACGACTTTGAGATTCGTTACCACCCGAGGAAAGCAAATGTGGTAGCCGACGCCTTGAGCAGGAAGGACAGAGAACCCATTCGAGTAAAATCTATGAATATAATGATTCACAATAACCTTACTACTCAAATAAAGGAGGCGCAACAAGGAGTTTTAAAAGAGGGAAATTTAAAGGATGAAATACCCAAAGGATCGGAGAAGCATCTTAATATTCGAGAAGACAGAACCCGGTATAGGGCTGAAAGGATTTGGGTACCAAAATTTGGAGATATGAGAGAAATGGTACTTAGAGAAGCTCATAAAACCAGATACTCAATACATCCTGGAACGGGGAAGATGTACAAGGATCTCAAGAAACATTTTTGGTGACCGGGTATGAAAGCCGATGTTGCTAAATACGTAGGAGAATGTTTGACGTGTTCTAAGGTCAAAGCTGAGCATCAGAAACCATCAGGTCTACTTCAACAACCCGAAATCCCGGAATGGTAATGGGAAAACATTACCATGGATTTCATCACTAAATTACCAAGGACGGCAAGTGGTTTTGATACTATTTGGGTAATAGTTGATCGTCTCACCAAATCAGCACACTTCCTGCCAATAAGAGAAGATGACAAGATGGAGAAGTTAGTACGACTGTATTTGAAGGAAGTCGTCTCCAGACATGGAATACCAATCTCTATTATCTCTGATAAGGATGGCAGATTTATTTCAAGATTCTGGCAGACATTACAACAAGCATTAGGAACTCGTCTAGACATGAGTACTGCCTATCATCCACAAACTGATGGGCAGAGCAAAAGGACGATACAAACGCTTGAAGATATGCTACGAGCATGTGTTATTGATTTCAGAAACAGTTGGGATCGACATCTACCGTTAGCAGAATTTTCCTACAACAACATCTACCATTCAAGCATTGAGATGGCGCCGTTTGAAGCACTTTATGGTAGAAAGTGCAGGTCTCCAATTTGTTGGATTGAAGTGGGGGATAGACAGATTACGGGTCCGGAGATAATACAAGAAACTACCGAGAAGATCATCCAAATTCAACAACGGTTGAAAACCACCCAAAGTCGACAAAAGAGCTACGCTGACATTAAAAGAAAAGATATAGAATTTGAAATTAGAGAGATGGTCATGCTTAAAGTTGCACCTTGGAAAGGCGTTGTTCGATTTGGTAAACGAGGGAAATTAAATCCAAGGTATATTGGACCATTCAAGATTATTGATCGTGTCGGACCAGTAGCTTACCGACATGAGTTACCTCAATAACTCGCGGCTGTACATAACACTTTCTACGTCTCGAATTTGAAGAAATGTTTTACTAAAGAAGATCTCACTATTCCGTTAGATGAAATCCAAATCAATGAAAAACTTCAATTTATCGAAGAACCCGTCGAAATAATGGATCGTGAGGTTAAAAGACTTAAGCAAAACAAGATACCAATTGTTAAGGTTCGATGGAATGCTCGTAGAGGACCCGAGTTCACCTGGGAACGAGAAGATCAGATGAAGAAGAAATACCCGCATTTATTTCCAGAAGATACGTCAACACCTCCAACTGCTTAAAATTTCGGGACGAAATTTATTTAACGGGTGGGTACTGTAGTGACCCGAACTTTTCCATGTTTATATATATATTAAATGAAATTGTTATTTACATGATTAAGTATTTCCAACATGTTAAGCAATCAAACTTGTTAAGACTTGATTAATTGAAATAAGTTTCATATAGACAATTGACCACCCAAGTTGACCGGTGATTCACGAACGTTAAAACTTGTAAAAACTATACGATGACATATATATGGTTATATATATAGTTAACATTATTTTATTATAAGTATGTATCTCATTAGGTATTTTAACAATGAGTTATATGCATAAAAATGAGACTATTAATTTAAGAAACTCGAAAACGATATATATAACGATTATCGTTATAACAACGTCTTACTAGGTACATATGAATCATATTAAGATATTGATACACTTGGTTAATTATGTTAAATGATAAGTAAATATATTATTAAGTGTATTAACAATGAAATACATATGTAAAAATAAGACTACTAACTTAATGATTTCGAAACGAGACATATATGTAACGATTATCGTTGTAACGACATTTAACTGTATATACATCATACTAAGATATATTATATATCATAATATCATGATAATATAACAATTTAACATCTCATTTTTTATAATAAACAATGGGTTAACAACATTCAACAAGATCGTTAACCTAAAGGTTTCAAAACAACATTTACATGTAACTACTAACGATGACTTAACGACTCAGTTAAAATGTATATACATGTAGTGTTTTAATATGTATTCATACACTTTTGAAAGACTTCAAGACACTTATCAAAATACTTCTACTTAACAAAAATGCTTACAATTACATCCTCGTTCAGTTTCATCAACAATTCTACTCGTATGCACCTGTATTCGTACTCATACAATACACAGCTTTCAGATGTATGTACTATTGGTATATACACTCCAATGATCAGCTCTTAGCAGCCCATGTGAGTCACCTAACACATGTGGGAACCATCATTTGGCAACTAGCATGAAATATCTCATAAAATTACAAAAATATGAGTAATCATTCATGACTTATTTACATGAAAACAAAATTACATATCCTTTATATCTAATCCATACACCAACGACCAAAAACACTTACAAACACTTTCATTCTTCAATTTTCTTCATCTAATTGATCTCTCTCAAGTTCTATCTTCAAGTTCTAAGTGTTCTTCATAAATTCCAAAAGTTCTAGTTTCATAAAATCAAGAATACTTCCAAGATTGCAAGTTTACTTCCAAGTTTTCTAAATCCATTCCAAGTAATCATCCAAGATCAAGAAACCTTTGTTACTTACAGTAGGTTATCTTTCTAATACAAGGTAATAATCATATTTAAACTTTAATTCAATTTCTATAACTATAACAATCTTATTTCGAGTGGAAATCTTACTTGAAATTGTTTTCGTGTCATGATTCTGCTTCAAGAACTTTCAAGCCATCCAAGGATCCTTTGAAGCTAGATCTATTTTTCTCATTTCCAGTAGGTTTATCCAAGGAACTTGAGGTAGTAATGATGTTCATAACATCATTCGATTCATACATATAAAGCTATCTTATTCGAAGGTTTAAACTTGTAATCACTAGAACATAGTTTAGTTAATTCTAAACTTGTTCGCAAATAAAAGTTAATCCTTCTAACTTGACTTTTAAAATCGACTAAACACATGTTCTATATCTATATGATATGCTAACTTAATGATTTAAAACCTGGAAACACGAAAAACACCGTAAAACCTGATTTACGCCGTCGTAGTAACACCGCGGGCTGTTTTGGGTTAGTTAATTAAAAACTATGATAAACTTTGATTTAAAAGTTGTTATTCTGAGAAAATGATTTTTATTATGAACATGAAACTATATCCAAAAATTATGTTTAAACTCAAAGTGGAAGTATGTTTTCTAAAATGGTCATCTAGACGTCGTTCTTTCGACTGAAATGACTACCTTTACAAAAAAGACTTGTAACTTATTTTTCCGACTATAAACCTATAATTTTTCTGTTTAGATTCATAAAATAGAGTTCAATATGAAACCATAGCAATTTGATTCACTCAAAAAGGATTTAAAATGAAGAAGTTATGGGTAAAACAAGATTGGATAATTTTTCTCATTTTAGCTACGTGAAAATTGGTAACAAATCTATTCCAACCATAACTTAATCAACTTGTATTGTATATTATGTAATCTTGATATACCATAGACACGTATACAATATTTTGACCTATCATGTCGACACATCTATATATATTTCGGAACAACCATAGACACTCTATATGTGAATGTTGGAGTTAGCTATACAGGGTTGAGGTTGATTCCAAAATATAGTTTGAGTTGTGATCAATACTGAGATACGTATACACTGGGTCGTGGATTGATTCAAGATAATATTTATCAATTTATTTCTATACATCTAACTGTGGACAACTAGTTGTAGGTTACTAACGAGGACAGCTGACTTAATAAACTTAAAACATCAAAATATATTAAAAGTGTTGTAAATATATTTTGAACATACTTTGATATATATGTATATATTGTTATAGGTTCGTGAATCAACTAGTGGCCAAGTCTTACTTCCCGACGAAGTAAAAATCTGTGAAAGTGAGTTATAGTCCCACTTTTAAAATCTAATATTTTTGGGATGAGAATACATGCAGGTTTTATAAATGATTTACAAAATAGACACAAGTACGTGAAACTACATTCTATTGTTGAATTATCGAAATCGAATATGCCCCTTTTTATTAAGTCTGGTAATCTAAGAATTAGGGAACAGACACCCTAATTGAGGCGAATCCTAAAGATAGATCTATTGGGCCTAACAAACCCCATCTAAAGTACCGGATGCTTTAGTACTTCGAAATTTATATCATATCCGAAGGGTGTCCCGGAATGATGGGGATATTCTTATATATGCATCTTGTTAATGTCGATTACCAGGTGTTCACCATATGAATGATTTTTATCTCTATGTATGGGATGTGTATTGAAATATGAAATCTTGTGGTCTATTGTTACGATTTGATATATATAGGTTAAACCTATAACTCACCAACATTTTTGTTGACGTTTAAAGCATGTTTATTCTCAGGTGAATACTAAGAGCTTCCGCTGTTGCATACTAAAATAAGGACAAGATTTGGAGTCCATGTTTGTATGATATTGTGTAAAAACTGCATTCAAGAAACTGATTTCGATGTAACATATTTGTATTGTAAACCATTATGTAATGGTCGTGTGTAAACAGGATATTTTAGATTATCATTATTTGATAATCTACTTAAAGTTTTTTAAACCTTTATTTATGAAATAAAGGTTATGGTTTGTTTTAAAAAATGAATGCAGTCTTTGAAAAACGTCTCATATAGAGGTCAAAACCTCGCAACGAAATCAATTAATATGGAACGTTTTTAATCAATAAGAACGGGACATTTCACAAACCTCTTCGGCCGATATCCAAAATTTTTTTTGATTTGGTTCACGTACTTTTTCTTTGCCTTTTCATTTGTGTTTTCTTCTCCTCACGCCACCGGGTTGTTCGGGCTCATCGTCGGGTTGAGTTTGTGGTTGAGTTTCTGCTTGTGTTTGACCTTGAAGTTGTGAGAGTTGTTGGGCTAAGACCGAGCTCTCTTTGAATCTCTTGTAATTTTTGGATTTGCTGTAATCTTTGAATTTATTGCTCAATTTCTTTTTGGCTCATATTAAATGAGCTAGTAGTATAGTTGGCAAAATCAAGAGATGAAGGTCGAGATGAAGACGATGAGCCCGGAGTAGTCGGTTGAGACGACCCGTCCTAATCCATAATGATGAATACAATAACATATGATTACATTGCGAGGTATTTGTGACGACCCTGAAATTTCTGACCAAATTTAGACTTAATCTTTAAATGATTTCGACACGATAAGTAATGTCTGTAATACGGAGTCTCAAATTTTTTGAACTGTTTTCATACAATCATTTAACTTCGACCATTTTCGACGATTCACGAACTATTACTTGTAAGTAAATAGATACACACACACACACATATATATATATATATATATATATATATATATATATATATATATATATATATATATATATATATATATATATAAATAATTTGAAATATAGTTTGATATAATATATGATTTAATTGTAAGAACTACATTGTAAAATCTATTATTAAAATAAATCTATATATACATAAAAAGTATATTAAATACATAATTTGTGATTTAGAAGTTTTAGTAAACGACGGTAACGCTTAATTGTCTTTCGATTGTTAGCAAACGAGTTAAAAAGGAACTTATGTGATTTTAAAATAAACGGTGATCCGAAAATGAGTTCTATAAATTATAGGCTTATTAATAATATATTTAGAAGTTATTTGATAAATTTTAACAATAACTATATTTTACTTGGTATTGGGAGTGAATAATTAATGTAATTTTTATTTTATAGTTAATGACCGAATTTTATACCATATTGACCGAAATAAATAAAGATACTTAATTTAAAAATTTGGGATTATTCTGAAATACTTTTATCCGCCACTGTTGAACAACGGAGCCCGAATTTCTCTATATTGTATGTGGACTGGGAACACAGTATTTAAACCCGTGATTTGAATGAACACCAAGATTATTATTTTTCTCCCACATGTGATAAAAGGTTGTAAATTTATTATTATTAATTATTAAAAGTTTACAGCTGTATTCATATTATTTAGTGAATGAATGATTGAGTGGGTACTCTTTTCTCACTCTCTATTATTCCATATAGACATATGCATATATACTTGCATATATATTACATACACTTACACATTTACGATTACTCTTCAAGTTTTTCATTCGACTTACAACACAACCACAACCCTCTTCCATCCATAAACCACCGTCATCACTTTTCTCTTTCTTTCTTTCTTCTCCAATCGTGAAAACACCACCACAAACTCACCACCTCAGCTTGAACCACCACCACCGAGAATAACCACACTTGCAACCTTTGAAAACAAATGGTAATCATCGTTATCTGCTGCAACCTTTCTACGTTTTCTTTTTATTCGTGAATCTTAACAAACCGCAACCATCGGCCACCATGCCATCACCACCAATCACAACTACCGTAACACCATCATCTAAACTACTGCTGTTACGGTTAGAATTCACCCAAACCAAACACCACCATTTGCTTGTCTCTTGCTTGATTTCAGTTTCGTTTACATCACCACTAAATCACTACCACCACCTCGATCAGTTTACAGCTGCAACCAATTTCTGTTATCTATTTTGCTCGAGCTCCATCAACCCTAATTATTTTCTGTTGCAGCTCAAACAAGGATGCTACAGCTTTTGTCTTTCTTTACTGATCGAACAGACCAACACCACTACCTTCGTACACTCTTACTATATCCTTCTTCTTCAATTAATCAACAACCTACGAATCATTATCAATCTTATTACCTCCTGTTTCCTGGTTATGGTTTAACGCCAACACCCATCAAGTTGTTACCATTACAATTGCAGTAAACATGAATTGAATAAGAATACATTTTTTTTCCTTTCGTTCCAGTTGTACTCAATCGTTTCTGTCTATGAGGTTGTTACAGCGACAAGCGAGGATTAAGATGATGATACTAATCGTTCTTACTGCTGCTGTAATCGAGATCTATGGAGGTTGGACAATTAACTGGTATCACGATATTGATGACAGAAAAGAAGATGATGGTACATAAAATAGCGAAAACGATGTAATGAAGATGTTATGATAACGATTAAAATGATGCGAGGAAGATGATGTTATGACGTTGATGTTAGTGATAATGATGATTACGGATTAAAATGATGAGGATGATATTTTTTATGAGGTGATGTTGACAATGATGTTAGTGAAGAGGATGAAAACCGAAATCTTGTTAAAAGAAATTAAAATCTTAATTAGATCATAAATGAAACATCGGAGCAGTGGTTAGGTGTGTTGTGTTTAAAAAAAAGGTCGGGTGTTCGATCCTAGGCTGCTGCAAAATTATTTTTTTGTAAATAACCTGCTGTTGGGTCCATTATTGGACTAGAATTTCATGTTGGGCCAAGTTCCTGTTGGGCCGAGATATAAGTTTCTACTGGGCTGAGTTATAAGTTCTTGGGGCTAGTAAATTGATTCTTGGACTGCATCATCTCATTGGGCTTTTAACTTGGACTGGATCAGTAATTGGACTTCAATATGTATATATAGGTATAAATATTATTATTATTATTATTATTATTATTATTATTATTATTATTATTATTATTATTATTATTATTATTATTATTGTTATTATTAAAATTATATTACTATTATTAGTATTAAAAACTATGATTATTATTATTATCATTACCAATATTACCAATATTACCATTATTAACATTTTATTAGTAATATTATTATAATTATTATTATGAGTATTATCATTTTATTTATTATTATTTTATAATAAATATAAAATATACTTATAACATATACTATATTACATTAATATTACACAAATTGTTATAAAATATTATTATCCATAATTTTATATATAATTAATTTACATATAGTATAAATATATATTTTAACATAATCATACATATAAATATACATTTTGATACACTATATAATATTTTTAAGTATATATATAAAATTTATAATAAATGACATATATATACTCTAATTAAAATATTTTAATAAGAATTGGATATATATAAATATTAAGTATAATAATAATATTTGTTTACTACCATTATATGTGTTAATACTACTTGATAAATAATTGATATAGGTTCGTGAATCTGAGACCAACCCTGAATTGTCCAGTTCAGTCGTATGCATATTTTTACTACAAAATATCGTATTGTGAGTTTCATTTACTCCCTTTTTAAATGCTTTTGCAATATATATTTTTAGGACTGAGAATACATGCACTTTTATAAATGTTTGACGAAATAGACACAAGTACTTGAAACTACATTCTATGGTTGGATTACTATACCGAATATCGCCCCTTCAAGTCTGGTAACCTAAGAATTAGGGAAATGGCCCCTAATTGACGCGAATATTAAAGATAGATCTATGGGCCTAACAAACCCCATTCTGGAATTTAGAATGCTTTAGTACTTCGATTTTAAAAGGTGATTGCGATTGCCGTTGTATAGCATACTTGCGAGTATGCGGGGGATATTCTATATGCATCCTTGTTAGTTCGGTTACCAGGTGTTCATCATACGAATGATTTTTATACACTTGCGAGTGTAATGTTATTATTGAAAAATGAAATCTTGTGGTCTATTAAAATTATGGAAACGATTGATTATGATAAACTAATAAACTCACCAACCTTTTGGTTGACACTTGAAAGCATGTTTATTCTCAGGTATTAAAGAAATCTTTCACTGTGCATATGCTCATTTAAGAGATATTACTTGGAGTCATTCATGACATATTTCAAAAGACGTTGCATTCGAGTCGATGAGTTCATCAAGAATATTATTAAGTCATTTATAGTTGGATATATTATGAAATGGTATGCATGCCGTCAACTTTCATTGTGATGAAAGTTTGTCTTTTAAAAACGAATGCAATGTTTGTAAAATGTATCATATAGAGGTCAAATACCTCGCGATGTAACCAAATGTAATGTATTCATCCAGATGGATTAGGACGGGTCACTTCAGTATTTGACCTCTAAATGATACATTTTACAAACATTGCATTCGTTTTTAAAAGACAAGCTTTCATTACAACGAAAGTTGACAGGCATGCATACTATCTCATAATATATCCAAACTATGAATGACTTATTATCAATCTTGATGAACTCAACGACTCGAATGCAACATCTTTTGAAATATGCCTTGAATGACTCCAAGTAATATCTTTAAAATGCACATCGGAAGATTTTCTTAATACCTGAGAATAAACATGCTTTAAAGTGTCAACCAAAAGGTTGGTGAGTTCATTAGTTTATCATCAACAATCATTTCCATAGTTTTAATAAACCACAAGATACTCATATTTCGAAAACAATCTGTGCATGTCTGCTCACTGCTGTAAAAAAAATCATTCATATGAAGAACACCGGAAATTTACAAAACAATCTCACCAACGGTAGCTAATGCATCGTGCAATGCAAAAATTTCTCACCGATAGTAGCTAATAAATCAAACCATTTCGGTAGCTAATGCATCGTGCAATGCAAAAATTTCTCATCGATGGTCGATAATCTTTATAGAAATCGAACCTCTGAATCCAAATAATTCTATCATAGAATGCAGTTTTTAGTACTTGTGTCTATTTCGTCAAACATTTATAAAAGCAGTTCATGTATTCTCAGTTCAAAAATATATCTCAAAAGTATTTAATAAAATAGTTATAATAACAGCGCATGTATTCTCAGTCCCAAAAATGTAAAGAGTAAAAAGGAATCAAATGAACTCACAATACAGTATTTCGTAGTAATTATGCATATGATGGCATTGAACAAGTGCAAGGTTGGCCTCGGATTCACGAACCTATATTAGTGTGTGTGTGTGTGTGTATATATATATATATATATATATATATATATATATATATATATATATATATATATATATATATATATATATATATATATATATATTGGTCAATATCTGTCTAACAATTTAGGTCAGGTCATAGTGTATCACAATCCTAATGCTCGAGATTATCATGCGAAAGTTAACAAAAGTCAATTTGACCCAAGATGATTTACAAAATCTATACATGTTTATTATATAACTTAAATAGTCATTTTATATATATAAATATATTTATTAGATTTTGCTAGGGTAAATAATACAAGTCATTTATTAATAAAGATTTACATTAAAATTTTATATATGATAAAAATATACTTTTATATATCTTAAGTAATAAAATTTATAAAGTTCATTTAATATCATAAAAATATAGTGGTATGTATTATTATATTACGGGTGGTAAAAATATCTTTGTATCACATATTTATTTGATAAGATAATATTGATAATAATAATAAAAGTTGTATTATTTTGTAATAATAATGATAATTATTATTATTATTCTACTAATAAAAATAACAATATTTATATTTACTAATGATGATATTAATTATGATAAAATAATAATTCTAATCATGATAATTTTAATAATAACGATACTTTTTAATAATAATATTTTTTTATAACAATAATAATTCTAAAAAAAATGATAATTTTTATTACTAATACTAAAATAATAATAGTAATGATATTTAATAATAACAATGATATTTCTATTAAAATCATAATTTTAATAAAAATGATAGTTTTAATATTAATGATACTTTTAATAATAATAACGATAAAAATAATAAAATGACAGTTTTGATAAAAAATAGTAATTATTTTAATAATAATAATAATAATAATAATAATAATAATAATAATAATAATAATAATAATAATGATTATTAGATAATAATAATAATGACAATAATAACGACGATAACGATACCAATAACGCTACGATAATAATAACGATAACGATAACGATAACGATAACGATAACGTTAACGATAATAATAATCATATTAACAATAATACTTAAAATTATAGATAATTCAATTGACTATAACTTCTAATCCGTTCATCGAAATCATACGCATTCTAAATGAAAAGTTATTAATTTTTCGCTAGCTTTCCAACGACATGCATATCATATACCTTATCTCAATCTGTTAGGACCCCAAAGTTGTATAGTTTTAATGTGAAATAAGCTTAAATGATGATTCTTTAGAAGAGGGCTATATAAGGAACCTAAGTAGTCCTAATTAGATAGTCATTGCATCGTAACTGAGTTCTAGAAGCTGTGGAATGTAAATCTTATTCATTCTCTCTCATACCGAGTCTCCTTTACACTTACCGAATCTCATTCTAACTTGTCTTTTCTTCTAATCTCAACATGATCTGACCTATCATTTGGTATCAGAGCTTCCAGGGAGTGATATTACATCACTAGATTGATCCAGAGATTGAAGATTACAGAATCTGAGCACTCTCGGTATATTAATCAGATTTGGTATAATCAAATCTGATAATCTGACGTTCAAATTCTTGTGATAAGTTCAGCGAAGGTGTATTAGGTTGATTAGAAAGAGTTTCAATCATCATTACAGCTTTTTAACATCAATTATGAAGAATCAAGTTGATTTTTAGAGTTCGTGGCTAAAACTCTCGGTATTCATCATTTCCAGCTTGATTATGTAGTTTAGTAAAGGTTTGAGGTTTCAGTTGTGATCGTGAGGTGTTTAATCACATTTCTGACGGTTTAATTTCATTAATTCTTCAAGTTTTGAAGATTTGATCTACATTCGGTATCGTAACTGCTATACCGAATCTGCTTCAAAGCTATTAATTCTCAATCAGTGTTGCAGATTGTGGTGTGTTTGTGATTCTATCACATTCAGTTTGGTCATATGCAGCTAATTGGTGTGATTTGAGAAAGAATTTGTTTGAATTCTAAGTTTTCATACTTAGACTCGGTATTGTCAACTGCTACAGTTGACATTCGGTATCCTATATATTCGGTATCTTTGATATTTTGTGTGATACTAACTTGTTTCCTTGTGCAGCAAGGTTACAGAATCTAATTCAAAGGAATTGAATTGTGTTTGAACTCAATTTCATACAGAATCTGACTACCGAGTCAGATTCCGAATCAGAATATTGGTATCACTTAATTCATTAGTTTTAAGTGTTCTCAGCCTACAAATCTTGTAGTTACCGAATCTATACTGAATCTGGGTGTGTTACTTGTATTTCTGATCAGTTTCTGATACAGAATCTTGTTTACGTAATCTGCTACAGTACCGAATCAGATACCGAATCTGACATTTTTGTTAGATTGTTGTGATTTTTCATCCTAGATTTGTGTAATACCGAATCTACCTCATTTTCAAGATGTCTACTCAAGATACTTTGATTATTGGATCAGATTCCCGTCCTCCAGTGTTGTTTGATGGCAAGTACACTCAGTGGCTTCAACGAATCACTCAGTACATAGACTATAAGGGTGAGAAAGCAAAGTACATATTGGCTTCTCTGAGAGATGGTCCAGTTATAGATTATCATCCGGATACTGGTATGCCAATTCCAGTCTATGAACTTTCTGGTGATAAACGTGAGAGAGCTCAGGGTGACATAGAGGCAAAGAACATTGTTATGCAAGCTATCCCGTATGAGTTGTTTGAAAATGTTGATAGCAACACCACTGCAAAAGATATATGGGATGAGATCAAACGACAGCAAGAAGGTTATGACATGTCAGATGTTACTAAACTGAATAAGGCTCTGGGATTTTATGAAGATTTCAAGCAGGAACCTGATGAACCACTCAAGGATACCTATCGTCATTTCAATGGTGTTCTTAATGAGTTGAAAAGGTGCAAGATCATAAAAGTAAATGCTGAAGTCAATATGAAATTTCTCAAAAAGCTCAATGTTGATTGGCTTTCTTATGGAACCATTGTTCGATCTACCAAAAAGATTGACAAGTTGACTATTCATGAGCTTGTTGGAGTTCTTATGCATTACCAACCTGAAGTGTCTAAACTTTAAGAAGGAAGGAAAGAGTCATCTCCAAGTGATCCTCTTGCTCTCATTGCCAAAAAGAAGAGCAAATCATTTACGACTTCCAAAAGTTTGTCTAAGAAAGTGCTTGTTGAAGAATTAACTGATTCTGAAGAGTTGAATCTTTCTGATGTTGATGATTCTCACCTTGAATTAGTCAAAATGGCAGCCATGTTCACAAAAGCCTTGAACAAACACAAGTTCAAAGGCAAATCAAGCAATCAACGTAAGAACTCATCGTCTTCCTCGTACTACAAGAAAGCTAATCACTCAAAACAACAACAACATGCTGATGATTCCAAGAAGGATGAATCAATCGGATTCAATTGTGGCAAAGCTGGTCATTACTCTCGTAAGTGCAAGATGCCTAAGAAGAAGGATGCAGCTTACTACAAGAAGAAAATGTTGATGGCTAAGATTGTAGAAACTGGAGGAGAGCTGAAACCGGTTGATGATACTTGGTTTAACTGGACTGACGATTCAGATTCAGAGGTGGAACATGCAAATGTTTGCAAGGTGACTAAGCTCATCAAAGCTAAGGAAACAATGGAGAATTCTGACTCAACATCCGATGATGATGAGGTACAATCATCTGAAGTTCCACCTAATTTTATAAAAGTGCAAAATGACATGATGAAAAATTTGGTCTCAATGTCAAAAAAAGTCAAAGGTTTAAAATCTGAAAACAAGATTTTAAAAGATAAAATCTAACTTTCTGAGACCAAACCATCTTCATCTAAATTACAATCGGAATTGCAAAGATTGACTGTCCAACTCAGCTCCATGGAAACTGAGTTGGAAGATCTTAAAAAATCAATTCATCCAACTAAGGTCGAAAGGACAGATTATCGTCTAAAATCGGAACGACTTGCAGAAAAAGTTCAATTTTTAGATAAAGATCTTTCTGATTTGAAAACTCAACATGAACCCACACTTTTAAAGCTAAACAAGAAAATTATTCAATTGGAAAACACCATAATTGAAAAGAACTTTGAAATCTCTTCGTTGTCAAAAGAGTCTTTTCAAATGAAAGCACAACTTGCTCGATATAAGGAAAAACTCTATCGAACAGATCAATCCAAAGCTATCATGAATATGGAACTTTCAAAACAATCGATTTTCATGAATAGACCAAAAACAATTCATGGTGAAAAGTGGGGGTTGGGTTATGAAGATCCTAAGATCTTAGATAATGCTTCCAAAAAGATTCCAGGATTATATCTTTCTGATTACTTTCAAGCTGGTTTACCATCTCATTTTGTGCATGCTTCTGATGCTGATTTTGATGATATTATTGTTAATCGCAAATCTAGGAAATACCATCAAATTAGCTTAATGTATGAGAAAATTAATGCTAAAATGGGTAAATCAAATCCTGATTTCTTGAAGGAACTTGTTGAAACTGAAAAGAATATGCAACATGAAAATTATGTGCCTAAGCGTAGACGGGTTTATATCCCAACACTCATGCTAGAGAAATACATTTTAATGCTTGAGAATGAAGTGTTTAACAAACCTAGTTCTAGCATTACTGCCATAGATGAGGTGTTTGATGAATCAACTTATGATGTGAAACCAATTCTACCGGCCTTACCTGCGTGTTCTGATAATGTTTTATGTGAAGACCTAGCACATGAACTAAATGTCTTCTTTGAGACAGAATCCCTAGGTCAAACTGATTTAGATGTAAAGGTAGAACCTCGAGATGAATCAATTGTTGAAAACTTGATAGATTTTGACACAACAATTGACCCTTTGAATGAATTTTACGTAAACATACCTGTTGTACGAAACTTGAAACGTATATTAGGTATAGTTGAACAGGAAAATGTTGATTTTCAACTTAAGTGTCAATCATTAGAACAAATTCTTGCTTTGTGTGATAAGTTGCCACCACTTCCTAAGAAAGAATGTACTTATAATTTTAAGGAAGGTGAAGTGCTAGTTTCTGCAGAGGAATTATGTCTTGAGATTAGGAGCTTAAAATAAAAAATAATTCAACTGAAACAGGCTAACACACTTAAGCAATCATCTACTGTTAAAACCAATGTGCCTGAATGTGTTGGTGGGATTAATAAGAAAGGGAAGGGAACAACAACATCTACGAATGCAAAACCCATTACTATTCTTCAAAACCCACTACATTCTCAATTTGGTAGACGTGTTTCAAAAGTTGCACCTTCAACCCAATTTGTTGTCAAGAGAGTTCATTCTAAAAATGGTTCTGTGTTAACTGAAAAGATTTCTATGATTCAAATGTCAAATCAATCAAAGGAAAGTCTTTTAACGAAATCAGTCAAGTCAACACAACACACGAGTCCAAAACCTAATTTGAGTGAGTATGATGCAAAGGAACGTAAAATCAAATTGGAAATTTTACAAAATCAATCATCTCATGTGTCAACTGAAAAGTTTGGATGTCTAACTAACAGAGGTGTTTTTCATGTCACATGTCATCATCCAAATTTGATTTACAAGTCTGTATGGGTTCCTAAGTCCACGACTAAGAAAGTAGCAACCAAACCAAAGCAATCTGCTAGTCGACCTAGGAAATCATCTTATATCTTTCAATTTTCGTCTGTGAACAAAACATCTGCTTGGAATAAGTTGTGTGTTAAGACTTCTGATAATAATGTAAAACTTGATATTGCGTACGATGCTTCATGTAATGTGGTTTTAAATGATACTTTATTGTCTAAATTGCATGATGCTTTACGTGATTATCTCATTGTTGATCCAAAGTTTATTGTTGGTACTAACCGTAGAGGACCCAAGAAACTTTGGGTACCTAAACTCTAGGAAATTACCGTTTTCAGGGTTTCGACGTCTGTGTTTGGTATATCGATTCCGGTTGCTCTCGACACATGATGGGCGATAAATCCTTTCTTGTCAATTTCGTTGACAAATTCCTAGGAACGCTTACTTTTGAAAACGATGAGATTACAGCAATAACGGGTTATGGAGATTTTGTGAAAAATGGCATAACGATCAAACGGGTCTCATATGTTGAGGGTTTGAGGTGCAGTTTATTTAGTGTCAGCCAATTTTGTGACGGAGATCTCAAGGTTTTGTTTGAACGTCGTCAATGCTCGGTGCAATCCACCGATGGAAACGATCTCCTTGTTGGTAAACGTTGTGCTTCACTTTATACTATTGACCTCAATGATGCACTCTCACATGCAACCATGTGTTTGGTTACTCGTTCAAAAAAGGAAAATTCATGGTTATGGCATCACCGGATGTCACACTTGAATTACAAGGGTATTAATCGATTGGTCTCTAAAGACTTAGTTGATGGTATTCCATGCTTTCAATATGATAAGCATCATGTGTGTCCATAATGTGCGGTGGGTAAGCTGAAACGGAATAATCATCCGCTTAAGCAACACCCCAGTACTTTATCGTCCTTGCAATTATTACATATGGACTTATGTGGACCCATGCGTATTTCTAGCCTTGGTGGTCGGAAACATGTGCTTGTCATTGTAGATGACTATACCCGATTTACGTGGATTTTCCTTCTAAGGACTAAGTTAGAAACCCCCGCCATTATCATTGAGTTCATCAAAAAGACTCAACGCTCTTTTAACAAACATGTTAAGAGTATTCGAACTGATTATGGGACGGAATTTAAGAATGACATGCTTGATAGTTATTTGAAAGATCAAGGCATTGAACATCAGTTCTCTGCTGCACGAACCCCACAATAGAATGGAGTAGTCGAACGACGTAATCGTAAGTTGTGCGAAGCAGCTCGAACGATGCTTGCTTACTCCAAACTACCTCCGAAAATGTGGGGGAGGCCATTTCCACTGCATGTTATACCCAAAATCGCTGTATCATTAATAAACGTTTTGATAAAACTCCTCATGAGTTACTATATGGTAGACGCCCGAATGTCAAATATTTCCGTGTATTTGGTTGTATATGCTATGTGCTTAACGATTTTGACAGCCTCAGAAAGTTTGATCCTTACAACGATCAGGCCATATTTCTCGGTTATTCTTCGAACAAAGCTGCCTATCGTGTCTATCACAAACGGACAAAGATGATTAAGGAAAGCATTAATGTAAGGTTCGATGAGTTATCGGGAATGGCTTTTGAACAACTCAGTTCAAAACCCGATCCTAACCTGACTACTTCTTCTTCCGCGCAAAATTCAATTTTCTTGAAGAAGGGTGTTCCTACGGTAACAACAGAGGAACTGGATATCTTGCTTGATAGTCTTTATGCTCCTCAACGGAATTCGAATGTTCAAGTCGTACCGGTTACACCATCACTGTCAAGACCCGTCCTAATCCATAAGGATGAATACAATAACATATGGTTACATCGCGAGGTACTTGACCTCTATATGTTACATTTTACAAACATTGCATTCATTTTTAAAAGACAAACTTTCATTACATCGAAAGTTGACAGACATGCATACCATTTCATAATATCCAAACTATAAATGACCTAATCTATCATTTACTTAATAATAATCTTTATTTAACTCAACGACTTGAATGCAACATCTTTTGAAATATGCCGTGAATGACTCCAAGTATTATCTTTAAAATGAGCAAATGCACAACAGAAGATTTCTTTAATACCTGAGAATAAACATGCTTACAAGTGTCAACCAAAGGTTGGGGAGTTCATTAGTTTATCGCAATCAATCATTTCCATCATTTTAATAGACCACAAGATTTAATTTTTCATAGTTAACTGCAAGAACACTCATCTGCAAAAATTATAATACAGGAACACTCATCTGTAAAAAAATTCATTCATATGGTGAACACCTGGTAACTGACATTAACATATGCATATAGAATATCCCCAAATATACAGGTACACTCATCTGTATATAAAATCGAAGTACTAAAGCATCCATAACCTGGATGGGGTTTGTTAGTCCCATAGATCTATCTTCAGGATTCGCGTCAATTAGGGGGTCTGTTCCCTAATTCTTAGGCTACCAAGCTAAAAGGGTGATATTCAATTTCGATAATCCAACCATAGAATGTAGTTTCGATTACTTGTGTCTATTTCGTAAAATATTTATAAAAGCAGCGCATGTATTCTTAGTCCCAAAAATATATAGTGCAAAAGCATTTAAAAAGGGAGTAAATGAAACTCACTATACGATATTTGTAGTAAAATATGCATACGACGGTACTGAACAATGCAGGGTTGGCATCGGATTCACGAACCTATATCATTTATATATATATATATATATATATATATATATATATATATATATATATATATATATATATATATATATATATATATATATATATATATATATATATATATATATATATTAATACATATAAATTGTAATCGAACAAATTTATATATATTATTATTAATTGTTATTTAGTAATTTAATTAACTATATTTATTTTATATATACTTTAGATAATAAATGTTAAAAATAATAATTTTAATGTTAAAAATAATAATGATGATAATCATAATTATAATATTCATAAATTTAATAATAAGAGTAATTTTCATAGGAATAATATTAATACTCATAAAATTGATGATAATGAAAATATTAAAAATGATAATAACAGTAGTTTTTAAATAAGGTGAAAAGTTTAATAATAATGATAATGAAAATAATAACTTTGATAATAGTACTTAATACTTAATAATAATAATAATAATAATAATAATAATAATAATAATAATAATAATAATAATAATAATAATAATAATAATAATAATAACAATCTTATTACTAATGATAATATTAATATTGATACTACTTAATGATATTACTAGTAATGGTAATAATAATAATAATAATAATAATAATAATAATAATAATAATAATAATAATAATAATAATAATAATAATAATAATAATAATAATAATAATAATAATAATAATAATGATGTTGATGCATTTTATGCAAGTCCCTAGACATGTACCCACGTCCATTGCAGGTGCAACAGTTTACAAGATACCATGATTGCTCGTTATTATCCTATCTGTGTTTATATGTGGTTACAGGTATTACAAGAACGCGATAAGGATGTTTGACTATGTTAGACTTAGTCAGACGTACGAGTGAAGCATCACTCGTACGGCTGACAGGCTCATACGCATGGTTGATGCTGGGCTAAGTCACAATTATAACCTAAATGAGAAAACACGAGTGAGTGATCAACCGTACGGCCGATGAGGCCAACTCGTACGAGTGATGGATGACATGTACGGTTGAGTCAACAGCTGAGGTATATAAAGGTTTATGTTCTTCATTTTAGGTTAAGCCTCTCTCACACACAATCACTCAGATCTGGTTCACCTGATCCGATTCTCTCTCAACCCAAATCACTCCAGGTAGTGAATAATAGCTCTAGGCATTAATCTAATCATAATCCTTGTTGTGGTTTGACTAATTTAATCCCAAAAAGCTTCCCATATTCACTTTGATTGGTTTGATTCACTAATTCCGCCATTGTGTGAATTAAACCTGTTGATCTCAAAGTTCCTAGTCATGTTTCATCAATGGTATCAGAGCATTGGTTGTGATTTCAACATCATCAAGTGATTTTTGGTGATTAATAGGATTTATTTTTGGGTTTTTGAGAAAAAAGTGATTTTAATCAAAAAGGAATCATTTTTACGTGTGTAATTGTAATTAGAGAGTGTATTTATGTTTGTTTAGTGCTAATCTAGCTTTTGGACGACGAAATTGAGGTTTAGCATCAATTTTTAGGGTTTTTGGGTGATTTGAGCTGAACAGCAGTTCACACGAGTGGGTCAAAATTTCTTGATCACACGCACGGTTGACCACACGGTTGATCGTCACTCGTGAACTCACACGCACGGATTAGCATAACCTTTTGAGGTTAAGTGACAAGTCTGATCACACGAGTGATCACGCATTTGACGGTGACACATACGAGTAATCACACGGTTGATTAATACTCGCACGTCTAAGAATTAGTGTTTGATTTTATTGGATAAGTATTGACACGTACGTCTGAGTGTGTGACACGTACGGTTGACACTTTCACACGTACGGTTGATACTATCACACGTACGAGTGATATCCAATATTGCACGTCTGATCTTTGTTAAAAGTTTTTTTTCAAGATGTTTAATTCAAATGACTACGCGTTGGCTGCACCGTTAGTCCAGAGCGTTACGAGTATGACTCAACGATTACTCCTCGCTGAGAGTGAATCAGTAAGTGGTACGAAATGTCCAAGGTTATTGAATATGGATAACTATTCCACTTGGAAGTCAAGATTTAAGATTTGGTTTGATGGTTAGGACACGAAGCTTTGGAAGTATATTGAAATTGAATTTCAATGGCCACGTTCACCTGTTACAAATGAATTGTATACGTTACACAATATGCCTTCAGAAGAGCGTGAAGAATATAATTTGGAGAAGAATATGTACTGTAACTTGACAAGTGCTCTTGATGGTCCGATATTCCATCAATTTCTGTGTCATGACAATTCGTTCAAGATATGGGAAGCACTTCATACTTTCAATGAAGGGAATTCGTCTTACAGAACCAGAAAAGGTTTAGAGTTGAAAGCTGAGTTTGATCGTTTTCACTGGCAAGTTGGAGAGTCCATTACAGAATTGGTTGAAAGATATCATCATTTGCTAGCTGAAATACATAAGCATGATGTAACCATTGAAGAGAAAGACAAAGTAACATGTCTAGCTGGAGCATTACCGTTAGAATGGAATGGTTTCGTATTGACTATGAAAACCATTGGAGAATTAGCTACTGCTACAGTGAACTCGTTTATTGCAAGACTTCAAGAAGAGGAACTAGAGTTGTTAAACAAAGTCAAGAGGTCTAAATAAGTTCAAGACACAAAAATGTATTGTCCAAATGGTTATACACCGCCTAAGTCGGCTCATGCACCATTTCAAACAGCTTTCGCTACGAACAATCAGAATATGTATGGTTTGAATGTAAGCAGTGCACCTATTCAACAAACTTCGTATCCACCATAAGTTTCACCATGTTCTCTCAATACTCAATTACAGCCTACTACCAGTACTACAGAGACGTCTACACCGACTACATCAGATGTTCTTTCTGCACTTAAGATTGAAAACATGAGGAAAGCTAGGAAAGAAAAGATAAGTGAAGATATAGCTTTGCTATCAAGCCTGGTCAACTCTTATGATAGTTATCTTGATGGTCGTGTGGGCAACATTCATCTAACAACCGAAGATTATCATCAACTTGATAAAGATGAAGCAGAAAAGATGGATATTATGTGGGGTATGGCAAATCTTATGAGACGAACAAAAGATTACGAAGAGTGAACTGGAAAACCGATCAGTCTGACCAAGGATACAAAACTGGGTTTTGATATGAATTCTGTTACTTGTTACAACTGTGGAGAATTAGGTCATTTTCAAGACAGTGTACGAAACAAAAGAAGCAGGGTAATCGTAATCCATTCAAGAATCAGAACTACAGTTCTCAGAGTCATTCAACTAAACGCGAGATCTACATTACTGATAAAGTAAATGAGGCAGAAACAGCTGAAAGTTTGAACAAAGCTTTGGTTGTCATTCATGGAGACGATGATGATTGGTCTATGAAGTTAAATATAGCTGATCAACAACCTAAGGCTAACATGGCTATGATTTATGAAGTAGAAGAAGATTGTGTCACTAGTAAGAGTTTAATTGAGAAGCTGACTGCTCATGCTGAAAGAGCTGAAGAATTATCAAGAACCATTCGAAAAGAGAAGGTTCAGAAACAAGTTGTGAGCAAATTCAAAAAGGCACGTGATTCAGTTCCTCGTACACCTGAATCTGGAAGTGTCTCACCAACATCATCAGAGGACTACTACTTCAACAGTTGGAAGGATAAGTATGGTGATACCTCAGTGTTTGAAGACAGTCTAGAAGCAGATCATAGTGAAGAAACATTGGTTGATGCTGATAAGGAATTAGACGAATGGGGTAGAATGATTGCTGTTGAATTGGAGATGTTAGTTCTTTTGGGTGAAGGTTCAGATCTCGAGAGTGTAAATTCAAAAATTGATGATTCATACAAGACGTCAGAATCAGATGTTGAAGATAAAGCTGATCATACTAGGATAGATCAAACTGATTTTGAAGCATTGAATAATCAAGCAGTTGACTTATTGAAGATGTGCTTATCAGCTAGTGATCTTGAAAAAGTTTTTGGTTTGACAAGAGCTAAGGACATATGGGATAAACTTGAGAAGATTCATTTGGGAAAAGATGCTGATACTTCAGAGTTTCTTACAGACTCGTCAGAATCAGAAGATGAGCTCGATGATAGGAAGAAGACAGATTTCTTTGCATTTATGGCTGAGACTTCCTCATCAAATAATGCTCAACAGGTATCTTCTGATCCATCTACTGTTGTTGAATGTGTTAAATGTGCTGAATCTAAGGTAACAATAGATAATTTAACTAAGGCATATGCGGAAATGAAAGAAAAATGGCATGCTGACCATGTGACCACTAAGGTTGAAAATGAGTTGAAAGAGCAAATCAAAGTTTATAAAAAACAACTTCATGATCTGAAATATTATAACTTTGATATAAATCAAGCTTTAGTTAAACGTGTTGACACAATAAATGAATTGAAGAAAGAAAATGAATGCGTTAAAGCTGATTTAGAAGCTATGTCAATTAAGATGAAATGTTGGGCAAGTGCGTCACAATGGAATGCATTAATGGTGGAATTAAATGGCACCAAGGGAAAGGGTATTGGATTAAAGACCGCAGCTCTACTGTTTTAGAACAAATTTGTTAATGCAAATGTTATTGATGGACGACCAGAAGACTGTATTCCACCTAGTTATGAGGACTATGTTGAGAAGAACAAAAAGTGTAGCTCAACTGAGAATGCACCTTCTGATGATACCACTGAAGGATCTTTAGATCATGAGGAAGATAAGAAAACTGGTCTAGGAGATAAGTTTGAGAAAAGGAAGGTGATAACACCTGATGAGCCAATTCGGATTATGAAAAATCCAAAGTTTGCTAATAGAGTGGTTCCACCGGTTACACCTAAACCTGTATCTAAATCTGTTCCTAGAAAGAGATCAAACGTTTCTCCTGTGTCTGCAAAAACACAAGATCCCCTTCCTCTTACTCTAATAATCAATATCAATCCAGAGGATATAGAGAATTTTGACAATGTTTTAGTTGTGGTGTGTTTGGACACATTGCTGCTAACTGTCCTACAAGGTATAGAACACAAAGACGTAAGATTAACCTCACATATGATGATCACCGATCACCTCATACTCACAGAACAGGTTCACCTATTCGTGATGAAGTTCGTTCTAGAAGACATACGACAAATATTGTCTATGGAGACTATAAGAGAAAGAACTTCAATAGGTCAATTTCCCCTGTGAAGATGAAAGTTCCTAAGAAGGATACCGAGGCAAGAGTTGCCGAATCAAGTGATCGTGGTAAGTCTTTTGAACCTAAGGCACGATCACCTTCGCAAAAAGTTAGTCGTCGGAAATACTTTTCCCGCAACAAACCACGAGTGAATCGCTCTGAAAATGAGTAGAATATGAAAAACTAGAAGAGCAATGTTGCTTCTTCTAAACTGTCTAAGTTTATGGTTTCCAACGATGAGATTCCACCTGACTCAAATGGGAAATGGATGGAGTTTCAAGCTATGGGTGTTAATGGACAACCTACTACCGTCAGGGCGTGGGTTCCCATTATCAATTAATTTTCTTAATGTGATATGCAGGGAACTAGGGTACCTGCAAACAACACATGGATAGTGGATAGCAGCGCTTCGAGACATATGACTGGACAGCTATCTCTTCTTTCAAAAGTACACCCAATTAAGGGAGCTTATATTGCATTTGTCGGAGATAAAGGAGGTCACATTTCAGCTCAAGGTTTACTGAAGAATGAGAAAGTTAGTTTCGACAAAGTGAATTACTGTCAAGAGCTTGCAAACAATTTGTTGTCGGTTTCACAAATCTGTGATAAAACTTTTAAAGTAGCATTTGATGACGAATTCAGCTACATTCTGAAACCAGAGTTTGTGATTCCTCCTGAAATGATATTGATGAAGGCTCCTAGACAAGCTGATTTATACATGCTAGATATGAATGTTGCTATTTCAAATGTTGAACATCATCAAGCTTTTATTTCTAAAGCGACTGAACAAGATTCTATCACTTGGCACAAACGCATGGGTCATCTAAGTTTTCTGAAAATGAATCACCTTGTCCACAACAATCTTGTAGAGGGTGTTGATCTTCGATCTTTTCATATTCCAGGAACATGTGTTCCGTGTAAGAAGGGTAAGCAGAGCAAGAAAGCTCATAAGCTGGTGAAGTATAATCCAATTTCTGCTCCGCTTGAATTGCTACATATGGATCTTTTTGGTCCAATTCATTTTGTAAGCATTGATGGTAGTAAGTATTGTCTGGTGGTAATTGATGATTATTCAAGATTCTCTTGGGTAATGTTTTTGAAAGAAAAGTCTGATACGTTTGAAAACTTGAAAGTGCTAATCAATCGATTAGAAACAGGCTTTAATCTTAAGGTAAGAAAGATTCGTTGCGACAACGGTACAGAATTCAAGAATCAATATCTTGCAGATTTCTGTATTGAAAAAGGCATTAATATGCAGTTCAGTTCTGCATATGCTCCTCAGATGAATGGTGTTGCTGAAAGAAAGAATAGAGTTTTGATCGAGACAGCTAGAACAATGCTGGCAGATTCATCATTGTCTGTTCATTTTTGGAGTGAAGCTGTTGCTAATGCGTGTTACACTATGAATCGAGTTCTGACTGTTAAACAACTGGGTAAGACCTGCTATGAGCTACTGCATGGGAGGAAACCATTTCTGAAGCATCTAGAACCATTTGGTGCACCATGTACCATTTTGAAAAGAAAACCAGAAAGTAAGTTTGATTCAAAAGTGGTTACTGGAGTATTTCTAGGATATAGTTCTCCTAACAAGCGAGTTTTCAACAATGAGACAAGATGTGTTGAAGAATGGTCTGAAGTTGACGTCCAAAGGAATCATACGAAGAATGCTCAGAAAAGTCATCCTTGGATTTACAACTATGATGAGCTGATTGACTCATTCAATCTTGCACCAGATCCAATAGAAAATGAAGTTAAGTTACAGATGCTGTTTGATTTGCAGAATGAACCAGAAGTACCTGCACCTACTCCAACTTCAACTCCATTACCCACAGTCAATGAGCCAGTTCAAGATTCAGATCAAGATGTTGATCCTGTGTACGACACCTGCGGATCTGATATCTCAAGTGAAAATTCTGATAATCTTGAAGATATTGGTGATACTACGAATATACAACCTGAGATACATGTTCCCACACAACCAGTCCCAGAACTACAGCTGCTCATCCTAGAGAGAATATCATTGGAGATCCAAATGCATGTGTTAGAACAAGAAGACAAGTTCAGTTTGATGGTCAAATTGATACTCATATGACAGCCGCTACTGCATATTTCGAGTTCTCATGTCATATTTCTAGAATAGAGCCAAAGACAACAAAGGAAGCCTTGAAGTATGTTGATTGGGTTATGGCAATGCAAGAAGAGATTCAGCAATTCCATCGTCTAGATATTTGGAAGCTAGTTACTAAGCTGCATGGTGCTAAAGTAATTGATATCAAATGGGTTTGGAAGTGCAAATTCGACGAAGATGGCAATGTTATCCGTAATAAAGCAAGATTGGTTGCTAAAGGTTATCAGCAAGATCCTGAATTTGATTACGATGAAGTTTTTGCTCCTGTTGCCAGATTGGAAGCTATTCGTATTTTCTTGACTTTTGCTTCATTTATGAAGTTTAAAGTTTATCAAATGGATGTTAAGAGTGCATTTCTTTATGGCAAGCTAAATAAAAGAGTATATGTCAGTCAACCTCCGGGTTTTGAAGATCATCTTCATCTTGACAAAGTTTACCGGTTACGTCGAGCCCTTTATGGTTTACATCAAACTCCTAGAGCTTGGTACGAACGGTTATCGAGCTATCTGATTGAAAAAGGATATCAAATGGGCACGGTAGATTGTACTCTGTTCACAAAGGTTAAGGATGATGATATCATTTTGGTCCAGATTTATGTGGACGACATTATTTTCGGTGCTACTAAGCAGGAACTCGTTGATGAGTTCGAACAGGTGATGAAGGACGAGTTCAAAATGAGTAAATTGGGTCTCTTACACTACTTTCTTGGTTTACAAGTCGAACAGACTAGTAATGGTATTTTTCTTCATTAAGCAAAGTATGTAAATGATATACTCGAATGATTCGGTATGACTCAAGAATGTCCTGTGTCAATTCCGTTAGCTGTGAATCATGGTATTTCGCTAGAGTGCGAAGGAGAACCTGTTGATCCTACTTATTATCGAGTAATCATCGGATCGCTCATGTATCTCACTGCATCTAGGCCGGATATTATGTTCGCAACATGTCTGTGTGCTCGTTATCAAGTTAATCAGAATACAGTTCATCTTACAGCTGCCAAAAGAATTCTACGTTATCTGTTGCATTCGCCAAATCTCGGTATCTGGTATTCGAACGATGAGAAGTTTGATCTTGTAGCTTACAGCGATTCAGATTATGCAGGATGCAAAATCAACAACAAGTCTACATCAGGAGGATGTCAATTTTTAGGTGAAAGGCTGGTGACCTGGCAGTGCAAGAAGCAAACTGCAGTCGCACTTTCCACGTGTGAAGCTGAATACATTGCTGCTGCAAGTTGCTGTTCGCAAGTTGTTTGGATTTAACAACAACTTCGCGATTACGGGCTAAAAATTTCTTTCTCTCCTCTTTATATTGATAATACTGCTGCCATAGCAATTACTAAGAATCTTGTGCAACATTCTAAGACTAAACACATAGGTGTTAAATATCACTTTCTTAGGGATTGCCATGAGAAAAAGATTATTGAGGTTAAGAGAATAAGTACTAAGGACCAGAGGGCTGACCTTTTTACTATGGCATTTGATAAACCTAGGTTCTTGCTACTACTAGAGATGAATGGCATTGTTGATCGAGACAAAGTAATTTCAGATGTTGATTGTGAGGGTTAATCAAACTTTCAGACTTTGCATGTAGGATGCATGACATATAGTTTTTAGTTTTTAATCTGTATTGCATATTTTTTTTTGCTTGCTGTCAGCTTTTCTTTGCATGATTTCTTTCATGTTTGCATGCTAGTCTGTAGTTATTTTCTGTATTCCTTTGTTAAAATCCTAAAAGACAAAAAGATTTTATGTTTTAGTATTTTAGGGGGATTATATGCTTCAGCAGAAAATACCTAAAAAGTGAAAAATGCTTCACCAAAAAATCTTAAAAAGTTGAAAAATCCGAAAATGAGCTTGTTTTGATTAATATGAGGGAGATGAAGAAATTACTGTACTGAGAATTGATATATTTGATTAGTAAGGACTGATTTGAATGTTTGTGTCTATCTGTTGTGTGATGTACTGATAGATGTGACTTATGAATTCTTGATATTAGACAATCATAATGAGAACCATAATCATCTAAGAATCAGAAGTCATGGACGATATGTAGTGTTTAAAGGTAGTCACCTAATTATCTCTAAAATTGTATCTAATGAAAATTGTTGATGATCTCAACAGTTGGTTGAGGGTATCCCCTATCATAATTGATAATCGTTAGAGAAAGTTGGTGTTGGATGTCCCCAAGCAATATTCAAACGTTGCTCTACCAATTCAGCCTCACAGCTATGATTGGGGCATTCAATAGATCATTTAAGGGGTTGAGGATTATCTGTTTGGCTGGTGCATACCACGTTGTCACGGGCCCAAGACTTTATAATCAAAACTAAACCCCGATAATATCAGAGAAAATTAGTTTATGTCGAAGTAAGTGTCCCTTCTCACTTAAGGTTGAAAAGTATAATTCTTTATTGCGGACCGTTCAAGCATAAGGGAGAACACCTTTGAGTGATCTGGGCACACAACAAAGAAAAATGAGTTCATGCATAAAAATGGAAAATCCATTCATGATGGCATTCAAAATCAATATATCAAAAGACAATGATATGCTGAAAAACGAAATAACAAAAGAAAATCAAAGTCAAAAGTAATTGGCGTATCAAGATGGCAAAGTCCTGAAAGTTTGAATGTGGATTCATGATGTGCTCATAAAGAACTCAGATAATTCTTAGTGTGACGCCCCCGCGCAGCTTGAATTGTTTAATCAGGACGTTCACTCTGAACTATCAAGATTCTTGCCGTCTGCAATCTAGAGTTATACCCATTAAGGCTGTAAGTTAGGAAGATACTTGCCTAGATATACTCTAGAATACTATACATGTGCTAAAAGCATATAATGTGTGAAAACATATGATGTGCCAAAGGCATATAAGAGAAAGTTTAACTTTCGATTCTGCTTTCCATGACAACTTGAACATAAAGAAGTTAAGGGCCTTGAAATTTACTTCGTGTGACAACTGGTCATCAGGCAAGTCTGCTTTAACTGTAGACCAATCCCCGCGGTAAATTGTGCGCCTATTCGGATAATCCAATATACTCTGAGATCAGCCGAGCCAACTAGATTGAAGATTGTCAAAACATTGGTAGAAGCCAAAGGCTGACAGGGTTATTCAAAATGCCATGAGAACCATCCTGTTCAATTTGAATGAAATACATGGAAAGAGATAACGAAAAGTTACGCGTAATGTATTGACAACCTAATAAAAACGCACAATCATAAGTGATGAAAGATTCAAGGATTAATGAACTTAGCGTGATCTCAAAAATCACTGCTCTATAATTAATGCCAACATGATTGTCGAAGTGTCCGGAATGAATATGTTCATGTTTAATGAGGATTGATATCAGTAATTGCATGATAATAGACATAGACTGGATAATTGGAAATGAACAACATAAATTGATTCAATATGTCAGTTCTAATCCATTTTTTTAAAATTGATTAATCATCTTGCTCACAAAAAGAATGTGGATTTGTATGTCTTGTATATCTGTTCTGTTAATTAGTTTGCATTGTAAACTCAAAACAACAAAAAGATTTTGGTTTTGCATGTTGTTGCATTTCATGATAGAATGTCTTTTATTTGCATGTTTTTAGTTGCATGACATTATATTTCAGAAAAGCTTTAAAGATTTTGTTTATCTTTATTTTCTGATTAATCCTCTGAATGTGCATTAACATCTGACAGAACCTTGTCGAGATCAAGATATTATTGGACACCAAATCCATGAGAAAGATGTTTGTAGAGATTGTGATTGTTTGAAGGACTTTATATTTTAAGTGTTAAGGAAGATAAGTTGACATTACACTGTAGGATTTACCTTTGGAACACAGAATGTTTAGGGTAATAACCTTGGTCAGGTTAGGATTTTTGATCTGCCTAAATGTTAATGGTCATTTCTTGAAGGTTTTAGTGATTTATGACTCGAATTAAAGTGTTCGTTAGCTTTAAGATTGCCAAACGAGTTGGAATCCTAAGTTTGTGAAAATCTAAAAAATTAGAAATTGCCTAAGTCCTCACACGCACGCTTGATGTGTGAACCGTACGTGTAACCACACGTTTGAGAATTAACCGTACGGATGACCCTAATCAAAATTGTCCTAAGGCAATTGGGTCACACGCACGTGTGATGTAGGTGAGACGCGTGTTTGATGGCGGATCGTGTGATCAACCACGGTTGATCACGAGAGTATAAATAGGGGTGATGAGCACAGATCTGTCACACTTGTGCACCCACTCCCTTTTCTCTCTCTAATTTCGATCATCACCGATCTAGTTTTCCTTTGCAACAAATGTTAAGCATCATTAAACGAATCCAGCACCACCTTTTAGGTACAATTTCATCATGTTTAAGATCCTTAATTTGCTGTTTGAATGCATCGAAACCCTTAGGGTTATAAATTGAATTTTGTGTAATTTGAGCTTGTTTTGAACTGAGTTTGCTATTATTTTGTGTTAATTGGAACCTTATTATGCTATTGTGATGTTAATCGGTCCATAAAATGTTCGATTATGTGATTTTGATGATTTAAAAAGGCATTTAATATCGGGTTTCATCAGACATGCACGAGTGACATCACTCGCACGCGTGAGACATGACTCGCACGAGTCAGTACACGGTTGATGATCAACCGTGTAGACCCTTAAGGTCATTCATTTGTCCTGTTTTATTGATCACTCATTTGCAAAAGCTTACATGTGTGCTTACATGCACGAGTCACCACACGGTTGATTCACTCGCTTAGAATTTTTGCATCAGCCGTGTACCCTGTCTGAAATCATATTACTGCTCAAAAGTGTCAACAGTGACACGAGTGATTGTATCACTCACACGGTTGATCCCTCAGCCGCACGTGTGACACTATCACCCGCATGTTTCATTCTATATAACATGATTATGACACCTTGATGCAAATGCTTTGATGCTTTATGTTGATTGATTTATATATCTAACATCTCTGTTTACGTTTCAGTTCTTGTTAAGTTATCATCAAATGGCAGAACAACAAGTAAATGTTCTGGTGGCTAATGTTGAAGGACAGGGGGAGCAACAAGCTAATCCTCAAGCTAATCCCGTCAACCCACCTGCTCAACAAGAGATTCCGTTAGAGATGGGAAAACACAACAATCAAGTTGCTCTTTATGACACTACACTGGAAAGAGGCTCTCACTTTAAGGAGATTGTTGAATTCCTTAAGAGATCAATGATTCACACTGCTATTTCCACTGAATGCACTGCTGCATACTACAGTCATCAGAGAGAATTCTGGAGAAATGCTGTGCTAGATGTTGATGAAGATAAGCTTGGGAGTAAGATTCAAGGTCATGACATTACTGTTTCTAAAGATGTGATCAGAAGGATTTTGGGTTTTAATGATGTAAACTGCTCACATATGACTATCAGTAGAGAATGAATCCATGGTTGTTTTAAGAGATGTGCTTACTCTGGTCAACTAATTGGCAAATCTGAATTGGTGAAGACATGTCTTCCACCACAGTTTAGATATCTTGCTCATGTGATCATGCGCTGCTTGAGTGGACGCAAATCAGGCTTTGATAAGTTGAATGAAAAAGTACAGAGTATGTTTGTGGCACTAGTCTTGAAGGCACCATACGATTTCTCAGGGTTTGTTCTACACTACTTCAAAGCGAACCATTTCAGTTCTTCCCAGAAATATCTGATATATGCACGTTTTCTACAATTGATCATTAATGATGCTGCACCTGACCTACCTAAGCTTGAAGAAGATATTATTCACCTTTTACTGATGGCTCCGATTACTTTCTGAAGAATGGAAGAAACGAGAATCAAAGAATTGAAGCCTGACTTTAGCCGAAAGCTCATTTGTCACCTTGCCAAGGAGGACTATCGATGCACTGGCGGTAACGCATGGAGAAATGATAACTCTAACTCTAACTATGAAGCTTCAGATAAGGAAGAAGGTCAAGGTGATAATCAGAGAGCTGCTGGTAATACTCAAGGAGGAGGTAATGTTGTTGATGAGATTATTGAGGGTGACGATGAAGCAACTGAGGAAGATGCCAGTTTGATTCAAAGGAAGAGGAAAGGAAAGGATCCTATACCCGAGCAACCAAAGATGAAGGAAAGAAGAACGAAGTATTCTTATGATTCACCTCAGAGATCATCACAGGGAGGTTCTAAACAACAAGTTCCGAGAAAGCCATCCAGGTTTATGAAGGATGCAAGAGCCGCTGTTAGCTCACCTAAACCTGCTACAACATCCCCTCAGGTCACTTCGGATGAATACAAGACTCAGCAAAATCTGTTGATGTCTTTGATCACGAAAATAACCAATCTTGAGAATCAAGCCATTGAAGATAAGAAGCTCAGTAATGCTAGGATTGAGTCTTTAGCTGATGAAAACAAAAAGTTATCTGACAGGTTGGATCGTCAGAAGGAGAGAACAGATAAGCTGAAGAAGAAGTTTTTGACTGTGAAGAAGAAGAACAGGGAGAAGTTGAAAGCTTTGAATGAAAGAATCGAACAGCTTAACACGGGTAAAACCAAGTTGATAACGGAGAAAGGAGAACAGTATTCTTCTTATTTGGGTGAAGACGTTGAAAGAGATGATGATGAAGAAGCTGGAACTGAGGAACCCTCTTTTGAGATATTGTTAGTGATACCTATTCAAAGTTTTAATGAATACGGTGAGGTCTTTACTGCTGAATATTATATGAATTATTCAAATGTTTTTAATGATGCAGAAAAGAGGGACAGTCCACCAAGTGATTTCTCAGTGGAACAGCTTGCTGCTCTAGCATACGATAGTGAAAACGATACAGAGAATGCAGAGACAGCTGAAGCTGAGAATATGGCTCCACAAGAAGAGTCATTTGCTACTATCCCTCCCGAATCAATCCAAAATATCAACGTAAGTGATTTTGATAATTTGTTTGCTGATGAGAAGAGTGAAGATTCTGTTGGTAAGGATAGTGTTAAAGAGGATGTGATTGTTGAATCCAAGGACGAATTTGTGACAGAATCTGATAATGAAGAAGAAGAAGAAGAAGAAGAAGAAGAAGAAGAAGAAGAAGAAGTTGAGATTGTTATGCCTTCGCTTAAGCCATACTCGCATCCGTCACTCAACACCTTAAGTGACTTCTTCAATCTGAGTTGTGAGGAGAAAAGAAAGAACTTAATTGAGTTAGAAAAGGCGAGGAAGGTATACAAAGAACAAGTGAAAGATGTTGATGTGTTAATTGAAAGGAACAAAAAGTTCCGTCATGAGAAACTACTTGCTGAGAAAAGGAGAAAAGAAACTGAGCTGAAGAATAAGAGACTCCAAGACGAACAAGCCAAGGCCGAGGGATGGAATGAAATAAATGAATGGTTCAAACGAGATAGGGTTAAAGTTAACAGAAATGTTGTAGAAGACGAAATCCGTCAGAGTTGGTGGAAAAAGAACATCGTTAACCCTGATCAAGTAGACAAGCCAGAACTCGAGCCAAAGTTTGTTAGTTTTTATGAGAAAGGAAAGAGAACCAAGAAGTATTCCAAGGGTAAAATACTGAGCTGGGGTTACTTCAAGGAGATTAATTGCTTTGCTATCAAGAGGGAAGGAGGAGTAGATTATATGGCACGTCATAGTCACTTCAAAACTCTACCTTACTTCGAGATTATGCAACTTGCGAAGCTGAAGATGTTGAATGCTGAAGATAGTGACATTTCCTGATGGTTTCAGAGAAAACTAAGATATGAATACAAGATAGGGAAATGGGATATCTTTAGGTCAACAGCCGCCAGATTCTCCATTCATCTAACAAAGAAGAATTCTAAGGGAGGACCTGTTCGTGTTGTAAAGTTCCGTCCAGCTAAGCACATGAAGCAATCTCCTTTGATGCCCTTACCCAAGGATATTTGTAAAAACTTCAGATGGTGGTTCTATGATGAATTATCAGAGGAAGCAGTGATCTTGACTGCAATTGAGAAGGATGATGGAAGCATACAGTTCGACAATGTGAGAATTCTAGATCCTATGTGGCTGAGGAACTTGTCGAGATTTGATGTGGAGACTCTTCACCTCAACCACATTACGTTTAGAGATGATCGAAAGGAGGAAGCTATGAGATATCAACGTGTGATCGATGTTCTCTATGCGTACCTTAACAGAGAAAGTGATGCTCAGAGCTCAAATCAAGTTCATGCCAGCTGATGTGTGTCGAATACTGTGATGCGAGTTTGTAATTTTTGTTTTGGTTTTTGATGATGATGTATTTTGGAGAGAGAGAGAGAGAATTTGGATCTATAATAACTTACTAAACTGTTTGTGTTTATGAACTTGAATGGTTTATGGACGTTTACTTAATTATAATAGATGCTCTAGGTCCTAGGGGGAGTTGTTGATGCATTTTATGCAAGTCCCTAGACATCTACCCACGTCCATTGCAGGTGCAACAGTTTACAAGATGCCATGATCGCTCGTTATTATCCTATCTGTGTTTATATGTGGTTACAGGTATTACAAGAACGCGATAAGGATGTTTGACTATGTTAGACTTAGTCAGACGTACGAGTGAAGCATCACTCGTACGGCTGACAGGCTCATACGCACGGTTGATGCTGGGCTAAGTCACAATTATAACCTAAATGAGAAAACACGAGTGAGTGATCAATCGTACGGCCGATGAGGCCAACTCGTACTAGTGATGGATGACACGTACGGTTGAGTCAACAGCTGAGGTATATAAAGGTTTATGTTCTTCATTTTAGGTTAAGCCTCTCTCACACACAATCACTCAGATCTGGTTCACCTGATCTGATTCTCTCAACCCAAATCACTCCAGGTAGTGAATAATAGCTCTAGGCATTAATCTAATCACAATCCTTGTTGTGGTTTAACTAATTTAATCCCAAAAAGCTTCCCATATTCACTTTGATTGGTTTGATTCACTAATTCCGCCATTGTGTGAATTAAACCTGTTGATCTCGAAGTTCCTAGTCATGTTTCATCAAATAATAATAATAATAATCATAATTGTAATAATAATAATAAATAATGATAATTAATATTTATTTTAGTAATAATAATAATAATTATTATTATAATAGTAATAATAATAACAATAATAATAACAATAATTTTAGAATACAACCTTTGAAGAAAACAAGCTTTTAAAATAAAACGCCACTGCCCAAGCTCGAACCCGATACCTCTCGGTTAAACAACCACACTTCCAACCATTGAACCGTTAGACACTTTCTTGTATTATCCCTTTCATTTAATTATTTACATATACGAAACTGTCATGATTTCATTATCACCATTTTCATAAAATCATCATTAATATCATCATAATAGATTCGCCATCATCATCTATATCATCTAGCATCATCAACTCATCATAATCATAACCATTATTATCTAATCGTCATTCACCAAAATCATCAATTAACACTATCAACATAATACTAATATCACCTTCCACAAATCACAATCAACATCTTAATATTACGATATCTATCCTAATCTTTTAACATCATTTTATTTATCATCATCGTTATCAAACGTCTTCCATCAAGATTCCATATCTCTGTTACCTTCATCCTCAATTTCATGGATGAATCATCATATTGGTTCGCGTTTTAGTCCTAACAGAATTGATGGTAACGGTTTCCTAATCGATATGTATCCTAGTCCATCAACATAGACATATCGGCCCACTTGAGAAATAAAGGATTTTTTTTTACCCAAATTACATCAAGAAGATTTATGGCCCATCATATACATCTAGCCCGATAATTAGTTAAACCCAAGTACAAATATGGAATTTCTTTTGAGGTATCTGTTGAGTGGTGGGTTTTGTAAAGGAAACAAATACACCATATATTAACCGACCATATTATACCCACTAGGCCCTTCAATTTGACATTTAATTGGCTTCTTCTTTGCCACTTGCAAGTCGACAGACACAACAGGAATGCAAAGGGTGCAAGTAGTTGTCCTCTCCTTTGGCCTACCACGAAATGAACTTGTCCAAAAGCAAAGAAAGATGTCGGCCATAAAAGAAAACACCACTTTAGTTGTTTTAAAAAGATAACATATTTGATTAAAGAAAGAAACAGGAGAGGAAGGTTGCGAGTAACAGGTAGTTTAGTTTGTTTATGAATTGAAACAGAAAAGTGAGCTGTAATACAACGGATAGCAGCAACAACAATTATTTGAGCAGTTGGGCAGGTGGGTTTGTTTGATAGTTAGATGTTATAGATGGTTATTTGTCGCTGCGATACACAGGAAGGAGAAACAAGCGTAATAGCTACAGAAACGATCAGTAGTAGAAATACTTGTAGTTTTGTTTGCAACAAAAATGCTATGGTAGTAATGGATGGTAGCATTTAACAGTAAATGATGGCGGTTATGGAGGTTGTGAAGTGGTGTCACGGTGATGATAGCTTCTTTGTTCGAGTCGTGACTAAACACGAGAGATAGAGAAAGATATATAGAGAGAGAGGTAGCGAGAAGGTGGTGTGGATATATAGCAGCATAACCGTAATAGTAAACGGGTGTTGTAGGTGATGGGTTATGGTGATAAGTGGTTCTTTGGTTACAATATTAAGAGAGGAGAGAGATAGTGTGGACATGGTAGCGGTCTTAAAAGAAGAAGAAAGGAAGAAAAAAAATATAGTGAAGGTGGTGATTTCATGGTGGTCTTGGGTAGTTGTTATGATTGACAGCTGAAACAGCAACTTGCAAGCAATATGGCAGTGGTAGTTGGCATTTCAAATAGTGGTGATAGATGGCTCACGATGGTGGTGATGGAATCCATGGTGGTGTCTCGGTTGTTCATGATAGAACAGAAAAATGGTGCAGGTGTGGTAAGGGTGAATGTTGAAGAAGATGGGTGATGGTGTTTTTGGTTCTTCATACATCAATCTTTTAAATTGATAATTGATAGTGGTACTCGAAGGCATATTTAACAAATCAAGAAGAGAAAAAAAAAGTAAAAGTTGAATACGATTGCTAACAAATTTCGTTTGTATTAGCAATCTGATTTCGACATTTAAAATGATTAGAGACAGAAAACAAAAGAGCAACAGTAATTCAATCAACTTCTCAATTAAATACAGTAATGTGATTGATAGATTCCAATTCACGGATATGAATGAGAAGACTGGAAATATCAATTGAAAGTGATGCATAACAGATTAACTATGCAAAATTATTTATTATATTTAATATTAATAGTTACTAAATGTATTAATATTAATGATATTGTTAATATTAATAACAATAATTATCATAATTATAATAAATATTAATAACAATGATAATAATAATAATTATTAATAATAGTGTTAATAATGATATTAATAATAATAATAATAATAATAATAATAATATTATTATTATTATTAATATAACGATTTAATACTAATACATAATTGTTTTCATAAAATGAAATATTTCAACTTTATATATAACTATTACATAACAAGTTTTTACTGTAGATCGTAAATTACTTTACGTCATTAATTCTAGTAACTAAATTATATAATATTTTATTAATGTATTTCAAGTTATCAAATTATAATATATATATATATAATATATATATATATATATATAATATATATATATATATATAATATATATATATATATACACATATATTTATATATACATTTTTATTTAGGTTGTTCGTGAATCGTCGGGAAATGGTCGAAGGTCATTTGAATACAAAAAAAAAAAAAATTGAGACTCGGTTTAACAAACTTCGCTTATCGTGTCAAAAGCATTAAATCATATAAAGATTAAGTTTAAATTTGATCAAAAATTTCCAGGTCGTCACAGTACCTACCCGTTAAAGAAATTTCGTCCCAAAATTTGAGTGGGATCATCATGGCTAACAATAAGAATGTTTTCCTAACGAATGTGATCTGATAAATAGAGTTTTATTACTATTGAGTAATATGGATAAGATACTCCGATTACTCGAAGAGTACGAGTGAAGCTATCATAAAAGAGTGAAATGAGTAAAAAATGTTTCATCATATCTTCTGATGTAGATATAGTTGATTTCTGGAATTCAAGGGATTTAGAGAAAATCTTTGTAATAAGATTTGGTTCTTCAGTAATTAAGGAAATTAGAATCTTCTTTGGTTAAATGCAATAATCTGTTTTCGATTGCTCTGTCGGATATTTTACTATATATCCACCCCCTTCGTTTCTTTATTTCCACAGCTCACACCTTCTATTCTTTCTCCCTCAATTTATACTTTAATGCATTCGTCAATATGCTTCATCCAGTTCTGATTCTTGATATACTCCTAACTTTCATATCTGTCATTATTCTTTTTCATCTACCACCGGAAGAATCTATTTACTTCTACTATACTCTTGGTGTTATAGTGTTTTTAGTCCTCCCCTGTCTTTATATTGCTATATGCATTGATATATACGGTTTGTAATTTCTGGGTTATTGTTGAGTTTTATATGTTCCCTTATATCTTGATGTCTCTACTTCTGTATTTCTATAATCATTGACATCTACATTTAATGTTCTCCCCTATTTGCTGTGATTTATACTCTCATTTCTATTTCGGAGCTTCATGCTTTTGTTTTCTCTTCGCAAGTAATGGTCCAGAATTCGTAGGTATGGAGTTTCGAATGAACATGGCTAATGTTCTAAGAGAGAAATTGTAATGGCACAATCTTGATTGGTTAAATTACTAGTATTCCAGAGAAAAGATAGAACTATCAGGAGGATATGTTCTCGATATGTTTGAAGATTAGGTAGAATGTAAGAGTCGTGTAACATGGCACAAGATGACATTATGATCTGTGAATCATCACATTCCATTAGAAACTCAGCATATCTTACTGTAATATAATCACGTTGATCAAGTATCATTATATTATACTAACTCATGCTTCAATTCCCAACATTACTTCAAAAACATTCAAATTTTAAATTCGAATTTTACAGAATTTAGAAACTAAAATAGTTTCCTTTCTGATGTAACACTGATATCACGAAGGGATAAATGATTTCAGATAAGAATAGTTATGAAAATATCTTTAGAAATATCGAGGATATTTATAATGAAAGATACGATGATATCTTAGAATTTCTAATATCGAAGGATGATGATTAAGATTTGTCCGTAGAAGTGTAGAGTCAGGAGCAAGGTATTCTTTAATGACTTGAGCAGATACTGAATCATTTGGATTCTTTGAAGGCAGGTTTAGTCTTAATGATTTGTCCACAGCCTACTTCATGGTTTGCTCAATTCGTTTTTCAGTTCCAACTTTTCTGAGCTTTGCCAACATACTATTCTTTATCATCAAACTTTCGACTGTTAACGTCGTTTATAGTTTTTGTTGCTTCTTTCAGCTTTTTCAACGTTCAGAGTATTGATTCCTAGACTGGGTGTTTTTTAGAATTTCAGAATGGAAGATCACAATTCTAAGAGATAAAGGTTATATGTATACATATAACTGTTGATGTAGAAACGTTGCGAGCTTCAAAATTCTGATTGCTAATTCCTGGTAATTGGTATGGAAACTCTCGTTATAGGATGCGGATGAGTATATGATAGGGTGTTAATGAATTTAATGATTTTTTGGAAAGTCAAAGATCAATGAAGTTGCTGATAAGTTTACTGCTAATGTAGTGGGATATAAACGGTTCCCCGGTAACGGTGATGAAAGTAAACTTATATATCAAGGTTATAATAAGGCTAATCCAAATGAAAGTCGAAGTTGATTTGCTGAAGATGTGACAAAATTAGCTAATTTGAAGAGAGATTTTAAAGTTATTTTCAGTAATAACAATGCCAAAGGTTCTGGCACAGTTTTTGAATTCAAAGTATGGTTTTGAAAGATGTAGGAATCTAAGAGTGATGTTATCAGTTATATCTTGATTTGGATTCTGATCTGTTAAAATCAGAATGTGTAATCGAATTTGGATGAGAACGGTTGTTTTGATTTCTATAAAAGGATGTATATCGTTGTGAAAGTAGTGAATATAGTTGATGATTGCTAAATTAGAATCGATAAGTGTAACATATTATTTGTGAATTTATATATTTCTCGGGTATTACCTACCCGTTAAAAGTTTCACAAGTAATATTTTGTACAAGAGAATTTTATTACAGTATTTATGAAAATATATATGTATATTTTCTTCAGATGTAATACAGATTTAATGAGTTAATACTAAATTAAACTCATTTGATTTTTGACTGGAACTAGGAATGAATAATCTATAAAACTTTAGAAATTACGTAAACTTCGTGGATTATCTCTTCAACATAAATGAAATTATAAATCAATACTTCATTATTCATTTTTACTAATATTTCCTCGGTGAATGATGTTGGTACAAGTGGAATTCTTGTGAACTTCGCAAGGTACGAATGATATTGTTAAGAAAGTTTCGAGTATATCGAAGATGAAAGTGTAAAATCAAACATATAATTGAATAATACATTTGGTTTATTATGAAATGGAATTCATTTGTTGAAGCAGAGATTGTAGTTAACGCTGGTTAAGTTGTTAACGAATAATATACATCATAGCATATTAGTAATATGAATTAACCGAGTAGTATCTACCCTTATTTAATTCATACATAATAGCTTAGTACGAAAAGATTTATGATGGTTTCAAAATTAATATATATAAGATATACATATAATTTCTTCAGAGGGAATGAGTTAATACTTCATAACTCGTTGATACAATATATCCGTTGATGATTATGGTGTCGATATCATTGATGGTTATGGAACGGGTGTAGCTTGTGGTACTATAGATTTTTCCGGTGTTGTTGATACTGATGGTGATGTTTTTGGTATAATCGGTGGCACTTGTATAACAAGTTTAGCTTATAAATCACGCACCATTCTTGTCAGGGTTTTTGGTTCACTCATTTGATTTAAGGTTAGGATTAGAATATATAATCACTAAGACTTTGGAGATTACATAATTGTCGCGGAAAGTTTATCCAATGAAGTTATGAATCAATACTTCATCGGTTATTGTTGTTGATACTACTTGGTATCTATGGTGCGTATGATGTTGATGCTCGGGGTATCGGTTGTGATGTTGAAGTGTGGGATACGGATGTTGTTGGTGGTGGTGGTGATGGTACTGTTGGTGTTGTTGATAGTGGTACTGTTGCTGCCGGTGCTGCTGCTGGTGCTTGTAACCTTTGTACCATATTCTCCAAAGCCACTACCCGAGCGCGAAGCTCGTTGACTTCTTCTATTACACCGGGATGATTGTCGGTTCGGACGAGTGGATGAATAAGATCTAGAATTCGAGATAGTATATAATCGTGACGAGATACTCTGGAGATGAGAGAGAAGATGGTGTTTTGGACAGGTTCGCCGGTAAGTGCTTCAGGTTCATCGCCAAGAGGGGAATGTGCGGGATGGAAGGGATTACCTTCTTCTTGTCTCCAATGATTAAGTAGGCTATGAACCCATCCCCAATTCATCCAGAAAAGATGATGGCTAATCGGTTGATCCATTCCGGTTACACTGCTTTCGGAGCTCGTGTGGAAATTCCTATCGGAATGGTTGTCGGAATCTAAGGAATTTGAACTAGTTGCGAGTTCCATCTTGTACAATTAGATAAAGGGTTTTCGATATGAAATGATTTTCGGATATCGGATGATATTATAATTACATAGGACACCTATGTATAGTACAGAAAATCCCGTAAATTACGGAGGGAATTAAGGAAACGTGTCAGACAAGGATTTAATGTGATGGGATATGAATTCGTCTGTACACCATTTATGCAATAATTGCAATAAGACGTGTTGAGACTGAAAATGATAGGTAGATATTTTTCAACAAGAACGGTAAGCAAAACTTTTGACATGCAGACCAGGTTCAAGTCCAGACTTATTAATGTATCCTAACAACTACTAGGTCGAAGTCCAGATTCACTAATGCATCCTAACAACTACCTGTTATACACACTAATGCAAGACCTGGTTCGCTAAGACCACCACTCTGATACCACCTGTCAAGACTCGTCCTAATCCATAAGGATGTATACAATAACATATGGTTACATCGCGAGGTACTTGACCTCTATATGTTATATTTTACAAACATTGCATTCATTTTTAAAAGACAAACTTTTATTACATCAAAAGTTGACAGACATGCATATCATTTCATAATATCCAAACTATAAATGACCTAATCTGTCATTTACTTAATAATAATCTTTATTGAACTCAATGACTTGAATGCAATGTCTTTTGAAATATTCCATGAATGACTCCAAGTATTATCTTTAAAATGAGCAAATGCACAGCGGAAGATTTCTTTAATACCTGAGAATAAACATGCTTACAAGTGTCAACCAAAAGGTTGGTGAGTTCATTAGTTTATTGCAGTCAATCATTTCATTCATTTTAATAGACCACAAGATTTAATTTTTCATAGTTAACTGCAGGAACACTCATTTGCAAAAATTATAATACAGGAACACTCATCTGTATAAAAATTCATTCATATGGTGAACACCTGGTAACCGACATTAACATATGCATATAGAATATCCCCAAATATACAGGTACACTCATCTGTATAAAAAATTGAAATACTAAAGCATCCATAACCTGGATGGGGTTTGTTAGGCCCATAGATCTATCTTCAGGATTCACGTCAATTAGGGGGTCTGTTCCCTAATTCTTAGGCTACCAAGCTAAAAGGGTGATATTCAATTTCGATAATCCAACCATAGAATGTAGTTTCAATTACTTGTGTCTATTTCGTAAAACATTTATAAAAGCAGCGCATGTATTCTCAGTCCCAAAAATATATATTGCAAAAGCATTTAAAAAGGGAGTAAATGAAACTCACTATACGTTATTTGTAGTAAAATATGCATACGACGGTACTGAACAATGCAGGGTTGACCTCGAATTCACGAACCTATATATATATATATATATATATATATATATATATATATATATATATATATATATATATATATATATATATATATATATATATATATATTATTAATATTAATACATATAAATTGTAATCGAACAAAATTATATATATTATTATTAATTGTTATTTAGTAATTTAATTAACTATATTTATTTTATATATACTTTAGATAATAAATGTTAAAAATAATAATTCTAATGTTAAAAATAATAATGATGATAATCATAATAATAATAGTTATAATATTCATAAATTTAATAATAAGAGTAATTTTCATAGGAATAATATTAATACTCATAAAATTGATGATAATGAAAATAATAATAATGATAATAATAGTAGTTTTTAAATAAGGTGAAAAGTTTAATAATAATGATAATGAAAATAATAACTTTGATAATAGTACTTATTACTTAATAATAATAATAATAATAATAATAATAATAATAATAATAATAATAATAATAATAATAATAATAATAATAATAATAATAATAATAATAATAATAATAACAATCTTATTACTAATGATAATATTAATATTGATACTACTTAATGATATTACTAGTAATGATAATAATAGTAGTAATAACTATAATAATAATAATAATAATAATAATAATAATAATAATAATAATAATAATAATAATAATAATAATAATAATAATAATAATAATAATAATAATAATAATCATATATGTAATAATAATAATAAATAATGATAATTAATATTTATTTTAGTAATAATAATAATAATTATAATACTAATAATAATAACAATAATAATAACAATAATTTTAGAATACAACCTTTGAAGAAAACAAGCATTAAAAATAAAATGCCACTGCCCAAGCTCGAACCCGAGACCTCTCGATTAAACAACCATACTTCCAACCATTGAACCGCTAGACACTTTCTTGTATTATCCCTTTCGTTTAATTATTTACATATACGAAACTGTCATGATTTCATCATCACCATTTTCATAAACCATCATTAATATCATCATAATCGATTCGCCATCATCATCTAGCATCATCAACTCATCATAAACATAACCATTATTATCTAATCGTCATTCACCAAAATCATCAATTAACACTATCAACTTAATACTAACATCAACTTCTACAAATCACAATCAACATCTTAATATCACGATATCCATCCTAATCTTTTAACATCATTTTATTTATCATCATCGTTATCATACGTCTTCCATCAAGATGCTATATCTCTGTTACCTTCATCCTCAATTTCATGGACGAATCATCATCTTGGTTCGCGTTTTAGTCCTAACAGAATAGATGGTAACGGTTTTCTAATCGCTATGGATCCTAGTCCATCAACATAGACATATCGGCCCACTTGAGAAATAAAGCATTTTTTTTTACCCAAATTACATCAAGAAGATTTATGGCCCATCACATACATCTAGCCCGATAATTAGTTAAACCCAAGTACAAATATGGAATTTCTTTTGGGGTAGCTGTTGAGTGGCGGGTTTTGTAAAGGAAACAAATACACCATATATTAACCGACCATATTATACCCACTAGGCCCTTCAATTTGACATTTAATTGGCTTCTTCTTTTCCACTTTCAAGTCGATAGACACAACAGGAATGCAAAGGGTGCAAGTAGTTATCCTCTCTTTTGGCCTACCACGAAATGAACTTGTCCAAAAGCAAAGAAAGATGTCGACCATAAAAGAAAACACCACTTTAGTTGTTTTAAAAAGATAACATATTTAATTAAAGAAAGAAACAGGAGAGGAAGGTTGCGAGTAACAGGTAGTTTGGTTTGTTTATGAATTGAAACAGAAAAGTGAGCTGTAATACAACGGATAGCAGCAACAACAATTATTTGAGCAGTTGGGCAGGTGGGTTTGTTTGATGGTTAGATGTTATAGATGGTTATTTGTCTTTGTGATACACAGGAAGGAGAAACAAGCATAGCAGCTACAGAAACGATCAGTAGTAGAAATACTTGTAGTATTGTTTGCAACAAAAACGCTATGGTAGTGATGGATGGTAGCATTTAACAGTAAATGATGGAGGTTATGGAGGTTGTGAAGTGGTGTCACGGTGATGATAGCTTCTTTGTTCAAGCCGTGATTAAACACGAGAGATAGAGAAAGATATATAGAGAGAGAGGTAGCGAGAAGGTGGTGTGGATATATAGCAGCATAACCGTAATAGTAAACGGGTTTTGTAGGTGATGGGTTATGGTGATAAGTGGTTCTTTGGTTACAATATTAAGAGAGGAAGAGAGATAGTGTGGACATGGTAGCGATCTTAAAAGAAGAAGAAAGGAAGAAAAAAAATATAGTGAAGGTGGTGATTTCATGGTGGTGTTGGGTAGTTGTTATGGTTGACAGCTGAAACAGCAACTTGCAAGCAATATGGTGGTGGTAGTTGGCGTTTCAAATAGTGGTGATAGATGGCTCACGATGGTAGTGATGGAATCCATGGTGGTATCTCGGTTGTTCATGATAGAACAGAAAAATGGTGCAGGTGTGGTAAGTGTGAATGTTGAAGAAAATGGGTGATGGTGTTTTTGGTTCTTCATACATCAATCTTTTAAATTGATAATTGATAGTGGTACTAGAAGGCATATTTAACAAATCAAGAAGAGAAAAAAAATAATAAAAAAAGTAAAAGTTGAATACGATTGCTAACAGATTTCGTTTGTATTAGCAATCTGATTTCGACATTTAAAATGATTAGAGACAAAAAACAAAAGAGCAACAGTAATTCAATCAACTTCTCAATTAAATACAGTAATGTGATTGATAGATTCCAATTCACAAATATGAATAAGAAGACAGGAAATATCAATTGAAAGTGATGCATAATAGATTAACTATGCAAAATTATTTATTATATTTAATATTAATAGCTACTAAATGTATTAATATTAATGATATTGTTAATATTAATAACAATAATTATCATAATTATAATAAATATTAATAACAATGATAATAATAATAATTATTAATAATAGTGTTAATAATGATATTAATAATAATAATAATAATAATAATAATAATATTAATATAACGATTTAATACTAATACATGATTGTTTTCATAAAATGAAATATTTCAACTTTATATATAACTATTACATAACAAGTTTTTACTGTAGATCATAAATTACTTTACGTCATTAATTCTAGTAACTAAATTGTATAATATTTTATTAATGTATTTCAAGTTATCAAATTATAATATATATATATATATATATATATATATATATATATATACACACACACACACACACACATATATATTTATATATACATTTTTATTTAGGTTGTTCGTGAATCGTCGGGAAATGGTCGAAGGTCATTTGAATGCAAAAAAAAATTTGAGACTCGGTTTAACAGACTTCACTTATCGTGTCAAAAACATTAAATCATATAAAGATTAAGTTTAAATTTGATCAAAAATTTCCGGGTCGTCACAATCACAGTCAACTACTGTGGAGACTCAACCAAGTCTTTTCGATGAAGATACAACACCAACTGATTCACCTATTGCTTTTTCATCCTCCCTCCCACCTCCTGATGCTAATCTTGAACCAATTCAAGATATATCTGTTAATACAACTCCAGTTGTTTCTCCAGATACTCAACTAAATCCATTGGAAAGTGTTACATCAGATCAAGCGGATCAATGCTCAACGTCAACAACGGTTGATGTTTCAATGGATACCACTGATGTACAACCTCTTCCACATAACAATCAATGGACTAAAAGTCATCCAATTGATCTTATCATTGGAGATGCATCTGCTCCAGTCTCAACTCGAAGGACAACTTGGAATATGTGTCTATACACTGCCTTTCTTAGTAAGATTGAACCAACAACGGTTGCTCAAGCTTTACTAGATTCGAACTGGGTAGTAGCAATGCAAGAAGAGATCAATCAATTTGATCGTTTGAAAGTATGGCGATTAGTTCCAAGACCAACGGGTCAAGGACCAATAGGGGTTAAGTGGATTTTTAAGAACAAGAAGGATTCTGATAAAATTGTGGTTCAAAATAAGGCATGTCTTGTAGACAAGGGATATCGACAACAAGAGGGTATTGATTATGACGAAACGTTTGCTCCGTTTACTAGGATTGAGGCTATTCATCTTTTCCTTGCATTTTCCTTCTCATATGAAGTTCACGGTGTTTCAAATGGATGTCAAAACTGCTTTTCTGAACGGTCATCTTCAAGAGGAAGTTTATGCTGATCAACCAGAAGGCTTTGTCGATCCCATTCATCCAAACCACATCTACTACTTGGAGAAAGCTTTGTATAGTCAGAAGCAAGCACCGCGTGCATGGTACGAGACCTTAACAAAGTATTTGCTGGACAATGGCTTCTCTCTTGGAACGATTGATATAACGTTATTCATCCGTAAAAACCACGGTCACATTCTCTTGGTTCAAATTTACGTTGATGACATTATTTTTGGTTCCACGTCCCCGGCCTTATGCAAATAATTTGGTGACCTTATGGCCAACAAATTCGAAATGAGCATGCTTGACCAGTTAAATTTCTTCTTGGGATTACAAGTAAAACAATTACCAAATGGGATTTTTATCAGTCAAACAAAGTATGTCAATGATATGCTAAAACGTTTTACAATGACTGCTTTAAAACCAATGACAACCCCAATGAGGACTTTACTGGATACTGATGCTAATGGGGAACCCTTTGACATTACGCTTTATTGAAGCATGGTTGGTTCTTTAATGTATCTGACTGCAAATAGACCAGACATTACACTTGTTGTAACTGTCTGTGCCCGTTTTCAGTCAAACCCTAAGAAATCCCACTCCAAAGCGATTGTTAGGATTTTTCAGTACCTTAAAGGTATACCTAACCTTGGGATCTGGTATCCTCATGGATCCGATTTCGATCTCACTGCTTATACTGATGCGGATCATGGCGGTTGCCATGTTGATAGAAAGAGCTCATCTGGATCAATTCAGATGTTGGGGAATAGGCTAGTTGATTGGTCATCCAAAAAGCTATGTGTCTTTATCAACAGCTGAGTCTGAGTACATTGCTGCAGCTCACTGTTGTTCACAAGTTTTGTAGATGCAAACTCAACTTTTGGACTATGGCTTTAAGATTTCTAAAACCCGAATTTACTGTGATTCACAAAGTGCTATTCGATAAGGACCATGTAGAAAAAGGGGATGTAGAGTTATACTTTGTACCTACCAAAGTGCAATTAGCTGACATGTTCACTAAGCCTTTAGATGAACTTAGGCTAAAGTTTTTGATCAAAGAGATTGGCATGGTAGAGTATAGTGCTTGACATTCCTTAGATCTGTTGGGACTTATACTTGGGATCTTGTGTTTAGGGAGAGTAGATACTTTCTAGGGGGAGCAACTGATTTCTTCTGCTTTTGTTAACATCTTTCAAGGGGGAGCCTTTTAGATCTGTGTTAACTTCCTGGGATTATGTTTCAATGTTTACAAAAGGGGGAGGTAACTCATTGATATCATATTTCAAGGGGGAGTTAATTCATTTTCTTGGAAAAATATCAAAATGGTGATTTATTTTCTTGTATATCACATTTTGAGGGGGAGAAAATGAATAAAAAATTGTTTTTCAAAAGTGAATTTCATAAATTCTTTGTTTATATCTGAAATAATTCACTAAGGCTTGTATACATCTCAGTATGCAACCCGTTTTAACAATTGGTATTACTGAAGATTTGTACTGTGTACATAATTCAAAATTTTCTAAGTGTAAATCTTGTTTTATAAAATTCATAAAAATTGGAAAAGATAAAATCCAAAAAGATGTGAATTTTAAATGAATAAATGCTAATTTTAGCATTATACCGAATCTGACAACCAACAGTACAGATTCGGTAAGTTCAAAATTTTCATAAATTGTCTCAGAAATGTTCTTCATAAAAAATGTGATAGTCTTGAATGATTTTTGATAAAGATTTGTCAAATTTTGAAGTGAATTTGTTTGAATTTGAAAATTGGACTGCATTCGGTATTTAAGGCCCATTCGGTAAAGACCATGTCTTCAAAACATTCGGTATCTATAAATAGCAGGGTCAAAGTCAAACTTTCTCTCACTTTACTCTAATTGCATACCGAATCTGAACTAATCTACTGAGTCTACCTAATCTACCGAATCCATCTCTCTATATCTTCAAATCTTTGGTATATTCTTGGTTTAATCAAATTTAAGTATCACATGTTGTAGATCTGAGATGATTGAACACTTTTAAACCAGAAAATAATGCAAATAACATGATTGTGACACTTAATTTTGAAAAAGTGTTGATTATATCGAATCTGTGTCGATTTTCTTAATTCTAAGATTAAACTCATCTGATTTGGTTAATTAACATAAATTCTTGTCAAATCTATGTTAAATTAGTTGATCTATCAATTGACCGAGTCTGATTACATGTTTAATTGAGTATTTGATGGATTCTGTACATACAGAATGTGTTCTTGCTATTGTACCGAGTCTGTTCAAATGATTAACATGATTTTCTGCTTTGATTAAGTTGTTAATTGATTATGATCATATTTTTGCATGATATAAGACTAAATATGCATGTTTGGGTGATTATGTGTGATTTTTGAAGATACCGAATCTGTTCTTGGCATTATACCGAATCTGTAATTTGGTACTTTCAAAATTTGAAATTTTCAACTTGATAAATCTTACATGCTTTATTTAAGTTTTTGGTATGAAAACTCAAGCTTATTTGGTTACAGAATCTCAAGTTTTCATGACTACCGAATCTGCTTGATTTGTGCTTAAATATGACTAAGTGTTGTTCTGATTCTTTGTGTTATATAATTGGCTTTGCATGATAATTTTGTACTATATGAATGTCATGTTTGTCAATCACTTGTTCATATTTGGAATAAATGATTTTTATAACTTAGAAAAACCATAAAAATTATAAAATTTGAAAAATACAAAGGATTTCAAAGGCAAATAAGAATAGAGATATGTGCTTTATGTTAAATATCTTGCGGTCTTCTATTTCTTATTTATACAGCTAAATGGCGAACAATCACTTCATCAACTCTGAAACTAACATTCCCTGCAATTACTGGACTGCAATACTAGAGAGGCATACACTATGGCCTGCTCTAAGCTCAACTGCCAGTGTGCTTGTAATAGATCTGGAGCTACTGAATAGAACTATTAGGTTTGTGGAAGCTACACAACCTACTGCTGCAAATCCAGAGGGTACACAAGCTCGATTTGAGTTTGAGCTAAGAGGAGTACAAAGGATGAGGAGTATCACAAAAGCTGACTTCAGGAGGATCTTTCAGCTTCCTCTTGTACAGAATGCTCCTGCTTTCCCTGCTACTCAGCAGATGATGTCATCAATCTTTGATCTTGGTTATGTTGGAGCAACCAATGTTCCACCGGCTAAGTTTCAGAAGAAATACTTGCACTCAAGGTGGTATGTGATCTTCTCAATCATCAACAGATGCTTGTTGATGACAAGGAGTAGATCAGATAGCTTGACAGTGCCAATGCTGAGGCTGTTCTACTCATTCACAAGAGTAGAGACTCCTGACTATGCAGAACTTCTATGGGATTTGGTTCAAGCCCAAGTTGATAAGCCAAGGGGTTCATACATCCCTTGTGAAAGGTTTTTCTATATCTTTATCCATGATACTATAAATGCTTGTAGAAATGCAAATATATTTGTACCAGGTACACATGGATTACAGATGAAAAGATTTGGGGAGCTGAAGATGATTACCCCGATGGTATATGATAATCAATTCACTGCGCTGATTCCAAATTGGCTTGTGAGGCTAGCTGCACCCCAAGACGCTCGAATACGTTCATATTTTGAGGTTTTAGGAATACCTCTTCCGAACCCGGTACAACAAGCACAAGTAAAACCTGCCGCGGTTCCAGTCCCAGAGGTTGTAGAGGAACCTGTAGTACAACCACCCGGGCCAGCTAATCCTCCACTTAGGGTGAACCTCAAACGTTCTAGGGAAGCACACCATGCTCAACCCGTGATGATCAGGGAACCTAGATCATCTAGGATTGAACCAACCCTTTCAACAACACCCGAAAAGAGCAGTGACACTGATTCTTCAGCAACTGAATCATCTCCTGAACATTCTCCTAAGAGAACTCGATTTATGCCTGATGAGATGATTCAGACTCCACCAACCCAACGAGTAACTAGATCTAGGACTTCGACACCCATCGTCCGCCAAACAGTTACTCCAACCATTGGTGATACGGACCAAGACCTAGAGCCGATTAGGTCACCCTCACCCATCTCCGTATCACACCCAATAATAACAGTAAGCCCTACGCTAAATAAAGCGCAAGCTTCGGTAGGCAAGAGAGCTAAACGCACGGATGGTAAAAAGACCAATAAGCCCATCCAATCTAAACAGGACTTAATAATAAATGCTACACAGCAAGATACTTCGGCATCTAAGGAAGTAAAGTCTTCCTCTGCAGTAAAGTCTGCGTTGACTCAATCGATTGAGAAAACTCAATCATTAAAGTCCAGAATGGCCGAAGGGGAGCCGAAAAGTCTTGAAAAGGCACCCTGTGTATCGGCTGGAAATCCTCCTGTGCCTCAACGTACAATAGGGCCTCGAGGTCCGGCTTATCTTAATGAGGGAGATCTGTCGCGTCTCATGGAAACGAGTCAACATGACAATCCTTTAGGATATTTATCAGACTTCCAGCAGACTGATCTTTTGGTTCATGAAAGTGATCCATTGGTTCAAATCACTTCTCTTTCGGATTCTGAAACTCACGGTCTGGAGGAAGAGTCATTAACTGAAAGATATGTACCACCTCATGGTATATTAATGATTTCAGGAGTCAAAGATAGCAATATCTCTGCGAGATTTAAACCGACGGGTAGTTCTACTACTTTATCAGTGTCCCATGAGACTAAAGTCATGGAGGCGGATGCTTCAAAAGAAACTTCACCGGCGACAACTCCGGTTGTTGCCCAACCTCCATCAGAAGGGGATATCACGAATCTGACTAATAGTATGTACATCCCTACATATAAGTATAATACCGCACGTATATCCTTACCTGCCCTCACGGCAAATAAAATACTTCCACGAATCTGACTAATAGTATGTACATCCCTACATATAAGTATAATACCGCACGTGGTTACAATGTTGTTTCATCAACTGGGTCACCTTCTCGGATTTTGAATAGATATGGATTAAGATATCTCTCTGAAAATGAGGTGGAGGAACTATATCTTGCTGAGTTTGCTAAACGAACTGATCTTGATGAAATTCGTGAGCCTATGATGATTTATCTTGAGCAAGCAAGGATAGTATATCCTTTATCTCCATGCAAGTCACCTGGACTAATTCACATGCCTGATCATGATGATTTCGATCCCGATAATCTTCATGAGGGGGAGAATAGATAAAGTGGTTATTGGTCCAGTGGTTTTCAACGATCAACTTATGAAACTGGTGCATCTAGTCAACATAAGGATCAAGGTGTTGTTGATATATCTAATTCTGAAAGTGATGAAATTGAGGAAATCCAGTGTGAAAGTTTTCTAGATGAATCGGAAGGTCAGAGAGAGGGTGACTCTGGGATGCTTATGATTATGGATTCAGCTGATCAAGTAGAGAATAAGTCAGCTCAAGAGGACAATTAAAACTTCGATAATATTGAAGATATTTTGAAGGGGTCGTCGAGTGTCGCCAATGAATTCAATGATCATCAATTTGTTAACTTGTCATCTCCAACTGATGAATTTGGGATACACTTTGAAAAGGAGATCTTCTCTAACGACAAGGAAGATACTACGACTCCTCCTGATCTGAATGTTCCATTTCAAATTACAGAGATTGTTCTTGAGCGTGATGCTGATTTTCAACTAGGTGTGGAAGAAGAGAAGATGATTCTTCGTTCACCATTCATTGAACAACAAGCATATAGAATCTATGGTGATTCTGATCTCGTCTTTTGTGCATCAATGAGTGTTCTGGGTGCATGGAAATATCATAAGAATCCGGAATATCTCAAAGCTTATCTGAGTGTTCGCAACAAATTTAAATTGAAGAATCAAGAAAAACTTCAAGAGCAGCGGAATTCAGAGATCAAAAGCATAAATAAGGTTTTGATGATTAATAAGGATGGAGTGAAGATGCCAATGTTTCAGGTAACAAGAATGGATGATGAGGATTATCAGTTCTCTGAAGCAGATTTTGATAAACTGTAGATGGACGACATTATTTTCATCTACAATTACTTGATTGACTTGAATGAATCTGCAACAATTTATCATGCTACTGCGATGAAGGCAGTCTACAGATTTATTCTTGACTCGATGAGATGGATGTCTGTTCATGATTTTCAGATGGGGTTAGAATCTGGACACAAAAAGCTCGGAATCAAACCGCCAAATCAAGTAATCAAAGAGCTAAGATATATGTCCTTACTTGAAGTGAGTGACTGTCCTTATGGGTTTGTGTTTGTCAATTCTCACTATACAAAGATCTTCATCAGAGTCTCAGATTTCAGAAGATACTCAAACGGAACGTTGATGTATGCTTTCAAATACTTGAGATGGATATTGATCAATACCTGCTATTCAACTGAAGATAATGAGATTGTTAAATACATTCTCACAAGATTGAAAAGTCATCTAAAGACAAGAGTGAACATACGAAGATATGAGAATCTCAAGGGATTTAAAACCAAAGTTCACTTCAGAGGAACAAAGTTCCTTTAGATTACTCAATAGGATTATATTGTAAAGTTCACATTTAACACTAAGGGAGAGATTGTTAGGACCCCGAAGTTGTATAGTGTTAATGTGAAATAAGCTTAAATGATGGTTCCTTAGAAGAGGGCTATATAAGGAATCTAAGTAGTCCTAATTAGATAGCCATTGCATTGTAACTGAGTTTTAAAAGCTGTCGAATGTAAATCTTATTGATTCTCTCTCATACCGAGTCTCCTTTACACTTACCGAATCTCATTCTAACTTGTCTTTTCTTCTAATCTCAACATGGTCTGACCTATCACAATCGCATATGTTTCAAATTCGTGATTTATTATAAACTATCTAATGACAAAAATTTAACATACAAGCATGCGAGCACTAGTCAGGGATACACTATTAATATATAAAAGTTAAGTTATGAGTGCTCACATATCAATATTGAGATTCAATATTGTAGGAAAGTACGTAGACGTAACGGAGATGATAAACATTAGATTTGACTTATGAGCATACCCCCGAATAATACCCATAAACTCCATAGCCATAACCCATAATCTCTATAGCTATAACCCCTAATTTCCTTAGCTCTATCCCTCTCGAAAAACCCATTTTGAAAATATGCGAGCAGAACCTCGTCATAGTATTTCATGTATAATACTAATAATACCGCTCCTAATAATACTAATATTATAATAATAAGATTAATGTTAATAATCTTAATATTAATAATAATAAAATTAATAACTATAAATACAAATATAGAGAGATCAGGAGATAAGAGTGTGAAGACACAGCGCAAGAATTCGATTCATTTATAGACTTAATCTCACCAACCCTTCCATACGATCGCTTGGAATTTGAGGGTGGTGGCCATGCGATCGCATGGCACCATGGAACATCTCTCATTTAGTTTAAAACGTGCTGCCGACAGTTTATTTATATTATTATATATATAATATATTTAATTTATATAATTATATTTACGTCCATAGTTAAATTGTAATTTTAGTTCCGATGACTTGTACGTTCACGCTCTACTTATGTCCCAGTTCCGGTTTTTCGAACGCATTTTCGTATGCTTAGAAAACTTGCACTTTTCGTTACGTGACTCGTACCCTTGTCAAAATATAAACTAAAATCATTGATAAATTATGTTACACTAAGTATAACTTATACATTTGAGTGTTTTGATCACTTGCTTCTGTAAATCAACTACTCGTTGTTCATTAAAATATATTTAATAATATATTTAAAATTTAAAATATTATTTAAATCAAAACGTCTTATAATTATATTAATATTACATTGTAAAATATATATGTATATATATATATATATATATATATATATATATATATATATCTTTATTTAGGAATATAATTTATATATATATTTGGAGTATTTATTTATTATAATATTTAGTTTTTCAAAAACTAGTTATATTTATAATTTAAACTCGTTTAAATAATAGAAGTTATTATACTAAATAATGTTTTGAGTAATATGAAAACTAAATAATTAATTTACCAAGGGTCACGAGGCAATCACTGTAAAGTATGCTTTTGAAATTTAAACGGGAACTTTACTAACTCTTGACTAACTTTATTTAATGACACTTTTGTAAGTCATATTTCCAAATATTTCGAATACTGATAAAAAGGACAGATTTCTTAAATCGGAGTGGACCTCCCAACAAAGACTCGTAATCAATGAATCTTGAAAACTCAATCATTTGATATAATCGTTCAATTTTGTCAATAAATATATCAAACATATACGGATACAAATACGTTCATGTAAAGTATTATATGTCTAATACTTCGTTAACATTTTCAAGTTATAATATATATACATATATATATATATATATATATATATATATATATATATATATATATATATATATATATATAATCATATTCATTTATATAATGATTCGTGAATCGTCGGAACTTGGTCGAGGTTAAATGAATGTATGAACACAGTTTAAAATTCTTGAGATTCAATTTAACAAACTTTGCTTATCGTGTCGGAATAATATAAAGGTAAAGTTTAAATTTGGTCGGAAATTTCCGGGTCGTCACAGTACCTACCCGTTAAAGAAATTTCGTCCCTGAAATTTGATCGAGGTTGTCATGGATAACAATAAGAATGTTTTTATGACGAATATGAGTTGATAAATAGAATTTTATCATCATCGAGTAATATGGATAAAACAATCCGTTTATGTGAAGAGTATGAATGAAGCTATCACAAAGGAGTGATATGAGTAAATGCAAGTTCGTCTTAACTGGTGCGTAGTCACGGTTGATTTTCGGAATTCAAGGGATTTAGAGAAATTCTTCGTAATAAGATTTGGTTCTTCGATAATTAAGGAAATTAAGATCCGCTTTGATTAAATGCGATAATCTGTTTTGATTGCCCTGTCGGATATTTTACTATATATCCACCCTCTTCGTTTCCTTATTCCCACAACTCATACTTTCTATTCTTTCTCCCTAAGCTCATACTTTTAAAGCATTCGTCAATATGCTCCATCCGGTTCTAATTCTTGATATACTCCTAACTTTCATATCTGTCATTCTTCTTTTTCATCTACCACCGGAGGATTTTATTTATTTTTACTATTACCTTGGGGTTATGGTAATTTTAATTCTCCCATGCCTTTACGTGGCAATACGTATTGATATGCACGGTTTGTAATTTATGTGTTGTTGTCTAGCTTTATATTTTCTTTTATATTCAAAAGTTCCATACTTTTGTTTCCTCTTCCCGACTTCAAGTCAAGCGATTAATGGTCCAGAATTTATAGGTATGGATTTTGAAATGAACATAGTTAATATTCTAAGAAAGGAATTGTAATGGCACGATCTTGATTTGTCAAATTACTAGAATACCTCAGAAAAGACCGAATCATCAAAAAAAATATTTTCTTGATATGTTTAGAGGTTAAGTAGAATACAAGAGTCGTGTAACATGGCACATGATGACGTTATGATCTGTGAATCATCACGTTCCATTTAAAAACTCATCATGACTTACTGTAATATAATCATGTTGATCAAGTGTCATTATATTATACTAACTCATGCTTCAGTTCCCAATACTACTTCAAAAACATTCATATTTTAAACTCGAAGGTTTCAGACTTTAGAAACTAAAATAGTTTCTTTTATGATGTAACACAGATAGCGCGAAGTGGTAAATGATTTTGGATAACAATAATTATGAAGATATCTTCAGAAACATCGAAGATATTTATAATGAAAGATATGATGATATCTTAGAATATTTAAGATCAGAGGATGATGAAGAATATTATTCATAACGGTTTTAGAGTAAGGAGTAAGGTATTCATTAAAGATTTTAGCAGACACTGAATCATTTGGATTCTTTAAAGGTAGATTTCGTCCTTGTGATTTGTCCACAGCCTCCTTCATGGTTTGCTCAATCCATTTTCCAGTTCCAAACCTCCTCTTTTTCTGAGCTTTGCCAACGCACTTATTCTTTTATCATCAAACTTTTGATTATTAAGGTCGTTTACAGTGTTTGCTGCTTCGTCGGCATTTTTTCAAAATTCGGAGAACTAGTTCGCAGTTTAGGGTGTTTTTCAGAAACTTCACATTCGAAGTCTGTAAGTCTTGGAGGTAGACGTTATATGTATATATATAACTGTTGTACTTGATAGAGTTTCAATGAATAAGTATCGTGATTTTTTGGAGAGGCTTAAAGATCAATGAAGTTGTTGATAAGTTTACTACTAATGTGGCGAGAAATGAAAGGTTCCCCGGTAACAATGATGAAGGGGTAATCGTTATAATAAGACTTATTCGAATGAACAATTGAAGGTGATTTGCTGGAGCTGTGACAAAACTGTCTATTTTGAAAAGAGATTGAAAACTTATTTTAGTTAATAAATGCCAAAGGGTCTGACACGGATACGTGTTAAACTATGACTTTGGTTTCGAGGGTTTTTCAGGTACATAACTGTGGGTAACATGTGGTTGGATCATCATCTCGATTGTTCATTATTTGAAGTGTCTTTAGGAATTTAGAAGGGTTTGAACACAGATTGTAATCGTTAATATATCTATGATGTTCTAGAATTTTTGAATGATACGAATATTTTTCTGGGTTTTATGAATAGAAGTGATGTTCTATCACAGTTTTGAAGTCAACGTATAGTTTTGAAAGATGTAGGAATCTAAGAGTGATGATACCGGTTATATCTCGAATTGAATTCTGAGATTTCAAAATCGGAATATGTAATTGGATTTGAATGAGTATGGTTGTTTTTGATTTCCATGAAAGAATGTATATCGTTGTGAAGGTAATAAGTATAGTTGTTGATTACTGAATCAGATTCGAAGAATGTAACATATTAATTGTGAATTTATATATATCTTGGGTATTACCTACCCGTTTAAAAAAAAAATTCACAATTATTATTTTATACAAAAGAATTTTATTACAGTCTTTATGAAAATATATATGTGTATATTTTCTTCAGATGTGACATAGATTTAATGAGTTAATATTAAATTAAACTCATTTGATTTACGGTTGAAACTAGAATTGAATAATCCCTAAAACTTTAGAAATTACATAACTTTTACGGAGTATTTCTTCAATGTAATTATGAATCAATACTTCGTTATTTGTTGATGCATGATGTTGGTGTTTCGTGGAATTCTTGTGAACTTCACAAGGTACGAATGATGTTGTCTGAAAAGTTTCGAGTACATCGATGATGAAAGTGTAAAATCAAACATATATTTGAATAATACACTTGATTTATTATGAAATGGAATTCATTGAATTGAAACAGAGATTGTAGTTAACGATGGTTAAGTTATTAACGAAGGATGTACATCATAGCATATTGGTAACATGAATTATCCGAGTATCTACTCTTTAAAATTCACGCGTAATAGCTTAGTACGAAAAGATTTATTGTGGTTTCAAAACTTATATATATATAAGATATACATATAAATCCTTCAGTGGGAATGAGTTAATACTTTATAACTCGTTGATATGACATACTTGTTGTTGATTTGTGATGATATCTGTAGTGATTATAGAGTTGACAGAGCTTGTGATGTTGTAGATGCTGCTGGTGCTGGTGATGCTATCAGTACTGCTAGTACTGGTGATGCTAACGGTATTGCTGCTGGTAGAATGAATCTAGCTTGTAAATCGTGCACCATTTCGGTCAGGGTTTCTACTCTACTGTCTCTGTTCACTCATCTGATTTGTAATCAGAATCAGAATAATCTCTAAGATTTTGGAGATTACATAATCACTGCAAAATGTTTCTCCAATGAAGTTATAGATTAATACTTCATCAGTTATTGTTGTTGGCACTCCTTGTTATGGTGAATGTGATGTTGATGCTCGAGGTAAAAATTGTGATGTTGAGGTGTGGGATGTGGATGTTGCTTTTGGTGGTGGTGATGGTACTGTTGGTGTTGCTGATGGTGGTACTGTTACTGCCAGTGCTGCTGCTGGTGCTTGTAACATTTGCACTATATTCTCCAAAGTCACTACCCGAGCACGAAGCTCGTTGACTTCTTCTATTACACCAGGATGATTGGCGGTTCGGACGAGCGGATGAATAAGATCTAGAATTTGAGATAATATGTAGTCGTGATGAGACACTCTGGAAATGAGAGAGAAAATTGTGTCTCAGACAGGTTCGTCAGTAAGTGCTTCAAGTTCTTTGTGAAAGGACCCGTCCTAATCCATCTGGACGAATACATTACATTTGGTAACATCGCGAGGTACTTGACCTCTATATGATACATTTTACAAACATTGCATTCGTTTTTAAAAGACAAAACTTTCATTACATCAAAAGTTGACGGCATGCATACCATTTCATAATATATCCAACTATAATTGACTTAATAATAATCTTGATGAACTCAACGACTCGAATACGACGTCTTTTGAAATATGTCATGAATGACTCCAAGTAATATCTCTAAAATGAGCAAATGCACAGCGGAAGATTTCTTTCAAACCTGAGAATAAACATGCTTTAAAGTGTCAACCAAAAGGTTGGTAAGTTCATTAGTTTATCATAAACATTCATTTCCATCATTTTAATAGACCACAAGATTTTCATTTCTCATAAATATACGTCCCATGCATAGAGACAAAAATATCATTCATATGGATTGAACACCTAGTAACCGACATTAACAAGATGCATATAAGAATATCCCCTATCATTCCGGGACATCCATCGGACATGATAAAACAACATCGAAGTACTAAAGCATCCGCTACAACGGATGGGGTTCGTTAGGCCCAATAGATCTATCTTTAGGATTCGCGTCAATTAGTAGGCTGGTTTACTAATTCTTAGGTTACTAAGTAAAAAGGGGCATATTCGGCTTCAATCATTCAACCATATAATATAGTTTCGATTACTTGTGTCTATTTTGTAAAACAGTTATAAAAGCAGCGCATGTATTCTCAGTCCCAAAAATATATATTGCAAAAGCATTTAGAAAAGAGCAAATGAAACTCACAATACTGTATTTTGTAGTAAAAATACATATGACGACTTTGAACAATGCAGGGTTTGCCTTGGATTCACGAACCTATATCATTCATATATGTATTAAAACATATAATCGTAATCGCACAAATTTATATATATTATTAATAATAATCATACTTGTTATATTATTATGTTATATAGATAAATTTAATATATTAAGTTTATATATTTTATATAACTAATTTTCATTATAACCTATTTATAATACTATTTTATATTAAGGTTTATATATAAAAAAAATATATTTATATATTAATTGATATATTTTATATATATAGTTTAGTTATTATTATAACAAAAATATAATGATATTTAATATTAATATTATTGTAATGCATTTTTATATAAAAATATCTATTTGTAATATTACTAAAATGATAAGAAGGATAATGGTAATGATAGTAATAATAATAAAAATGATAATGTTGATTTTAATAATGATAAATATAATAACTGTACTAATTTTGATAAAAAAAAATGATAGTTTTACAAAAATAATAACTTTGATAATTTTTAATTACAATGATATTTTATTTTAATAATAAAATGATAATAATAATAACCTTGTTAATAATAATAAGTTTCACAATAAACTTCGTGTTGAATTTCTAAACTTATAGTTACAGTTTCTATAACTCAAATTCACAATCATATACATAATTGTACATGTATTCATGTAGTTTATAACCAGTTTCCGAATTTTACTATAACAACTTTTATCACTAACTTCATAGTTGTTCCTAATATGTTTGTAATCATAATAATTAATAATAGCAATAATAATACAATAATAATAATACTAATAATAATAATAGTGTTAATAACAATAACAATAATATTAATAGCAATAATAATAATAATAATAATAATAATAATAATAATAATAATAATAATAATAATAATAATAATAATAATAATAATAATAATAATAATAATAAATGTTAAGGAAACTACCTCTTAAATCGGCCCAAAAAAAATATAGTGACCTTGCCAAGGCTCGAACCCGAGACCTTTAGCTCACCCGCTAACTTTCTAAACCGTTCTGCCACTTTTGCTTTTTTGATAATAATCCCTACCCATATTAATTTATCTCGCTTATTATGTTTCACATTTCTTCTTCATCTTTTTTAAAGATTAATCGACCAGAGAACCAAAAACCAATTATCAATTTATTAACTAATTAGTTTTAGGCCTATCCAGACGAAGTATAATCATTGTTTTAAAGTGAGTAGAATTTACAGAAGAAGAAAAGAACCGAAAAAAAATAAGAAAAATAAAGTTGTTACTCGTTAATAACTAAATTCCAATTTTCGATTTCAAGGCTGATTTACCTCATACTTACAACATGAAACATGTTTTAAATCGGTAATAGAAACTTTATAGATCGTTAATTTCTCCAATAACTCAAAAACGCATCGAATTTTACCAATCATAGATCGCTTGACTTTTTGCAATATAATTTTGACTCAAAAATTAGACCTCACCGTAAGGAATTGACATTTGAAACTTTGAAGATAGTTTAAATAAGGGATTACTGATATGACTACATTTTTAGTTTTTGAAAAATTGTTTAGAATTCAAGTTTTTGATAAAAAGATAGCGTACAGAGGAAACGAATTTGTTTCTTCATTTTTTCTGTTTAATCCCTCAAATAATAGTAGCTAATAATAGTGTATAATTGATAATGATAGTGAAAGATCAATGATTTAATGCAGAGAACACGAGATGATCGATTTGGTTTTATGTAGGGTTGATGGGGTTGTCGACATGGAGTCACGAGCAGGACAAATTAATCAGAAAAAAAAACAAAACTGATAATGATATAAAATACGCGTACTAATCTGTTATTAAGTTTTATATTTAATTTAATGTTAATAATTAATGATGTACAATAATAATAATAATACTATATATAGTATTAATAATAATAATAATAATAATATCTAAATAATAAAAATGATATCAATAATAGTGATTTTTACTAATAATAATAAAAATGGCAATTTTTGAAAATATTAATAATTAATAATTTATTTATATCATAATTAGTTTATAGTTTCAATCTTTCTTATAATGATATTAAAAAAATATCTTTAATATGATAACCCTAACATTATTAGGATTTTATTAATTACAATTATAACAGTAATAATATAAATACAACTAATATTGATATTAGTGTTAATAATAATAATAATGAACGCACTAATAATGTTATTATGACAACTATATTCTTAACTTTTTGTTACATATATTGTTATTACAATTTTATTAATTATGTAAATATATTTTGTATGATATCACTCATTTAAATATTTAATATTTATACCATTTATATATATTACAATATACATATAATAATATTTATGCATATAATTCATATACATATATTTTCAAATTACTATATCTATAGTTATGTTTTATTTATCAAATTTTATTACTTAAATAAATTTATTATATTTATATATTGAAACAAATAGACTCAAAGTTTACATTTAATACTTTGTTATCATTAACAGATTATGTTTCAATATATATATATATATATATATATATATATATATATATATATATATATATATATATATATATATATATATATATATATATATATATATATATACATTTAATATACTTTCTATAATTAAATAAACAGTTTTAACTAATCTTAAGTTATCTTTCATGGTAATTAAATCACATAATAGTTTAATTTATAATATATACTTATTTTCATATATAATTATTTATATATAAATTCCTATTTTCATTTTTAAAGGTTCGTGAATCGTCGGATAAATAGTCAAAGGGTAATTGAATACATGAACACAGTTTCAAAATTTTTGAGACTTCTACATTACAGACTTTGCTTATCATGTCGAAAACATTAAATCATATAAAGATTAAGTTTAAATTTGGTCGGAAATTCCCGGGTCGTCACACTTCGCCAAGAGGGCAATGTGGTGGATGGAAGGGATCACCTTCTTCTTGTCTCCAATGATTTAGTAGACTACGAACCTATCCCCAATTCATCCAGAATAGATGATGGCTAATTGGTTGATCCATTCCGGTCACACTGCTGTCGGAGCTTGAGTGAAACTCCATATCGGAATCCGAGGGACTTGAACTAGTGGCGAATTCCATTTCGTACAATTGAACAAAGGATTTTTCGATATGAACTAATTTCTGGCTATCGGATGGTATTCTAATTAAATAGAATATCTATATATATAAAACAAAAGATTTCGTAGATTACGGAGGAATTTACGGAATATGTCAGACAAAGTTTATAGTAACAGATACGCTAAGATATGAATTAGCAGATACGCTAAGATATGAATTTTGTCTATACACTATTTATGCAATCAATGCAGTAAGATGTGTCTAGACTAAGAATGATAAGCATGTAATTTTCGACAAGAATGATAAGCAAAAACTTTTTTACATGCAGACACGGTCGAAGTCCAGACTCACTAATGCATCCTAACAACTATCGGTTAGACACACTAATGCAAGACCTGGTTCGCTAAGACCACTGCTCTGATACCACATGATACGACCCGTCCTAATCCATAAGGACGAATACAATAACATATGATTACATTGCGAGGTATTTGACCTCTAAAGGATACATTTTACAAACATTGCATTCGTTTTCAAAAGACAAGCTCTCATTACACGAAAGTTGACAGGCATGCATACTATCTCATAATATATCAAAACTATGAATGACTTATTATCAATCTTGATGAACTCAACGACTCGAATGCAACGTCTTTTGAAATATGCCATGAATGACTCGAAGTAATATCTTTAAAATACACAGCGGAAGATTTCCTTAATACCTGAGAATAAACATGCTTTAAAGTGTCAACCAAAAGGTTGGTGAGTTCATTAGTTTATCATCAACAATCATTTCCATAGTTTTAATAAACCACAAGATACTTATATTTCGAAAACAATCTGTGCAGGTCTGCTCACTGCTGTAAAAAAAAAGCATTCATATGAAGAACACCAGAAATTTACAAAACAATCTCACCAACGGTAGCTAATGCATCGTGCAATGCAAAAATTTCTCACCGATAGTAGCTAATAAATCGAACCATTTAGGTAGCTAATGCATCGTGCAATGCAAAAATTTCTCACCGATGGTCGATAATCTTTATAGAAATCGAACCTCTGAATCCAAATAATTCTATCATAGAATGCAGTTTTTAGTACTTTTGTCTATTTCGTCAAACATTTATAAAAGCAGTTCATGTATTCTCAGTTCAAAAATATATCTCAAAAGTATTTAATAAAACAGTTATAAAAACAACGCATGTATTCTCAGTCCCAAAAATGTAAAGAGTAAAAAGGAATCAAATGAACTCACAATACAATATTTCGTAGTAATTATGCATATGATGGCATTGAACAAGTGCAAGGTTGGCATCGGATTCACGAACCTATATTAGTGTGTGTGTGTGTGTGTGTGTGTGTATATATATATGTGTATATATATATATATATATATATATATATATATATATATATATATATATATTGGTCAATATCTGTCTAACAATTTAGGTCAGGTCATAGTGTATCACAATCCTAATGCTCGAGATTATCATGCAAAAGTTAACAAAAGTCAATTTGACCCAAGATGATTTACAAAATCTATACATGTTTATTATATAACTTAAATAGTCATTTTATATATATAAATATATTTATTAGATTTTGCTAGGGTAAATAATACAAGTCATTTATTAATAAAGATTTACATTAAAATTTTATATATGATAAAAATATACTTTTATATATCTTAAGTAATAAAATTTATAAAGTTCATTTAATATCATAAAAATATAGTGGTATGTATTATTATATTACGGGTGGTAAAAATATCTTTGTATCACATATTTATTTGATAAGATAATAATGATAATAATAATAAAAGTTGTATTATTTTGTAATAATAATGATAATTATTATTATTCTACTAATAATAATAACAATATTTATATTTACTAATGATGATATTAATTATGATAAAATGATAATTCTAATCATGATAATTTTAATAATAACGATACTTTTTAATAATAATATTTTTTTATAACAATAATAATTCTAAAAAAATGATAATTTTTATTACTAATACTAAAATAATAATAGTAATGATATTTAATAATAAAAATGATATTTCTATTAAAATCATAATTTTAATAAAAATGATAGTTTTAATATTAATGATACTTTTAATAATAATAACGATAAAAATAATAAAATAATAGTTTTGATAAAAATAGTAATTATTTTAATAATAATAATAATAATAATAATAATAATAATAATAATATTGATTATTAGATAATAATATTGATTATTAGATAATAATAATAATAATGACAATAATAACGACGATAACGATACCGATAACGCTACGATAACAATAACGATAACGATGACAATAACGATAACGATAACGATAACGATAATAATAATCATTTTAACAATAATACTTAAAATTATAGATAATTCAATTGACTATAACTTCTAATATGTTCATCGAAATCATACGCTTTCTAAATGAAAAGTTATTAATTTTTCACCAGCTTTCCAACGACATGCATATCATATACGTTATTTCAATCGCATATGTTTCAAATTCGTGATTTATTATAAACTATCTAATGACAAAAATTTAACATACAAGCATGCATAGTCATATATACTCGAGCACTAGTCAGGGATACACTATTAATATATAAAAGTTAAGTTATGAATGCTCACGTATCAATATTGAGATTCAATATTGCAGGAAAGTACGTAGACGCAACGGAGATGATAAACACTAGATTTGACTCACGAGCATACCCCCGAATAATACCCATAAACTCCATAGCCATAACCCATAATCTCTATAGCTATAACCCCTAATTTCCTTAGCTATATCCCTCTCGAAAAACCCATTTTGAAAATATGCGAGCAAAACCTCGTCGTAGTATTTCATGTATAATACTAATAATACCGCTCCTAATAATACTAATATTATAATAATAAGATTAATGTTAATAATCTTAATATTAATAATAATAATATTAATAATTATAAATATAAATATAGAGAGATCAGGAGATAAGAGTGTGAAGACACAGCGCGAGAATTCGATTCATTTATAGACTTAATCTCACCAACCCTTCCATGCGATTGCATGGAATTTGAGGATGGTGGCCATGCAATCGCATGGCACCATGGAACATCTCTCATTCTGTTTAAAACATGATACCGACAGTTTATTTATATTATTATATATATAATATATTTAATTTATATAATTAATTATATATTATATTATATTTACGTCCATAGTTAAATTGTAATTTTAGTTCCGATGACTTGTACGTTCACGCTCTACTTATGTCTCAGTTCTAGTTTTTCGAACGCATTTTCGTATGCTTAGAAAACTTGCACTTTTCGTTACGTGACTCGTACCCTTGTCAAAATATAAACTAAAATCATTGATAAATTATGTTACACTAAGTATAACTTATACATTTGAGTGTTTTGATCACTTGCTTCTGTAAATCAACTACTCGTTGTTCATTAAAATATATTTAATAATATATTTAAAATTTAAAATATTATTTAAATCAAAACGTCTTATAATTATATTAATATTACATTGTAAAATATATATGTATATATGTATATATATATATATATATATATATATATATATATATATATATATATATATATATATATATATATATATATCTTTATTTAGGAATATAATTTATATATATATTTGGAGTATTTATTTATTATAATATTTAGTTTTTCAAAAACTAGTTATATTTATAATTTAAACTCGTTTAAATAATAGAAGTTATTATATCAAATAATGTTTTGAGTAATATGAAAACTAAATAATTAATTTACCAAGGGTCACGAAGCAATCACTGTAAAGTATGCTTTTGAAATTTAAACGAGAATCTTTACTAACTCTTGACTAACTTTGTTTAATGACACTTTTGTAAGTCATATTTCCAAATATTCCGAATACTGATAAAAAGGACAGATTTCTTAAATCGGAGTGGACCTCTCAACAGAGACTCGTAATCAATGAATCTTGATAACTCAATCATTTGATATAATCGTTCAATTTCGTCGCTAAATATATCAAACATATACGGATACAAATACGTTCATGTAAAGTATTACATGTCTAATACTTCGTTAACATTTTCAAGTTATAATATATATACATATATATATAATCATATTCATTTATATAATGATTCGTGAATCGTCAGAACTTGGTCGAGGTTAAATGAATGTATGAACACCATTTAAAATTCTTGAGATTCAACTTAACAAACTTTGCTTATCGTGTCGGAATAATATAAAGATAAAGTTTAAATTTGGTCGAAAATTTTCGGGTCGTCACATCGGTTCACCGGTGCCGGTCATAATATTGTTATAAATCGACTACTCATTCGGATGAGACATTGTTTGTGTTTGATTTTGATGAAGTGTTTTTGAATTATGTTTGAGTTGTGTTTGTGTTTGAGTTGTGAATATGTAGTGTATATTTATTATGTATATATGTATTTATAAACTGAGAAATTAAAAAAAAATACCGTTGCCATGTATGTGGTGGAAAGGGGTACACGTCGACAATTACACACGAACACGTGACCAGAACTTGTGTGCTGAGATGTAGTACGTGGCAGTTTCAACCCCCCAACACACCGCGCTAACCCGTGTTGGGTGGTTTGTTGGGTCCATTTTGGGTGCAGCTCGTACACGTTACAAATGGTCTAAACGCTTTACTCATTCGTTTCATAATTGACCCTTGATGTTTTTCTTATTGAGTTCGAACAATTTCTTAACGGACTACCAAGATTTGAGAACGAACCTCATCGGATGAGCAACGTGGATAAGCGGCGTCGGTCGAACCTTCATTTTTACGACTTTTTCGACTAGCTAGTCTACCAGGTAGATGACGGATCGGGTCATCCTCAAATTATTCTGTTTGATTCAGGTTTAGATCAACCCTTAAAGGTTCCTCGTCTCGCAAAATGATCGGTGGTTCTGGTAGTTGACATTTTCGATTGTTCATTATGCCATCCGGCATATTAAATTCTGGACACTCCCGAAGTATCTTCCATGCTTCATCGTGTGTAAAACTGACACCCTAACGTGATCGATATTCTGCACTCGCAGCTTCAATGACATCCGAGTAATTAGCTGTACTTCGCCATTATTTTTTGATTTTTTTGTAAAGTGCAATAAAAGTTTGACTTCTTTTGCTATTCCCCCCATTTGCCAGTTATTTGATCGTTGTTCCTTTTCCGATCAGCAGCATGATTATAGTTGGCTACAACCATATTCCAAAACGATTCATGAGTTTGCGAGTTTTCGATATGCGGGTTTTCCATAACATCGAGCCGATGTTCCGCCAAAAATTTTTCTTCTTCCGGAGTCCAAAGCATAAGTTGACATCTGTGACGACCCGGAAATTTCTGACCAAATTTAAACTTCATCTTTAAATGATTTAATGTTTTCGACACGATAAGCAAAGTCTGTAAAACCGAATCTCAAAATTTTTGAACTATTCAAGTACCCTTCGGTTGTTCTCAACGATTCACAAACCATTATATGTAAATAGATACATATATATACTATAACTTGAAAACGTAACAAAATTTTAATTGTTTAATACCGTACATTAAACTTATTGGTTTAAATATTTATTTGAATATATATGATAAGTTGGAATATTAATTGTATGAATAACTTGCGACGTATATTTAAAACGTGTTTATGAATGTTGAAAATATATATTAACTTGGTCATAAAACGATTTGTTATTATATATATATATATATCAACAAATAGCGAGACAATGATTTATAGAAGTAAATGACCAAAACACTCGAAAGTTTAAGATACACTTTGAATGATATAGTTTATTGATAATTTAAGACTATATTTTGACAAAGGTACGAGTCACAAAACGTAAATTGCGAGTTTTCTAAGCGTACGAAAATGCGTTCGAGAAACCGGAACCGGGACATAAGTCGAGTGACAAGGTACAAGTCATCGAAACGAAAATTACAAGTCAACTATGCATGTGAATTTAATATAATATATAATTAATTATATAAATTAAATATATTATATATATTATATAAAATTATGTCGACAAACAAAAAGTTAAAAGTTTGTGAGCTGGATCAGAGGGCCATGCGATCGCATGGCCTTGAAGCACAAATCCCATGCGATCGCATGGGGTACTTTTTCAGAAAAGGTTCTATAAATTGATCGAGTTTGAGTTCAGTTTTTACACATTTTCATCTATCCATCCATCCTCACTCCATATGCATTATATTTATTTATTATATTATTATTATTATTATTATTATTATTATTATTATTATTATTATTATTATTATTATTATTAATATTAAGATTAATATTATTATTAATCTTATTAATATTAGTATTATTAATTAGTATTATACATAAAATACTATGACGGAGTGCCGTTCGAGTAATTTAAAAACAAGTTTTACGAGCGGGATAGAGCTAAGGAAAATATGGGTTATAGCTATGGAGGTTATGGGTAATATTCATGGGTACTGTTCGCAAGTCAAACCTAGTGTTTATCATCTCCGTTGTGTCTACGTACTTTTCTACAATATTGAATCTCAATATTGATACGTAAGCACTCATATTTTATCTTTTATATATTAATTGTGTATCCATGTCTAGTGCTCGAGTATATATATTTAAGCATGCTTGTATGCTGAATTTCGTCGTTAAACAGTTTATAATGAATCACAAATTAAATACATATATTACTGGTAAAAGGTATATGATATACATGTTTTTGGAAAGCTGGCGAAAAATCAATAACTTTTCATTTAGATATCGAATAGTTTCGATGAACGGATTAAAAGATATGATCAACTAATTATGATTGACGTTAATTAAAATTGCTTTTGAATCTGCAATTAATATTTAAACAACTTGTTTTTAAGATTGATAATTTGAATTTTTGAATATTACCAACCGAGTAAATGAATCCTTATATAAGGTACGTCTCGTTTTGTTGAACTATTGTCAAAATTGACTTTTTGAAACGACTTTGGATAACTTTTGTACGTCGATCTCGAGCATTAGGATTGTGATACACTATGACCCAACCTAGTTTGTTAGACATGTATTGACCAACATATATTCTCTAGGTTGAGATCTACGGTTAATCTTGGATTCCAAGTTACGGTCACTTTTTGATGAATGACCTTATGTTCTGCTAAGGTGAGTTTCATTTGCTCCCTTTTTAATTGCTTTTGCAATATATATTTTTGGGCTGAGAATACATGCAATTTATTTTAAACGCAATGGATACAAGTACATACTAAATTCTACACCGAGTTTGAACCAAAAATCCCTTAGCTTTGGTAACTAGTAACTGCCGGTTATAAGAACTGGTGGGCACGAGTAGTTGTATATGGATCCATAGGGCTTGACATCCCCGTCTGTTCCAGGTATAGAAAACCTAGCCTGAACTATAAAACAGACGTATGCTATTTGAGTTTAGTATACGTTGGTTTGCGTGTATTGTACATGTTGGTTGCATGTATGTTAAAACAGGGGTACTTATTATAATGTTAAAGCTTAGTTACCAGGGTGCTCAATCTTGTAGAATATTTTGATAAACGTTTCTGGATGAAACAACTGAAAACTTGTGATTCACTTTTATATACAGATTATGCGTAATATTAAAACTATGAACTCACTAACCTTTGTGTTGACACTTGTTAGCATGTTTATTCTCAGGTTCCCTAGAAATCTTCCGCTGTTTGCTTATATGTTAGACAAGCTATGTGCATGGAGTCTTACATGGCATATTTTTCAAGGAAACGTTGCATTCACCAAATCATCACCATGTATCTTATTTTGACTGCATTGTCAACGGAAGTACTGTTGTAAACTATTATTTATGGTGATTGTCTATATGTAGAAATCATCAGATGTCAAAAACCTTTGATTTAAATATTCATTTATGGTGTGCCTTTTCAAAAGAATGCAATGTTTACAAAACGTATCATATAGAGGTCAAATACCTCGCAATGAAATCGATGAATGACGTGTTCGTCCATATGGATTTGGAGCGATCGTCACAGTTGGTATCAGAGCGTTGGTCCTAGTGAACCAGGTCTTGCATGAGTGTGTCTAACTGATAATTGTTAGGATACATTAGTAAGTCTGGACTTCGACTGTGTCTGCATGTCAAAAGTTTTACTTATCATTTCTTATCGAAAATTACCTGTCTATCATCTTAAGTCTAAACGCGTCTTATTGCATTGATTGCATAGATAGTGTATAGACCAAATTTCATATCTTAGCATATCTGTTACTGTCAACTTTACCTGACAGCTTTCGAAAATTTCTCCGTAATTTGCGGGATCCTTTGTACTATATATTGGTATTCTATGTAATTAGAATATCATCCGATACCCAAAAATCATTTCATACCAAAAATCCTTTATCTAATCGTGTAAGATGAATCACGTATCTAGTTCAAATTCCTTAAACTCCGACAGCTATTCTGATATGGATATTCACCTGAATTCCGAAGACAGTGTAACCGGAATGGATCAACCAATTAGCCATCATCTATTCTAGATGAATTGGGGATGGGTTCGTAGTCTATTTAATTATTGGAGACAAGAAGAAGATGATCCATTCCATCCACCACATTGCCCTCTTGGCGAAGAACCTGAAGCACTTACTTGCGAACCTGTTCGTAATACCATTTTCTCTCTCATCTCCAGAATATCTCGTCATGATCATATACTCTCTCAAATTCTGGATCTTATTCATCCGCTCGTCCGAACCGCCAATCATCCCGGTGTAGTAGAAGAAGTCAACGAGCTTCGCGCTCGGGTAGTGGTTTTGGAGAATATGGTGCAAAGGTTACAAGCACCAGCAGAATCACCGGCATCAACAGTACCACCGACAACAACACCAACAGTACCATTACCACCACCAACAACATCCGCACCACAAGCCTCAACATCACAATATGTACCTTGAACATCAATGTCATACGCATCGTAGTTACCAAGAAATACCAGCAACAATAATCGATGAAGTATTAACTCATTTTCCCTGAAGAAATTTTATGTATATTTAATATATATGAAATTTGAAATCAAAATAAATCTTTTCGTACTAAGCTATTACGCGTGAATCTTAACTGGTAGGTACTACTTGGTTAGTTCATATTACTAATATGCAATGATGTACATCCTTCCTTAACAACTTAACCATTGTTAACTACAATCTCTGTTTCAACTTAATGAATTCCATTTCATAATAAACCAAGTGTATTATTCAATTACATAATTGATTTTACATTTTCATTTTCGATGTACTCAAAACATTCCAGAAAACATCATCTGTGCCTTGTAAGGTTCACAAAAAAAAATTCCATGAGCATCAACATCCTTCACCGAGGAATAAGAATAAATAATGAAGTATTGATTACATTAGCAAAATACTCCGCAAAGATGATGTAATCATTAATGTTTTAGAGATTAATCATTTCTAAGTCAAGCCAAAAATTAAATGAGCTTAATATGATATTAACTCATTAAATCTGTGTTACATCTGAAGAAAATATACATACATATATTTTCATAAAGACGGTAATAAAAATTCTTTTGTACAAAGTATTAATTGTGAAATCTTTAACGGGTAGGTAATACCCGGGAAATATATAAGTTCGCAATTAATATGTTACACTGTACATTCTTCAACTTTGATTCAAAAATTATTAACAATGCTCACAACAATATACAATCATTTTCATACAAATTCAATTACATATTCTGATATTGACGGATCATAATCCAAGTCATAACTCTGAACCGGTGTCATCATTCTTAGATCTCTACATCTTTCAAAGCTATACTTTGACTTTAAATCTGTGCAAGATCCATTAGCATTGTTTTTACCGAAAATAACCTTGCAATTCCTTTTCAAAAGTATCCAGTATTATCAACCGTTCAACCAATCAACGACGACCTTTCAGACTTGTAACTTGGGCATATACGTTTTTGTTACTGGGGAACATTTCATGTTCCACCACATTAACAGTAAATGTACCAGCAAATTCATTAATCTGTGACTTAAAGTCTCTCCGAAAAACCATTATAATTGTTCATTCAAAACCCTATCATGTACTCATCCACATCTTGTAACGATAATTGCCATACCAACTACCGGGAATTAGCAATCAGTATTTTGAATTTCGCAGCAATTCTACGCCAACAGTTATATATATACATATAATGTCTATCTCCTAGACTTATTTACTTCGAAGGTGAAGTTTCTGAAAAACACCCAAACTGCAAAACTAGTTCTCTGACTTTTGGAAAAATGCTGATGAAGCAGCAAAAACTGTAAACGACCTTAACAGTCAAAAGTTTGATGATAAAGAATAGTATGGTGGTAAAGCTGAGAAAAAGAGAAGGTTTGAAACTGGAAAATGGATTGAGCAAACCATGAAGGAGGCTGTGGACAAATCACAAGGATGAAATCTACCTTCAAAGGATCCAAATAATTCAGTGTCTGCTAAAATCGTTAGCAAACACCTTACTCCTCATTCTAAACCTTCCCAGACAGATTTTCCGCATCATCCTCTGATATTAGAAATTCTAAGATATCATCGTATCTTTCATTATAAATATCCTCGATATTTCTGGAGATATCTTCATAACTATTCTTATCTGAAATCATTCATATCTTCGCGCTATCTGTATTACATCATAAAAGAAACTATTTTAGTTTCTAAATTCTGAAACCTTCAAGTTTAAAATATGAATGTTTTGAAGTAGTGTTGGGAACTGAAGCATGAATTAGTATAATATAATAACACTTGATCAACGTGATTATATTACAGTAAGTCATGCTGAGATTCTAATGGAACGTGATAAAGGTTCACAGATCCCACCCTCATCATGAACCATGTTATATAACTCTTTCATTCCATATAATCTCTAAGTATATCAAGAAAATATATTTCTTGATGATTCGGTCTTTTCCGGATATTCTGGTAATTTGACAAATCAAGATCATGCCATTATAATTCCCTTCTTAGAACATTAACTATGTTCATCCAAAACTCCATACCTACGAATTCTGGACCATTATTCGCTTGACTTGAAGGCGGGAAGAGAGAACGAAAGCATGAAGCTTCGAAATATAAAGGAGAATATAATCCAGATAACAAACCCGAAATTTACAAACCATGTATATCAATGCGTATAGCAATATAAAGACACGGGAGAACTAAAAACACTATAAAGCTAAGAGTATAGTAAAAGTGAATAGATTCCTCTGGCGGCAGATGAAAAAGAAGAATGATAAATATGAAAGTTAGGAGTATATCAAGAATCAGAACTGGATGAAGCATTTTCACAATCTATTAAGAAGTATTAAATAAGGAAGAAGATTATAGGAGTGATGAAAACAAATGAAATGGAAGAGGTCAATTTATAGCGAAATATCAGACATAGCAATCGTGGCAGATTACGCATTTAATCAAAGAAAATCCTAATTTCTGCAAATTTCGAAGAATCAAATCTTATTTAGATTATGAAGATTTTTTATTCCTTAAATTCCGAAAATCAATCGTAACTACGTCAAAAGCTAAGACGAATCTCTATTCTTTCATTTCACTCTTTTACGATAACTTCTCTCATACGCTTCGAGAAATCGAATTGTTTTATCCATATAATTCAACGGTGATAAAATTCTATTTATCAACTCATATTCGTCATGAAAACATTTCTATTGTTAGCCATGACGACCTCACTTAAATTTCGAGACGAAATTTCTTTAACGGGTAGGTACTGTGATGACCCGGAAATTTCTGACCAAATTTAAACTTTATCTTTAAATGATTTAATGTTTTTGACACGATAAGCAAAGTCTGTAAAACCGAATCTCAAAATTTTTGAACTATTCAAGTACCCTTCGGTTGTTCTCAACGATTCACAAACCATTATATGTAAATAGATACATATATATACTATAACTTGAAAACGTAACAAAATTTTAATTGTTTAATACCGTACATTAAACTTATTGGTTTAAATATTTATTTGAATATATATGATAAGTTGGAATATTAATTGTATGAATAACTTGCGACGTATATTTAAAACGTGTTTATGAATGTTGAAAATATATATTAACTTGGTCATAAAATGATTTGTTATTATATATATATCAACAAATAGCGAGACAATGATTTATAGAAGTAAATGACCAAAACACTCGAAAGTTTAAGATACACTTTGAATGATATAGTTTATTGATAATTTAAGACTATATTTTGACAAAGGTGCGAGTCACAAAACGTAAATTGCGAGTTTTCTAAGCGTACGAAAATGCGTTCGAGAAACCGGAACCGGGACATAAGTAGAGTGACAACGTACGAGTCATCGGAACGAAAATTACAAGTCAACTATGCATGTGAATTTAATATAATATATAATTAATTATATAAATTAAATATATTATATATATTATATAAAATTATGTTGACAAACAAAAAGTTAAAAGTTTGTGAGCTGGATCAGAGGGCCATGCGATCGCATGGCCTTGAAGCACAAATCCCATGCGATCGCATGGGGTACTTTTTCAGAAAAGGTTCTATAAATTGTTCGAGTTTGGGTTCAGTTTTTACACATTTTCATCTATCCATCTATCCTCACTCCGTATGCATTATATTTATTTATTATATTATTATTATTATTATTATTATTATTATTATTATTATTATTATTAATATTAAGATTAATATTATTATTAATCTTATTAATATTAGTATTATTAATTAGTATTATACATAAAATACTACGACGGAGTGCCGTTCGAGTAATTTAAAAACAAGTTTTACTAGCGGGATAGAGCTAAGGAAAATATGAGTTATAGCTATGGAGGTTATGGGTAATATTCATGGGTACTGTTCGCAAGTCAAACCTAGTGTTTATCATCTCTGTTGTGTCTACGTACTTTTCTACAATATTGAATCTCAATATTGATACGTAAGCACTCATATTTTATCTTTTATATATTAATTGTGTATCCATGTCTAGTGCTCGAGTATATATATTTAAGCATGCTTGTATGCTAAATTTCGTCGTTAAACAGTTTATAATTAATCACAAATTAAATACATATATTACTGGTAAAAGGAATATGATATACATGTTTTTGGAAAGCTGGCGAAAAATCAATAACTTTTCATTTAGATATCGAATAGTTTCGATGAACGGATTAAAAGATATGATCAACTGAATTATGATTGACGTTAATTAAAATTGCTTTTGAATCTGCAATTAATATTTAAACAACTTGTTTGTAAGATTGATAATTTGAATTTTTGAATATTACCAACCGAGTAAATGAATCCTTATATAAGGTACGTCTCGTTTTGTTGAACTATTGTCAAAATTGACTTTTTGAAACGACTTTAGATAATTTTTGTATGTCGATCTCGAGCATTAGGATTGTGATACACTATGACCCAACCTAGTTTGTTAGACATGTATTGACCAACATATGTTCTCTAGGTTGAGATCTACGGTTAATCTTGCATTCCAAGTTACGGTCACTTTTTGATGAATGACCTTATGTGCTGCTAAGGTGAGTTTCATTTGCTCCCTTTTTAATTGCTTTTGCAATATATATTTTTGGGCTGAGAATACATGCAATTTATTTTAAACGCAATGGATACAAGTACATACTAAATTCTACACCGAGTTTGAACCGAAAATCCCTTAGCTTTGGTAACTAGTAACTGCCGGTTATAAGAACTGGTGGGCACGAGTAGTTGTATATGGATCCATAGGGCTTGACATCCCCGTCTGTTCCAGGTATAGAAACCCTAGCCTGAACTATAAAACAGACGTATGCTATTTGAGTTTAGTACACGTTGGTTTGCGTGTATTGTACATGTTGGTTGCATGTATGTTAAAACAGGGGTACTTATTATAATGTTAAAGCTTAGTTACCAGGGTGCTCAATCTTGTAGAATATTTTGATAAACGTTTCTGGATGAAACAACTGAAAACTTGTGATTCACTTTTATATACAGATTATGCGCAATATTAAAACTATGAACTCACCAACCATTGTGTTGACACTTGTTAGCATGTTTATTCTCAGGTTCCCTAGAAGTCTTCCGCTGTTTGCTTATATGTTAGACAAGCTATGTGCATGGAGTCTTACATGGCATATTTTTCAAGCAAACGTTGCATTCACCAAATCATTACCATGTATCTTATTTTGACTGCATTGTCAACGGAAGTACTGTTGTAAACTATTATTTATGGTGATTGTCTATATGTAGAAATCATCAGATGTCAAAAACCTTTGATTTAAATATTCATTTATGGTGTGCCTTTTCAAAAGAATGCAATGTTTACAAAACGTATCATATAGTGGTCAAATACCTCGCAATGAAATCGATGAATGACGTGTTCGTCCATATGGATTTGGAGCGATCGTCACAACATCTCGGGTGGTCACTTGTTTCACTCACAACTACTTTATTCTTACCTTTTCTTTTTGTTTTTGTCGTTCAGTTTCGGGTTGTGTTTCGGGTACGATTTCAATAGTCCGTTGTGTTAAAGGTTGTAGAATGTATGGTGTTTGTTGTGAAGGGAATTGTTTTTGTTGTTGTGAATAATATGGGTTGTGAAATGGTAGTTGATGTTGTGGAGGAATGAATTGTTGTTGATAAAATGCGTTTTGATTTGGTGTGAATTTTGAAAAACTAGTTTGACTTGGTGAAGAATTGCTAGCTTGATTCGATGACGAATTGTTTAGTGATGAGATTGGTGTAACAACCCAAACCAACCCGCGAAAAAACCACGTGAAAATACAAAATAAAAAAAAATTGCTGCACAGTGAACTGGCGCGGCGCGCCAGGATGGCCGCGCGGCGCGCCATTCGGGTCTGTCCAGAAAGTCTCAAAATGCGAAAAAGATTGACTAGTTCCCGACACTTTTAGACGAAACGCTTTTTACCATACATACAAATATGTAAAACTAACCTGTTTCAAATATAAAATCAATGTTTTACAAGCGAGGCCCACATCGGCCGTTTTACGAGTTTAATACAATTTACGAGTTTCGACCACCAAAAAGTTTAAGTTCCAAACTACACAATGAGCATGGCGTTTGGGATTAAACTACCCAACTATCGGTCAAACTCCAAGAGCTACTAAAGCCAAAAGCATCCCTTAGCATCAAGCGGGATCTCTAGTCCAAAACGATGCCCTTACCCTTGTCCAAAACCGAACCTATAAAAATAGTAAACAACAAGAGGGTAAGCAAAGCTTAGTGAATGCAATAATTATACGAATACATATATAATTATACCTACTTGCATACACTTACACACCAAACCGCAAGCACGCTAGCATACACATTTAGCTTATCATCACAATAACAAGCTATAAATCTCCAATACCACAAGCTAGCATAACAACCGCATATGAATATAACTCGAATAATATAATACGCTTACAACACAAATAACCATGGTTAACCAATAGTACAAGGGAACGGCGCTCGTGAAAATGCCATCGGTGTTCACAACATCCGTTAGGGCACTTAACACCTCGCACCACTAACCCCTAGGGTGGCACCTTAACACCTCGGCACATCACCCCGAGTGGCATCTTAACACCTCGATGCATCACTCATTAATTTACGGAGTGGTGTCTTAACACCTCGACACTACACTCCTAGGTGGCATCTTAACACCTCGATGCTACACTCTTCACGTGAAACATGGTGTCTTAGCACCTCGACACTACACATTTCACGCTACAACAAATAGATACATTATATACATACGCATATAATTATTCCACTCACCTCGAATACTTGAAGAACGTATTCCGCGATCTTAACTTCCTCCGCCGACTTCACGCAAATCACCTACGCAAAGTATAAATGCAAATAAGCTACTCACTATGCTTATTTGACCTAAACAACACTTATGTTCTTCAAGAACATCCTACTTGACCAACTTTGACCAACTTTGACCAATGACCATTTTTCGCTCGAAAACCTTCATAATCACAAATGACTTGTGATTATGCCTCAACAACATCATTTAAACATGGCTTGGTCAATCGATCACTCGTTTAAATACACGACCCGCCCATTTGGTCCCTAAGTGTGTTTTACACCATTTTATGCATAAAACGATACTCGAAAATCCAAAACTAACGAGACCACTTCCCACGTTCCCGAAATACCTAAATACACCTCTTTTAGGCTTTAAACGCATTTTAGATTAACATTTACACAAAACCCATTTTGACCTAAAAACTAGTCAAAACACCAAATTTGTGAACTTACACTTCTAATCACTTATAACCTAAGTTAGCAAGTGATTTAAACACTTGAACATGCTCATGAACTAACCAATTTTATCATCCAACCCTAAACCCACCAAAATGGTCTTCCTTATCAATTACTAGTTTAAATCTTCCATTTAACAACTAGTGGGTTTTGTTCAAGAACATACAATCAAAAGCCCTAATTATGAACATCAACTTGAATACGAATTTCGGAGTTAAGACTTACCACTACTATCTACTCGTAGCCGTGAACGAGGTGAACAACTTTGCTTCCTATGCCTTGACCCGAATTCTTCTTCTTCCTCTTCAATTGGAGCTTTATCCCACTAGAACTTTTTCTCTCTCAAGGGTTTGAAGTGTGTGGGTGAAGGAGAAATGAGTTAGGATAAGGTTTTGGATCAGTTTTGATGACCCCAAACCGACCCTAAGTGAAAAGACCAAAGTACCCCTCATTTAAGCACTTAAAAATGCTAAAAAAACGCATCAGACACTTTCGGCGCGCCGCGCCAAATGGTGGGGCGCCGCTCCAATATGCAGGTCAGATTTCAGAAACTTGTTTTGGCCATAACTTTTTGACCGTAGCTCCGTTTTCGATGAATCAAATATCGTTGGAAACGTAATAAGATATTCTTTCCAATGGTAAGGCTTTGAAACATCAACTCAAACTTTATTTGGGATCGAAAAGATACGTACACACCTTGTCACTTCAGACCACGTCCAGTTTCCTTCGACGTTCGAGCAAGCAATACGTACACTTCATACACGCATCATACACCATAAATACATTATGTACAATAAATATTTGGGTCTTACAACTCTCCCCCACTTAAACTCGATCACGTCCTCGTGATCTTCTCCACTTAACCAATTCGGAACTACTCAACGGTCCTCAATTATAAGTCCCAATCCGACTTTTCTAAGCAATTCTTCCCAATGAATCGCCTTTAACAACTAAAATCACCACCCGCAATTTTATCGAAACTAAAATCCGAGCACTAAAACCTGCTCAATCCCCCATACATCGGGAAAAACTCAACCGATCTCGTACCGAGATATCAACCCTATAGCGTACTCTTTCCAAGTACAACGCTAAAAACAACCAAATATCGACCTAAGGTCAACAACCCAAACGATGAAGACCCAGTAAAGACGAATCCTTACGGATAACACTTACCATCTAACACCCTTAGTAGTGCGCAAACATAGCTAATACGCAACTACCCAATTACGTGAGCAAAATACGGCTATTACATCACTAATCACACAACATGGTCCTTACGACCGAACCATCAGAGCTTAAAACAACCAGTGGTCCTCAAGTCCAACAACGCGAAGGTTAGTTCACACGAAACCCATGGTGTACAAAAACGGCTATCGTGATATATCCGTAGTGTGCAAAAATGGCTATTGCAACACTACCAACCATATGTGAGCGAAATACGGCTATCGCATCACTATTTACCAACGTGTGAGTAAAAATCGGCTATCACTCACAACCACGAGTGGTTAACGAAGAGCTAATCCTTCCGGATATCCCTCGTCACCTATCTTAAGTCAAACGCGGTCAATATAGAGATAACCCCAAATAAACACCACATAATCACCTTGTAGTTCACAAAATGGCTATTGTGTAACTACCACCCAAGGTATACGATAATGAGGCATCGTAACCTTTCTCAAAGTCCCATTACTCTATTCCCAAAGGTAACCACACGGCTACCATAATCGAGCCAAGAACCACCCATATTACTCATAGACACAACAATAATTCCCTAGAAGAGAATCCGGCATACACATCCCTTAACCGAGGGATCTTACTTTGCTCGTCGAACACGTAACTTATCTCCCAATGAGATTTACCACCTTACCACCTCGGTGATAATTTAAATCCAAAAACCATAAGTACAATTTATTCCAAATCGTACTTTTACCACAATCGACCAATGTAGGTCTCAACACTAGCTTCGAATCCCTACGAGCATCATCCAAATATCACTGCAATAGAACACCTTCGTGCAAGAGTACAAACTCCCCCACTTAGAACTCCGCTTCGTAACCACATCATCGAACAATAGCATCCCGTGAAATGACCACTTATCAACATACACAACCAATATCCTCATTGGTCATAGTCCTTGAATTCTCGCGAATTCGTCCTTAACAATAAATCCCGACGATAAACACATGCTCACTTTCGCAGAAAGAGTGACCACTAACCTAACAACTAATGCGCCAAATCGCATTACCGTAACTCCTATGAGAGAGACGAGGTTCACCCATCTTGCATCTCTTAATACGCACATTACCATAATCTTGCTCCAACCTTGAGCATACGAAGGAATTTAACCTATCCTTAAACTCTTTGAACGAAGAGTCTACCACAATTTACACAAACCTTACACTTGCAATAATCCAATTGCTATAGTTTGTCAAATTTCCACCTAGTCACTCATGTACCTAAGGGTTTCTATCCGGTACCCTAAGTACAATGTAACTGCAACACCATCGGAGTCGAATACCACGCTAGTAGGTATGAAAGAGGCACCTAACGTTGCGTCCCGTAGACTCCATTTCCAACATACATTGAGACCCAAAACACTCGATCTCAAGGGTTCTATCCACCCGTCGAACCTCATGGTTTAACAACTTCAACACGAAAGCAAAACGCTCTAATAATCGAACACCAATGCACATACCTATGGCTTGGTAGAAACATTTCCTAACACTAAAGAATGCTTGGTTGCACCAAGTCTTACGCCCTTCGCCCGACAACCAAACATCATCATAGGGTGTTTCCATTAGGAATGCCACCCATACTAATACTACGTATTACCGCCATGCATTCGTCCCCAGGGCGCATTTCCACGAGTCAACGACTCAAAAGCTACCCTGGTGCACTATCATCAAAATCGCTAACAAACCGAATCTTCACCGAGTTCACTAATCCCGCACCCTTATGGGTACCTTTGAAACATACACTCACTTGAGACTAATTAGACTACGAAACAAAGTTTAAGTCTCTAATACATACATGAATCCATCGGCACACAATAAACAATAATAAGGCATATTTGTACCAAAGACGAAAATACCTGAAACATCATCGTTGGACCCTTGCGCTTCACTGACCCTCAGATAGTCACGCTCTAACCTCCTAACCCGATCGACAAACGATTCGGAGCACTCCGACTTACGGTGTCCCTTCTTTTGGCAGATAAAGCACTTGATTGTGCTTAAAGGTACACTCGTACAATCCCGTTCCAAATGACCTCGTCCTCCACACCTAAAGCACGTAGGCCCATAACCTCCCTTAATCCTCTTCTTCACTTTTTCAACACCTTCGGGCGTACTTCTCGCCCTCTTACTAGGAGCACCTCTTGATTCCAACTTTCTCTTACCCAAAGAGTGATCCGCAAATTTTGGAGCATGAGATTTAATCCCCATAGTTGCTCCTTTGTCACCGACACCTTGAGGTTTAGGAAACCTCTTTTCTAACTCTCCCTTCACGACCTTAGGCACTTGGTCTCGGACCATCTCGGTCACTATTCCCTCGAACGACTCTTGGAGAACTTGTTTAACCTTGTCGGCGAAAATCGAAATATAGCATTCAAACTCGGCCTCAATCCTTAACGTTAACTCATCCTTCCCTTCGTGAATAGGCTCACTCGTTCCACATCCATCTTCCGTTTTCATTCTAAGGAATGCAAACGATTAGATCACGAGCGTGTAAACCATACGCACAACACCGTTCCATCTTGCTAAACACTCGTCGTACATAACTTGTTAGACATGATTTGCACCCGTAATAAGGTTTGCAAGTCCTTATTACGCATACACGCCGTATCAACTTGTTAGTACAACGACCGCCCCGCTCGATGATATAAACAAACACAAACAAATTCTACACGACAAATCACACGCGAGAATTATTATCACAACACAATAATATATTAATAATATCCGCATTACTAATATAAACGTTAGTCCACTTACAAACGGGGCACTAACTATAACCCGTTCCGACCCGTAATCCTACAAGTCCCGCAACAAATTAAGCACACACAAAAGTCTAAGTCTAGGCACCTATCTCAAGTCACCTAAATCTCTTAGACCATGCTCTGATACCACTTGTAACAACCCAAACCAACCCGCGAACAAACCACGTGAAAATACAAAATAAAAAAAATTTGTTGCACAGTGAACTGGCGCGGCGCGCCATTCGGGTCTGTCCGGAAAGTCTCAAAATGCGAAAAAGATTGACTAGTTCCCGACACTTTTAGACGAAACGCTTTTTACCATACATACAAATATGTAAAACTAACCTGTTTCAAATATAAAATCAATGTTTTACAAGCGGGGCCCACATCGGCCGTTTTACGAGTTTAATACAATTTACGAGTTTCGACCACCAAAAAGTTTAAGTTCCAAACTACACAATGAGCATGGCGTTTGGGATTAAACTACCCAACTATCGGTCAAACTCCAAGAGCTACTAAAGCTAAAAGCGTCCCCTAGCATCAAGCGGGATCTCTAGTCCAAAACGATGCCTTTACCCTTGTCCAAAACCGAACCTATAAAAATAGTAAACAACGAGAGGTTAAGCAAAGCTTAGTGAATGCAATAATTATACGAATACATATATAATTATACCTACTTGCATACACTTACACACCAAACCGCAAGCACGCTAGCATACACATTTAGCTTATCGTCACAATAACAAGCTATAAATCTCCAATACCACAAGCTAGCTTAACAACCGCATATGAATATAACTCGAATAATATAATACGCTTACAACACAAATAACCATGGTTAACCAATAGTACAAGGGAACGGCGCTCGCGAAAACGCCATCGGTGTTCACAACATCCGTTAGGGCACTTAACACCTCGCACCACTAACCCCTAGGGTGGCACCTTAACACCTCGGCACATCACCCCGAGTGGCATCTTAACACCTCGATGCATCACTCATTAATTTACGGAGTGGTGTCTTAACACCTCGACACTACACTCCTAGGTGGCATCTTAACACCTCGATGCTACACCCGAGTGGCATCTTAACACCTCGATGCTACACTCTTCACGTGAAACATGGTGTCTTAGCACCTCGACACTACACATTTCACGCTACAACAAATAGATACATTATATACATACGCATATAATTATTCCACTCACCTCGAATACTTGAAGAACGTATTCCGCGATCTTAACTTCCTCCGCCGACTTCACGCAAATCACCTACGCAAAGTATAAATGCAAATAAGCTACTCACTATGCTTATTTGACCTAAACAACACTTATGTTCTTCAAGAACATCCTACTTGACCAACTTTGACCAACTTTGACCAATGACCATTTTTCGCTCGAAACCTTCATAATCACAAATGACTTGTGATTATGCCTCAACAACATCATTTAAACATGGCTTGGTCAATCGATCACTCGTTTAAACACACGACCCGCCCATTTGGTCCCTAAGTGTGTTTTACACCATTTTATGCATAAAACGATACTCGAAAATCCAAAACTAACGAGACCACTTTCCACGTTCCCGAAATACCTAAATACACCTCTTTTAGGCTTTAAACGCATTTTAGATTAACATTTACACAAAACCCATTTTGACCTAAAAACTAGTCAAAATACCAAATTTGTGAACTTACACTTCTAATCACTTATAACCTAAGTTAGCTAGTGATTTAAACACTTGAACATGCTCATGAACTAACCAATTTCATCATCCAATCCTAAACCCACCAAAATGGTCTTCCTTATCAATTACTAGTTTAAATCTTCCATTTAACAACTAGTGTGTTTTGTTCAAGAACATACAATCAAAAGCCCTAATTATGAACATCAACTTGAATACGAATTTCGGAGTTAAGACTTACCACTACTATCTACTCGTAGCCGTGAACGAGGTGAACAACTTTGATTCCTATGCCTTGACCCGAATTCTTCTTCTTCCTCTTCAATTGGAGCTTTATCCCACTAGAACTTTTTCTCTCTCAAGGGTTTGAAGTGTGTGGGTGAAGGAGAAATGAGTTAGGATAAGGTTTTGGATCAGTTTTGATGACCCCAAACCGACCTTAAGTGAAATGACCAAAGTACCCCTCATTTAAGCACTTAAAAATGCTAAAAAAACGCATCAGACACTTTCGGCGCGCCGCGCCAAATGGTGGGGCGCCGCGCCAAATGGTGGGGCGCCGCTCTAATATGCAGGTCAGATTTCAGAAACTTGTTTTGGCCATAACTTTTTGACCGTAGCTCCGTTTTCGATGAATCAAATATCGTTGGAAACGTAATAAGATATTCTTTCCAATGGTAAGGCTTTGAAACATCAACTCAAACTTTATTTGGGGTCGAAAAGATACATACACACCTTGTCACTTCAGACCACGTCCAGTTTCTTTCGACGTTCGAGCAAGCAATACGTACACTTTATACACGCATCATACACCATAAATACATTATGTACAATAAATATTTGGGTCTTACAATTGGATTATTGATCATATATATGGTTGAAAAATCATTATTGTTTAGAAGAGACATTTTTTTTGTATGAAATGAAATGGAATGATATGGTTAAATTGGAGTATTGAGTGAAAAGATGGTTAGAGTATCTATATTTAAAGGGTAAAATTATTGATTTACAAAAAAAAAAAAAAAAAAAAAAAAATCAAACGGTAATCTAACCATTTGAAAGTACAAATAGTCAAAAACAAAACACATTCACGTCTCACTTGTCTCGTTAGAGAGTTGTTGCAGGTCCAACGAACGGTGCTCCTGGCGAGCTGCTGCATACAATAGTTAGAGGGTGGCGACGGGTGGCGGTCCTCCTGAGAATCCATAGTGACTGGCCTTACAAACTCCATCACGTTATCATACCATCACACTTGTCAATAATATACCCCACAAAAACACATCATCACACCTTATCACCCCATCACCACTAAAAATAGTTTAAAAACCGAAATAATGAGCTTTGTGTAATACAGAGTAATAAACAAACTCCATCACGTCATCATACCATCACACTTGTCAATGCTATACCCCACAAAAACACTTCATCATACCTTATCAACCCATCACCACTAAAAATAGTTTAAAAAACCGAAATAATGAGCTTTGTGTAATGATGTCTTCAAATACAATTAAGTTTAGTTTTCAACTCTATCATGTGTATTTAACTAAAACTTGAGTTATTATTATGAATATTTAATTAATTTCAGTTATCACTAATGGTATGTATTTAATATTATTTAACCGACATGTCATATATGTAAACAGGAAATGTAATGGGTTTGTTAATGTCCCATATAAGTCGTCAAAAAACGTCTATTAAACAAATACTCATGTCGTTTTATTATGAGTGTTCACTATTATTTTTTCATAATATTTATTCACTTTAATTTTGAATATATTAATTTTTGATATATAATATTTAACGAATCTGATATGAATGAATTAACAACGTGCTTTCATTAATATAATTTTAATTAAATTAAATGTTATATAATACAAAGAAATAAATTTATAGTCAAAATTGAAAATAAAATATTTTTAAAGTAATAATGAACACTTATAATAATGAGATGAAAAGTAATTTATTTTCAATTCTTTACTAAATTCATTCTCATCTCATTTTCACCTGATATAATATTATATATGTATATGTATAGCAAAAAAAAAAATATCCATATTTTAAATAACTGAATTAATAAATGCATCATCATTTTAATTTATTAAAAAGAATTAATTTTTGTACTAATGCATTTAATAAATCTATTATATTTGTTTATTATAAAAAAATAATAATAATTAATTTTAATTTTAAGAATAAGAATAAGATATGGGAGATGATTCTCACACACCACTTTTTGATCCATTACACTTTTGTCTCATAGAATCACAGTTATGCTCATAGGAAGTTAAACTTATATTATTATTGTAAGTATAAAGTATAATTAAGGGTAAAATAGGTATTTAGGTGTATATAGATCAAAAAGTTGTGTGTGAGGATCACCTCCCAAAAAATATACTCAGTATATATTAATATTAATATTAATATTAATATTAATATTAATATCAATATCAATATCAATATTAATATTAATATTAATATTATATTAATATTAAATTAATGTTTATTGAAACACTAAATTTTTTCGAATCACGACATATATCTGCTTTGTGACTTGAAATGGCAGGAGGGGGCCGCAATATCAAATCGAAATGTTGGAAAGTGAAATAACAGCAATGACACGGTGACGAAAACTATTCCGTATATGGAAAATATTTTTCAAAGTTACATATATCATCCTCTTGGACTCTTTATGTCCACTCTAGCCCCTGTTTCTTGATTACTCCACTATAATAAGTTAATAACACTTCCTCCTTCGCAATTCTAAAGTGAACCATTCTTTTCTAAATTTTCTAAATTGATATTCACTTACATAAATAAAGAAAAGAACAATGAAATAAATTTATTTTCTGCCCTACTTTACAAACATAAAACAAAAAAAAAATAGGCAAAAAGTAAATGTAAAATTAGAAAGAAAATAAAAAAGTATATGTAACAGTCATATTTTCTCAAACTATGTATTTTTTTGTCTGGAGACAATAATAGATCTTAGGACTAACTACTAAGGGGTAACTCTTAAAGAGTATTTAAACAATGCTTTCAGATTCAAAAATTTTCTTCTTTGAGATGAAAGGTTGATGAGATGTATGGGCTCGATCCCAAAACCTTGTGCTATCTGTGACAAATATGCTCTCACCTATTACCAAGCGATCCATTTGCAATTGGCTATTTGATCAACTGATATGTACATGACAGTAATAATTCAAGAACATATACACTTTGAGTAGTTACACAATGTGACAACTGATATGTACATGACTCACGTGTTTACTCCTAACATACTAATAACCCTAGCTTAAATGTTTCTTTTCTATTTACATATGTTGACGATGAAAAAATGTGAAGACATGATACTATAAAAAAAAATGTGAAGACATGATACTATAAAGTGTACGTCTACTATTCCATTAGAGAAAAATGTGTCACGAGTCATCCTTTAACTTATCTCGCTAGTGTCCGTTTTTAGAGTAATTTGCCATTAACGACCAGAGAAATAAGTACTTGTAGCTACCTATATGGGAAGTTAAGAAAAGTAGTTTCTAGTGCACTTCGAGATAAGGCGCCTCAAATCAACCTGCACTGAAGTTTGAATTGGTTGTATATTACACGTTGTCCTTTCTATGTCCATGGTTATTCATATATGACATTTATAAATGCTAACAATGACTTTACAACTTGCCAACTTTATCATAGACAGCAATTTATGTTTGTGTGTGTGTGTGTGTGTGTGTGTGTGTGTGGGGCTAAAAGGATATAATATATAAAAATAGTCTCTCCATCAATTTAAGAATCATTAAAAGGAGCAACCGGCAATAGGAACCAATCCACACTAAGATAAACTAAAATAAAGTATAATAAAACATAATGATTTATTCTTAAATGGTTCTAATATGAATAATTTAAATGTTCAGATTTAATTAACTTGATTCTGTACAACACTCTGAATGATGTATAGTTATAGTATTAACTTTTTATAGGAATAAATAAAAGAACAGAGTTATAAGTTATTGATATAAATTAAGATAGGTACAAAAGAATAATGGAGGTGTTGATTAAGAGACTATTTCAATTTTATATTGTTCAACACATATTTTTGTCTTCCAACATTATTTGATATGTAAAAGTTAGAAACGAATGCATCGAATGTGGAATGAATAAAATATGCTTGGAACCTAACTGTTAGTGCATAAACGTTAGTCCCAAGTTCATTATAACGTATTCGTAGAGGTTAATATGCGGTGAGTAATAAAATAAGTGTTCGTATGCATTTAAAGTTAATTTACTCACTGTTGGTGCAACCGCACGGATGCAGCAGGCATTCGTACGGGTACAGAGTGCAACCGCACGGTTGCGAGTGCAGATAGTATTAATAGTTGATTTCGGGTTTCTTGTTATGGTTACGAATTCTAAACAACCCTAAGCCATGTTTTCGATCTCCGGAGGTTCTTGCACTCAATTTATACGGTCTATTACATCTACAAGTCTATTTACATCATAAGATCATAGTTAGTGTTTTTGATATCCAAACTCAATATCGAGTTATTCGGCACTTGATATTGAAGATTAGATCAATTAATACCGTTTAGTACACTAACCATAAACCAACTAAACTATCAAACAAGAAAATCAATTTGGAGATTCGGTAAGCATCACAAAGTAGAATTTCTGGAAGACATGTCGAAATATGTTGTCGTAGGCTTTGATAGTATGAAGCAAATGTCATTCAAAATCTCGTGTCATGCAGAACCTTATTTGTTTATACAATGATAAAGTATTCGATGAGAAACTTGAACTTAAATGTTGGTGCATAAATCCCGAGTTCTATTACGTTTATTGCTCTATTTGTTATGTACTTGATATTTCAGTCATATATGTACGTGGACATTTATACTTTGTGTTTATTATGATGTTTAGTATAATGTCGTGAATAGGTCAAGCAGTCGGTTGGCTGCTCAAGACCATCGACCGATGGTAGGGACCATCGGTCGAGGGACTGTCACCATCGGCCGAAGGTCCCCGACCACCGGCCGATGGTCACTGTATTTAGTATAAATACGGGTTTCGTGGTTTTGTGTTAGGTTACACACCATAAACCCTTAGGCCGTCGAATTACTTGCTGCTAATCGTCCCAAAACCCTTACCAACCGAATACACAGTCTTAGGCATCGATTCTATCAATTATTCATTGGTTAATTCGATCCCGTTAGTCTAATACGTATTCGACTCATTCTAATTAGTGTTTCCGCCATTAATCTAGATACAACGTATGATCTAAGGTCCGAATTACATCTTCAAAGTGGTATCAGAGCCAGGTTGCTGATCCATACGTTATTTGAGTCGAATTTTTTATTTTTGTGATTAGGGTTTGTGTCAAAACGGGTTTCAATTAAAAGGTTGGAACTTTTACGTTTAAATCCAGTGTTTTCGAGTGTTTTTTTGTTCAAAGGTGTTTTTGTGAAGTTTTCATCGGTTTTGTTTGAGTCCAGAACGTTAGAATCAATCAAAATTTGAGTTTTGGCCAAAAACCCTAGTTTTTTCTGCCCAGATACGTAAGAACTACCCTCGGCCGTTCGTCATTGACCATCGACCGAGTGTCTTGACCTTCGACCGATAGTTACTCACACTCGACCGACCATCTTAAGTTGAACCGGAGGACAGTTTGTGATAACCTTGAACCGTTTGTCTAGACCATCGACCGTTCGTCCTTAGACCATCGACCGATTGTCTCAGTCCTCCGACCGATCGTCTCAGTCCATCGGCCGATCCTCTTTTAATCCAGAATAATTTAATTAATCCATAATTAATCACTTAATCAGTTAATAATGTCTGATACAAACGAGAAATTAACAAACGAATACAGTGCACTTGTTATTGCACCCGGAATTCAAAGACTATTATTAAGCGAAAGTGAATCAGGATCTAACAATAAAGTTCCGAGGCTTGAAAACTTAAAAGACTTTTTAGAATGGAAAGTTAGGTTTGTGATTTACCTTAATGGACAAGATTCTCGACTTTGGGAGTGTATTGAGACTCCTTTTGTTTGGCCATCAGGGGCTGACGGTGAACCTAAAGAAACTCATGATTTTGATCCCGCAGAACGTGAAGGGTATAATCTTGAGTGTCGGTGTTATGCTCAGTTAACGCAAGCCTTGTCTAAGGAAATCTTCGGTCAGTTTAAGAACCGTTATAAGACATGCTATACTCTTTGGCAGGCTATTGTGTCCGCAACTGAGGGTACTGCTACTTATAAAGCAACTAAAGGTAAAGTGTTGAAGGATGAGTGGAAGGTGTTTGCAGCACTTCCAACAGAAACTTTGAGCCAGACCTTAGAAAGGTACAGGTTATTGGTTGTCGAGATGACGGATTATGGGATTGAGGTAAAAGATGATAAGGCAATAAAAGTGTTGGCACTTGGTCTTCCTGAGAAGTGGGATTATGAAGTAGAGAAGATCCAAAACCTATATGTTGCTTCGGCACGTCCTTTGACATTGACTGCATTTACTTCAAAGTTAATGGAGAAGGATATTCAGGTTGAGGCCAAAAGGAAAAGGCTTGGTACTGTAGCAGCCAATGTCACATCTAGTGCTTCTTCTTCTGGTCATGCTCCATTGCAGACAGCGTACATCACAGTAAATGCAAATCAGATATCTGCACCAAAGTCACAATCTGGTTACTTTAATGCCAAAATACAGAACTCTACAATTAAGATGATTGAGGACGTTCCGACTCAGCAGACTCAGATTCCACCTCAGACTCAGACTCAGAGTCCTATGTTTCAAACTGACAATATCAGGAAAAGGTCTATTGAGTCCATTCAGGAGGACATGGCTTTAGCTGCTATCGTTGTTAACTCTTACAACGATATGATTAGTGGACAGGTTCTTAACAATCATCTCGAGAATGAAGATTATGATCAGATCGATGAAGATGAGCTAGAGAGGATGGACATTCTATACTGTATGGGTAGCATTGTTAGGCATGCAAGGAAGTATTTAAAGAGAACTGGACAACGATCTTTGAGTTTAAACAGGGATTCTAAGTTTGGTTTTGACATGGCGAAGGTTAGATGTTATAACTGTGATGAACTTGGTCACTTCAAGAAGACTTGTACTAGACCACCAAAGGCTGGTTATCATGATCCTTTTCTTAGTACAACTATCTCAGTGACTCCCCAACACGTCATTATTGAGAAGGAATCATCTGGTTCTGCTCAACCTAAAGCCTTAACTGGTTCCACAATATATCCTGATGAAGTTTGTGACTGGTCTATTCCAGTTGATGCTCAGAAAGCTAATGTTGTATTTGTGGGAAAGAGTCCGGCTGAAATTGAGGAAGAAAGAGTAGTTCGTAGAAGAGCAGGTTGTAAGGGTAAAGATAATCCAAACTGCACATGCTACGTGTGCAAGTGTGATGCAAGGTTAAAGAGAGCTGAGGAGCTTATGAAATGGTGTTTCAGAAAGAGGGTTAAGGAACAGCTGTATGATAAGTTCCGGAAAGCCAAGGATTTGTCAGACATTGAGTTTACTACTGATCCATCCGATGAAGAAGAAGGTAAAAGTTGTCATGAGGGTACTTGGTTCAGAGAAGTGTTGGGTCATTTGCTCAACCGTGATTTTGTGAGTGGTGATAAGAAAGTTGTGACGGTTCAAAGTCAAGTTAGTTCAGATAATAGTGAGGGTAAGGAAGGTTATGAAGCTGATTATTCGGACAGCACAAGTTCGGAGTACGAATCAGAGTCAGATGCAGAATCACAGGATGGAAGGCATAACTATGCTTTTATGGCTAATACTTCCAGTAACGATAAGGTATGTACTGATTCAATTTCTAAATGTGCTTATTGTTTTGGTTATGAACAGGAAATTGAAAGACTTGGATGCGTTATTTCTAAGCTAAGTGAAATACCTGTTACTTGTGAGACCTGCCCTAAACTTAGGACTGACCTTAAGAACCTAAGCTTAGAAAATCAGACCAACAAGAAGAACTATGAAGATGCCCTTTTCTACCTTAACAAACAGAAAGAATATGTTGAGGTGATTAAGTCTCTAGAAAACCAAATAGGTCACATGAAATCAACGATTAGAGATGATGAAAAGGTGATCACAATGTATTTGGGGCAAATAGAGACTCTTAAGGCTGAAAAGGATTCTTTTAAGTTAAAATATGAGTCTGAGAAAGCTAGAATAGATAACTGGCAGAGGATGTCGTATGTGACTCAGACTTTTAATCATTCTAATCGGGAGGGTCTGGGATATTCTGAGGTTGCACCACCTCTTATGGGTGAGTATGTTAATAAGCCCGTAGAGAAGTTTAAGGAACCAGTGGTGGAACCACCATATGGTAAACCTAAGGAGACCCCAGTGGTTAGTGCTAGTAAGGTTGTTGATTCTAAGAACCCTACAGAGGTTGTTTATGAGACTGAGTCTGATACTGACATAGACACTGAGAAAGATAGCAAACCATTTGTACCAGTGACTAAGCCAGTTACGATTCTTAAGAATCCAAAACACAGTGAGAATAGGAGTGAGAGTCTTAAGACGCCGACAAAGAGTGTAGAAAGGCCCAAACAGAGTAAGAAAAAGACCACTTTGTCTACTCCTATTAAGTTTGTTAAAGAAAATAATTCAGGAAAACAGCAGGTTAGTGTTCCTAAGGTAGAACAACCACCTAAAGGTGGGAGTTCTAATTCTGAGATAGTGTCCAAGTATGTTCCGCCTAGTCGGCGTCAGACTGTTGAAAAACAGGTTTTGACACCCCCTACGATTAGACAATGTACTGAACAGCCTAGGAGACAGTTTTCACCGATTAGACGCAGGTTGTTTAACGTTAATGATTTTGATAATGTTAACTGTTTCAAATGTGGGAGGCTGGGACACAGGGCTGTGGATTGTGGACCCATTAGACAGACACCCCGCAGGAAGATTGATCTCAGTCCAAATCGTTCCTTTTATAGAAGATCATCTTCTCCTGTGCACAATTCAAATGTGAAAGTAATTGATTCAAAGGTTTTTCAAACTAACGATTATTATAGAAAACCATTGCCTAAAAATACAGTTTGGAGACCAAAATCTGAGGTGAAGGGTGTTCAACGTCCTGCAGGTCCTTCGGGATCCAAGGGACAATGGGTGGAATTGCCAGTTGTTGGCATTGACGGGAAACCCACTGCCATTAGGGCATGGGTTGCCCTTTCTAACTAATCCTCTTACTTTAATGTGCAGGTCGCCTACAATCCACGCTGCAGTACATGGATTGTTGATAGTGGGGCGTCCAGGCACATGACAGGGAACTTGTCCTTACTTTCTAATGTGAAAACAGTGGATGGTGGACCGGTTTCTTTTGCTGGTAGTGAAGGAGGGTTTATTACTGCTCAAGGTGTAATCGCGAATGAAAATGTCAGCTTTGATAAGGTTAATTTTGTGGAGCAGATGTCAAACAATCTTCTTTCAGTCTCTCAGGTTGCTGACAAGAAGTATACAGTAGCATTTGATGATAAACAATGCTATATTTTGAAGAAAGAATTTGTTATTCCGGAAGACATGATTCTGATGACTGCTCCCAGATGCAAGGATCTCTATATCCTTGACATGCGTAAGGCTCATGTAAAGGAAGCTACTGGCCATCAGGCTTTCGTTTCTAAAGCTACTGAACAAGAGTCTATCATATGGCACAAGCGTATGGGTCATTTGAGTCTGAGGAAGATGAACAATCTAGTCCACAATGGATTAGTTGATGGTGTTAATCTTAAAAGTTTTCATATTCCTGATGTGTGTCTTCCATGTAAACAGGGGAAACAAACGAAAAAGTCACATGCTACCAAAAAGCATCATTCTGTTAACATTCCTTTGGAGTTGTTGCATATGGATCTTTTTGGTCCAGTCAACTGTAAAACTCTCACAGGAGAATCTTATTGCTTGGTAGTTACTGATGAATATTCACGTTTTTCTTGGGTGGTGATGTTGAAGAATAAATCGGATACTTTTGAGCATATTAAGGTGCTGATTCTAAAGCTCGAAAGTTTATATAAATTGAAAGTGAGAAAGATTCGTACTGATAATGGTACGGAGTTTAAGAACAATCAGATGCTGCAGTTTTGTAACGAAAAGGGGATACAACAGCAGTTCAGTCCTGCTTATACACCACAGTCAAATGGTGTTGCTGAGAGAAAGAACAGGACTTTGATTGAGACCGCAAGAACAATGTTAGCTGATTCATGTCTTCCGATTGCCTTCTGGGGTGAAGCAGTGAGTACAGCGTGTTATATTATGAACAGAGTTCTCGTGGTGAAGCGTCATGGTAAAACTTGTTACGAGCTGCTGCATAAGAGAAAACCTAATATTAAACATTTCGAACCCTTTGGCGCACCTTGTACTATTTTGGTACGTGATGCTGGAGGAAAATTTAATTCAAAGGTTGTTTCTGGTATCTTCTTGGGTTACGGGAATCCGAACAAGCGGGTGTACAACAATGAGACAAAACGTCTGGAAGAACAGTTTGAAGTTGATATTCAGCGCAATGCACCACCTCGTGTCAGTAAAGGTTATGCATGGCAGTTTGAGTATGATAAGCTTTTTGATTCATTCAATCTTCCACCAGGTGCTACAGAGGAAGAACTTCTGACTCAGATATTGTTTGATTCTCGGAATTCTTCAGAAAATGTTATCACTATTCCTACGCAGGTTCAGAATCCGGTTTCTAGCGTGCAACCAAGTCCACAAAGTGTTCAAGGTAATCTTGAGTCTAATGAGGACGGGGTAGTTGATATAGATGAAGATAGTGAGTTAGATGATGATGTGGAACGTACAGTATTGACAGAGAGACATCTGAATCCTCTATATAACCAACCATCTACTGTGACTGATCCAGAACAGATAGCAGATGCAGGAGGTGTACGGAGATCGAATCGTGTTATTCTGCCACCAAAGCGTCTGGCAGACTATTATGTGGATACAAGAGGACTGCCTAGTGTCAATCCTCCTCAAACTACTACATCTGGGGCATCCACGTCAGGAGTTATCTCTACATCCGAGGTTCCCGCAGTTACTGAAAATATGACTGCAGTTGAAGATGTTCAAAGTGAAAGTGCGAATTTGGTGACAGCTTTTTATTCATCATTGAACAAGACAGGGAGAGTGTTTGTTCATGCCCACTCGTGTTATGTGTGTCAAATCGAGCCGGAAGATGTATACGAAGCTTTAAAGTACGATGAGTGGGTAAGTGCTATGCAGGAAGAGCTGTTGCAATTTAAACATCTTAAGGTTTGGAGGTTAGTCAATCCACCGCATGGTTGTGTACCCTATGGTCTTCGTTGGGTTTTGAAGAATAAGTTTAACACCCCAAATTTCAAGATATTTTTCTAGTAATTAATAAGTAACTTTTATTAACGTTTTTTTATGTATGATTTAAGAATAAATGTAAAAAGAAAGGTTAGAAGTGACTTTAAATATTATTATTTTTAATAATAATAAGTGTTGGTGGTCGTGGGCCAAAAATAGTAAGTTGAAATGCTTAACGGTTAACTTTTCGATAAGTTGTCATTTTGGAGCTGTTTTGTAAAACGAGCATAACTTGCTCATATTTACTCGGGTTGAGGTGATTCAAAAACCCAAACGTCCGTAATTAAATATGTGATAACTTTCGTGTTTTAAGTTTTTCAAAATTTTGCCCCGATTGACGGGAAACGGGCCAAATACGAGTTAAAGTGGGGTTTGACAGCTTTTGTATATTGAGGGACTAGTTGTGTAAAAGTGCCAAAAACGTTTTTGAGCACCAAAATCAGACTGTGGAGCTCATTTCCAGCTCAAAACAAATATAGAAATTCACTCTCAAGTTCTAGAGAGTGAGTGTGATGTTTTTAGAGAGAGCAAGAGGAAGGAGGAGACCAAAAATTGGAAGTTGATTCTTCATGCAAGTGCAAAATTGACCAATTAGAGGCTTATGGTTCATGCTAGAAGCAAGTATTTCATCATCTTCTTCCTAAAATCCAAGCTTAAATTAAGGGTTCATAAACCCTAGAGAAGTAAGGTATGAATCTTGTTGAAATTAGATGAAATTGATGGTTGTTTCAAGTTTAGTTAATGTTTTAATGTTATATGCACTATGGTTAAGCTTAAAAACGAAATTAATTAGTGTTAATGTGTATGTTTATGTATGAACTTGAAAAAGAACAAGTAATTTGGATAAGAAGAAGATTCTTGTGTGGTTAATGGTTAAAAATCAAGTAGTGCACACAAGTTGTTTGTTAAAATGCCTAAGAAAAGAACTAGTAATGTTTTTGAGGTTACTAGCCATGTAAGATGATTAAATTGAGTCAAGAATCATCCCTAATAGTGTTATTAGTACATGTATGTAACTTGAATTTGTTGGAAATGCTTTTGTGTTGTTTTGAGTTGAAAATGGAGTTAAAATTGGTCAAATCCGTCACTAAGAAAAACTGCACAAAACGTGATTTTGTAAAAATCATATAAAATCAAATGTAGCTCCGTTTTGGGCGTGTGAGCACTTTTCGAAAAGGGCTTTGAGTGTCCTTTCCAATGAACAAGTCTTTAAATGCTGAACAGAGACTTAAATGAGTCAGAATCTGCTGTGAATGTAGGGCTGTCCAAATGGTGGAATTGTGTAAAATTTATATAAAGTATTATTGTTTGGAATTTTGGGCATGTTGTAAGTGTTCATGTTATTAGGGAGTTATTTGGACATGAGTTGCCACTTGAAGTTTAGTGGTTCAAGTCCCTTTCTTGAGTCAAAATCGGTCAAAAGCTTAATTGGGTTAAAATTAAGCTAGTAGCCACTTTGATGCCTAATGGCGTTATGAGCGGATTTATATGTCAAGCAAGTTATTAATGTGATTAGCATTATGATTAGGAGCCAATCAAGGGAAGGAAAGCGGCCAAGTGTGCAAAAGAGGCCAAGTGAGTACATAGGTAAATTTATGTTTGAGTAACGATTTAATTATGTATTCGATATTATGATGTGTTTTTCGTTGTATCATGAATATTATGATTGAATAAACAAGTATTTTGTTTACGGTAAGTTATCAAGTTAAAGATTTTGATGAAGTTAATTTTATTAGTTTATGTTATGGTTGTTAATGGGTACTTAATGATGAATGCGGTAGATGATATTATGATGTGTTAAGTTTACTAATACAATTTCAAGATGTTAAAGAAGTCTTTCAAGAGTTTTAGTAGTAAAGGAATTCGGGTAGAGTGACGAGATATGAGTCTGTGATAGACCAATGAAGAAGGAACTACACCGGGACAAGCCTATCATGAGGGCTACGACAGGTAAGTGGGGATATACTTGTACATACATGGGTGCGCAAGGTAAGTATTATGTGATTGATGATTTACGATTATTGTAGAGTTCTTTCTATGAATGTAATATGTTATAGATATGTGTTGTTATGATGCATTAGTGATGAAGTGTATGATGTGTTCATGAAGCAAGGACATACAAACTCTTCTTAAGAGATTAGCCACCAAGAAGACGATTTACAAAGGATAATTATTGCTATTTATAGTGTGCCAAGTTTATGGGCGCTTGTTCTTAACTCTCTATGTTACTCACTAAGCATTGAACTTACCCATATTCATTGTTGTCATGTATGTAGGTACTTGAAAAGCGGCAAGAGATCATAAAGTGGACTTTCATGAATGTATTGGGACAAGTGAAGAAAACGGATCTCGCAAGTTCTTAAAAGTATATAGTAAGTGTCGAAGAATTAGCGATTCCCAAGGAATTTAAGTAAGAAGTTAGCTCAAGTAAGTAAAAGCAACTTTCTAAATCTTGCTTTTATTATGATGATCTATGTTATTGAATGCGGATGATCATGTGTTCAAATGTTTGTAATTCAAGGTTGTTTTGCTTTAGAGTTTTCAAGTATGATCAAATTGGCTTTATAAGTGGAACTGTGAGTCTCGAAAATTGAATCATGCTTTAGGTAATTACATGTGTCGACGTCTTTGGTTATGTCATTGAACATTTTGGAGTAGATAAGTAGTCAAAGATTTTGTAATAAGGTTAATGAAAGGTTTAAGTGTGTTTAGATGAAGTGTGATAGATAATGGAATGAGTCAATTGGGTCAAGTTTGACATATAAGCCGATATGGGTTGAAACGATATGTTGATTGGTGTAATAGGTCGTGCGTGACTGAGTGACTTTAGTGTCTCGTTTTAATATTAGAAATGATAAATTCATGTAGATAAAAGATTGATAATGTAACGTATTGGTGAAAATGTGGTTTTGATAATAAGTTGCAGATCAGTACCAGCAGCCGTGTAATGTGGCGACGCGACACTACATGTCGCGCCGCGACATATCGAATGTTTCATTTACAGAAGAGCTGTTAAGCAGGAATGATTTCCTTTGAAATGTCGCACCGCGACTAAGGGATGCCGCGCCGCGGCATATCACTTGGTCTGGGCGGACACCTGTTTTATAAAAAAAAAAAAAAAATCGATCGTTTAAAGGCGTTAAAAGTTGGTATCAGAGCGGTGGTTTAAGAGAATTAGATAATCCACCATAGGATTATTTAGACTTAAACTGAGGTATATCTATGCTTAGACATGTATGATTGCATGATTACTATGAGTAACGGCTTTTAATTATTATGAGTTGCTTACGCTAAATGAATGATGTGTGACTATATGATTATTAAATGAAATGAATTTTGAACGTATGAAGTTTAATTCGATAATGGTACGCATCATATGGAATAAGTTAACAAGTAGATAGTTTCGAGGAGACTATGCACTTGTGATGTGATGTATGAGAGTGGTTTGGTGCACCCGGATTGCATCCGTGCAAGAGGGTGACGATCAAACCCACTAAGTAATGAAGCTTGGATCCATGTAAATGAAGATTAGCTTGGACTTGTGTCCATGTCAATGACGATTAGCTTGGATTTGTGTCCATGTTGATGATGATAAGCTTGGACTTGTGTCCATGTCAATGACGATTAGCTTGGACTTGTGTCCATGTCAATGACGATTAGCTTGGATTTGTGTCCATGTTGATGATGATAAGCTTGGACTTGTGTCCATGTCAATGACGATTTGCTTGGATTTGTGTCCATGTTGATGATGATAAGCTTGAACTTGTATCCATGTCGATAATGATAAGCTTGGATCCATGGTAAAGTTAATGAGCTTGGACTTGCGTCCATGGTAAAGTTAATGAGCTTGGACTTGCGTCCATGGTAAAGTTAATGAGCTTGGACTTGTGTCCATGGTAAAGTTAATGAGCTTGGACTTGCGTCCATGGTAATGTTATTGAGCCTGGACTTACGTCCATATTCATGATGATGAGCTTAGATTTATGTCCACGTATATTGTGATAAGCGTAGGCCATATGTCTATGAATGGTATGATTGAATCAGATTTTAGAAGGAAACTTTCGAGTCGAAAGGTTATGATTATGTATGAAAGAATGTTCATAATTTTATCATGAACACAAATTATGATGTCATAAGTGACTTGATGTTCCCGGATTGCATCCGTGCAAGAGGGTGACGATCAAGATCACTAGGTGAAAATCTTAGACTTATGTCTATGTTAAGGTGACGAGCTTAGACTCGACATCCATGTTAATTTTGATGAGTTTAGACCTTATGTCTATGGGTATGTATGTTTAGCTTAGGCACAATCCTATGTCATCCCTAGTAAGTTGCGTCTATGGTGTGGTATGACCGGATTCGATACAAGAAAGAAACTTGCGGGTTGACAGGTTATGTTTTTGGTTATGATTATGCTAATGCTAAGAGTGCTCTTGGGTTTTCGTGACCATGAATTTTATATAGGATGATGTAAGTTGCAAGTTTAGGATGAACAAAAATGATGAATAGAAACTGTCATGTAAAGTAGTTGTCAAAAGTATAATGAATGTTCCCTTAAGTGATGATGACTAATAACGATGTAACGATAATGTGCTAAACAAGTTTTGACTTAGTTGAATGGTGTTTAAGAACGAGTCGACAAGAAATGTTAAATAAGTTAAAGTTGTATGCCTGATAAAAAGTTAAAGTTGTGAAAGGTAGACTTAAGTCTCTGGATGGCACCGAGCAAGGGATTCTTTATGGTTATACGAAAAGTCAGAGTTGCAAAGATATAAATGTTAATGTGGTTGTTAAATGATATTTATGTAAATGATGAAATCTAAGTTTTATATCAAAGAATATGTAATGTGTAAGGATCATAAAGTACAGGAACTATGAAATGCATAATTGATGGACAACTGAACGGACTCTATCGATCAGAGTATCAATGTTTGAAAGAGCTTCACTTTAAGTGTGGAAGGACATGTAATAAAGGACTATCAAAGTCATGTCGTGCACACATTAAGCAAGGTTTGATTTCTTGTAAGTTATGTTAATTATTCATATGAATGATGATACGATTGAGAAGTATAGATAATGGTCATTAAAGCGCAAAGACATGAACCTGCAATGACTAAGTGAATGTGAATCCGTACGTTTGGAACACTCAACGCGAATACAAGATAAGTAAATTTTATACTATACATGATGTTGATTATATATATATCTTGATTTAAGAAAACCTGAGGGTTGTATTTATGATGAATATTATCACACAAGTGTTATGGGATTACAAGTGTTAAGAAAGTTTAGCATGATTAATGGTAATTATGAGATGAAAGAACTGATCACCAGACAATGTATATAGATAGACTTTTAACTAAAGGGAATACCCAGATAGAAAGGAAGTATGGCCTTAAGGTAGAATGGACTTAGAAATGTAATAGATTATGCCAGAGAAGAATGAATATTATCCTTAAAATAAACGCGTGAGTTAACACGCCAAAATGCCATGATGGGTGCCCTTATTCTATGCTTACGCGTTTAATTTTAGGTAAATGAAGATAGCTAGCAAGATTTTCCTTGATAAATAAGAATGTTTACATTGTCACGAAAGTTATATGATGAAGCTAAAAAGAAAACGGTGATTCCATAATTGAATATGATTAGTTGCAATTAATTGAAAATGAGTAAGAGTAGACGGGAAGTCACTTTAACGTTTCTGTTTTGATAGAACAGATTCAAAGAGGATATACCACACGGGTGTGAATAAATTTTATGCAAGTAATTGGGAAGAAATAGAGTGAGATAAATGTGCACTTCCACAAATAAGAAGATAATTAAGTTATGTAGAGTCGTTGAACTAAAGTCATATTGTTGTAAATTGAAAGAAGTAAGGCAATACCAAGGAACTTGAAGTATTTCTTATGACATCTTTCGTGTATTTTCATAAGAAAATGCATTTGATAGAAATAGCTCTTAAAAATGGTTATTGATTGAGATGTTGATTTAAGAGAAACCGTTTAAAAGAAGATAAATCATGATTAAAACAGTAAAAGTTATGTTAGAGACTAGTGAGCAGTGTAGTGGTATAAAGGAAAGTGATGTGAATTTACTTCGTTTATGTGTAATAAATGATGGTTAGCTACGATCGGTATTATAGAATCGGTTCGTGAGGACACGAACGATCCAACGGGGGGAGAGTTTTAACACCCCAAATTTCAAGATATTTTTCTAGTAATTAATAAGTAACTTTTATTAACGTTTTTTTATGTATGATTTAAGAATAAATGTAAAAAGAAAGGTTAGAAGTGACTTTAAATATTATTATTTTTAATAATAATAAGTGTTGGTGGTCGTGGGCCAAAAATAGTAAGTTGAAATGCTTAACGGTTAACTTTTCGATAAGTTGTCATTTTGGAGCTGTTTTGTAAAACGAGAATAACTTGCTCATATTTACTCGGGTTGAGGTGATTCAAAAACCCAAACGTCCGTAATTAAATATGTGATAACTTTCGTGTTTTAAGTTTTTCAAAATTTTGCCCCGATTGACGGGAAACGGGCCAAATACGAGTTAAAGTGGGGTTTGACAGCTTTTGTATATTGAGGGACTAGTTGTGTAAAAGTGCCAAAAACGTTTTTGAGCACCAAAATCAGACTGTGGAGCTCATTTCCAGCTCAAAACAAATATAGAAATTCACTCTCAAGTTCTAGAGAGTGAGTGTGATGTTTTTAGAGAGAGCAAGAGGAAGGAGGAGACCAAAAATTGGAAGTTGATTCTTCATGCAAGTGCAAAATTGACCAATTAGAGGCTTATGGTTCATGCTAGAAGCAAGTATTTCATCATATTCTTCCTAAAATCCAAGCTTAAATTAAGGGTTCATAAACCCTAGAGAAGTAAGGTATGAATCTTGTTGAAATTAGATGAAATTGATGGTTGTTTCAAGTTTAGTTAATGTTTTAATGTTATATGCACTATGGTTAAGCTTAAAAACGAAATTAATTAGTGTTAATGTGTATGTTTATGTATGAACTTGAAAAAGAACAAGTAATTTGGATAAGAAGAAGATTCTTGTGTGGTTAATGGTTAAAAATCAAGTAGTGCACACAAGTTGTTTGTTAAAATGCCAAAGAAAAGAACTACTAATGTTTTTGAGGTTACTAGCCATGTAAGATGATTAAATTGAGTCAAGAATCATCCCTAATAGTGTTATTAGTACATGTATGTAACTTGAATTTGTTGGAAATGCTTTTGTGTTGTTTTGAGTTGAAAATGGAGTTAAAATTGGTCAAATCCGTCACTAAGAAAAACTGCACAAAACGTGATTTTGTAAAAATCATATAAAATCAAATGTAGCTCCGTTTTGGGCGTGTGAGCACTTTTCGAAAAGGGCTTTGAGTGTCCTTTCCAATGAACAAGTCTTTAAATGCTGAACAGAGACTTAAATGAGTCAGAATCTGCTGTGAATGTAGGGCTGTCCAAATGGTGGAATTGTGTAAAATTTATATAAAGTATTATTGTTTGGAATTTTGGGCATGTTGTAAGTGTTCATGTTATTAGGGAGTTATTTGGACATGAGTTGCCACTTGAAGTTTAGTGGTTCAAGTCCCTTTCTTGAGTCAAAATCGGTCAAAAGCTTAATTGGGTTAAAATTAAGCTAGTAGCCACTTTGATGCCTAATGGCGTTATGAGCGGATTTATATGTCAAGCAAGTTATTAATGTGATTAGCATTATGATTAGGAGCCAATCAAGGGAAGGAAAGCGGCCAAGTGTGCAAAAGAGGCCAAGTGAGTACATAGGTAAATTTATGTTTGAGTAACGATTTAATTATGTATTCGATATTATGATGTGTTTTTCGTTGTATCATGAATATTATGATTGAATAAACAAGTATTTTGTTTACGGTAAGTTATCAAGTTAAAGATTTTGATGAAGTTAATTTTATTAGTTTATGTTATGGTTGTTAATGGGTACTTAATGATGAATGCGGTAGATGATATTATGATGTGTTAAGTTTACTAATACAATTTCAAGATGTTAAAGAAGTCTTTCAAGAGTTTTAGTAGTAAAGGAATTCGGGTAGAGTGACGAGATATGAGTCTGTGATAGACCAATGAAGAAGGAACTACACCGGGACAAGCCTATCATGAGGGCTACGACAGGTAAGTGGGGATATACTTGTACATACATGGGTGCGCAAGGTAAGTATTATGTGATTGATGATTTACGATTATTGTAGAGTTCTTTCTATGAATGTAATATGTTATAGATATGTGTTGTTATGATGCATTAGTGATGAAGTGTATGATGTGTTCATGAAGCAAGGACATACAAACTCTTCTTAAGAGATTAGCCACCAAGAAGACGATTTACAAAGGATAATTATTGCTATTTATAGTGTGCCAAGTTTATGGGCGCTTGTTCTTAACTCTCTATGTTACTCACTAAGCATTGAACTTACCCATATTCATTGTTGTCATGTATGTAGGTACTTGAAAAGCGGCAAGAGATCATAAAGTGGACTTTCATGAATGTATTGGGACAAGTGAAGAAAACGGATCTCGCAAGTTCTTAAAAGTATATAGTAAGTGTCGAAGAATTAGCGATTCCCAAGGAATTTAAGTAAGAAGTTAGCTCAAGTAAGTAAAAGCAACTTTCTAAATCTTGCTTTTATTATGATGATCTATGTTATTGAATGCGGATGATCATGTGTTCAAATGTTTGTAATTCAAGGTTGTTTTGCTTTAGAGTTTTCAAGTATGATCAAATTGGCTTTATAAGTGGAACTGTGAGTCTCGAAAATTGAATCATGCTTTAGGTAATTACATGTGTCGACGTCTTTGGTTATGTCATTGAACATTTTGGAGTAGATAAGTAGTCAAAGATTTTGTAATAAGGTTAATGAAAGGTTTAAGTGTGTTTAGATGAAGTGTGATAGATAATGGAATGAGTCAATTGGGTCAAGTTTGACATATAAGCCGATATGGGTTGAAACGATATGTTGATTGGTGTAATAGGTCGTGCGTGACTGAGTGACTTTAGTGTCTCGTTTTAATATTAGAAATGATAAATTCATGTAGATAAAAGATTGATAATGTAACGTATTGGTGAAAATGTGGTTTTGATAATAAGTTGCAGATCAGTACCAGCAGCCGTGTAATGTGGCGACGCGACACTACATGTCGCGCCGCGACATATCGAATGTTTCATTTACAGAAGAGCTGTTAAGCAGGAATGATTTCCTTTGAAATGTCGCACCGCGACTAAGGGATGCCGCGCCGCGGCATATCACTTGGTCTGGGCGGACACCTGTTTTATAAAAAAAAAAAAAAAATCGATCGTTTAAAGGCGTTAAAATAAGAAAGATGAGCAGGGTATAGTGATTCGTAATAAAGCTAGATTGGTGGTTAAGGGATATCAACAAATCCCGGAAATTGACTATGATGAGGTTTTTGCTCCAGTTGCGAGACTGGAGGCTATCAGGATTTTCTTGTCCTTCGCGTCCTATATGGGTTTCAAAGTTTATCAAATGGATGTGAAGAGTGCGTTTTTGTATGGTGAGATAAACGGGAAAGTGTTTGTTGAACAACCGCCTGGTTTTGAGGATCCGCATTTCCCAGAAAAGGTGTATCGACTAGAAAAGGCGCTATATGGTCTACACCAAGCTCCTAGAGCTTGGTATGCAACTTTGTCCAACTACATGCTTGAGAATGGTTTTCGGAGAGGTGTCATTGATCAGACACTTTTCATCAAGAAGAAAGGACAACATCTTATGTTAGTGCAGGTCTATGTTGATGATATTATTTTCGGGTCTACAGATCAGAGTATGGTTGATGAGTTCGAGAAGGTTATGCAACGGAAGTTTAAGATGAGTTCCATGGGAACTATTAAGTTTTTCTTAGGTTTGCAGGTAGCTCAAACGGATAAAGGCATCTTCTTACATCAGACGAAGTATGTTGCTGATATCCTTAAGCGCTTTCAGGTAGATACAGAGAGACCAGCTAAGACTCCGTTGTCGGTTAATCATGGGATTTCACCAGATAAGGAGGGTGCTCCAGTGGACCCTACTTTGTACAGGGCTATCATAGGTTCTCTAATGTACCTAACTGCTTCTAGACCAAATATAATGTTTGCGGTGTGCCTGTGTGCTCGTTATCAGGCAAACCCTAATGTTCATCATATGTTAGTGGTCAAGAAGATTCTGAGGTATCTAAAAGATACTCCCAGCTTAGGGTTATGGTATCCGTGTGAGGATGGTTTTGATCTCACAGCGTACAGTGATTCAGACTATGGAGGTTGCAAGAAAGATTTCAAGTCAACATCAGGAGGGTGTCAATTTCTTGGTAGCAAACTAGTAACCTGGCAGTGTAAGAAGCAGACAGCAGTGGCTCAGTCCACTTGTGAAGCAGAATATATTGCCGCGGCCAGTTGTACATCACAGGTTATCTGGATACAACAGCAACTACGTGACTATGGTTTGAAAATCTCTAACACTCCTATTTATGTTGATAATACTGCTGCCATAGCTGTCACTAAGAATCCCGTAAATCACTCTAAAACGGAACATATAGGGATTAAATACCATTTCATTAGAGATTGCTATGAGAAAAAGTTAATTGATGTAGTGCAAATTGACACTACAGCCCAAAGGGCTGATCTCTTCACAAAAGCTTTTGATAAACCACGTTTTGAATTTCTATTAAATGAGATAGGTGTTAAGTTGCTTCAAGATGTAGTTCCTGAAACTGAAATTCCTGAAACTGAGGTACCTGACACAGAGGAATCTAAGCCTGAGACTGAGTTGTGAATGGTTAGAAACTGCTTGTAGAGTTTGAATAGTTTTGCATGATAGCTTCTAGATCATTTGCATTTTTCGTTTGCATGATAGATTAGTTTTTTACTGAAATTTGCTTGTTTGCTTATGTTTTTAGATAGTTTTATGCTTTTGTACAGAGAATATCAAAAAGCCATAAAAATTGAAAAAACCAGAAAAACAAATAAAAATTAGAAAAATAGAAAATCCATAAAAAGTGAAAAATCAGAAAATGAGTTGCTTGTTATGTTTGTGGGGAAGTGATTGCAATACTGAACTGACATGTAAGTTGTGAAAAACAAGTAATACAGGATGATTGATAATATGTTGGTAAACTTTATTGATCTAATTCTAGATAGAGATGATCACACTAATAACGCGTAAATATCATGATGAGGAAATCGTGGAAAGGTTTACATCGGTTGAGGGTAGTCACCTACTTATCACTGAATATGTACCGAGAAATGATTGAACAGAAACTCGACAGACGGTTGAGGTCTCCCCTACTACGATTTATACTCGGTAGCAAAAGGATAATTTTGTGAGTCCCCAAGGTGAGCATATTTTGTCTAGGATGCATACCTGTTTCTATTTACCTTTATTACTTGGACCGAAATCCAACAACATACATATCGGGTACCCAAAGGGAGGTGTTTTCTCTAAAAGGGTTGAGAAGTGCAGTTTTGTATCACAGACACAGAATGATTTTTAAAAGGCAACATCATCGGGTTCTAGATTTCCACATACGAAGATTGGTTTTCCGTGCAGTTATAACAAATGTCAAAGACAGTGGTGCGTCATCATCATGTTTAGTTGTAATCTTTTATTTATTTATTTTGTTTATGTATTGTAAGGAGAAAATGCAACATCAGAAAATCCAAAAAAAAAAAAAAAAAAAAAAAAAAATGCAAGTTATGGATTGTTTATGTTTATTTATTTATTTCAATTTGTAAATAACATGATGCACTACATAGCTGCAAGAGAATCATGGATCAAGAATTGAACAGAGTTTCCGAGATTTCTCGGTTATCAATGTTTGAGACAACATACATTCCAATCGGAGACTTATTTGAACGATTTCGTTATCTACATCCGAGGGGGAGAATTTATCAGATCATCAGATATAGAGAACTTAAATCATTTAGTTCACATCTCAATTAGTGAACTTTACATCTTTTGTCTGTGATATGGGATTGTGCCTATTGACCTGGATAGAGGGAATATCTTCTGGAAGGTATCTTAGCGTTCCATCACTCAAATATTTATATCACTTCCATCCATCCAACACCATACATCATACTATTTCCGTTTAAGTATGGGGTTTATAGCGGCCGGTATGCGTCCTTAACAGAGTATGCAATAAATTTGAGATTAACAATGTTATCTGAAACGAAAGGTATAAGTTTAAGGTAGAAGCCAAAGGCTGACAGGGTTGCTAGAAACATCGTGAGATGGTTCTGTTCAATAGAATCGAAAGTACATTGATGTGATAAGAGGACAGTGTCAACAGGTTTGTGCTCAATTGTTCTACCCGAGAAATCGTGCGATCTCAAACGAGGACTGACTTTGTGATGTAAATCTGACATTGAAAAATGTTAAAGTAATTAATCTAACGTGATCATCGAAGTCTAGGGTGAAAGTTGATGAATGTTTATTGATATATTTGAAGGTTGTTCTGTATATGCTTTAATGAATAAGTTCGTGAATGAACTATGGAATAACATGTCAATATAGTTCAGTTCTGATCCCCGAATCAAAAGGATTCAATCAATTTTATATGCCAACTCACAAAAGATATGTTATTCTTCTGGAAGTGTGACTGATGATAAGCAGTATTATTTGTTCCTATGCTGATAACATCATGAATTTGTTAATGTTAATGCTTTATGAAACTGATGTTAAAAGTTTTTTTATCCACAGATCTAAAAGGTTAAATGTTACTGATTATATCTGTTATTATATTGCTGATCATGATACACTTGATCTTGTACAGTTATTTGCTTTGTGTATTTGCATGATCATGCATTTCTGAATTAGTTTGCATTCATGTGTTAGTTGCATGTGCATTTATATTTCATCTTTTAAGTCCACAACTCAGTTCTGGGTAAGGTTTACTGTGAAAGGAACCTTAGGTTTCTTATTGTTTTGAATATAAGTTGTTTTGAGCTTAAAGGAACAAAGCGTGATGTTTTTTATTGTGGAGATCAGTCCCAGGGGGAGTTAGTGTAAATGGGTAAAAGTCTGATATTGAAAAGTGTTATGTTTTAAAAGTTTTCAAATGTCAGACCATCGGCCGACAGTCCTTACATCCGGCCGATGGACTCAGACCCTCGCCCGAGTGTCAAGACCATCGGGCCGACGGACTTGACCATCGGCCGGTCGTCACTGACAGGGTATAAAAGGACCCAGCGACGAACGGGTCAGTCACTCTGGCCAAAATTGTGTGATTTTACCCTAATTTTCTGAAGTTAAGGAGAAAGGTTTTGATCCAGTTTTTATTATTCATCTTTTCTTTGTGATCTTAGCGCCGTAAACAAGGTAACATAACTCTTAATCGTTTGTTTGTAATCGATGATTTAGTGTTCGATGTATAAACTTTAAATCGGATTAGTTTTATTTGAGATCTGTTGAAATTGATGTTTGATGTATGATAGACGGCCCCTTTAGCATCTGTTATAACAGGAATTTGAACTAGAAACGTCAAATCGGACGATTTGATCAATTTCGAGTCATAGATCTGATGCACTACCTCCGGCCGAGGGTCTCTGACCATCGACCGATGGTGTCCATCGATCGGCCGGACATCTTGTCACTCGGCCGAAGGTCGTTATTTGACCAGTGTGCGTATGTGGTTAGACCATCTGCCGTAGGTCTAGACCATCGGACCGATGGTCTCCACCATCGACCGATGGTCATTCTGTTGGACCGATGGTAGATTATTTTGATTAATTTTCATTGAATGATTGGTCTCTGATAATTTCTGTGATGCCCATCTAATGCTAGTGTTTGTAGTTTGTATTAGAATGTCAGGTGGCTCATTTGTTGGTCAATGGATGTTCAACATCGACCGTAGGAGAATCCTAGCTAGATATCGACCAATCTTAGTAGAACAAAAGGTCATTGCAACTCGACAGACTTATAGTCCTTGGGAACAGATTGGGTGTCAGGCTTTCATAGATATTGGGGATTATTACTGTCCTGCTCTACTCAGAGAATTTTACGCCAATGTTGCTTTAGAGGATGGTAAGAAGAAGTTTGTACACTCGGGTCTATTTAATCAACAGTATAGGTGGACTTTAGAGGAATTCTCAAACCTGTTAAACGTTCCTCATACTGGGGTTAAGATACTGTACCCTAGCAAAGATATCAGAAAGATTCCCAGTAGATTCAGATTGTCAGATGTTATTGTTAGGATATGCAAGCCAGAGAAGGTAGTGTATACTGGTAGAGTTGAGGTTAGTGATGAAGATATCTTGCCACAATATGAGATACATTTGAGAATCATCAAAAGAAATGTGACTTTTAGGAGAGAAGGAGATCATTTGCTGTCTGGTACTGAAGTCTTGTTTCTATATTGCCTACTAGAGGGTATTCAAGTGAATGTGGGACACTTTCTCATTCATGTGATGAAAGATTTTCTTGAATCAGAAGAACCATTCCCATATGCAGCTTTACTGTATAACTTGTTTGAGAAACTTGGTGTGATTCAACATGAAGAAAAGTTAGTGCCAGAGGATTCCATAATGGGATGATTGATTCTGATGTTATGTTTATGTTTGATTATTTTCAGATTATTGTGTAATTTGATAATGCTAGCCTGTTAGCATTGATACGGTATCTTATGTCTGTAATGATCTAACTTTGAACATGTGATTATGTAACCGTGATCGTATTAATGTGATATGTACTATGATGATAAATCAGTGATACTTAATTACTCATGAATTTAACGCTGATTAAGAATTGTGTTTGCAGTTTTTGTTAATCATGTCAGGTGCACAAATGGATCAAGAACAAGCTGTCCACAGTTCTGAGACTGAATCATCAGGAGGACCCACATCTGCTAGTCTTCCAGGGTTGAAGGCGAGCCCTAATTCTAATCTGATGGCGTGTCTAAATGACAAAGGTCCAAATGCTAGCAAGTACAAGACTGTGATTGAATTTTTGAAGCGTTCAAGGATATTTGCTGCGGTGTCAATGCCATGTACTGCTTACTATTCTCATCAGAGAGAATTCTGGGCTAACTCTAGAGTGGAAACTGTTGATAATAAGCCTGTGATAGTAAGTCGAGTATGTGATCAAGAGGTTAAGATATCTGAGTATACTATTCGGAACACGTTTTTGTTTGAGGATGATGAGAAAATGCCCAAGAGATTGTCGAAGACTAAGATTACTGGATGTGTGCTGAGATGTGAGTATGCTGGTGATATTACACGTGCTACGATCAAAAGAAGCGGATTCTCTCCACCGTACAGATATCTGTCTTTAGTGATTGTTAAGTGTTTGAGTACGTTACAAGGCGGATTTGATGAGCTGAGTGAGATTTATCAGGGAATGTTTGCTGCCTTGATTCTGAAAGCTGATTTCAATTTTTCGGGTGTTATCTTTGATCTGTTGATGGAGAATGTTACGAGCCTACAATACTTGATTTATCCGAGGTTCCTGCAGATAATGATTAATGCTCAAACTATGGATCTGCCGAGATCAAAGAAGGACGTCATCAAGCTGAAACATATGACAGATCTTACGTTTAATCGATTAAATCAGAAGAAGAGTGCTAGTGATGGAAAGCTGGTGTGTCATCTTGCGAGGGAAGATTATCAATGTCCACCAGGCAAGAAGTGGAGGAATGAGAACAGTCTATCTGGTCATGAGCCTGATTTTGAGCTAGCAAACAGTGATGAAGAGGTTGATCAGCCGATGAATACTCAGGGTATAGGTGGTTCTGGTACTGGAGGTTTGGCTGATGAGCCCGTTGATGTTAATACTGGTACTGGTGAAGAAGCTCCTAGAGGTGAGAGGAGACGTCTGGTAGAAGATGAAGGTTCTCAGGTTTCTACAAAGATGAGACCGAGCAAGAGGTTTAAGTTGGTTTTGAAGAATCCAGGTGGTTCTGCTACAGGTGCTACACAAAGAACTGCACCTACTCAAGCACAAAGTCAACAACAGCAACAAAGTCAGCCACGGCAACAAACTCAACCGCAACATCAATCACCGCCAATTGTTCAACAATTGTCTCAAGAGACTGTGTCTACTCCAACTCCGGAGGCACCACATACAGGAGCAGAAGGAGGAGTTAGTTCATCTGCGCTTCAGAATCTGAATGATTTGTATGTTCAAGCTATGGCTGATAATCTGAGAATGAAGAAGGATATGGATGCGAAAGTGGAGGAGTTGAGAGAAGAGAATCGTGTGAAAACTGAGGATGTTACTAGGTTGAGAACTCAGGTTGATTTGTTACAGAAGAAAGTTGGTGATCAATCATTGTTGTTAACTGCTGCAAAGAAAGAAGCTTCTGAAGCTAGAAAGGTGGCAGAGTCGGCTTTGGCTAGGATTACTGCTTGGGAAGAGAAGTTTGATCTGGTTGAATTGCCAGAAGGAGAAACTGATGTTCAAATGGTGGTGGCTCCTGGTACTTCAAAAGAAACAGCACTGTCAGTAATTCCTTTACAAATTGATTATAGTTTTAGTGAATTCTTGTCTAAATAGGATGAGCTCAAGCATTCTGTTGTTTATGATGATTTAGAGGAGGGGGAGATCCCTCACAACTTCACCAGAGCTGAGCTGGACGAGCTGGTGCGTCTAGAGCAAGAAGAAGCTAAAGCTGCTGACGCACAGTCCGATGATCCTCCATCAGAGGATGATTCTTTTGGCCCTGAGATTTCTAAGGATATCGATGATGGGGAAGTTGATGGTTTAATGGAAGATGTTACTTTTGAAGAATATCCTACGTATATGAATGATAGGAATGAAGATCTTCCTGGTTTTGAGGAGTTATTTAGAACAGATGACGAAGTTTTGAATCGAAGGTGTAAAGAGAAAGAGAGAACTGAGGTTTTGCCTGAAGGGTTCTTGCCAGTCAAGTATAATGATGAGGTTGCTGCGAAGTTAGAAACTGACTGGCGTGATATCTTGAGGATTCGAAAGTATTGTGAAAAACCGAAGCTTGAGCCAAAGTATTTGAAGATGATAAATTTGAGGAAAGGTGCGAAAGGAAGGATTTTGGCCTGGGCATACATTGAAGAATTCAACATGTTTGCAATTAAACGAGAGTTTGGAGTTGACTACATCAAACATGGTCATGAGTTCAAGTCACTGCCGTATTTTGAGCTTATGCAGATTGCCAGGTTAAAGATGTTGTATTGTGGAATGAACGATCGCTCATCATTGTTGGTTAAGAAAATTCGAATCGCGTACAATTCGAATAACTGGAAGGATTTTAGACCACAGTATCCGAGGATTAAGTACAGGGTTGATCCTGTTAGTGGAGTATCTCGACAAATTTTGAAGTATAAGCCGGCAAAGACTATGAAGAAGGTTCCGTTAAGAAAATTGCCGCAGAATTGGAGTCAGAGATTTCGTTGGTGGTTTTATGATGATCGTTCTGAGGAAGCTGTGATTGTTTTAGATAAGCTGAAGGAAGATGATATCGATTGTATTCGTGTGTTGGATCCGATCTGGTTAAGGAACTGTACCGAAGCTGATATTTTTACTTTGTACTATAACCGTATGCTTTATCGTCGTGAAAACAGGGTACAGGCTGAACAGTATGTTAAAGTGGCTAAGCTGTGCTACTTGAACAACATGGTGATCGATCCGTATGATGACTGAAGACTTATGGAATAGAACTAGGTCTTAGGGGGAGTTTGTTGGTGCATAAATCCCGAGTTCTATTACGTTTATTGCTCTATTTGTTATGTACTTGATATTTCAGTCATATATGTACGTGGACATTTATACTTTGTGTTTATTATGATGTTTAGTATAATGTCGTGAATAGGTCAAGCAGTCGGTTGGCTGCTCAAGACCATCGACCGATGGTAGGGACCATCGGTCGAGGGACTGTCACCATCGGCCGAAGGTCCCCGACCACCGGCCGATGGTCACTGTATTTAGTATAAATACGGGTTTCGTGGTTTTGTGTTAGGTTACACACCATAAACCCTTAGGCCGTCGAATTACTTGCTGCTAATCGTCCCAAAACCCTTACCAACCGAATACACAGTCTTAGGCATCGATTCTATCAATTATTCATTGGTTAATTCGATCCCGTTAGTCTAATACGTATTCGACTCATTCTAATTAGTGTTTCCGCCATTAATCTAGATACAACGTATGATCTAAGGTCCGAATTACATCTTCAAAGTGGTCCGAATTGTTGATGCATATTTTGTATGACCGTCACTGGACGAATAACGTCTATTCTTACATTGTACACCTAGTTTATATACACGCGTGAAACTGATCAGTTATAGGAGCATATGTAACTGTTGGTCTATTCATGTCGATAGGCCCATTAGGGCAACCTAAGTCTAGGTCGTCTATATATATCAGTTTATGTGTGTCTTTAGGGTTAAGAGATCAGGAGTCTAAACCCTAATTTGGGAGAGCCGCATTCGGCGATCCTGTGCATAGGGGAGATCATGCTCGATCTCCCCTCGCCACCGATGTTTCTGTGTTTAAATCAATTGTAAGTTCAACGTTTATATTAAATATATTGATTTATGTTTGATTCATCGCGTTTATCTCTTCCGTCTTTGATTTTTGCTCGTTAATGGTTGTTTTGATCCTTAACCGGACCAACAAATTGGTATCAGAGCTGGTACAACCGAGCTCTTGATTTGATCGAAGGCAAAAGACGTTAAATCTGCTGAAATTCGTTTTAGATCTCAACAGTTGACCTTTGTTGACTTTTTAGGGTTTTGAAGATCTAGATCGAATTGAAAAAAGTGTTTAAATAGAAAGGTTGGAAATCATCTCGTGAATATTTCTTCAAAGTTTCAGAATCTAATTCGTTATATAGATCGAGATCTGAGATTTTTTTTGGTTCGAATTTTTTGTGTAAAAATCGATTTATTGTGCTAGATTCATTATGTATTTGGGAAATCTAAGAATGGAGAAGTGTTAGTCGTGGTTCAATGCTACTATCTGCAAAATTTCCTGAATTTTGGTGATGATTTGAGGTGGTTTTGATGAACACCGCCACCGATCACCATGAACCACCGCAGCTCCACCACCATGTTCATCTTCGATTTCCTCACGTGTTCATGCATCTCCTAAACGTGTAACTAACATGCTGGAGAATATCTTTCAAGCGAGTTTTTGAAAAATTAACGCATAAATTTCGTGAATTTTAGGCTTAAAAAACAGCCTGGTACGCGTTTTTGTGCGAAGAAGAAGCAGATACAGCTAATATATTCGTGTGGCATGGTTGTAATTTTAGGTAAGGTTGAATGGTGGGACCCACGTGTTTCTTGTCTTGTTCCTTGTTCCCCACACACAAGACTTACATGTCTTCTAAGAAGACTAGTCCCATCCCGTGTTTATTTATTTTCAGTGGACATATTATTCAGCTTTTGACTTTTTTATGGGTCCACACCATCTTTCTTATTTATTTAAATCCCATTTTACTTTGCTGAATTACAGCAACAATATTTTTACGTAAAACCTTTCTATCTTTATTCACTGAAGTATTTGATTTATAAAATTTAATGGATAACCTCCTTGTCCGTTAAATTTATTTAGTAAGTGAGTACGGAAACACTTATTATGAGAAGTGTTAGTGGGGTAGTCGGGAGCATACGACTATTTATGGGCCAACAACGTTTATTATTCCGCACTTCTCGATATTCCGCTTTAGAGGGAATATGTTTGTTCCAGTTTCGCCTAGTAGAGCGAACTGAGGTTGATGTTTCGCGATCATGAGATACAAATTTGATTTTCTTTGGTAGTTTGATGGCAATAAAGACTTATTTGAGTTATTAATTGTGGAACGGACTCCTCTACATATTTTGCCTTTACAAGAAGCAAGTCAGGATGAACGTTAGTGCTACGATGTCTAATAGGATACAGCTAACAGTGAGGGGGAAGATTCTACATTTTATGATTCTGAGAGAGTCGGTTTGTTTGAAGAGTTTATCCGAGATATCGATAGGGATCTCAGCTCAATCTTAGGGGGAATCTTGCTGCATTTGTACTATGAGTAACACGTACGAGTTAAAAGAAACTACAGGATGACAATTAGCATTTCGATTTCAATGAGCGGAAATATTGATGTTCGAAGTTTGGATTTTCACGTATTCTGGAAGACTTTTGATGGAGCTTGTGATTCACAAGTTTATGGTACTACAGCAGAGATTGACTGAAGATTGCAAGAGGTGCTTACAATCATTCGCCAGCAACGTCCAAGGGGAAAATTGTTGATGCATATTTTGTATGACCGTCACTGGACGAATAACGTCTATTCTTACATTGTACACCTAGTTTATATACACGCGTGAAACTGATCAGTTATAGGAGCATATGTAACTGTTGGTCTATTCATGTCGATAGGCCCATTAGGGCAACCTAAGTCTAGGTCGTCTATATATATCAGTTTATGTGTGTCTTTAGGGTTAAGAGATCAGGAGTCTAAACCCTAATTTGGGAGAGCCGCATTCGGCGATCCTGTGCATAGGGGAGATCATGCTCGATCTCCCCTCGCCACCGATGTTTCTGTGTTTAAATCAATTGTAAGTTCAACGTTTATATTAAATATATTGATTTATGTTTGATTCATCGCGTTTATCTCTTCCGTCTTTGATTTTTGCTCGTTAATGGTTGTTTTGATCCTTAACCGGACCAACATTAAAATTTTAGAATTGTTATAACTCAAATATATGAATACATTACCATCATAAAATTTGTAGACCATTTTGCCTGACTTGAATTATGCCATAATCCAGGAAACACACGTTATGCACCGTTTAGTTGACAGAATGTGAGAGTAATCACTAAAATTTGTATTATATTCCATTTAATTTTAGCTTGGTTCGCGTAAAGTGAAAATAGAATTATATTTCATTCTATTCTTGCTTTTGTTTAGCTCGACAGAATGAAATTGACTCTTTCAAATTTCATAATTGAAAGGAATTCAACTCGTTGATATTTTAGATGAAATTTCATTCCATCGACTAACGTTTCAGTTTCACGTTCCAGTTTACAGGTTCGCACGTCAGTTAGATTCATGTTACATGATTAATATTCACGTTACATGATTCATATTCGCGTTACATATTTCATGTTCGCGTTACATATTTTCAATTTCATGTTTCTGTTTTCAGCTTCACGTTTCAGTTTTTAGATTCGCATATTAGTTTTGAATTCCGCTTTTAAGTTTAAAGTTTCGCGTTACAGTTTTCGGATATGCCTTTCAGTCTTCATATTCACGTTACATATGTCAGTTTCGTGCTTCAGTTTTTCGATACTCATTCCAGTTTTTAGATACACATGTCATTTCAGCTTTCAAATTCGTTTTACATACGAATTCAAAACCACATTAAACCGATAAACACTCCTGTTAAGGTAACACTTTACAAATTTCGACGATTGAAAGAATTATTTTAAAAATATGATTTCATTAGACCATTTGTAACGGTGACAGAGTGAGTGGGGAATTTTTTGCGTGAGTGACTTTGACGTTGCAAGGTTGTGGTAAAAATGAGGTGTAAGATCACTTGTTACGGTGACTGTGACATAGATACATTTTAAATATTTTTAAGTGAGTTGATTGTAACGTGACAATGTTATTTTATGTAGATTTTATGGATAATGTTGTGGGAATTGTTGTTAAAAGATTTTTGGTGATATGACAAATTATGATTACGAGGTTGGTAGAAAGGATAAAATAATAATACAAATATATCTATGAGGTGTTAAAATCGGATTAAGTGTTATTTATTATTGTTGTCCATTGAAGAAATGCCCCAACCTTTTAAACTTTCAAAACCGATGCCCATAAGTGGTATTATGTGCGTCATATTAGTGACATTTAGGATACGACGGTCTTCATTATATCTCGTAAGGGACGGTTTAATTGTGAAAATTGTGGGAGTAGTTGAGAAAAAATTGTAAATAATATGACAAAATATGATTAGATATAGAGAAATATATAACAAAAAATCAAAAACACCCTCTGGTTTCTTCATCGTTGCTTGATGAACGTTCAAAAATAAACTAAGACACCATGCAACTGACGTTGTGGCCGTATTTAATGTCAAGCAGGAGATGAATTTCCGTTCCTCACAGGCTAAAAAACCTCCTAAACATGATTAAAATGTAGTCTGCTTAGACTACAGATAATGATAACACTTACGTGGAGTAGATAAAGGTATTTTTTTGCGTTATGACTATAACATGACAATTATGGAGAGAAGGTGGAGTTGTAATGAGGAATGATATTGAGAGAGTTGTAGAAAGTTTGTGAGTGATGTAAAATTTTATTTGTTACATTTGAAAGGTAAAATAATACGTAGTAAATGGTTACAGATAAATAATCTCAACCAATCCATTTCTCCCTTATTTGGAGCGTTTGTAATTGACAACGGCTCTAGCTTCATTTTTCATAAACGTTTCACTATAGACGTTTGTAATCGTTTGTGTTGACATGTCAAAGTGGCTGTGGGACAAATGGGACCATTATTCATCGTCTTAGTGATTATAGAGAGACAAGAATGGGCCCGTTCAATAATGAAACACAATTATCAATGATTACTCGAAACCGCGTTAATCTCGCCGAATTTGGAAAGCTGACAGACAGATCTCTTCATATTTTGTGATTAACTTTTACACCTTTCTTCTTCATAATACACCAAAAACCTTCCCCACTAAATTAAACCCTTGAATCTTAACCATAAATAAATACATTAAACAACTTGTCAATACAATATAATATTTGCAATGTGCAATAACATCTATATATAAATACCTCCAGCAGAGACATATTTGATAGCGATACTTCGCATTTGTTCTTATCTTTTCTCATTTTACCATCAATCTTTCTTCCTGGTATGTACACATTTTCATTTCATGTCACTAGGGTTTTTAAGGCTGCTCTATTTTTGTTCATTTTACCTACGGATCTAATACTTATGTTCTTGTGAAATTATTGATTTTTCTACCCAAAATGTTGTTCACTTTTTATGAATTACTGAGGTTTATGATACCCAAATGGTAAAAACAAATTTGGATTACTCCTTTCTTTTGTAATGCTGTAGAACACCGTGCTTTAGGTACCATTGGTGTATTTCTGGGGAAAAAAATATAAAATTTTTAATAATTTATACATACTCATTTAAAACCTAAAGATATTGTTGATACCCAGACTGCAGAAACAAATATATGAAACAAAGTTCTAAGCTTTTTGTATCTGCCAAAACACTCTGCATTTTATAATACTAATATTTTGTGTTCTTGAATATGTATTTAAATTGAAATTATGTTCTAAAAATGTAGTTTTCTCTTCGTGGGTTTAATTTATAGATGATACCCATATTGCAGAAGTTAACTCATATGAAAAAGTTTGGAGCTTTTTGTATCTGCAAGAGCAACACACTGTTTTATGCTAACATATTGTGTTACGCTGCAAACAAATCTTCTTCTAATGTAGTTCCTTCTTCAAAGATTAGATTGATTTGCACCCAGATTTCAAATACACAAACTTAAAGATCAAAGTTCTGTAATTTCAGGTGGTTGCTGATTCTGGTGAAATGAAGAAGACAATTTTGCCCCTTTTGTTGATCTTCATTTTCGGTACATTGTGTTTATCTGTGGTGAAAGCAGAAGACCCTTATAAGTATTATACTTGGACTGTTACCTATGGAACTGCTTCCCCTCTTGGTGTACCTCAACAGGTTTTTAATCATAATTCTCAAATTAATTGTTTTTAATCTTGATTTTTTAATTTTATTTTAGTGAAATTTGTGTTGGTATTGTTAATCAATGTTTGAATTTTTGCAGGTGATCTTAATCAATGGTCAATTTCCTGGTCCTAAACTTGATGTTGTCACAAATGACAATATTGTCCTCAACTTGTTTAATAAACTTGACCAACCTTTCCTCTTGACATGGTGAGTCTTTTTGTCAATTTATTTCTGGCCATTAACTTCAAAGTACTATATTAGCTTTTGTTTATTTAACTGTGCATCAGTGCATGCTAGATTTGACCTTAAGAAGTCAACACTCTACTTTAAGGAAGTTATAAAATAGAACACATGTGTGCTTACTGTAATATTGTTTCTTTTCATTACATTAATTTGATCTTTAGTGTAAATGTACTTGAACCAAAGAATCTATATGGGCATTTTACTTTTTTTATTTTTGTGTTAAGTCATGTTTCCATTTACATGTTAATGGAAATGTGTGTCTGATTCTATGTCTCTTAGTAACAAGACCGGTTTTCAGATCAAGTGGCAGATTAAGTGACAAACAAAAAACAACAATTTTACTTGCTGAATTAAGAACTGTACAGAAACAAATCATCAAGTGGAAAGTAAACATGCCTAACTATGTGATCAAATAATAATATTGACATCCATAAATGTATCATTTGTAGGAACGGAATCAAACAACGAAAGAATTCATGGCAAGATGGAGTTTTGGGCACGAACTGCCCAATTCCTCCGAACTCCAACTTTACGTACAAATTCCAACCGAAAGATCAAATCGGAGGCTACACATACTTCCCTTCAACTGCAATGCACAAAGCCGCTGGTGGTTTTGGCGCTATTAATGTATATGCCAGACCTCGTATCCCTGTCCCGTATGCAATTCCAGCTGGCGACTTTAATTTACTTATCGGTGACTGGTACAAGGCCAACCATAAGGTCAGTATCATATTCATCATGTTCAATTCTTGGTCTTCAATTCAAATTTTATGTTATTTGTTTCGGTCGTTTTCAAGTTAAACTCAAGTTCAAATCTTAGCTCAAAACACATAAAAGTCAACTGATTTTTTTTTATTGTCATGGTTTAAATCATTTCATGTCCTTGATTTGTATCATTGTATGCATGTTTCATGATAAATAATGATTTCTTTTTTATGGTTGCAGGGTTTGCAACAGTATCTCGATTCAGGAAGATCACTTACGTTCCCAGACGGCATACTTGTAAACGGACAAACTGGAACCACTTTCAGTGGTGATCAAGGTCATTATCATCTTGTATCACTTTTATATCTACTTTAATTTTAATTCATGTTACAAAAAAAAAAGATAAAAAAAAAAAGAACTAAATTGGTTACCTGTTTGTCTGACCTCTAAGAGAGTGATGTGCTTTCTGTATTAACTTTTTAGGTAAAACCTACATGTTCAGAGTATCGAATGTGGGTTTGTCGACATCGTTCAACTTTAGGATTCAGGGACACAAAATGAAATTAGTTGAAGTTGAAGGGTCAAATGTGGTTCAAAACATATATGATTCACTAGATGTTCATGTTGGTCAATCAATTTCAGTCCTAGTTACTTTGGATCAACCTGCTAAAGACTACTACATTGTTGCATCGACACGGTTCACAAACAAAGTCCTTACAACGGTCTCAACATTACATTATACCAATTCCAAAACACCCGTCTCTGGCCCGATCCCTGCGGGACCCACTTATCAAGTTCATTGGTCTATTCAACAAGCCAGAACATACAGGTTCCATTTATATTTATATTTATATTGTGGATTTTGATAACGACAACCATTGGGATGTCATTAATGTGTTTTAAACAGTTGTACATTCATGTAACCGCCACTACTAAATTAATAAGTAGCTGCTATGTGATTTTGGTTATCTCCATTTTATGTTCAGGTGGAATTTGACATCAAATGCAGCCCGACCCAACCTGCAAGGCTCATTCCATTATGGAACAATCAAACCTACCCGGACCATTATTTTGAGTAATGCAGCTAGCGTAATTAACGGAAAGAAACGGTACACTGTGAACGGAGTGTCTTATATTAATGCAGACACCCCGTTGAAGTTAGCAGATTACTTGAAAATTCCCGGTGTGTATTCCACCGATACCATTCAAGCCTCCCCTAACGGTGGTGGCCCACGTTTAGCTACGTCTGTTATGTCAGCGTCACTTCACGACTTTCTTGAAATCGTTTTCCAAAACAATGAGAAGAGCGTGCAGTCGTGGCATCTTGATGGCTATGATTTTTGGGCCGTCGGGTAAGTTTTCATATATACGACATAGTGTTGAAGAACCCAGAATAACTCGGTGAGTGATCGGTTTTTACCACTCTGCGAGTACTCGGCATGAACTCGGTAAACTCGGTCGACCTTGGTCAACACTCTGCCAAAACTCGTGATTACTCTGAAAATCGGTCAGAGCCAAAAATCGGTATTACTCTGTGAGTCGGTCAAAATCGGTCAAAGTCAAACTTACTCAAAATCAGTCGAAGTCAAACTTGGTTAAAACTCGGCAAAAACTTCGGGTTACTCAGAAAATTGGTCAAAACTTGGGATTACTCTGAAAATCGGTCAAAACTTGGTCAAAGTTGTTCAAAATCGGTGAAAATCAAACTGGGTCTAACTTGGTCAAAGTCTAACTTGGTCAACATCCAAGTACTCCCTAAAAAATTCCGAACGAGTACTCTTCGAGTAGTGATTTTCAACCTTGTATCTACTACAAGATCATGATTCAAATAGTTTGTAACTTGGTAATGACAACAATTGCAGATATGGATCTGGACAGTGGTCTGAAGCAAGCAGAAAGAGCTACAATTTGGTTGATGCTCTTACAAGACACACTGTACAGGTAAACTATTGTTCATGCAAAATTTCAAAAATAACTTTACAATAATGGTCCTTAATGTTATAAGTCTTAACTATGACTTATGGATGTTTCAGGTGTACCCAAATTCATGGAGTGTGATATACGTATCTTTGGATAATCAAGGTATGTGGAATTTAAGGTCTGCGATGTGGGAACGACAATATCTTGGCCAACAGTTCTACCTCAGAGTTTATAATCCTGTTCGTAGTCTTGCAACTGAATACGACATCCCCTCGAATGCTCTTTTTTGTGGTAGAGCCGTAAGTCAACACGATTAAACCGTATGTAATAAGTACTTATTTAGTAACTTGTATTTGTATACCACAGTATCTTTGGTATTAGAACTTGTTTTCTGATCCCTAATATTTATTTATTATTTTGTTTGTCTTTTCTATATATCTTGTATCTATCTATCTCACTAAATTGGTAAGATAAGTCCACGTGTGCAATCACACTCATCCTCAGCAAATACTTTTTTCTCATAATTTTGAAATAAAAAATTCACTAATTACGTTACTGACGCGTGTCCCTTATTAATCACATAAACATTCAAAATTTCGGATTAGGGTTAATTACACCCTTTTCATTCTATAACCGTACCCTTTTTCATCATTAAATCCGTCGTAACGGATTCTCGATTCTTATTTTGTTTCGTTTATAACTCCAAATCCTAAAATTTAAAAACCCCGATCGATCAAATTTTCTAAATATATCAAATCTGCAATGTAAAAATAGTCACAATCATTGGAACTGCTAATGGCGTTTATCAGGTATGTTCGAACATTAATATCAACATATTATCCAGGACATCAAATCGAGTGACGAATAATTTAGGTCTGTCCCCAATGTTTGTTGTTTGATTTTGTGTTTTTTTTTACTGCTAATTGAAGATCAGTTCAAACGTTAGATTTTCAGTTAAAGGTGTGTTCACAATTGTGATAACCCGGAAATTTTCGATCAAATTTAAACTTTATTCTTATATGAATTCGACACAATAAGCAAATCTGTTAAGTTGAGTCTCAAAATTTTGAACCGTTTTATGAAAACATTTAACCTTGACTATTCCCGACGATTCACGAACAATTATTTGTAAAGAAATAGGTATATTTATATAAATGTAAGTATATATAATAATTTGAATTTATAAAATAAACATTTGAATTAAAGATGTAAAATTAATAAATAGAATGATTAAGTAACTATTAAAACATATATATATATATATATATATATATATATATATATATATATATATATATATATATATATATGATTTCTATAAAGAAATATTATGATATATATATATTGGAGTATATATAAAAGATATAAATATTATATAATCGTATATATAATAATTATTAAATATTACATAATTAGAAAAATGTAATATCAATATAGAAATTACAAATTTAATTATAGTTGTTATATTAGTATTTATGTTATTACTTTCATTATTATTAGTAATATTAATATCAATATTATTAATATATGTATATATAATATATATATGAAATTGGATACATTTCATTACTAATATTATTGTTATTATTAGTAATATCATTATTATTGTAATTAGGGGTAAAATTTTGATTTTAGTTATTATTAAGATTATTATTATTATTATTATTTTTATAATACCCATTAAAATAAAAATCAATATTAATATTATGATATATTCATTAATAATATCATTTCTATTGTTATAAATTATTATTATTAACATTATTGATAATATAATTATTATTATTACTATTATATTATTATAAATTTTTGTTAATATTAATTATAGTATTAAAAGTATATTAGTTATAATCATTTACTAATTAGTTGTTATATATAAATACATATACATATATATAGTATATATTAATACTGATAAAGATAAGTATATACAAATATATATAAAATAGATGTATATTATACTGATATATACATATCAATAATCAGTATTTTCATTGTATTAATAATTAATAAGATAAATACATGTATATATACATAAAAGGATCAAAATCTGTTTTGCATCATAATCAGACTGTTGTAATTTTTGTTTTGTGTATCTAATCAGTATCAAACGAACCATCTTATATCCAATCACGATCCACCTTTATTTTTTTTATTATTTCTGTTGTACTGATAGAATATAAGCTGTCGACCTTCATTCCTTATTTAATTCCATCAATTCCAGCTGTAATCGATCCTGACTGATTCACATTATCAACTACCCATTTTCAAGAACCCTTAACAGCTTTATTCAGTTGAATTAAATCCAAATAGTCAGCAACCCAGACGAGTACCCCTGTTCTTGGTCCATTTTTCAAACCACTCGATTAATTAACAAATTACAAAAGTTAAAAGTGCAGTGATGTTGTAAATCATATGTTCAAGCTATCTGGAAAGCTTCAAATCTTAATTTTTCATAACCAATTCGAATTTTGAAGTCAAAGGTAATTTTCTAAAAGTCAAACTAATTGTTCATCACAAAATTTGAATCCGTTTTAATACCTTAAGTTGAATTGATAATTCAAATAGTTTATAAGGAGGATTTGAAACCTTTTTCATTCGGGAATTTTGGTCTAAGACATTCTTAATTTACAAAGTTGATTTTGAGTTCATAAAAATCATAAACGAACTGTTTTGGGATTTTACTTTTTTTGTTTTGTTGTTTTAATTAATTGAAGTAATCTCAAACCGTTTCTGTATCAATTATTAATATCAAAACAAAATGAACAATCAGTATTAATCTAGCTTGTACATGATCGATTTCCTTATGAAGAAGAAGAAGAAATAAGAAACAAGAAATTACGGGTTAATATATTTGAGTCTAACATATAAAGAGAAAAATCGAAATGGTGCTATGGTTAAGAGTGTTAGCGGGGGAGCGAGTGGTCTTGGGTTCGAGCCCCGGCAGCGGCGTATTTTTTTTGGATTTGTTTTCTTCAAAGGTTGTTATCTAAATTATTATTATTATTATTATTATTATTATTATTATTATTATTATTATTATTATTATTATTATTATTATAAGTGATATTGTTATGCTCAAAATTATTATTGTTATTATTATTATTGTTATTATTATAGTTATCAGTAGTATTATAGTTATTATTATCAATATTATTACTAATAAAAGTATTAGTTACAATTTATTATTACTATCATGATTATAATTACAAATAGAATTATTATTATCCTTGATATAAGTATGATTATTATGAATATGATTATTATTATAATTGTTATTACAAAAATAACACAAAATATTATTATTATCATTAATATTAGTATAAGTATCAAATTATTGTTATTATTATTATTATTATTATTAATGTTAATATTAATAACATAAGTATCATTTAATGAACTACTACTAAAATTATTATCTTTAGAAATAAAATGGTTATTTTTATAGTTATTATTAATATCAGTATTATTACCGTTATCATTAATACTAAAAGTCTCATTAATTTTTAAATTTAACATTTTATTAAAACTAGTATTATTATTATTAAGAATATTATTAGTAGTATCATTATTATTAACATTATAAGTATCATTAAAATTATCATTTTATATAAAATTTTCCTAATTATTATTATTATCAAATCTAATAGTATTATTACCTTTATTTAATATTTGCATAAAGCTAACTAGCAAATGATATTTATATAACAATATACTTAATAAACATCATAAAACTATATTAATATCTTATTTATTAAAATATATAAAACGAATATACTTAATAAGATATATAATTTATTAATATAAAAATTATATCACTAATAATAATATATATATTTGTCTGATTACAAGTATATGTTTTAATATATATACAAATGATATAGGTTCGTGAATTCAAGGCCAACCCTGCATTGTTCAGTTGTTCAATGTCGTCATATGTATTTTTACTACGAAATACAGTATTGTGAGTTTCATTTGCTCCCTTTTTAAATGCTTTTGCAATATATATTTTTGGGACTGAGAATACATGCGCTGCTTTTATAACTGTTTTACGAAATAGACACAAGTAATCGAAACTACATTCTATGGTTGGATTGTTATACCGGATATCGTCCTTGTTGAACTTGGTAGCCTAAGAATTGGTGTTTATTATAATTACCACCAATTGGCGTGAATCCTAAAGATAGATCTATGGGCTTTAACACGCCCCAGTCAGAGAATTTGAACTGCTTTAGTACTTCGATGTTTATATATGGGGATATTCTAGATGCATTTTGTTAATGTCGGTTACCAGGTGTTCAATCCATATGAATGAATTTTTAACACTTGCGAGTGTATGATTATTGAATGAAATCTTGTGGTCTATTAAAAGGATGGAAAAGATTGTTTATGATAAACTAATGAACTCACCAACCTTTTGGTTGACACTTTAAAGCATGTTTATTCTCAGGTATTAAAGAAATCTTCCGCTGTACATTTGCTCATATTAGAGATATTACTTGGAGTCATTCATGACATATTTCAAAAGACGTTGCATTCAAGTTGTCGAGTGCATCAAGATTATTATTAAGTCAATTATAGTTCGATGTATTATGAAATGGTATGCATGCCGTCAACTTTCATTGTAAATGAAAGTTTGTCTTTTAAAAACGAATGCAATGTTTGTAAAATGTATCATATAGAGGTCAAGTACCTCGCGATGTAACCAAATGTAATGTATTCGTCCAGATGGATTAGGACGGGTCGTTAAAGTTGGTATCAGAGCGGTGGTCTTAGCGAACCAGGTCTTGCATTAGTGTGTCTAACTGATAGTTGTTTAGATGCATTAGTGGGTCTGGACTTCGACCGTGTCTAAATGTCAAAAGTTTTGCTTATCATCTTGTGTCGAAAATTACCTGCTTATCATTCTTAGGGAATCATTTGCTTATCATTCTTAGTCTAGACACATCTTACTGCATTGATTGCATGAATAGTGTATAGACAAAATTCATATCTTAGCGTATCTATTACTGTAAACTTTGCCTGACATATTCCGTAAATTCCACCGTATTCTACGAAATCTTTGTTCTATATATATAGATATTCTATATAATTAGAATACCACCGGATAGCCGAAAACCATTTCATATCGAAAATTCTTTATTCAATCGTACGAAATGGAACTCGCCACTAGTTCAAGTCCCTTGGATTCCGACATGGATCTTCACCTAAGCTCCGAAAGCAGCGTCACCATAATGAATCAACCAAACAGCCATCACCAATTCATCTGATGGGTTCGTAGCCGACTTAATCAATTAAGACGCGAAGAAGGCGATCCCTTGCACCAACCGAATTCACCTCTTGGTGAAAAACCTGAAGCACTTACCGGCAAACCAATCCGAAACACCATTTTCACTCTCATTTCCCGAATATCTCGCCACGATTATATTCTATCTAAAATTCTAAACCTTATTCATCCGCTTGTTCCAACCGACAATCATCTCGGAATAATAGAAGAAGTCAACGAATTTCGCGCTGGAGTAGTGACTTTGGAGAATATGATGCAAAATTTACCAGTTTCAGCAACATCACCAGCACCAACACCAATACCAGTACCACCAACAACCCAAGTTCAACATCACACACCTCAACATCTCATTATGTACCTCGGGCATAATCATCAATCTACGAATCGTTCTACATCATTTATCTTCGTTCGACATGGCGATTATGTTATCTCTAATGTTTTAGAGATTATATATTCTTGTTCTAACGGTAAATCAAATGAGTTTAATATCATATTGACTCATTAAATCCATGATTACATCTGAAGAAAATATATATGTATATATATTATTTCATAAAGATTGTAATTAAATTTTTTTCGTACAAACTGTTAATAGTGAAAATATTTTAACGGGTAGGTAATACCCGAGGAATATTTAGATTTCACATTAATAAGTACACTGTACATTCTTTCAAATCTAATTCAACAGTCATTTACTATTCTATTTACAACCACCGATATACGTATCCGTTCACCGCAGAATAACCCTTTTCATTCAATTTCAAATTTGAATTTTGATCTATCAGAATCCAACAAGTGGCATAATGAAGAAAACATTGGACAAAAATAAAATTTGTTAGAAACAAACAAATTAACTATGAGAAATTTTGTTAAGAATCCACGCTAACTGTTTCCAGCTAACTGTTCCTAGCTAACTGATTACATTTTATTTATCGCAATTTATTTTATCGCAATTTAATTCTCGCAATTTTATTTATTGTCATTTAATTTCTGTTATTTATTTTACGCACTTTATTTATCGTCATTTAAATACTATTATTTACGCATTTTAAATATCGGGACACGTATACAATGTTTTGACATATCATATCGACGCATCTATATATATTATTTGGAATAACCATAGACACTCTATATGTAGTAATGATAGAGTTAGCTATACAGGGTTGAGGTTGATTCTACAATAATATATATACTTTGAGTTGTGATCGAGTCTGAGACATGTACACGGTTCACGATAAGTATTAATTAATTCGAATATTATATATTAAACTATGTATGAATTGTCGAACTACTAATTGTGGACTACTAGCTGTGGACTAATGACATTGGACAATTAAAATGAATTAAAATATTGATTATAACATATGAAACTAAACATTTCTTCAAGTTTGCCACTTGATTTCATCTTAAACCTCGTTTGTATCATGACGATCGCAATCTGCGTTCAAACCTTTCATGATTTTTGAAAACACCTCAATCGAGAGGATGAACGAACCACACTTCATCTACAGAAGGAAAGATTGGTACATATAGTTATGCACCTGAAAACATTCGGAACCTGAGTAAACGTTTAACACGTATCTGTACTAGCTCCTTTGGCGTTGTTATTACCAAAAATTACTTTGCAATCCCTTTCCAAATTAGCCAATTTTGTCACAGCTCCAGCAAATCAACTTCGACTTTTCATTCGGGTTTGCCTTATTATGACCATGATATATAAATTTGCCTTTCGTCATCGTTACCGGGAAACCGTTTATATTCCACCACATTAGCAGTAAACTTACCCGCAACTTCATTACTCATTGGCTTAAGTTTCTCAGAGGAACCATTATATTTGTTCGTTAAAACCCTATCATATACTAATCCATATCTTATAACAAGAATTTCCATACCAATTACCGAGAATCAGCAATCAGTATTTCGACATCTCGCAGTGTTTTTTATATCAACAGTTATATGCATACATATAATAATTATTTCTTAGGATTATGATCTTCCATTGTGAAATTCTGAAAAGCACCTAGTCTACGAATCAATACCTTGAAGTTTGAAAAAGCTGAATACAACAGCAAAAACTGTACACGACCTTAACAGTCGAAAGTATAAAGATAAAGAATAAGTGTGTTGGCAAAGCTCAGAAAAGTTGAAACTGGAAAAACGGATTAAGCAAACCATGAAGGAGGCTGTGGATAAATCACAAATACTAAACCTGCCCTCAAAGAATCCAAATGATTCAGTGTCTGCTGAAGTCATTAACGAATACCTTGCTCCTGACTCTAAACCTTTACGGACAAATCTTCTTCATCATCCTCTGTTATTAGAAATTCTAAGATATCATCATATCTTTCATTACAAATATCCTCGATATTTCTGAAGATATTTTCATAAATATTCTTGTCCGATATTATTCATCTCTTCACGTTATCTGTGTTACATCATAAAAGAAACTATTTTAGTTTCTAAATTCTGATACCTTCGAGTTTAAATTATGAATGTTTTGAAGTAGTGTTAGGAATTGATGCATGAGTTAGTATAATATAATGACACTAGATCAACGTGATTATATTACAGTAAGTCATGCTGAGTTTTTAATGGAACGTGATGATTCACAGACCCTACCGTCATCATGTGCCATGTTACACGACTCTTACATTCTACTAAATCTCTAAACAAAAATCAAGAATATGTTTTCTTGATAATTCTATCTTTTCCAGTGACTTCTGATAATTTGGAAAATGTTTCGAAAATATGAATTGAAGTATAAAATATGAGAGTTGTGGAAATAATGGGGCGGAAGAAGTTCATTTATAGTGAAATATCCGATAAAGCAATCGAAATAGATTATCGTATTTAACCAAAGAGGATCTTAATTTCCTTAATTACCGAAGAATCAAATCTTAATCAGATCACGAAGATTTTCTGTGAATCCCTTGAATTCTGAAATTCAACCATGACTAGTGAAAAGTTATGATGAAACTTGTCTATCTCATTTCACTCTTTTGTGATAGATTCACTAGTACTCTTTACAAAAATGAATTGTTTTATCCATATTACTCACAGATTATAAAAACTCTAAATTTTTAGCTCATATTCG